>NC_044398.1:90389679-91022948 GCF_006542625.1 Nomascus leucogenys
GAAGAAGCCTTTTATCACTAAAAGCAGAAGCCTTTTCTGATTTAATGTCATTCCCCAAGTTAACTTCGCACATCCATTGCCCAGTAACTGCGTTTTCAAAAGTTAAAAGGGTCCCAGACATCTGATATTTGAACTTTGGGGACCATTTCTGTTGGGACCAAAGACACTCAGTATGAAAATGGAATTGAATTTAGAAATGATTCCAAGAAATGGAGGAGAGGGAGCGTGCACAAAAGTGATTTTGCTATAGATAAAGCAGAATAATCCACTTAGGTAGAAAAGTCTGAACTTCAAGGTAAAGAAGGGCTGGACTTGTGCAGACATGGCTGCAAAAGGCTGGAGAGGAGAAGAAGCAAATCAGTAGAGTATGTCTAAGAATGGGAGATGCTATGGGCAGGTAAAGTAGAATTACTGATGAAAGGAGTTAGGCTTTTCTGTCAGGAAAACACCCCAGTGAGACCTGAAAACTTCTAATTCATGTAGTTTGGTAGCTTTTCACCTTAAATTAGATGTCAAGGCCTAGACCGAGGTCCCGGTAACAGTAGCCATGGCCAAATGACCATCAAGCCGCCTTCCTCACTAGTTTTTTTTTTTTTTTTTTTCCAGACAGAGTCTTGTTCTGTTGCCCAGGCTGGAGTGCAGTGGTGCGATCTCAGCTCACTGCAATCTTCGCCTCCCGGGTTCAAGCAATTCTCCTGCCTCAGCCTCCCAAGTATCTGGGATTAGAGGCATGCACCACCATGCTCAGCTAATTTTTGTATTTTTAGTAGAGACGAGGTTTCTCCATGTTGGCCAGGCTGGTCTCAAACTCCTGACCTCAGGTGATGCACCTGCCTTGGCTTCCCAAAGTTCTGGGATTACATACATGAGCCACCGTGCCTGACCCCCACTGGGAGGTTTCTAATTCTGTAATGAATGTATAGAATTGGGAAATAAAGCCATTGAACAAAGAATGCTTTGGTGTGCTGGGCTTCAGGCAAAGAATAAAGCCCTTTGTCTTTCTGTGGTTTCAGAATCCAGGAAGGTTGGTACTCATTTTCCTTCAGCTGGGCAGACACAAACCCATGAACATAATTCTGGTACAAGACAGGCCATAATAAGCAAAGCCTCGGAGGCATAATTTTGAAAACCAAAGCCAGGATTAAGGCTCTGGCCAGGAAAAGGCCTTATCTCATTGCTCCAACCCCTGCTAGTTCGCCTTCTCCCAAGCTTAGTTCCAAGTTCCTAAAGGGCAGTGGGTGTGCGTGTGTGTCTGTGTGTCTGTATTGGTGTGTACTTTCATTTAGTGCCCAGTGCAAAGCACATGGAAGGTATTCAGCGAATGCTGGTTAAATGATTCACAGTATGTTTCCCGTGATCTTTAGCAAGAAGCCAGCACATGGTAGGCACCCAGTACAGATTTCTGAAACACATGAATAAATAGTCAATTCATTTATTTAACAAATCTGTATTGAGAGTCTACTTTGCACTAGGCACTGTTCTAGATGTTTGTGCTATGTTAGTGAATGAGACCGACAGAAATCTGTGCTTCACGTAGAAATAAGGAATATAGATACATGTAGATATATTGAAACATGAAATTCTTTGTGTTTTTTGTTGTTGTCATTCTAGTCTCCTGTAGGATTTAATGAGGATAGATATGGATCTTTTTATTGTTACTTTATTAGATTTGTAAATTCTACAAGTAATTCATAGAGACATTCTCCTTGTAAATTTAAAATCTATTTTTAAAATAAACTGTAACTGCCCCCTAAGTGCTTCCCTCGGGGTCACCATGGTCAAAGTGTGCATGAATGTAAGCATGCTCGCCCTTTCCCCGCCCTTCCCCTCCCCTCCCCTCTCCTTTCCTTTCCTTCTCTCTCTTTTCTTTCCTTCTGCCCTCCCTTTCCTTTCCTTTCCTTGATATAGTCTGCTTGATATAGCTGGGACTACAGGTGTATGTGCCAACACACCGGCTGATTTTTGTATTTTTAGTAGAGACAGAGTTTTGTTATGTTGGCCAGGCTGGTCTCGAACTCCTGACCTCAGGTAATCCACCCATTTTGGCCTCCCAAAGTGCTGGGATTACAGGTGTGAGCCACCACGCCCTGGCCAGCACGCTTTTCTTAAATACAAACGTGATCATACTGTGAACGTTGTTGTGTGATTTACTTTTTCTCCTTTCATCTGTCTAGAAAATCTTATGTTTGTACATATATGTGAGGCTTTTAAAAACTGCATTGCATTCCATGGATGGGCATTTCATAATTGGTTAATCTTGCAATAACTTCAGGTGGGAGTTGATTTGAACAGTGCTGCTGTGAGCATCCTCAGACGTGCTGTTGTACAGTCAGGTAAGTATTTCTTTAGGCTTGAAGTCCAAGTGGGTTGCCTGAGTTTGGAATCTGCCTCAGCGCCATTTGCACTGAGAGCACACTGGCCAGTTCTCTTAGCAGTTCTCTGGGGAACATCTCTCGGGGACAGGGACTGACCAGCACTTTTCTTCCATGCTATCTCTTATTTGTAGCCAACAGCTTCCATCCCTTTCATGTAAGCAATAAGTTCCTGCACCGCCTACCATGTCATAGATACTCAGAACGTTTCCATTGAACAGAAACCCTTTTGTTCATATTAAAGTAGGATCTGTTTGTTTTGTTTGGTTTTGTTTTTAAAGAGGCTCAGTTAAATCACATTTATTTCCGCAGCTGTATCATTAGCCTTGAGTTGTTATGTTTACGTATCTACACCAGGCTCCAAGAAATGCCAGGATTTAAAGACAATTTACCCTACAGTTTAACACAGAGAAACATAAAAAGGGAGTTCTATGTGTGCAAGAAAGTGATGCCATAGTTGAAATATCACCAGCCTCTGGAATGGGCCAGGGCTGTCTGTGCTCAGATTTTCCAGCAGGTCGTGTGTGGGCCGAATGCTGAGCAGTAACCTGGGAGCAATCAGCCAAGCCCCCTGGCTCCTGCACTCCTTCACATCCATTATGAGCCCGGTGAAATCATCCAGGCAATCAGTGCCAATGCCGCCCTTCTGCTGAGGCTGATTAAAAGTGGTTGGAACTAATTTACCTTATATGACTAATTAGGGAACTGGGAATATTACTTAAAAAGTTGTTTCTGATTAGGTGTGTGATTGCCCTTCCACCCCTGCCAGCATTTTCTACGTGGCGACCCGGCAGAGGAGCTACACTGGCTGCTGTCAGTCCTTTATTCCAAGTCTTGGCGTCTTAACCCATTTTGTGCCTCGGATTCCTTCATCAAGTTTCTGAAGCCGCTGGATCCCGTCTCAGAATAATGTTTCTAAATACACAAAATAATGTTCCTAGGATTTTTGAGGAAACCTGTTGAAATAGGGTTATCAAAATATTTTTTAAATTATTGGATATAGTAATATTCATGTGTTGGTCTATTATATAACACAATCTAATAGTAGAGCTAATAACTGTCATAGTTTCAAAATGGCAGTGAGTTTAAGGCCAGGCACGGTGGCTCATACCTGTAATCCCAGCACTTAGGGAGGCTGAGGCGGGTGGATCACTTGAGGTCAGGAGTTCAAGACCAACCTGACCAACATGGTAAAACCCCATCTCTACTAAAAATACAAAATTAGCCAGTAGCTGTGCCTGTAATCCCAGCTACTTGGGAGTCTGAGGCAGGAGAATCGCTTGAACCTGGGAGGTGGAGGTTGCAGTGAGCCGAGATCGCGCCACTGCACTCCAGCCTGGGCAACAAGAGTGAAACTCTGTCTCAAAAAAAAAAAAAAAAAAAACAGAAAAAAATGGCAGTGAGTTTTAACCATACCCTGAATTAATCTGCAACGAGTGTGATGTGATGGGGAAAAAAATCCATGTGATTTCTGTTGGTGCGAAATTCAAGGGGGATGTTAATACCTCTGTGATTTCTACTAACTTCATAATAGAAGGAAATGCTAAATATCAGAAGTTCATGAAAAAACTCCTTTTTCCCATCCAAGTTCACAGGATGAACCCCAGATCCCCATGGCCCCAGATTAAGAGCCCACACCTCTGTGTACATACGCACATACTCTTGTTCTTTGAGTTGTTGGAGCTACCTTTTCACAGTCAACATGTGGCTATTTTAATTGACCAAAGTATAAACTCAATGGTGAAACTCTACCTTTAATTAAAGGCCAGAAGCCTTAATTGTAGCTAGAAAAATGTGGGTATTTGATTATTCAATGAAAAGAAGTAGCAGGAGCTCAATAATAGGGAGTAGTTAACAGTTGCCTTTTGATTAGGTTAAAAATAAAAAGCATAATCATTCTGTCTGGGTTCCAGTGTTTAGATCAAAAACTGAAAACTGAGAGAGGCTTGCCTTATTTATTTGTTCAGTGAAGCATTTGAGAAGGCTTGAAATGAACAAAAACACACAGAGAAGAAATATGTCAGGACCAAAGAAAATGAAAGTTCATATAGGAAGACAAAACCAGAGGCCAAAACAGATAGTAAGATCTTAAGAGTCCTTGTGGCTGATAGAATTCAGTTGAAGGTTCAGCCAGAGAGAGTTTGTCAAAGAAACAAAATCTTATCCATATCTAAGAGGAATTCAGCTTTTCCTGGAAAATCTTATCTTTAAAGAAAATTTTTATGAAACTTTCCTTCTGGGGCACTAAGTAATACAGTGTCCAATAGGGCAGGTTTTTTTTTGTTTTTTGTTTTTTTGAGTCAGTCCCAATTTGTCGACCAGGCTGGAGTGCAGTGGCGTGATCTCTGCTCACTGCAGCCTTCCTCCTGGGTTCAAGCGATTCTCTCGCCTCAGCCTCCCAAGTAACTGGGACTACAGGTGCCCACCCCCACACCCAGCTAATTTTTATATTTTTAGTAGAGATGGAGTTTCACCATGCTGGCCAGGTGGTGTCAAACTCCTGACCTCAGATGATCCGCCTGCCTCAGCCTCCCAAGTGCTGGGATTACAGGCATGAGCCACTGCACCCCAGTAGGGCAATTTCTAGGCATAGGTTTCTTCACCTGGGTGTGAGCTCCATGGATGGGCTTCATCCAGCCAGTGGGCCCTGTCAGCTCTGCAAAGTCCAGTGTATTTGCATAGATGCTTGAGGTCGTGACGATGCTCTGGGGACTCCAGTGGGGAGGAGGTCCACAGCTCTCATCAGATCCTTCAAGGACCTGGTGATGGTTCAGTTTACCTGTCTGCCTGGCTGGGCTAGGAGGTGCCCAGATAGCTGGGAAGACGTGATTTCTGGGTGTGTCCGTGAGGGTGTTTCTGAAAGAGATTTCGTTTAAATCAGTATTTAAATCAGTAGACTGAGTGAAGAAGATCTGCCTTCACTATTTTGGGCAGGCATCATCCAATGCATTGAGGGTTTGAATAGAACAAAAAGATGGAGAAAAGATGAATTTGCCTCCTGTTTGAGCTGAGACATCTACCTTCTCCTGCCCTTGGACATCAGCACTCCTGGTTCTCAGACCTTTAGATTCAGACCAGCACTAACACCATCAGTTTCTCTGATTCTCAGGCCTTTGGATTGAGATTGAATGAAACCCCCGGCTTACACATGGCGGATGGTGTGACTTCCTGGCCCCTGTGACCATGTGAACCTGTTCCCATACTAAGCCTCCTCTTATATATCTGTATATCTCCTGTTGGTTCCCTGGAGCACATGACTGATAAGGGCTCCATGACTCAAAAGAAAAATGAGGACCTCTGATCAACCATGGAGCCAAAATGACTTGGGATCTGAATGCTCTTGTGGTCTGCTCCCACCTGGCGATGCTGTCCCTCATAGCAGACCATGATTGTAGAGGCCATTAGGCAAATCGGCTATGGCAGTCTGAACAGAGACACCAGACCAGCCCTCTGAGCAGAAGAGTCCTAGAGCCTACCTCCTGTGCTTCCTTGGAGTTTTCTGTTTTTGCTTTTCTTTTTATTTGAGACAGAGTTTTGCTCTGTCGCCCAGGCTGGAGTGCAGTGGCATGATCTCTGCTCACTGCAACCTGCGCCCCCCTGGTTGAAGCAATTCTCCTGCCTCAGTCTCCCAAGTAGCTGGCATTACAGGTGCCCGCCACCATGCCTGATATGGTTTGGCTCTGTGTCCCCTCCCAAATCTCATCTTGAATTGTACTTCCGTAATTCCCATGTGTTGTGGGAGGGACCCAGTGGGAAATAATTGAATTATGGGAGTGGTTTCCCCCATACTGTTCTCGTGATAGTGAATAAGTCTCACGAGATCTGATGGTTTTATCAGGGGTTTCTGCTTTTGCATCTTCCTCATTTTTCTCTTGCTGCCACCATGTAAGAAATGCCTTCTGCCTCCCAGCCATGTGAAGCTATAAGTCCAATTAAACCCCTTTTCCTTCCCAGTCTGAGGTATGTCTTTATCAGCAGCACAAAAACGGACTAATAGAATACCCAGTTATATATATATTTTTTGTATTTTTTTGTAGAGATGGGGTTTTACCATGTTGGCCAGGCTGGTCTCGAACTCCTGACCTAAGGTGATTCACCCACCTCTGCCTCCCCTTGGTGTTTTCTGGAGCTAATGAATGCCTTCTGCAGAAGTTTGCACAATCCCCTGGCAAATCAATGTGCCATAGACAAAGCGAGTGTCTTTCTAGCTTGTGCTTAGCTGACTGGAATATTTACATCTTCTTTTTCATTGTTTTTGCTCTAAACACTCATTTCCTGGAGTTAGAACATTTTGCCTCCTTGATGGGCCTATTTTCTGCAACTAAATGAAGCACTAAAAAGGAGCATGATCCCAAAGGGGTTCAATTATCAGGTAATTGGTCAAGTGATCAGAATGTGGAATGAAAAAAATAATGAGAGGTTGGAAAATGGCGCGTTTGAATGCCAGAACGGGTGAGGACATATATTTCGCAAACCCAGAATTTAGAAAGTCACCTGCATGTTTCAAATTCTGTATGGTTTTTCCCCAGTTCCTAAGTAGTTTATTGGAAAGCCATGGTAGGTTCTATTCAATATGTATTATTTGGTTTGTAGGAAAAATTTACTCTTCCCTTCTTTCTTTATATATTACTTGAGTGAAATACCACTGTCATCATCCATAAATATTCTTGGGAAGAAATTTTGTATTGATCTGCAAGGTAGCAATGTAAGAAATTTCACTTGGATAATATACCTTTCTTAATTTTTTTTTCAAAAGCACATTAAAGCATATTTTATATCATACCAAAGCCGCCTATTATGTCAGACAGTTAAATCTCTTTTATTAATTGTTTCCTAAGCAGGTTAACAGTACAGATTCAACAAGAGTTGCTATAAATATCTAGCAGCCAACATAATCAGGTGTAGCTGTTAGACGCAAAATTAAATGACTCTTGTCTAATAACATGTATAATTTAAAAACTGGTAGAACCTGATGAAGCTTGATCTGTTAGCAGTGTGGGGCTGGATCACTATCTGAGTAACGTTTATGCCTGCAAAGTTTTAGATCAATGAATTTACATACCTTCGTTAATTAGGAAGAGATAATGAACAGCATTAGAGATGGAACGGATTATGTCTCCATAAATTCTCTGGGACTAGATGAAAGTAAATGTGTTTAATCAAAGGAATAAATCATTTACTTGAGTTCCACTCCAGACTTCTTAGGTCACAGTGTTCCCACTGCTAGCGGGGACATAGTTCATATGACAGACGTGGTTTACAGTGTGATACTCTTGTGTTCCACCAGTCACTGCTCATGACCTTGAGGCTGGCAGTTGAGGTCAAGTTGTTTGACTTTAATTCATTTACTCATTTGTTTCTCTGATGGGAACTGAGGGGATCTGCCTGTGGGTCTGCCCCTGCTTAGCAAGAAACAAATACGGTGTCTGTCCTCAGGAAACTTACAAGCTAGACGGGCAGAGTCATGAGGCATCAAGAGGTACAAATAAAACAAAATGGTGGCTCTGAGCCTGTGATACCCAAGAGGGTGGGAGGTGGGTGAGTTAGAGAAGGCTTCATTGAAACTGGAGCAGGACTGGGTGGCCCCCACCAGACTCATGGTTTATTAAAAAATCAAATCAGGCCAGGCGCAGTGGCTCATGCCTGTAATCTCAGCACTTTCGGAGGCTGAGTCAGAAGGATGAGTTAGGTCAGGAGTTTGAGACCAGCCTGGGCAACATGGCAAAACCCCAACTCTACAAAAAATTCAAAAATTTGGCCAGGTGTGGTGGCTCATGCCTGTAATCTCAGCACTTTGGGAGGCCAAGATGGGCAGATCACTTGAGCTCAGGAATTTGAGACCAGCCTGGCCAGCATGGTGAAACCCCTCTCTACAAAAAATACAAGAATTAGCTGGGCGTGGTGGCATGCGCATGTAATCGCAGCTACTTGGGAGGCTGAGGCACGAGAATCGCTTGAACTTGGGAAGTGGAGGTTGCAGTAAGCTGAGATTGCACCACTGCACTCTGGCCTTGGCGACAGAGCGAGACCCTGTCTCATAAAAAAAAAAAAAAAAAATTAAAATCAAACAGTACCAAAAGGTATCCAGAAAAAACCTTAATGTCCCTGCCACCATTGACCTGCTTCTCAGAGAAAGCTACAGTTAATGCTTTCTCATGAAAAATTATGGAAACTTGTCAAGTATGGGTATACTTGCATGTGTAGCTTTTTGTAAAAAAAAAAAAAAAAAAAAAATTCAAATGGGAGCAAAAAAGACACAATGTTTAAATACCTTGTTGTTGTCCTGGTCTTTCCATAGCAGGATATGCAGATGTGTTTCACTTTTTTCAGTGGACAAAATACCAGCTTGTATTAGGTTGGTGCTCAAGTAATGACAGTTTTGCCATTACTTTCAATGGCAGAAACTGCAATTACTTTGGCACCAATTTAATATTTGAGGCTCAGACTGTGTCCAAAGTCCTGCCAGAACCAGCACCGCAGGGCGCCTCCTGGAGTCCGTAAGTTTGTGTACATGGGCAGCAGTTGAGAACTGGCCTGTGATGTCAGATGACTTAAATTCAGATCCTGGCTCTCTTGTTTCCTGGCCAAATAGCTTTGGGCAAGTTATCTAATCTCTCTGTAGCTGAATTTCCTTATCTGTAAAATGCAGATAATAATGGTACTCGCTTCATAGGTTTCTCTTAAGACTTAAATGAAATAATCTATAAAAGTGCTTAGAATATTGGCTGGCATTTAATACAGCCCAATAAGTACGATTACTTCTGTTCTATTTTTAATAATGACTCTATTGAGATTGAATTCCATACCATGCCACTCATCCATTTCCATTCATTGGTCTTTTGTGTATTTGCTGAGTTGTGTAATGATCACCAAAATCAGTATTAAAACATTTTTATCAAGGCGAGCCATGGTGGGCTCATGCCTGTAATGCCAGCACTTTGGGAGGCCGAGACGGGCCTCAGGAGGATAGCCTGAACGCAGGAGTTTGAGACCAGCCTGGGCAACATAGCGAGACCTCATTTCCTTTTTTTTTTTTTTTTGAGGTGGAGTCGTGCTCTTATTGCCCAGGCTGGAGTGCAGTGGTGCCATCTTGGCTCACTGCAACCTCCGCCTCCCAGGTTTAAGCAATTCTCCTGCCTCAGCCTCCCAAGTAGCTGGAATTACAGGTGTCCACCACCACACCTGGCTAATTTTTGTATTTTTTAGAATAGAAATGGGGTTTTACCATGTTGGCCAGGCTGGTCTTGAACTCCCAACCTCAAGTGATCCACCCACCTTGGCCTCCCAAAGTGCTGGGATTACAGGCGTGAGCCACCGTGCCTGGTGCAAGACTTCATTTCTACAAATTTTTTTTTTTTTTTTAATTAGCTGGGTGTGGTGGTGTGTACCTGTAGTCCCAGCCACTTGGGAGGCAGAGTGGGAGGATTGCCTGAGTCCAGGAGGCAGAGGTTGCAGTTAGTTGATACTGTGCCACTACACTCCAGCCTGGAGGACAGAGTGGAACCCAGTCTCAAAACAAAACATTTTTATCAACCCAAAAAGAAACTCTATCCCTGTTAGCTGTCATTCCCTATTTCCCTTCACCTGCCACTCCAGCCCTAGGCAGCCACTAATCCACTGTCTGTGTGTAGATTTGCCTATTCTGGATATTTCATATAAATGGAATATACAGTATGCGACGCCTTGGGATTGACCTCTTTCACTTACCATGATGTTTTCAGGGTTCATCCATGTTGCAGCTGTTGTTGAATAATTTTCTACCATATGGATATACCACATTTTATCTATCGACTGCTACTACTTTTTATTATACTATGAGATAAATTCTTAGAAGTAGATTGTTGATTAATTTGAATCACTTTATTCAAATGATAACATTAAGGAAAGTGGAAATTAGATTCTTGCCCTGACATACGGCATAACTAGTACAATATCATATTTTTACCTCCATTACTAAATAATATCCCTAGTGGTCCAAGAAATTGAATTCACCATCTCCTTGGTGTTACCCTCTTCCCCCGGCAAAGAAGTAAAAATAAATGAGAGAGTATTTTTAATGTGGAAATTTAAGTCCCAGGGAACTAAGCAGAAGAGAGAGGCCCAGTTCCCTGCCCTTGGGCAGACCCCAGGCTGTCCTCTCAATTAGCCGAGGATCTGTTTATTTTAAGACTGTAACTCTTCTTTCCATTGTTCCCATTTTTTAAAAAATAAATTTACCTTTCCTATGGTGCTGACATTGTTCACTTTTTTTTTTGAGACAGAGTCTTGCTCTGTCGCCCAGGCTGAAGTACAGTGGTGCGATCTCAGCTCACTGCAACCTCCACCTTGTGTGTTCAAGTGATTCTCATGCCTCAGCCTCCCGAATAGCTGGAATTATAGGCACATGCCACCATGCCTGGCTAATTTTTGTATTTTTAGTAGAGGTGAGGTTTCGCCATTTTGGCCAAGCTGGTCCCGAACTCCTGATCTCAAGTGATCCGCCCACCTCGGCCTCCCAAAGTGCTGGGATTATATCATGAGCCACTGTGCCTGGCCCACATTTTTAATCCAGAATATTTTGTCTGAAGATTAAGCCTAAACTGTTGGAAAATAGGAAGCGATTTTACTAAGTGTGGTTCCATTGCTGGTATCCATAGCTTTCATTTATTTCTGGTTAACTAGTCTCTTCACAGGGACACCATTTTCCCTGATTGATTCATTATCATTGGGTAAACCTAAGCAGCCACTAGAAATTGGGAAGAGCTTGTTACTGATGTAAATAATACTACTCGTCATAGTATAGACCCGCAAAGATTGCTGTTTTATTATGAAATAGTTGTACCTTTATCCCTTTTTGCAGATGACCAAACTGTCAGGTCAAACAACTTGCGCGACACCACCCAGCTGATGGGTAGTGGTGTGGTTCCAGCCCATCTCGGAAACAGAACTTGGCCTCTTTTCTTTTTTTTTTTTTTTTTTTTGAGACAGAGTCTGGCTCTGTCTCCCAGGCCGGAGTGCGGTGGCGCGATCTCGGCTCACTGCAACCTCCGCCTCCCGGGTTCAAGCAGTTCTCCTGCCTCGGCCTCCCAAGTAGCTGGGATTACAGGTGCCTGCCACCACACAGGTTGGCCTCTTTTCTACCCCTGTTTGCCAACTTAAAGCCATCTGAGGGGGAACTCTTATCCGCTGCCTTCTGATGGGCTAAGGCTGCATGCAAACTGGAGAAACAGGTACTGAAGAAGACAGGTGTTCCTCACTGGAACTTGATGACAACCAGCCTAAGACGCCCTTTGGATCTGTACCTACGTAGTAAAAAATGACCTATTGGTATGTCTCCATCAGGGCAAAGCCACATGTCTGCAAATGGAAGCAGGAGATGCCTAGTTACAGTCGAGGCCATCCTGCCAGCCCTGGTCCACATCAGCATTATCAGGTTTGGGTTAATAGGATGATCCTGGCCTGGGAATTGCTTCTCTTTGTTTAATAGACTAGGGCAGCAGTACTCAAAGATGTCACATTTTAAAACTTTACTTATCAGTAAATTAAAAACTGTCCCCAGAGTCCCTGATCTAGGGATCTCTAAAGACTTGGCACACGGTGCAGGAGATTCTAAGTGCTTCTGAACAGGAGACAGTTTTGTCATTTTCAATGCTTAGGCCTGCTGACAATGTACCCCAGCAACAGCAGGCCCCCAGTGGCATATGACCATATCGGTACACCAGGACCCCCAGCGCACCCCGGGAACACGAAGCCCCCAGCAGTAGCATATGACTGTAGTACAGCAGTCCCCAGATTCCAGTAGAGCTCACCATGTCCATCTTTTCCAGAATCTCAGCATCACCATCTTAAACTCTTTGTTCTTTCTGAGACACGTAAAATTGTTTCTACCTGTGAAGGGCAAATTTAGCAATCAATTATCATCATCCTTTGGTATCCATGGAGGATTGGTTCCAGGACCCTCCCAAGGATACCAAGATCCACCAGTCCTCAGGTCCCTGATATAAAATACTGTGGTATTTGCATGTAACCTATGCACTCCCTCCTGTATACTCTAAATTACTTACACCCAATACAGTGCTACACATCACTTTGTTCTCATGGATTGAGCATCATACTCAGCATACAGCAAGTTCAAGTTTTGCTTTTTTAAACATTACGGAATTTTTTTTCTGAATATTTTCAATCAACAGTTGAATCCACAGATGTGGAACCCACAGCTGCCATTGGAAGGATGACTTCATTTAGAAAAGACAGAATGAGGAGCTTTCAGTGGGTGTCCATTTGTCCTTTCTGACCTCCCAGTACTTTGGTATTCCCTTCTGACTTTTGGAGAGTTTCCCCCGGTATTAGTCTGTTTTCACACTGATACAAAAGATACCACCTGAGACGGTTTTAATTGTCTCACAGTTCCACATGGCTGGGGAGCGTCAGGAAACTTACAGTCATGACGGAAGGCAAAAGAGAAGCAAGCACCTTTTTCCCAAGGCGTCAGGAGAGAAAGCACAAGGGGCAACTGCCCAACACTTTTAAACCATCAGGTCTTGTGAGAACTCACGCACTGTCATAAGAACAGCATGGGGTAACCACACTACCCACCCCCGACCCCATGATCCAATCACTTCCCACCAGGTCCCTCCCTTGACACATGTCGATTACAATTTGAGATGAGATTTAGGTGAGAACACAGAGACAAACCATATCACCCCCTGAATATATTCACCTGCTTTGTGGTATAAACCACCTGCATGATGAAAGCTAGATGGCCTGATGGCCTCTCTGCTTTCTTTGCAGTTAGGACTCAGGCATGTATCCTAGGCCCAAGTACTCAGACTCACCTGAACCAGACTTTGAGCCTTTAGTGAGTGACACAAGGAGAAGGCAGGATCCACACTGGTGAGGAAAGTGGCAGCAGAGGCAGGGGTCCCAGCATTGTTATTGTCCGGCACCTGCCATCAAGCGGGGCTCTGTGCCTGGGCTTGCGTTTCTCCCTGGGAGCAGTTTTGCATGTGATTTCGGGACTGCTTCTGCTTTAAATCTGGTTCTCTTGCATTTTTTTTTTTTTTTTTGTCTTTTTGTTTTTTAGAGACAGGGTTTTCCTCTGTGGCCCAAGCTGGAGTGCAGTGGTGTGATCATACCTCACTGTAGCCTCTACTTAATTGGGCTTAAGTGATCCTGCCACCCTAGCCTCCTGAGTAGCTGGGACTGCAGACACATACCGCCATGTCCAGCTAATTTTTAAATTTTTTGTAGGGATGGGGTCTTGCTCTGTTGCCCAGACTGGTCTCAAACTCCTGGGCTCAAGTGATTCTCCTGCCTCTGCCTCCCAGAGTGCTGGAATTACAGGCATGAGCCACCGCACCCAGCCTCTATTTTTGTTGTTGCTGTTATCATTGCTGTCATCATCATCATCACTGTGTCTTATTACTAGATTCAGCTGCAGTTCCTGCTTTCTTCCTGAACACTTCTCCAGAAGTACCAGTTTGTGGCAATTCCTTCTACTTGTAGTAAACTGTATGATCAGTCTACTTTATTAACACGGTGCCTTGGCCAGGCTTTCATCTCTTGCCATTGATCTCAGGCACATGGTCTAACGGTGAAGAGTCTGGGTTTTAGAGTCAGAAAGTTAAGACATCATGGAAAATAGTGCCTTGGTCAGTGGGCTGGTGGGAGGCTGAACTGAAGTCCTGAATGGGAACAATGCCAGGCATGTGACAGACGCTTAGTAATTGCCATGGCTATGAGTGATGGCGTTTCTTGTATTTGCTTCCAGCTTGTGGGCTTCTTGGTTAGGTTCTCTGCCATTTATCTGATTGTATCCCAAGTACCTGCCTCACTGTCTGATGACACATCATAGGTGCTCAAAACATACAGGCTTTTTGGAGATTGAGTTTCCAATGTCATTTAGGAGCTATTTGACCACAGGCATGCTCCTGGACCCCAATGAGCCTCTGCTTCCTTATCTGTACAGCAGGGGCGATGATATCTGTATTCCCGGGTTGCTTGGAGGATTAAACAAGATTATAAATTGCAGGGCCTGTGAGGCACACTGGGGGTGGCAGTAATGGAGTGATGTCATGGCTGTTTTCCTTTATCCTCACTTGACATGGTGTTCAACTGCATGGCACTGTGTCCCTTTTCCTGCAGGAAGGAAAAGTGTGGGAGATAGAAAGGGGCTTTGTTTTCTCTTTCTTTGACTCTCCAGCTCTTATTCAGAATATTCCAAAAGCTTGCCTGGAGAAGCAGGAACAGCCAAAATGCCCTATGATAAAGAGTGGATACTTAATTGCATGATTTGTCTCAATAACGTGTTCTTCTTCCTTTTGTTGCCATATATTTTGCTCTGTTTTAGAGCAGCTGTAGCTATCTCTCAAATTTATTTGGAAACATAGTCTTTCCAGCCAAATGATCTGACACCCCACCATCTCCTGTAAATAATTACACAATGTTTTAATCTGGCAACATGTGACAGCATACTAGAAGGACTTGTCATCCTTTTTTAAAAGGTTGCCATTAGGACTGGTCTGGCAGATCGTCTGAAAGGCGTGAAGTCCGTTGCAGATGCAAAGTGTTACTCACTCACAACACATATGCTACTAAGGCCCCCAGTGTGCCTGCTAGGAAGAATTTGTGCAGGCACGGGCCCCCTTACATAACTTAGCAGTCTTCCCTTTGCCGTTTCCCTGGTGTGAATACAAGAGGTACAAACAGGATCCATGTGGAATATCGATGCCCAGGATCTGAGGCTCTATCTGTAAAATACAAAACATTCAAAGGGAAGCCAGTAGAGACATTCAATTTTGTGGGTTTTATTTTCCCCATGTAAGTAGGATCCCCCTGTGCAGTTCTGGTAGGCAAACCCTGTAGGCCGACTGCATTATATTGGGCCCTTCAAATTTGTAGTAATGCTTGTAGTTATGCTTTGGAATCTGTGTTCTTCCAAATTAGGGTGACCCACCAGCCTGGTTTGCCCAGGACCGTTCTGGTTTTAGCACTGAAAAGTCCCACATCCTGGGAAACCTCTCAGCCCTGGGCTGTAACTTAGTTGGTCACCCTCGAGGTGCTGTAACTTAGTTGGTCACCCTCGAGGTGCTATAACTTAGTTGGTCACCTTCGAGGTGCTGTAACTTAGTTGGTCACCCTCGAGGTGCTGTAACTTAGTTGGTCACCCTCAAGGTACTATAACTTAGTTGGTCACCTCGAGGTGCTATAATAGGATCCTACCTTACTTACCCTGATTCTAGTTTGTGAAGATAAACATTTTTTCAGGGGATTGAATCTAAAAATTTTAGAAATAAGATGTGGAAAGTTGTTGACATCATTTAACATGGATGTTTAATACTCTCTAGGGGAACAAAAAACACTTTTAGGAGAGCACTGTAGGTGTCTATAACTTTGATCTCAAGGGTTAAATTGGTATCATAAACTTCCATAGGAACCCTTAATTGCTTAGTTTTGTCTGATTTATTATTTTGCTGGCTGGCTTTCCTGGCATGTGTCAAGGGAATCACTCACTGTTTTAATTTTATTTTTTTAATTTTTGAGACAGAGTCTTGTTCTGTTGCCCAGGCTGGGGTGCAGTGGTATGATCTCGGCTCACTGCAACCTCTGCCTCCTGGGTTCTAGTGATTCTCGTGCCTCAGCCTCCCAAGTAACTAGGATGACAGGTGTGCTCCACCATGCCTGTGCCATCACACCCAGCTAATTTTTTTGTATTTTTAGTAGAGACAGGGTTTTGCCATGTTAGCCAGCTGGTCTCGAACTGACCTCAAGTGATCCTCCCGCCTCAGCCTCCCAGAGTGCTGGAATTACAGACATGAGCCACCGCGCCTGGCTCACTGTTCTTAAATGCGTCTCTGCTGCCACAGCCCCAGAGTAGTTTGCGTGGAACTGCCCACGTGAGATGCAGCATTGTTGCAGATCACTCCCATAATTTGCATCATTTTGCCCTTGTGGGGAAGTCTTAAATAAGAGTTGGAGACTCTTATTTAAGACTATAACTGACTACATCCACAGCTTCTCAGTATGGACAGCGTGTGCTTCCCAAATTGCCAGTCCTGTGGACGTGTCATTATATGCATTTCCGCTGGTCTAAAGCTGAACCAACTTCCGAATTTTTTTTTTTTTTTTGACGGAGTTTCGCTCTCTTGCCCAGGCTGGAGTGCAGTAGCGCGATCTTGGCTCACTGCAAGCTCCGCCTCCTGGGTTCACGCCATTCTCCTGCCTCAGCCTCCCGAGTAACTGGGACTACAGGTGCCCGCGACCATGCCCAGCTAATTTTTTGTGCTTTTAGTAGAGATGGGGTTTCACTGTGTTAGCCAGGATGGTCATCTCCTGACCTCAGGTGATTCGCCCGCCTTGGCCTCCCAAAGTGCTGGAATTACAGGCGTGAACCACCGTGCCTGGCAACTTCTGATTCTTTGAGGCATCTTGCAGAGCACCCCCACCACGCCCCTGCCATGCAAATTTCATATATGCCACATAACCTGGATTTTACATCATGTTGTCCCAAGCATGTCTTCTAAATTTGCTGAATGTGTCTAGCTATTTTCCTATGATGAAGCAAATGAGTAAATTAATTTTATTGTTTGGGTATTAGCCTTCTGGAAAGTATTTATATCTATCACAAAAATGCCCTAACATCCTAACAAGTAGACACATAAAGATACATATTGAGGCAGGGTGTGGTAGTTCACGCCTGTAATCCTAGCATGTTGAGAGGCTGAGGTGGGAGGATTGCTTGAGGCCAGGAGTTCATACACCAGCCTGAGCCACATAGTGAGACCCCATCTCTACAACAAATACAAAAATTAGCCAGGCATGGCGGCATGCACCTGTATTCCCAGCTACTCGGGAGGCTGAGGTAGGAGGATTGCTTGAGTCTGGGAGGTCGAGGCTGCAGTGAGCTATGATCGTACCACTGAACTGTAGCCTGGGCAACAGAGGGAGACCTTGTCTCAAAAAAAAAAAAAAAAAAGGGATGCATACTGAATGCTTGTAAGAAGGTTACCCTGAGAGAATGTCAGTGATTAATACATGAGCATCACTGGTATGCTTGTCATAAAAATGATGCAATTCCAATGCCAGAAGGGACCCATCAGAGACCATTTGACCCCATTTTTGCTACTTTATGTCCAGGAGGAAACTGTTCACCTTAGTCTTGAATAAGCCACATTTGCCTGCAGCTTCCTGGGAGCAGATGTTTTACAGTGAATCTGACTTACTTTTTCTGCTACACATTTTTTTGTTTTCTTTTAGAGACAGGATCTCTCTGTTGCCCATGCTGGAGTGCAGTGCTGTAGTCACGGCTCACTGCAGCTTCTGACTCCTGGGCTTAAGCCATCCTCCCACCTCAGCCTCCTGAATAGCTGGAACTACAAGCACACACCACCATGCCAGCCTAATTTAAAGAATTTTATTTTTTTTTTGTAGAAAGAGGGGTCTCACTGTGTTGCCCAGGCTGGCCTCGAACTCCTGGCTTCAAGTGATCCTCCCGCCTTGGCCTCCCAAAGTGCTGGGATTACAGGCGTGAGCCACAGCACCTGCCTATGCTACACTTCAACATTTTTTCCAGTTGGGTCCATTGTGGGGCCAAAGAAAAGCTGGTATTCTCTCTTTTGGCCTCTGCCTGTCAGCTGTGAAGAAGGTCCTGTGAAATTGGATTTTTATAAATGGAATATGCAGGAGGACCTTAGAGGGGCTCTGCAGTGGTTGCTTTTGTAAGATGAAGAATCTGCTTATAATGTGCACATGCCCCTTTAATTTGTTTAATCAGATTTGTAGACATCAGGTTTAGAAATTGGGCCCCCCTTCCCTCAGTGTATTAAATGTGACTGCTTTTAGCATGGGGGGCCCATCTCTTGATGGGGAAAGAGAAGCCCCCCTGTGTGTGTTCACCACAGCAGATCCACAGCTAACAAGCAGCTGCTGGCGAAATAAAGTTGCCTTGAACTAAGAGGGCTTCATCTGGTGTTTGGTTTGGCTTGAAAACACTCTGTCGAAATGTTCTAGAGATGAAGCCGGTTTTAAAATCAGTATTATTTCATCTGTCATCAAATAGAGCCTCTAAAGCCTCAAATGGGTGGGTTCAAAAGCCACAGTGTACCCGAGTGTGCCCCTCCATCACTGAGATGCAGTTTAGGGACTAAGTGTCTCTCTGTTTTCTTCCAAAGCAATGTTGTACAAAGAAATAAAAAAGTCTGCGTGCAGAGCCTCAGAGGGCTGTCAGCTGGAAAGGAGGGCTACCAAGACCCCCGTGAGACTGACTTTCTCGTGATGAAATGATCAGGATCACCCTTGCAAGCAACCAGAGCTGCCATTCATTACCCAGCCTGTCATTCTTATCCAGGTTCTCCCCATGCCACACCGGAGGGCCAGCTTCATTTCCTCTTTTCCTGTATCGGTCACCAAATAGGATTGGATAGCCTCAGAAGGCTACACTCTATGAAAGGGAAACATTAAAAAAAAAATGAGAGGGGGCTTCGTAGGGAGAAGAACCAAATAAAGAAAGAACTACAGGCTCCCTGTGGGAAACGGGAAGTGTGTTCACATTAGGGGCAGGAGGGCGGGTGTTCACGTGGATTCTGGGGAAGGGGGAATTTATGAATGTATGAGGTGGCTGGGGTTGTTGAGAATTAGGAAGATTGAGAATCCAGGGACAGGAAGAGCAGTCAGACCTGGAGGAGGAGGGGAGGGTCTAGGCATGGGGATCAATGACCAGGAAAGGCGGCCATCAGTGACCAGGAAAGGTGGCGATCAGTGACTTTTGCCATCGCTGGGACCACATGGCCTTCTGTTCTCTGCTGCTGCTGCTGCTGCTGCTGCTGCTGCTGCTGCTTTTGTTTGTTCCTTTGCCAAAGCCTGGCTTTCTTGGTTTTGGGGCACACACGGGACTACCCCTGCCATGGCTTCGTAGGATTTCACAGCTCAGCTCTTGAATGAGATGCATTGACATCAAAATATTATCAGTTTCAATTTCACCCAAAGAGTAAAGGTGATTCGCTGTGCTGGGGACAGACGTCTCCTGAGGCCAGGATCACACTGCAGGACAGCATCACTGGGGGCTAGGATTTCAACATGCGCATTTGGGAGTGACACAAACATTCAGTCCATAGCAGCGTGTAAAGAAATCCAGTAACTTTTCAAAGAAATATTTTTCACAATGAATAGAATAATAGGATAGTAAAAAAAATTTAGATCATAAATTCACACTATACCGAATTTATGAAGGTTCAGACATGTTGAATTTGCTTAACTGAACATCATTTTGCTATCGGTCTTCAGTTTATAAATCTGAAAGGCAAAAGAGTTTAGAGTTTATGACTAGAGAGGCAGAAATAGATACATGTCATTAATATATTGACATTTATATATTATATAATGTATGTTATTAATATGTAATTATATATTATATTAATAATACAGCTAGTATATAATACAGAATCTAATTAATATATATGTTATAAATGTCTTGCCAGAGATGAATTTTAATAGATAATTTCTACTAGCTCCAAATGTTTTTCTTGTGTTTATTTTCTGGTGCAGTTTTGGAAAGCACTTCATTTTTGGCATGTGTTTTAGTTTGCAAGATTTTATATATATAAATATATATTATGTATTATATAATATATAAACATATACATAATATATAATATATATACTATATAATATATAAACATATACATAATATATAATATAATGTATATACTGTATATATAAATTTTCATACCATTACATACTGTCTTTCTTTTTATTCATTTGTTTACCTGCCAGGATAGCCTTCTAACTGATTTTCAGAATTTAATAAATTTGATGTACTCAGAGCTGACACAGATTGATTTATTCCCAACAATCTAAAGACAACTGTGGTCGAACAGAAGGCCGTTAGAGAGAATTAAGTGAGGGCTGTCAAGATTAAACAAAGCTTCCCTATTTCGTGTGGTAGAGTAATAGATAACATAAGAGTTTCTTATCAAGCATGACAACTCATTAAACCCCTAACAGCGATTCAGGAGCCAGTTTATGTCATAAACTAACATCAATTAGGCTTTTTAAGAGCCAGAAGATGCTTTTCACACCAAAATCCAGTTACAGCCTGTGATGTTTTTTTAATATACTTTCTTAAAGAAAGCAGGAGCCTTTTTATATTCAAACAGCACTTTAACCTCTGCTCTGTTCTCATTGTGTTTAAGTTTATAAACCAGAACTAGTTTATTATGAGAAAGCTTTAATCTTCAAAGCAAAGTTGTGCTCAGTAATTTGGGATAGAGTGGGAAATGCTTTGACCTGGGGAGTCAGACAAAACTGGGTTTGAATTCTATGACTTTGGTGGCTCTAGGAAGCTTGCTTTTTACTTCCTATTCAGAGCTTCCTAGCACAGACATTTCTCATTTATTTTATCACTGAGTCCTGAAAATCTTAGTGAGGATTAGGTATTGGGCTACAATTTCTTTTTAAGTTTTAAATGTTTCAGCATCTTAGAAAAACTGAAAAGCATAAAAAACACCAAAAATAGTCTAAAGATTAATATAACGCATGCACATGCATCCCTAGCCAGCTTCAGAAGTAAAACATTATCAGCCCTATTTAAGCCTCCTGTGTGCCAGTTTTAGTTAGGGATTAAGGTCATGTGACAAGAAAATGCAAAGAACAGTGGCATATATTAAGAGTTTATTTTTCTCTCAGGTAATGAGACATTTGGAAGCAGGGGTTCCTGGGACCCAGGACTTGCTAGCTTTCTGCTCCTTCATCTTTAGGGTATGGCCCTTGTCTTCATGCTTACAAAATGGCTGCAGGAGCTGCAGCCATCACATCTGTATTCTACAAAGGAGGAAAGGTCAGTAGCAAAAGGACTTTTCAAGGAGGTCTATCCAATGACTTTTCCTCTAGAGACCAGAATTGTACTGGAAAATGTAATATATTTTCATATTGTGGCTGGTTTGATCTTCTATCCTATCACTAAAACTTTCTTCATATCAGCAATAAGGCTGTTTCACTTTCCTGTCATTTGTGTGTTTACTGGAGTAGCACTGTTAATTTCCTTAAGAACACTCTGCTGGAACACTTGCTGCCAACAAAAAGAAGGGTTATTAGATAGGAAGCTAGCCGCCTCTCCCTGAGAACATTCCTTTGCTTCCCTCCAGAGGTAAGTATTATCCTTAAGAGTTTTGGGTTTTTGATTGTATCTCTGTATATTTTTATTATAGGCATACCTTATTTTATTGGGCTTCTCTTGATTGTACTTTACAGATACTGTGTTTTTTACATATTGAAGGTTTGTGGCAACCATACATCCAGCATCATTTTTTCTGTTTTTTTTGTTTGTTTGTTTTTCTTTTTTTTTTTTTTTTTCTTTTTTTGAGACAGAGTCTCGCTCTGTCGCCTAGGCTGGAGTGCAGTGGCACAGTCTTGGCTCGCTGCAACCTCCACCTCTCAAGTTCAAGGGTTTCTCCTGCCTCAGCCTCCCGAGTAGCTGGTATAGACATGAGCCACCACCCCTGGCTAATTTTTGTATTTTTAGTAGAGACAGGATTTCACCATGTTTGCCTGGCTGGTCTCAAACTCCTGACCTCAAGTGATCTGCCCATCTCAGCCTCCCAAAGTGCTGGGACTATAGGCGTGAGCCACTGCGCCCAGCCTATGTTAGCATCATTTTTTCAACAGCATATTCTTACATCTTGGTAATTCTTGCAATATTTTGAACTTTTTCTTTATTACTATATCTGTTATGGTGATCTGTGATCGGTGATCTTTGATGGTGTGATCATTCTGGGGTGCCACAAACCATGTCCATTTAAGGTGGCAAATTTAATAGATAAATGTGTGTGTTCTGACAGCTCCACTGACTGGCCATTTCCCTGTCTCTCTCCCTCTTTTGGGGCCTCCCTATTTTCTGAATCACACTAATAATGAAATTAGGTCACTTACTAACCCTATACTGGCTTCTAAGCGTTCAAGTGAAAGGAAGAGTCATACATCCTTTGCCTTAAATAGAAAGCTAGAAATGATTAAGCTTAGTGAGAAAGGCATGTGAAAAACTGACAGAGGCTGAAAGCTAGGATTCTTGTGCCAAATAGCAAGGTTGTGGTTGCAAAGGAAAGTTCTTAAAGGAAATTAACAAGTGCTAGGGATTCCAGTAAACACATAAATGATAAGAAAGTGAAACAGCCTTATTGCTGATATGGAGAAAGTTTTAGTGCTCAGGATGGAAGATCAAACCAGCCACAACATTCCCTTAAGCCAAAGTCTAAGGTTCACGAGGTTTAAGGAAAGAAGCCATCTCCACAACAGAAACGTTTAATGTAAAGAAATACATTTCAAAAGCTGTAGCTGCCATAGATAGTGACTCCTTGGATGGATCTGAGCAAAGTAAACTGAAAACTTTCTGGAAAGGATTCACCATTCTAGATGCCATTAAGAACATTTGTGATTCTGACTGGCGCCGTGGCTCATGCATGTAATCCCAGCACTTTGGAAGCCCAAGGCGGGCAACTCATTTGAGGTCAGGGGTTCAAGACCAGCCTGGTCAACATGATGAAATCCCCCGTCTCTACTAAAAATACAAAAATTAGCCGGGCATGGTGGTGGATGCCTGTAATTTCAGCTACTTGGGAGGCTGAGAGGAGAATCACTTGAACCTGGGAGGCGGAGGTTGCCATGAGCTGAGATTGTGCCACTACATTCTAGCCTGGGTGTAGAGTGAGACTCTATCTAAAACAAACAAACAAAAAAAAAAACATTTGTGATTCATGGGAGGAGGTCAAAATATTAACATTAACAGGAGTTTGGAAGAAGTCGATTCCAGTCATTGTGGATGACTTCGAAGGGTTTAAGACTTCAGTGGAAGACAGAACTGCAGATGTGGTAGAAATAGCAAGATAACTGGAATTAAAAGTGGAGTCTGAAGATGTGACTGAATTACAATCTCATGATCAAAACTTGAACAGATGAGGAGTTGCGTCTTATGGAATGAACAAAGAGAGTGGTTTATTGGGATGGAATCTACTCTTGGTGAAGATGCCGTGAACGTTGCTGAAATGACAACAAAGAATTTAGAGTATTCCATAAACTCAACAATGCAATGGCATTGTTTGAGAGAATTCACTGCAATTTGGAAGGGCATTCTGTAGATGAAATGCTATTAAAGAAAACAGCTTCACATGCTACAGAGAAATCTTTCATGGAAGGAAGAGTCAGTTGATACGGACAACTTCATGGTTGTCTTATTTTAAGAAATTGCGCCAGCCACCCCACCTTCCAGCAGCTAGTGTCCTCATCAGTTAAGAGGTCATGAACATCAAGGCAAGACCCTCTACTAGCAGAAAGATTGTGATTCACTGAAGGCCCAGATGATTGCTAGCATTTTTTTTTTTTAACAGTAAAGTATTTTTAATTAAGGTAGGTATTTTTTTTAGACATAATGCTATTGCATACTTTTTTTTTTTTTCTTTGAGATGGAGTCTCGCTCTGTCGTCCAGGCTGGAGTTCAGTGGCAAGATCTCTGCTCACTGCAGCCTCCGCCTCCTGGGTTCAAGTGATTCTCCTACCTCAGCCTCCTGAGTAGCTGGGATTACAGGCGCACACCACCACGACCAGCTAATTTTTTATTTTTAATAGAGACAGAGTTTCACCATGTTGATCCAGCTGGTCTGGAACTCCTGACCTTGTGATCTGCCCACCTCAGCCTTCCAAAGTGCTGGGATGACAGGCATATGCCACCACTCCTGGCCACTCTTGCATACTTAATAGACTACAGCGGAGTGTAAATATAACTTTTATATGCACTGGGATACCAAAGAATTTGTGTGACTTGCTTTATTGAGATACTTTATTGTCGTGGTCTGGAACTGAATCTGCAATATCTCTGAGGTATGCTTTTAATATTTGTATGTGTTCCTCAGAAATATATAAGCTCATTTCACGTTTTTAAACTTGCATGTAAATGGTATCATATCTCACATATTTTCTTTTACAGATTTATTTCCCTGTATGTTAGAAAGCCTTCTGTATTCATATGTATCATTCATATGGATCATTCTAATTCATTTATTTTCATTGTTGTAGAGTATTACCATATATGAGTATACCACAATTTAGTTAACCGTTGTGCTGTGTTTGGGCATATAGGTTGTTTTCAGCCTTTTGCTATCACAAATTATGCCACTATGAGTGAGCTTTCTCCTTTGTTACTGTGCCCACATGCAAGAGATTCTGGAATAATCACTTCAGCATTCCAGGATATTGCTAGATTTTGTCTACGAAATGGTATGTTAATTTATACGCCTAGCAGAAATGTGTGCGAATGTCCACTGGCTGTTTCCTCACCGACACTTTCAGTTGTTGGGCTTCTAATTTTGACCAGTCTCTTGGATGTGAGACGGGCACTGCGTGGTGTTCCTCTTTTAGCTTTATGGAGATATAATTGGCAGACATTTAAAAATGCGCACACAGTGAACAGTTTTTAAACAGCTTTATTGGGTTGTATGTTATACTTAACATACAACGAACTGCACATGTTTAAAGTGTGCAATTTAATAAGTGTTGACATATGTATATACCTGTGAAACTACAATCACAATAATGAGTGCATGCATCACACCCAAAGTTTCCTCATTAAGGCCGGGCGTGGTGGCTCATGCCTGTAATTCTAGCACTTTGGGAGGCTGAGGCGGGCAGATTGCCTGAGCCCAGGAGTTTGAGACCAGACAGGCAACTTGGGCCTGGAGTTTTCATTGTGTGTAGGTTTTTACACATTTAATTTATTTAATAACTACAAG
The DNA here is from genome assembly GCF_006542625.1 of Nomascus leucogenys. NCBI lineage: Eukaryota > Metazoa > Chordata > Mammalia > Primates > Hylobatidae > Nomascus > Nomascus leucogenys. The sequence goes on from NC_044398.1 coordinate 90,414,803, forward strand.
GCTATTCAGGTGATGTATTTTTCCATGAGTGATTTTTCAGTATGATGTGCCTATAGAGGGATTTTTTTCCTTTTCTATGGAATGTGATTATTTATTTATTTATTTATTTATTTTTAAAATGGAGTCCCCCTGTTTCGTCCAGGCTGGAGTGCAGTGGCACAATCACGGCTCACTGCAGCATCACCCTGTCAGGCTCAATGAATCCTCCTACCTCAGCCTCCTGAGTAGCTGGGACTACAGATGCCAGTCATTGTGCCTGGCAAATTTGTGTACTTTTTATAGAGATGTGGGATTTTGCCATGTTGCCCAGGCTGGTCTTGTATTCCTGGGCTCAAGCGATCCGCCCACCTCAGTCTCCCAAAATGCTGGGATTACAGACATGAGCCACCATGCCCAGCCTTATTGATTTTTCTATTGGTAGAATTCAAACCTACCATGTTGCCATTTATTTCCCATTCTTCTTTTTTTTTTTTTTCTTTTCTTTTTTGGGAGTAAACTCTGGAAAGCCTGCATTCCAAAAGAGTTGTAACACTACTTCCCGTTTTTCTATATGTTGTCTGTTCCCCTTTTTCCTCTTTTCCTGACTTCTTTTCGATTACTTTTCCTGATCCCACTTGAGTTCTGCCTGGCCCATTAACTATAGCCCTTTATTGTAGCATTTTCGAGGTTGCATTAGCATGCACAGTATACATCTTTAAGTTCTCACAGTCCACCTGCAAGCGATATTACCCCACTTTGCGTATTATGTAAGACCCTGATAACAATAGACACCCATTCCTCCATTCCCGTGCTTCGTGCTATTGGTGTCGCATATTTTACTTCCACAAATAAATACTAAAAACCCTGCCATATGCTGTCGTGATTTTTTTTCTTGTACAAAGACAATTTCCTTTCAAAGTAATTTAAATTATAAGAAAAAAAAGGATTCTGTGTTTGCCCACCTAGTTGCCATTTCTGGTGGGCTTCGTGCCTTTGTCTAGATCCAGAGCCGCATCTGGTATTGGTTTTCTTCTGCTTCCAACCTTCCTTTAACCCTTCTTTATGTAACCAGCGCCAGGCTGCTGATGATGTACTTTTTCAGGATGCCTGTGAAAGTTTTTATGTTACCTTTGTTTTGGAAAGTTTGTTTCACTGGACATCGAATTTTTTTTTTTTTTTTTTTTTTGAGTCAGAGTCTTGCTCTGTCGCCTAGGCTGGAGTGCAGTGGTATACTCTCAGCTCACTGTAACTCTGCCTCCAAGGCTCGAGCAATTTTCCTGCTTCAGCCTCACAAGTAGCTGGGATTACAGGTGTGTGCCACCACACCCAGGTAATTTTTGTATTTTTAGTAGAGACGAGGTTTTTCCATGTTGGCCAGGCTGGTCTCAAACTCCTGACTTCAGGTGATCTGCCCATCTCAGTCTCCCAAAGTGTTGGGATTACAGGCGTGAGCCACCATGCCCTGCCGGGACATAGAATTATAGCGTGACAATTTTGTTTTGTATTGATTTTTCAGTACCTCAATTTTTTTTTTCTTCTGGCTTGCAGTACTTCCAAGAAGAAACTGCTACAATCCTTACCTTTTCCTCTGTATAATGTGTTTTTTTCTCTCTGGCTGCTTTTCAGATTTTTTCTTTATCGTTGGTTTTAAGCAATTTGATTATAATATGCCTTGGTGTCATTTTATGTTTCTTTTATTTTTCATCTTTATTTTAGGTTTAGGGATACATGTGAAGGTTTGTTACATAGATAACTTGTGCTATTGTTGCATATTTTAACTTCCACAGTAACGGGTTTGCTGTACATATTATTACATCACCCAGGTATTCAGCTCAGTACCCAATGGTTATCTTTTCTGCTCCTCTCCCTCCTCCCACCCTCCTGCCTCAAGTGGACCCCGGTGTCTGTTGTTTCCTTCTTTGTACACATAAGTTCTTATCATTTAACTCCCACTTATAAGTGAGAACATGCGGTATTTGGTTTTCTGTTCCTGGGTTAATTTGCTAAAGATAAGAGCCTCCAGTTCCATCCATGTTCCTTCAAAAGACATGATCTCATTCCTTTTTTTATAGCTGCGTAGTGTTCCATGGTGTATATGGACCACATTTTCTTTATCCAGTCTGTCATTGATCGACATTTAGGTTGATTCCATGTCTTTTCTATTGTGAACAGTGCTGCAGTGCACATTCGCATGCATGTGACTTTATGGTAGAATCTTTATATTCCTCTGGGTATGTACCTGGTAATGGGATTGCTGGGTCTTCTTTATGTTTCTTGCATTGAGAGTTCATTGAGCTTCTTAGTCTGTGAATTCATAACTCACATCGTATTTGAAGAGATTTCAGCCCGCATTTCTTAACATATTTTTTCTGTCCCCACCTCTGTTTGAGGGATTTCTGTTGCACACTTATTAGCCTGCTTGAAGTTGTCCCACAGCTCACTGATACTCTGAGAGTGTTTGTTACTGTTTTTGTCTCTTTTCCCCTCTATATTTCCTTTTGGACTGCCTTTAAGTTCATTAATCTTTCCTTTTGTAGTGTCTAATCTGTTATTTTTACTTTTTTATTTTTGAGACAAGGTCTGGCTCTATTGCCAAGGCTGGAGTTCAGTAGTGTGATCTCAGCTCACTGCAACCTTAACCTGCCGGGCTCAAGTCATCCTCCCATACTCTCAGCCTCCCGAGTAGCTGGGATTATAGGCATGCGCCACCATGCCCAGCTTATTTTTTTATTTTTTGTAGAGACTGGGTTTTGCCTGTTGCTCAGGCTGGTCTTGAACTTGTGAGCTCAAGCAGTCTGCCTGCCTCGGCCTCCCAAAGTGCTGGGATTACAGGTGTGAGTCACCACGCCTGGCTTCTGTCCTTCAAACTCTTAATGCCTTGATGCCTGCACTCGCAGCTCTATTTTCTCATCTCAGGGAGACTGTCAGACCCTTCCTGTGTTCCCCTCTCTGTAGCATGCCCTGGAAATCCTGCAGCAGTCCAACGCCTGTAGGGCCTGTCTCACTAGTGTCCTGTCTCTTACAGGTCACTGGCCGCCATAGCCTGCTAGTCCATGTCTCAAGTACTGTGGCTTCGTGTTTCTTGTCCAGTTTTTTAATTGTTCCAGGCAGGAGGGTAAACCCAGTGTGTGTTCCTCCTCCTTGGCTAGAAGAAGAAGTAAGTCCTCACTGTGGTATTAATTTCCTTTTTTTTAATTCTTAGAGAAGTTGAGCTTGTTTGCTTGCTTGCTTGCTTGCTTGCTTTCCTTTCTTTCTTTCTTTCCTTTCTTTTCTTTTCTTTTCTTTTCTTTTCTTTTCTTTCCTTTTCTTTCTTTTCTTTCTTTCTTGAGACGGAGTCTTGCTCTGTCGCTTAGGCTGGAGTGCAGTGGCACAGTTTCACTGCAAGCTCCGCCTCCCAGGTTCACGCCATTCTCCTGCCTCAGCCTCCCAAGTAGCTGGGACAACAGGCACCTGCCACCACGCCCGGCTAATTTTTTATATTTTTAGTAGAGACGGGGTTTCACCATGTTAGCCAGGATGGTCTCAATCTCCTGACCTTGTGATCCGCCCGCCTCAGCCTCCCAAACTGCTGAGATTACAGGTGTGAGCCACCTTGCCCGGCCACATCTTTCTTTCTTTCTTTTTGGTTTTTGTTTCTTGTTTGAGACAGGGTCTTGCTCTGTCGCCCAGGCTGGAATGCAAAGGTATGATCATGGTTCACTGCAACCTCAACCTCCCAGGCTCACGTGAACCTCCCACCTCAGCCTCCCAAGTAGCTGAGACCACAGGCGTGAGCCACCACTCCTGGGTAATTTTTGTATTTTTTTGTAGAGATGAGGTTTCACCGTGCTGCCCAGACTGCTCTCAAACTCCTGGGCTCAAGTGATCCACCTGCCTTGGCCTCCTAAAGTGCTGGAATTACAGGTGTGAGCCACCATGCTCGGCCGAGCGTCTTTCGTATGTTTTCTGAGCACATGGATTTCCATCGCTCTGCATTCTGTGTTCATCTCAGCCTATTTGTTCCATTGAGATAAATGACTTTTTCTTGGTAACTTAGAGTACTTTGTATATTTTCAGGTTAATCCCTTATCAACTTATATCAGTTGCTGCTATCTTTTCTTAGATTGTCTTTTCATTTTAAAAATTACTTTGTTTCAATGAACAGAATTTTTAAGTTTTAGCATAGTCCACTTTGTCCATTTTCTTTATGACCAGTGCATTTTAGGGTCTTGTTTAAGAAATCGTTCTTTATCCTGAGGTCATAAAGATAGTCTACCGTATTTTCTTTTAAGAGCTGAAAAGGTGTTTTATATTTAGTTTATTTGGGATTGGCTTTTGTGTGGTGGGGATAAGGATCACAATTTTATTTCATTTTTTTTCCACTTGGGTATGCCAGTGGCCCCATTTCCATTTATTGAATAGTCTTTCTGTGCAGAAAAGACTTAACTAGCAGAAAAGACTTAACTAGCAGAGAAGTCCTGAGACTTACCCTTCAAAAGGCCCCATTCACAAGGCTGGCACTTGGCGTGCATCTGAGAACCTGGATTTTGGGATGATTCCTATAATGTGGTGTATGCTGAACACCCACCTTTCCTTCTGGGAGTCTGGAATTTGGGTATATGTTGGACAGAGGCTGCCTAAGTGACCAGCTTCAACAACAGCCCTGGGTGCTGGGTCACCCATGAGCTTCTTCCCTAGACAAAGTGCCACACCTGTTGTCACAGCTTATGGCTGGGGGAGTTAGCACGTCCTGTGTGACCGCACTGGGAGAGGAAACTGGTACCTGGTTCCCTGTGTATTCGTCCCATGCCTCCATTCCCTTTGCTGATCTCATTTTGTGTCCTTTTGCTGAGATAAATCACAGCCAGGAGTATGACTATATGCGGGGTCCTGTGAGTCCTCCTAACAAACAGTTCAATCTGGGGGTGATCTTTGGGATCCCCAACAACTGTTGTTTCCCCACTGATATTAAAATAACTGAGAAGCAGCTATTAGGCAATGTTCAGAACTACCCTTGAACCTGCATGTCTTCATCTGAACATCCATCTACTACCCGTGATTTTTCAGTGCAGGGTGCATATCCCGTATCACCCAATAAATGGTCATTGATTACCGTAGGAAAGGAACAGTGAAAGTGCCGCAGTGGTTTGGAGAAAGGTGGCAGGCATTCAGCGGTAACTCTTTTGAACAGATATATTTTATGTTTTTGCAATGAGTGAAATAAGTTTTCCCATATCTATTTAAGGTTAGCAGTCATTATCTTTTTATCATCTTGGAACATTTGTAATTCCTTTAATATCTTTGGTTAGGAATTTTCTACCTTCCTCATCTTGTCCGATAATTTTAAATCCCACGGTTATTTCGCGGGCTCCTCATTCCTGCCTGTGTGTCACTGTATGATTTCTAACATGTCACGCTATGCAACCAGTTGCTTTTACTTGTAGCGTGTTTCTTTAGGGAATAGTTTATTATTGGTTATGTGATTACAGTGTGTTAAAGACATGTCTGTAGTTACGTAAAATGCTGTTTCTCTGAGTATCATGGTCATTTCCACATATTTCTCTATTCATGTATTTATAAGAATATATCTATTTTTGCAGTATTTTGTTTATTTATTTATTTTATTTTTTGAAACGGAGCCTCGTTCTGTTACCCAGGCTAGAGTGCAGTGGCCTGATCTCGACTCACTGCAACCTCCACCTCCCACGTTCAAGCGATTCTCCTGCCTCAGCCTCCCAAGTTGTTGGGATTACAGTCACGTGCCACGAAGCCCTGCTAATTTTTTGTATTTTTAGTACAGACAGGGTTTCACCATGTTGGCAATGCTGGTTTCGAACTCCTGGCCTCAAGTGATCCACCTGCCTTGGCCTCCCAAAGAACTGGGATTACAGGCGTGAACCACCGCGCCCGGTCAGTTTTGCAGTGTTTTAAATACTGTTGTCTTTGAGGGGAGAGAGGCATGCACATAGACTATGGTGATTAGCATCATATACTAGAAAGTGCAAAGTGTAGCGCAGTTAACTGTGAGCCATCTCATCAAACCCTAACAGATGTCTCATTTGTCCATAAAGGGGCTTCTGTCCCATAGAAATTCACGTACCCAACCTACTCTTCAACCATAATTTTTCTCTGATGGCCTGTGTGAACAGATTAATGGTGTCCACCTAATTTCTTCCCCACTGAGGGAAAGCAAATCATCAGGCCCATTGCAAAAACTGCTCTTAGTTGAGCTTCCTGCCTTAAATCACACCCACAGTGAATGGCGTCCCTTTATCACCGCTAATGACTCTGACATCTCTCTCCACTCACATGTGAGCCTCCCCAGCTCTCCATAAACAAGTCTGTCTCGGTTCATTTATTCTAAAAAAAAAAAAAAAAAGTCAGCCAGAGGAGGATTTATTTTTTTCTGCTGATTTTTAAAAGTCTAATATGAAACCGTTCTGAGCGTCTTTGGTGCCATTTATGAGGCAGAACCATTCTCTGTGATGATTTGCTCTCTCTGCCGTCCTGCCCACAACCATCCTAGTTGGCCTGGAGTTATTACCATATTTTGTCATAATTGGGCCCCATTATATTGCTATGTCGGGCAGTTTTCCTGTTTTAGAAATGGCAGTGTTATCTAGTGCAATGCTGGCTCCTTAGAGATGTGGATTAAATGACTTGCTAAGCCTGTTAAATAGTTGTGGACTCATCCTTTTCTCTTGTGATCAGCCAGGAAAGCTGGTGGATCACTTAGGAGAGTGTTCGCCTGCAGGTAACAAGCCACCCAGTATTGGGAGCTGAAAGCAGTAGGGAGCATGGTGCAGCAGCCCAGCAGCACCCTCCCGGACCAGGGGCTTTCTAACCTTCTAACAGATTTTCACACTCTGCTCTCCTTCCTGCCACAGGGCCTTGCACCTGCTGTTCACTCTGCTAGGAATTCTCTCCTTCACCCCTGCTCCCCTAGCATTCTCATCACCCATTGAGGGAAGCTGCCCTTGCCCCTGCAACTGGCTGAAAACCCCTGCTATATAAAGGAGCGGGCCAAGCACTCCCTTCTTTGCAACACTAATAATATATTCTAATTTGACATTTATCTGTGAGGCCCTTCCATTGTCCTTATCCCCAGTAGACAGTAAACTCCATGAGTGCAAGGACCAGACCTAATTAGTCATGATTGGTATGCACTAGGAATGCTTTTGGCTACAGGTTTTTAAAAAGTAGCTTTTTTTTTTTTTTTTTTTTGAGGCAGAGTCTCGTTCTGTTGCCCAGGCTGGAGTGCAATGGTGCAATCTCTGCTCACTGCAACCTCTGCCTCCCAGGTTCAAGAGATTCTCCCACCTCAGCCTCCGGAGTAGCTGGGACTACAGGTGCCTGCCATCATGCCCGGCTAATTTTTGTATTTTTGTAGAGATGGGGTTTCACCATGTTGGCCAGGCTGGTCTTGAACTCCTGACCTCAGGTACTCACCCACCTCAGCCTCCCAAAGTGCTGGGATTACAGCCGTGAGCCACTGCGCCCGGCCTAAAAAGTATCTTAAATAAAGCAGGGCTGGCTGGCTCGCTCTTTCTTGCTTGCTTGCTTGCTTGCTTTCTTTCTTGCGTTCTTTTCACATAATAACAAGGCTAGGCAGCTCCGAGCATTGGCTCATTTGCTTTACACCATCATGATCAGTGTCTCTGCCAGTTTCTTGTTATTTTCCTCATGGTTGCAAAATGGCTGCTGTAGCCTAGCCATGACCTCACTGTTTAAGAGAAGAAGGCAGGAAGGGAGGCAGTCCCACTGACACCTAACCCTTTTATCAAGAAACCAAAAGTTTCCCTGGAATCCCCCAGGCAATTTCTGCTCGTGTCTTCTTGCCACTTGGCCACCTCTAACTAGAGAGGAGGCTGCAAACCATGTTGTTGCTTTGGCATCCTCTATATGGAGGTGAAAAGGGGAGAAAAAGGAGGAAATGAGAGAGAGGTTAGCCTACTAGTAGCAATCTGCCCCACTCTTGCAGCCCCAGTGTTTACCCAAACAAGCCCATTTTTTTGAAATGGAGTTTTGCTCTTGTTGCCCAGACCAGAGTGCAATGATGTGATCTCGGCTCACTGCACCTCTGCCTCCCAGGTTCAAGTAATTCTCCTGCTGGGATTCCAGGCGCCTGCCACCATGCCCAACTAATGTTTTATATTTTTATTGGAGACAGAGTTTCACCATGTTGGCCAGCCTGGTCTTGAACTCCTGACGTCAGGTGATCCACCCGCCTCAGCCTCCCAAAGTGCTGTGATTACAGGCATGAGCCACTGTGCCTGGCCAGCACTTTGTTATCAATGGACAAGTAGAAAAAACTCACCTCCTTTGACTGTCCATTCATTTATCCATTCATTCAGTGTCCAGGGCAAGCCAGTCTCTGTACTACTTATTCTACATGCACACTTTCTTATTCTCATGACCATTCTGTCCAATGAGGCATTACTATTTTTATTTTGTGATTAGAAACAATCTCAGGAAGAATCAATACCTTACTTAAGGTTACACAGCTCTGTAAGCAGCAGACCCAAGACTCAATGCCAAAGCTGCCTCCCTCCCAAACCCACTCACCCTTCACCGTGTGGTGCTACCTCCCTGAGCAAGCACTGCTAATCCTGGGATCAGAGTAGGAAAACTCCTGCATTTGACTTTTCTCTACCAGGAGGTAATGATCATTAGCCTGCCAGGGTTTAGCTGCTACATTAAACATGTTTTGGCAAAACAGTTTGCCAATAATATTGCAACTGAACAAAATATATTGAATCTGTAATTTGGGGTGATTTTATATTTGGGGCCTAACTAGGTGACATTCATTTTATGAGCAGGGTTATAATTTTTAGCACAGGACCTTCTATGGTAGGCTACTAAATTACCCAGAGGTTAGTCCATACCCATAAACTCTAAATAATTTGAATAATTTTTTTCCTGTTTAAGTAGGCAAGGCACTTTGCTAGGAGATTTTGCTTTTACTTTCTTATTCCTGAAAAATCTCAGCATTGTTGCTTCTGAATAAATGAATTAGTGATCATCTGTATTCATGTCCACAGCTTACAGTTATACATTTGTGAACTAAAATATTCAGAGACATTTCATCTCTGCGACATTTTTTTTAATAATAAGCACGTGTGTGTGTGTGATTATAAAAGTAGTAGATGCGCAATCAAAAGAAATTTTGGAAGAAGATTGAGAAAAATCACTCGTAATTCTGTACCACCCAGAGGCAATAAGTATTAACATTGTTGGCATATTTCCTTCCTAATCTTTTTAAATTTTTTTTTGCATAGCTGAGTTCCTACATTATTTGCAGTTTTGTGTGCTGCAATTTTTCGTATAATATCAACAACCTCCTTGTTATTACAAGCATCGTTGTGAAGGGCTGCATAATGTGCTTTCATTAAGAACGCAACAATCCTTTACTGGGCTGCTCTTCTCGTGATGGACATTCAGATTATCTCCTGGATGCATGGTGTGTGCCTTGAATTGTTAACATTTTCTAAAGGAAGAATAATCCGAATCACGACGCGTCTGCTAACAGGCCCTCTGCCTGCATCGGGTACCATGTTAACCACTTATCCCCAGGAAGGCATCAGTCATTATCATTTCCATGATGACTTTGTCCTGGTAGAACAGGATGCTGGCAATTTTTATACTTTAAAAAATGACGAGATTCCTCAGTCTTGCAGGCAGGGGTCCCCTGACACAGGGAAGATGAATGCCAAGAAGACCAAGAGGAAAGAGAGAAAATAGCTCAAATGTTTCCTCCAGCCGCTCCCTCCCACTGTTCCGTATCTGGCAGCCACTCTGGTGACCTCAGAGCCCTTTTGCTGCCCAGCTCCAGCGTCCCTTTTCTTCTCACGGCTCAGCAGCCCCTCTGACCACTGCAGCCTCACACAGTTCCTAGAATTCTTCAGGGGGGCAAGAGTAGGTTGCTCAGACCTTGTGTTAACTTCAGTCTTCCAAAATATTGTGGCCAGTAAAAGCATTGTAGCCAGAGAGGTTATTCAAAAGCTCAGCCCTGAGTATGCCCTTGCCTGCTTAAAACCCTCCAGGGGCTGCCGGTTGCTCTGAGAATCCAGATAGCTTCCTGCATGGGAACCACAAGGCTCTGCCTGATCTGGCCTTGCCTGCTGCATCTCCTGTCACTCTGGGCCCCACCTCTAAGGGGTGCTTTTTGGTTCCTCTGTGTCCCTTTCACATTCTGTTGCCTCTTCCTACACACTGTTCCCTCTGCCTGCTCTCCCTTCTCCTTCTTCCCATGAATTGGGACTGCCTGCTTGTCCTTCAGATCTTTGTTGCCCTACACCTTCAAGTTGTTGCTCAAATGTTACCTTTTCATTGAGATGATCTCTGATTTTTTTTTTTTTTTGAGACACAGTCTCACTCTGTCGCCCAGACTGGAGTGCAATGGCACAATCTCAGCTCACTGCAACCTCCACCTCCCGGGTTCAAGAGATTCTCCTGCCTCAGCCTCCTGAGTAGCTGGGACTACAGGTGTGCACCACCGCACCCAGCTAATTTTTGTATTTGTAGTAGAGACAGGGTTTTACCATGTTAGCCAGGCTGGTCTCAGAAACTCCTGACCTCAAGTGATCCACCCACCTGGGCCTCCCAAGGTGCTGGGATTACAGGCGTGACCCACTGCACCCATCTGATGGTCTCTGATTTTAGAGTTGCAGCTCTTCCCCTCCCCACTGCCTTCCTGCTTGGTTTCCCTCCGTAACACTTAGCACCATCTAATATACTACCTGCTTTAACTGTGTAGCTGCACTGATCATCCATCCTTTTCCCTTAAAACATAAGCTCCATGAAGGCAGACACTTTTGTTGTATTCTTTGTGCCTAGAATCTTAGTGTTTGGATTGCCTAGCATTTTGTAAATAATGGTTAAGGAAATGGAAGAATACTAAATCTAAGTCTCTCCTCCTCACTTTTCTTTGTATTCACTTCTATGGACTAGAATTTACTTTGATTCCTTTCAACACAACAGCTAGAAGTTTCCAGACAATGAAAGCCAAAATCCAGGCCAGGTACAGTGGCTCACACCTATAATCCCAGCCCTTTGGGAGGCCAGGAGCTTGAGACCAGCCTGGCCAACATGGCAAAACCCAGTCTCTACTAAAAATACAAAAATTAGCCAGGCGTGGTGGTGTGTGCCTGTAATCTTAGCTACCCAGGAGGTATGAGAATCACTTGAACCTGGGAGGTGGAGGTTGCAGTGAGCCAAGATCGTGCCATTGCACTCCAGCCTGGGCATCAAAGTGAGACTCCATCTCAAAAAAAAAAAAAAAATCTTAAGGTGTTTAACCTTTTCTTCATCTGCTGATAGAGTTTAGTAATACTTGGATATGATCTACACAGTCTACAGCCCACTTCTGGGTTTGGGGCTCCTCTGAAGGCCCAAGCTCCCCTAGATATAAGGACTGCCCCATGCCCTGCTCACCCTGACAAAGTCAGAACAGAATACAGAAGTGCCAGGCACCAAGCTCCGTCAGGCTCCAGAGCCCAGGGGATCTTGCTTCCTAGGTGGGAGGTGACCTGATCCCGTTATCCCTTGGACCAAAGTGACGGCCCATAATGGTCTCCAGGTCTAACCGTCTTCCACCATTAGGGGCAGTTTAAATATAACTTTCTTTCCTTACTGGGGCACTGGGGGATGCAGGCCTCTTTTTAGTCTTGTGCAAAACATATAAACAGCACGTGAGCATAATGTCTGGACAGAGAGAGACTTCCACAGCACATTTGCAAACAAGTCATGTTCTCTTCCCCTGATTTATTTTATTTGTAATAACTAACATTTATATAGGGCTTGGTGTGTTCCAGGCATTGTTCTAAGCTCTTTGCAGAGATGAACTTACTTAATCTTCATAACAATCCTATGAAGCAGGCGGTATAATTATACATATTGTTACACTAAGTGTAATTTATCTTTAGGGTGCCAGGTGCAGTGGTTCGTGCCTGTAATCCCAGCACTTTGGGATGCCAAGGTGGGCGGATGACTTGAGGTCAAGAGTTTGAGGCCAGCCTGGCCAACATGGTGAAACCTCTTCTCTAATAAAAATACAAAAATTAGCGAGGCATGGTGGTGTGTGCCTGTAATCCCATCTACTCAGGAGGCTGAGGCGGGAGGCTAAGGCAGGAGAATCGGTTGAACCCAGGAGGCGGAGTTTGCAGTGAGCTGAGATTGCACCACTGCACTCTAGCCTGGGCAACAGAGCAAGACTCCATCCAAAAAAAAAAAAAATTATTTTTGGGGAAGGGGCCATTGGATCTTGGTGCAAAGTGCTTTATTGTCATAGGCTGCTCATCCTATTCTCTTCCCAAGAGAAAGGCAAAAATAATCATCAGTCCGTGGAGTATGTTGGGAGCAGATTTTCAGGTCCATAAAAGGGAGTTGTACCTGACATCGCCTGGACATCCGTGCACTTGGGACAGTGGCAACACAAGCCTTCCCTTGCTCTCTGCTGCTGGTGACCCTCCAGATAGTACTTTCGGCTGCTTCTCTGCCTGTTGGTGGGGTTCATCCCATTTCCCTGGCTTCAACCCAGGATCTGTCTTGAGCCTCCCTGCCTTACCTGGTCTCTGCAGTCTGGTGATGGGCACGGGAGAGCTGGGGAGCGCTAGGGAAGACAGGATCCCTTTACTGCCTGACCCAGGTTCAACTCTGTGTGCCTCGAGGCTTGCAGTTGGATTGTGATTTTTGTGGAGTACAAGTCCTGATTTATGGTCTCCTGTGTTCCTGTGGGGAGACGATGAGAGGACTCATCTCTCTGATGAGTGATGCCATGGGAACCCTGTAGACTCTTAGGGGAGTGGAACCACATCCTGGGGCCAGACATTTAAATACCTTTGGGGAACAGGAAAATTATTTGCTAGTTAAAAATTATTGTGTGGCCAGGTGCAGTGACTCATGCCTGTCATTCCAGCACTTCAGGAGGCCAAGGTGGGCAGATCACTTGAGGCCAGGAGTTCGAGATCAGGCTGGCCAACATGGCAAAGCCCCATTTCTACTAAATATACAAAAATTAGCTGGGCATGGTGGTGCATGCTTATAATCCCAGAAACTTGGGAGGCAGAAGCAGGAGAATTGCTTGAACCCGGGAGGCAGAGGTTGCAGTGACCCAAGATCGTGGCACTGCACTCCAGCCTGGGCGACAGAGCAAGACTCAGTCTCAAAAAAAAAAAAAAATCGTGTAATTTGAAAACAGAGACAAAGTATTGTCCTATAATTATTGCCAGCTAGAATCAATTAGTTGTATAATGCTTTCTATAGGTTATGGAAATGCTGTTTTATAGGAAGCAAAAACGAGGTTATGATTTAGATTCTTTTTTTTTTTTTCATTTTGTATTCTGTCTTTATTCACATTACAAATGCATGCAGATTAACAAGTCAAGTAGTTGTACCCAGCAAGTTATACAAAGCAGCAGTGCACAACTCCTCACTGGCCCATTGCTCACTTCTAAAGGCAGCCACCCCCGTGAGTTGAGCTAGTTTTGTGGATGTTTACTTCCATTGTTCTAAACAACATGCTTGTGTGGCTATTTCTGGATCTACTTACTGTTATGTATTGAATTTGTGTCCTGAAGAATGAGGATTTAGCTCTGTCCTTCTGTCCATCCCACTCCCACGTTTCATACCCGTGTCTTTCCAGTGTCATTAAATCCTAATTTGTTTGGCTGCCTGCAGTGCCTCATACCTGTAATTCCAGCACTTTGGGAGGCCAAGGCGGACGGATCACCTGAGGTCACAAGTTCAAGACCAGCCTGGCCAACATGATGAAAGCCTGTCTCTACTAAAAATACAAAAGTTAGCCGAGTATGGTGGCGGGCGCCTGTAATCCTAGCTACTGAGGAGACTGAGGCATGAGAATCTCTTGAATCTGGGAGGCAGAGGTTGCAGTGAGCCAAGATTGTGCCACTGCATTCCAGCCTGGGCGACAGTACAAGACTCTGTCTCAAAAAAAAAAAAAATCCTAATTTGGGTTATATCAGCATTTAGTATTTATAATATCTTGCCTGTACATACATTATTTTAAACATCATTGACAACAGAGCCACATTGTAGGCGTGGTTATTTTTCCTGCATGCTTTATTTGTTGTGGTTTTAAAATTGCTTTAAGTTTTTGAAGAGTACTAATTCATCCTCAGACTCTTCTTCCAAAAGTCTGAGCTTACCAATTTCCTGTCAATAAATTTAAAATAATAACCAATCTCAGCTTTTTGGCGAAATTTCTCCTGGAGCTATTTCCTGATTGCTTGCTCTGCAGGCCTGCTAACAGCTGTGATCTTAGGATTTCTGTGACCAGTCTCGGAACCATTTGTGCTTCTCTGTCATGTTGGATCTACCTTTGCCTCCTTTTTAGATGGATCCCATTCTCTAGTAGCTTCTGGAGAAGAAATTGCACCTAAAAATATCTTCGTTCCACCGTCACATTAAAGTGATAGTTTGATAGTTTGGCTGGGTATAGAATGATAGGTGAGGAGTTGATTTTTCTCTCAGAATTTTGAAGGCTTTGTCTCCTTGCCTTTGTTCTTTCAGTATGGATTTTAAGAAGTTCAATTTTATTCTGATTCTTGATCTTTTATATGAAACCAGAAACACATAGGATCTTCTCTTTGCATCCAGGGTTCTACAGTAATACTGTGATATACTTTGGTGTGAGTCTGTTTAAACTCATTCCCTTTTGTTCTGTGAAGTCCTTTTGAATTATTTCATCCTCTCTCTCTCTCTCTCTCTCTGTGTGTGTGTGTGTGTGTGTGTGTGTGTGTGTGTGTGTGTGTTCTATGTGGGCAGGGGAGGTCCTCTATACTCTGGTACTCATAGTCTACAAATATTGGACCTCTTGTTCTGGTCCTCAAATATTATTTCCTTTTTTTTTTTTTTTTCACTTCCTTGCTCACTCTACTTTTTGAGATGATTCCTCACCTTATCTTCTAAGCCTTCTACTGAGCTTTTCATTTTTCCTACCATAGTTTTAATTTTCAAGAGCTTTTTTTTCATTACTCCTTTTCAAAATAGCATCCTGTAATTGGTTGATTAATGCAGTGTCTTCTTTCTCTGAGAATGCTAATAATTTTTTTTTCTTTAGACAGAGTTTCATGCTTGTCATCCAGGCTGGAGTGCCATCTCAGCTCACTGAAACCTCTGTCCCCCGGGTGATTCTACTGCCCCAGCCTCCTGAGTAGCTGGGATTACAGGCATGTGCCACTACACCTGGCTACTTTTTGTATTTCTAGTAGAGACCGGGTTTCGCTCTGTTGGCCAGGCTGGTCTCGAACTCCTGACCTCAGGTGATCCACCCGCCTTGGCCTCCCAAAGTGCTAGGATTACAAGCATGAGCCATCGCGTCCAGCCTGCTAATGGTTTTTTTTTCCTCCTCCCCATATAGCCTCTGTTTCTTACCATTGGGGTTGTTTTGTTCTTTTTTTTCATATTAGACACATTCCTCATACATCTAATGGTCCTTGGCTGCCTGCTTCCATTTAAAAGTGCAATTAAAAAAAAAAAAAAAATGAAAGAGTACAGCACAGAAAAGCTGATAAATGCGGAGGAGGGAAGCCTTCTTGTCCACGGCCTTCACCATCGCGTGGTGAAGGCTCCCCATTTCCGTATTATCGGTGGCTTTTGGTTGTTTCTTTTTGGCTCTCGTATTCCCCAGAGACCACTCCTGTTGGAGGGCTCTGCCTGGCTGCTTTCACTCTAAGTGTTCTAGGAGCCAAATGGAAGGAAAACACTCCATCCTGAAATCCAGGGTAAAACCTTTCATCTTTATCCCCTTGTTTTCACTGGGGTACCCATGCCCCAGCAGTCTTTGCTGGCTCTCAGAACTTCTTTGTTTACTGTTTTTTTCTTTAATTAAAAAAATTTTTTTTCTAAAGCGGTAAAACCCCATCTCTGCTAAAAATACAAAAAATCAGCCGGGCACGGTGGCGGGCGCATGTGGTCCCAGCTACTCGGGAGGCTGAGGCAGGGGAATGGCATGAACCCAGGGGGCGGAGCTTGCAGTGAGCCGAGATCGTGCCACTGCACTCCAGCCTGGGAGACAAGAGCAAGACTCCGCCTCAAAAAAAAAAAAAAAAAAAAAAATTTTTTTTTTTTTTTTTTTTTTTTTTTTTTTAAGAGACAGGGTCTCCATATGTTGCCCAGGCTGGTCTCGAACTCCTGGGCTCACGTGATGCACCGTGGGCTTCCAAAGTGCTGGGACCTTTGTTTACTCTTTATAAAGACTAAAAGTCCCATCTTCTGCCAAGGTGAGAAGGACAGTGGTCCAGCTTCATGCAGTTTCAAGCCATCTTTCTGTTTTAGCTCTCTTTTTATTCCTATACCCAAGGATAGCTAAAAATTGAGGTTTCTCAGAAACTAAAATGCAGGTAATCTGAAGTGAAGAGCTGGAGCACGTGAACTCATCCTTTCCCCACCACTCGAGTTGAGATGTGGAACATTTGCCAGACTCTGGAAGGCTCCCTTGTGCGCCTTCTCTGTCAGTAAAATTTCTGTCACCAGGACTAGTTGGTTTTGCTTGTTCTTGAGCTTCATAAAAATGAAATCATGCAGTATTGACTCTTGTGTCTTCTGGCTTCTTTCTCTGTATGTGATGTCTGAGATTCATCTGTGTTATTACATGTAGCAGCAATTGGTTCTTTGTTATAGCCATGTAGTATACCATCTAATGAATAGATCACAAATTTTTTACCCACCCCACTACTGACGGATATCTAGGTTATTTCTACTTGGGGGCTATTGTGAATAAAGCTGCCAAGAGCATTCTGGTTCCTATCTTTTAATAGACCAACACCCTCATTTCTTTGGGTATATTCCAAGGAGTGGACTTACTGGGTCATCGGGAAGATGTGGGTTTGTCTTTGGCAAATACTGCTTGAGAGTTTTCCAAAGCCAGTTGATTCTTGACTTTTCTCACTGCCAGCTGAATATTTAACTTAAACTAAGTCAGCTGCAGCTTGGCGCAGTGGCTTACACCTGTAATCCGAACTCTTGGGTAGGCCAAGGTGGGAGGATTGCTTGAGGCTCATAGTTCAAGACTAGCCAGGGCAACATAGGAAGACCCTTTCTCTACAAAAAAATTTGAAAAAAAATTAGCTGGCTGTGGTGACTCACACATGTAATCCCAGCAACTCAGGAGGCTAAAGCAGGAGGATTGCTTCAGGCCAAGAGTTTGAAACCAGCTTGGGCAACATAGCAAGGCCCCATCTCTACACAAAATTTAAAAATCATCCAGGCATGGTGGTATGTGTCTATAGTCCCAGAACCTTGGGAGGCTGAGCTGGGAGGATAACTTGAGCCCAGGAGGTTGAGGTTACAGTGAGCTGTGGCCACGCCGTTGTACTCCAGCCTCAGCAACGGAGTGAGACGCCCATCTCAAAAGAAGCAATAATAACTCAGCTAAGCCCGTTGCTGCTTGTCCATGTACTTTCCAGTTTCCAAATTCTGTGGCTGTTCTCTCCTCTCCTGTTTGTCCTTGAGAGTTTCCTGCCTTTACAGTGGGATTTGTGGAAGGAACAAAGCTGAATGTGTTTTCAATCTACTATATTTAACTGGAAACCTTTATTATGACTTTAAGATGGCTTTTTAGCTCTCTCAGTCTCCCCAAACAGAATACCTTTGTGTTTCCTCTGAGTCATTTCTGCTCAGTGGCTTTATAATAACAAAATTTTAATGCCGCCGCCTCTCACCAGTACTCCAGACGTCGTTTTCTGCAGTCTGCATTGCCAACAAGATGACAACACGATTCTGATTCCACATCTTTATTAGATAGAACGATTAATAAACAGTCCAAACTGAAGGTACAGTCTGTGGGATGCTTTCTCTTAAATGTTTTTTTCTTGAGTTTGCAAAAATCTTTGTATACAATTATATGGACATTTAAGCTGATCACGTCCTTGAAGTCCAGGCAAATAAAAACATCTTAACCTTAAACCTTGTAATGTCCCCGAATTAACCTTGTAATATTAATAATATCCCTGGGTCCCAGGTATTCCCCTGGCCCTTGGAGCCATCTTCACTATTTTGGTTAGGGTATGCCAGGGCTAGGAGGCACAGCTGAACTTCTAGAGACCTGAATTAGATGTCAGATCAGGTTTTCCCAAAGAACTAATGATACACACTGTACTCTCCACACCTCCCACCCCAGGGCTCCCTCTGGGGCTTCCTCCAGCGCAGAGATGGCGACAGGCAGATCAGAAATTGCAAGGAGGTCTCATAGACACCCATGTTTCCAGTGATGGTGACCTCACCAGCAGAGAAGAACAAGTACACTTAGTGCCAAGATGCTCCTAAGCTCACAGACTCTAGGGGTCCCGTTCACTTACTGTCCAGGTCCCGCCCCAGTGAGCTCACCCTTTGTCCTCTGCTTCAATTCTTTGCACACTTTTTGAAGAGACAGGATCTCCATATGTTGCCCAAGCTGGTCTCGAACTCCTGGGCCTTGCCTCTTGCCTCACAGAACCCTCTTGCCTCACAGAACTGGCCAGGCCTCACTGCTCCTCTCTGGTTATAGCTCACTTCATTTGATGTCGTTTTACTCATTAAAATAGTATTAGCACAAGGAGAGGCCCCAGCCACCTGGTGAGCCAGGAATGTAGCATCTTGTTGTAGAGTAACAGGCTAGGAAAGTTGCAATCATGCAAGTAAAGTGCTCAGTGCCTGCCATGTGGTAAGAGTTCCATGAGTGATTGCTAGTATATTCATGATTTATTCTATAGAGTGACTTTCTGGGCAGCTCAGGAAATGTTTTGCTTCACTTGGTCACACCCAAATTGTAACTGGCTCCTCTCACTCTTTCTCAGGGGATCTCAAGATTATAACCAACCTGTAATCCTTTCTTCATCTCTTTTGCTTTTTTATGTATCAGGGATATGTTATCCTAAATCTACGAATTCAGTATATTTTATTTCTATTAATGTAACAAATAATATTTCTCAGTATAGATAATCACATAATTATACCTCTACGGACCCTCTAATCAAATGCATTTAATATGCTTATTACTATACGTAATACATTTCTCCCCTCTCTTACACTGAATTCCCTTATGATCATTGCTATTACACCTGTGGGTATAAATAGTGGTTAGGTTTTTGTACTTGCTGATAAGAGCAATTTTGAAAAGCGGAAAAAGACACAAAATCCAGCAATAATAACAGAAATCGCAAATATTTTGCTGGGAAAGTAAACCGTGCAGCAAGGGAAGGAAGCGTGATTGTAAATGAAGTTGAATTAGTATATTCATCTGCATTGTGGATTAATTCAGTTTGTGTGACTTAGCCTGAGATCTCACCATCAGTTATAACGTGGTCTCTATGACAAACCATAGTTGCATTCTAGGCAGCCAGTTTATGAACAAATTTTTGCATACCATACATTTGTAAGGTGAAGATGACTGTAGGAGAATAATAATATAATTCTGGTGTATTTGCTTTTTAATACTACTGGCTGCTGCAAGGGGGGATAATTTACAAACTGCATGTTAATAAGTCCGTGTTGTAATGTTCTTTAGTGCAGGGTTATGATGGATTCAGAAATTGTATAGCCTTGTCATTATTTGAGGAATTAACATTACTCCATCAGATTAAAATGTTTGAATTCAGATGGCTTTGGGTCACGCATGGTGTGTTCAGGCCAAAGTGTGAGGATCACTCGAGCTCAAGAGTTCAAGACCAACCTGAGCAACATAGACCCCATCTGTTCAAAACTTTTAACAATTAGCCAGATGTGGTGGTGTACGCCTGTGGTCTCAGCTACTTGAGAGGCTGAGGTGGGAGGATGGCTTGATCCCAGGAGTCCGAGCCTGCAGTGAATCATGGTCATGCCACTGCACTCCAGCCTGGGCAGCAGAGCAAGACTGTGTCTCAACAAACAAAGAAACAAAAGGCTTTGATATCCAAACTCTCCCCTACAGTTCTAGGGACCTCCTTGATAACCTCTGGGTAGATTTGGTCACTGAGTGTTACTGTTTTCCCTGTTGCCACCAGCCAGAATGCCTCTCTGGATAATTAAACTGGAGACATTCCAACAGTGTCTAAAACCCCTCTATACTGGACACACATTTGGTTATACTCTACTGAACTGAATGTGGCCAACGCAGGGCTCCAGTTGTATATGGTCTAAAGCCTGCGAGAGTTATTTTCTCTTCATCATCACTTAGTCAACGGTTCCTTGACAGGTGCTGTGAGGACGGTCCTTAGAAACGAGGGGCAGCGTCCTTCCCCTGACAGCTCTGGCATAAGCCTCATGTGCACATTCTGAACTTCACAGGCACGGAGACCATCCCATTCACCACCATCTCCCAGGCACCTAGCCCTGTACACATAATACCATTTTTTTCCTCTATTCTTTGAAGATAGATACAAGTTCACTATTGCTGCTTTATTTTTATTTTATTTATTTATTTATTTTGAGACAGGGTCTTCCTCTGTCACCCAAGCTGGAGTACAGTGGTGCCAACACAGCTAACTGCAGCCTCAACATCCTGGGTTCAAGCCATCCTCCCACCTCAGCCTCCCAAGTAGCTGGAACCACAGGCATGCGCCACCACACCTGGCTAATTTTTAAACTTTTTGTAGGCCCAGTGCAGTGGCTCACGCCTGTAATCCTAGCACTTTGAGAGGCCGTGGCGTGCAGATCACTTGAGGTCAGGAGTTTAAGACCAGCCTGCCCAACAGGGTGAAACCGCGCCTCTACTAAAAATTCAAAAATTAGCTGGGTGTGGTGGTACGTGCCTGTAGTCTCAGCTACTTGGGAAGCTGAGGTAGGAGAATCGCTTGAACCCAGGAGGTAGAGATTGTAGTGAGCTGAGATCACCCCATTGCACTCCAGCCTGGGCAACACAGTGAGACCCTGTATTTAAAAAAAAAAAAAGGCTGGGCGCAGTGGCTCACACCTGTAATCCCTGCACTTTGGGAGACTGAGGCGGGCAGATCACCAGGTCAGGAGTTCAAGACCAGCTTGGTCAACATAGTGAAACCCCATCTCTACTAAAAATACAAAAATTAGCTGGGCATGCTGACATGAACCTGTAATCCCAGCTACTCGGGAGGCTGAGGCAGGAGGATCATTTGAACCCAGGAGGTGGAGGTTGTGGTGAGCCGAGATTGTGCCATTGCACTCCAGCTTGGGTGACAGAGTGGAGACTTCATCTCAAAAAAAAAAAAAAATTTTTTTTTTTTTTCTTTTAGAGATGGGATCTCCCTATGTTGCCCAGGCTGGTCTTGAACTCCTGGGCTCAAGCCATCTGCGTGCCTCAGCCTCCCCAGCCTCAGTGCTGGGATTATAGGCATGAGCCACTGTAGCTGACCTATTGCTGCTTTATACCTAGAGAAATTAAGACAGCACACAGCTAGGTAAGAGGTGGTGTAAAAGTGACAGAGTTATTGTCAAGATGAAATATGTGTGAAATACTCGGCCTTGGTGCCCTGGCAGATGGAAGCACTTGCTAAAGATATCTAAGATGTGTTTTCATTCATCGTGGCGCACAAGAGTACAGCTAGTGGTCACTGAGAAAGATTTGAACACGAGGTTTCCACACTTCCCCCCGTCTCCACCTGTGGTCCTGTTGACAAATCAGTTCCCAGGCTGACCTTCTGTGGCTGTCCTGGACCCCCTGTAGCTAAGCCCCGAGTCCTCATTCCTCCCTCCCGTCTCCCCCTATGACTGCACTAAGCCTCAGTTTTCTCATCTGTAAATGGTTGTGGTGGAATAAAGGGATTGATGCTGCAAGAATCCAAAGTAGTGTGAAAAAAATAAAAGCCTATCTTGTAAGTGATCTCCACGTACAAGTTCCTTCAAAGTAAACACTTGTCAAGAATCATGTTGGCCGGGCACAGTGGCTTGTGCCTGTAATCCCAACACTTTGGGATTACAGTTAGGCAGATCACTTGAGGTCAGGAGTTCGAGACCAGCCTGGCCAACATGGCAAAACCCCATCTCTACTAAAAGTACAAAAATTAGCCAGGTGTGGTGGCACATGCCTGTAATCCCAGCTACTTGGGAGGCTGAGGCAGGAGAATCACGTGAACCTGGGAGGCAGATGCTGCAGTGAGCTGAGCTCGCACCACACTGCACTCCAGCCTGGGTGACAGAGTAAGACTGTCTCAAACAAAACAAAAAGAATCATGTCATCCAGGTGCAGTAGCTCACGCCTGTAATCCCAGCACTTTGGGAGGCTGAGGCAGGTGGATCACGAGGTCAGGAGATCGAGACCATCCTGGCTAACACAGTGTAACCCCGTCTCTACCAAAAATACAAAAAATTAGCCGGGCGTGGTGGCAGGCGCCTGTAGTCCCAGCTACTCGGGAGGCTGAGGCAGGAGAATGGCGTGAACCCGGGAGGCTGAGCTTGCAGTGAGCTGAGATCGTGCCACTGCACTCCAGCCTGGGTGACAGAGTGAGACTCCGTCTCAAAAAAAAAAAAAAGTAGAAAGAAAAAGAATCATGTCATTTCAGAGCTGGTAATGAGTAGATGCAAAACGCTTTCCATTCTCTAGCAAAATGGCATGGACACTTCAGCTGGTAACAGAAATACACCGTTCTGTTGCAGAATTAGTCTTGAAATGTTCAAGCCTTGAAATGGGCAAGGCTTTCCAAAAGGATCTATTGCATAAGGTACCACAAGGCCATCCACTGCACCAGGGAAGGGATGATGTAAGGTGTCAGTGTGATAAAGGATCTGAAGATGAGATGAGTGTGGGAAGTTGCGAGTGGTTTGTAATTGGAAGAGGCCAGGCTGGTGACAGCTAAAAGAGCCACTGCTGGCAGCTGCGTGAGAATGGATTGCACGGGCCACTCGTGGAAGTGATAGGCTGGTCAGGAGGTTATTGTCTGCCCGGCAGTGAGCTGTAGCCCGGGGAGAAGCAGCATGGTCTTGCCAGTTCTGCAAGGCAAGAGGGATGGGTAAAGTGTGTGAGGAATTGAAGCAGAGGACAGAGAGTGAGCTCTCTGAGGTAGGGCCTGGGTAGTAAGTCAATGGGACCCCCAGAGTCTGAGTTTGGGGACGTCTTAGCACTGAACATGCCTCTTCTTGTCTGCCATCCAGGCCGCCACCACTGTGAACACAGGAGGTGTCTGTGACCCCTTCCTTGTCATTCCTGACCTGGAGGAAGCCCCAAAGGGAACCTGGGGGACAGAGTGGGGGATGGTTCGCATACATCACAGGTTATTTGGGGAAATATACTCTGATTTAGGCAAAGGAAACCATGCACCATGAGGGGCTTGAGAGACGTTTGGGGCGTGTGATCCCCAAGACGTGGTGGTGGCTGAGTATGAGGGTGGCGGGAAGGGAGTGGCCAGGGATCAGATCTCTGAGTCAGGCAACTGGGTGGATGGCAGCCTTTCCCTGTGTGGTGAAGGCAGTGGCATGGGCAGAAACCAGTGGGGAGAAGTGAGGCATGCTACAAACCCACGTCCTATCCCATGGCAGCTGGCAGAATTTTCCAGAGAACATTCCTTCTCCCAGAGCATCAGGAGGATTCAGGTAAGAGAAGCACAGCTGATCCAACCACACCTCACTGTCCTCCCTCCCTGGGAGTGAATTCCTTTTCTGTAAGAGTGGAAGGACCACAGGATTGGGGGTGTACACAGCAGAAATTTGCTTTCTCACAGTCCTAGAAGCTGGAAGCCTGAGACCAAAGTGTTGGCAGATCGATTCCTTCTGAGGCCTCTCTCCTTGGCTTGCAGACGGCCGACTTCTCCCTGTATCCTCACATGGTCTTCCTCTCTGCAGCTGTGTTCTCATTAATCCCCTTGTCATATAACCATTCCAGTCAGACTGAACTAAGGCTCACCCTAACGACCTCACTTTAACTTACTTACCTTGTTGGAGACCCCGTGTCCAAATGCAGTCATATGATGAGGTACAGGGGTCAGGACTTCAAATAGGAATTTGCAGAGACACAGTTCATCCAGAACAGGCATATCCGCCCATTGCAGCTTCACAGATTGCGGTAAGCCAGAAGTCACACCTGTAATTGCCTAAGGCTCACCCACTGCTCTGTTAGGGGAAGAGGCTATAGAAGACAGAGGAATGACACCCTGTGTGCGTGTATATGTGTGCACTATATGTGTGCATTGTGTACATGCGTGTGCATGTGCAGTGTGTGTGTGCACATACGGAAGTTAGATGGGAGCCGGGTGGAAATATTGCCGACCCCCCTGTTCTCATCAGAAAGCCTGGACTGATGAGGAAGGATTCTGAGAGAGCCCCGCTGATAACCCACTCCTGAAACTGGGGTGAGGAGAGTTGAGAAATGGGTATCCTAATGTCTTCCTGTTAATTACTGCCCTCAGCTGATTTCACATCAGACCAACCCACACACATCTATTGAGCATCTTTATTGTGCAGTGAAAATACGCTGGAGCCTACATCTTACTGCACCACCCAGCCTCGGGGTCCGTGGGAAAGCCAGTGGCTAGAATCCCAGGAAGAAAGAAATCCCTGAAAGCCGGGGCAGGCTAAGGAAACTATGCTGGTGGGAAAGGATTTTTTTTTGTTGTTGTTGAGACGGGGCTTCATTCTGTCACCCAGGTTGGAGTCCAGTGGTGCAATGACAGCTCACTGCAGACTTGACCTCCCCAGGCTCAGGTGAGCCTTCTGCCTCGTGCTGGGACTACAGGTGCACACCACCACGCCTAACTAATCTTTGTATTTTTGTAGAGACAGGGTCTTGGCATGTTGCCCAGGCTGGTCTAGAACTCTGGGGCTCTGGCGATCCACTTTCCTTGGCCTCCCAAAGTGCTGGGATTACAGGCGTGAGCCGCCGCGCCCAGCTGGGAAAGGATTTGACAAAGTATGGCAGCAGTCTTTCCAGCGGGAAATTCTTCCTCGTTGCAAACTGTCATTCATCTGGCTGCCCTGCAGCCTGCCTCAGCTGGAGAAATCATTTGGTTTGCAAGTAACTGCTCGGCATCTACTTACTCCAGGGCCATATTGATTCTGTTGTTCTTTTGGCTGCTGCTTATATTGAACCGGGAAGTCCACTCACTGCCACCCCAATGAGTAAAAGGCTCCATTAGTGGCCTGTTACATCACCTGACTGTTTCTCCACTTACTAAGGTTGTCCTGCTATTTAATTTAAAATTTTCCAGCAGCGGCTGAGTGTATCATCATCGGTTCTCCTTTGAGTTGCCGTGCCTACAGGGAATAGGGATTAGAGAGGTCTTGTTTTCTTTAACTACGTAGCATCTTTTCTTGTCTGTTTGCCTCAGAGAACATTGGTTTGCTTGTTCTTGCTGGAAAAAAAAAACATTCTTACTAAGACAGTAAATGGATTCATAACACAGTTGAAGTCTATTCACAGAATCTGTTATTTAGACAACCTCCATAGCGGAGAGAAAATATTTTGAAGGTCTCAGAGGTGGTTGGTTTTTAAAAATTATTTGCTAGTAGAATCTTGCCATCTCTGCATATTGCTGGCTGGGATGATCTGGTTGTTATTTATTTTATTTATTTATTTTGCTTTTTTTTTAAGACGGAATCTTGCTCTGTCACCCAGGCTAGGGTGCAGTGGTGTGATCTTGGCTCACTGCGACCTCCCTATCCCAGGTTCGAGTGGGTTCTCCTGCCACAGGCTCCCAAATAGCTGGAACTACAGGTACCCACCACTATGCCCGGCTAATTTTTGTATTTTTAGTAGGGATGAGGTTTCACCATGTTGGTCAGGCTGGTCTGGAACTCCTGACCTCAGGTGATCCGCCTGCCTCAGCCTCCCAAAGTGCTGGCATTACAGGCGTAAGCCATCGTACCCAGCCCCGGCCTGCTTTTTTTGTATTTTTTCTCTACTCCTAGTTCCTGCAAGCAGAGAGGTGGTCTGGTTGAATGGGAATGTCAACACTCGGGTTTGCCATTTGTTTCTCGTTCTGTCTGTTTTATAACCGGGTTATATTCCTCGGTACTTTGCAGCAGTTTCCTTCTTCTTTTACCCCCAGAGGGAAACACAAAATATGTATCATCGTGATGTCTTGGGCTTGGCAGGTAGGCACTAAGTTTCCGTGGTATCTGCCTGTCTTTCTGATTGAGATGGACTTTCAGTGAAGCATAGTGGTCATTTTCCCTTCAGAAGATAGAGGCTTAATGTGAAAAAAATACTCGTGGTAACGTGGACACCTGTGTTCTTGGAAATGAGGTCACTCCACCTGGGTTCCCCTTAAACGATAAATTGTAGTATATTAAAATCCCAAGAAAAGCTCTGTGGCCAAGAGCTCATCCTATCCATCTAGGGCTTTACCAGTGGCTTCTGAAAGATGATGGCAACATGCCATTCATAGCCAGCCTAGGGACATTCCAAATATTGTTTACTTTTAGTCCCCCATGCCAAAACAGTTTAACTGAGGGATAAATGAATTGGGCATGGGATTTTTATCCTAATAACATATAATTTTGTTTATTTGTGTTGAGCTGTAAACTAAGCTTTGCACAGAATTTGTATAAAATAAAACACTCTGGGCTGGGCACTGTGGCTCACGCCTGTAATCCCAGCACTTTGGAAGGCCAAGACGGGCAGATCACCTGAGGTCAACCAGCCTGGCTAACATGGTGAAACGCTGTCTCCACTAAAAACACAAAAATTAGCCAAGTGTGGTGGTGCACACCTGTAGTAGAAGATACTCGTGAGGCTGAGTCAGAAGAATCGCTTGAATCCAGGAGGCAGAGGTTTCAGTGAGCCAAGATTGCGCCAGTGCACTCCAGCCTGGGCGATAGAGCGAGACTCAGTCTCAAAATAAATAATAAATAAAATAATAAAACATTTTGTTAATATCAAAGGTAAAGGTACAGGAAACAAGAAGTTTCCTTCACTGAAGCACAAATCCTTTGGTGTGCGGGATTTGAACACCTCTTTAGGAAAAGCTTGCTAGTAACTGAAGCCAAGTCACAAACAGGTGCTTGGTTTCAGGTACAGCTACAAAGAACACAGAAGAGAAGCTGACACTTTTGTATTTTTAGGGCAAAGGCCTCCTTCCCCAAGGCTGAAAAAGGCCTGGTCCCATACTGCTCTGATTGGGTTATCTGGGGTGACATCTCCTGGGGAGAAAACCATTGCCACACACTCACCAAACCAAGAGCGTGGCTCTCTCGGGAAGACAGGATCGATGTGAAGGCATCTGTGCTCTCCTGTCTAGGCCTGTCCAGAACTATATGAAGTCATCCAGTTTTGTTCAGTTTTAATAATGGCCTGATAAAAACAGATAGGGGTGTGTGTGTGTGTGTGTGCACATAGTGTAATGGACGTATAATTAACGTACACACATTTATATAGGTGTTTAATTTTTTTCTTTTTTTTTTCTGAGACGGAGTTTCACTCTTGTTGCCCAGGCTGGAGTCCAGTGGCGTGATCTCAGCTCACTGCAACCTCTGCCTCCTGGGTTCAAGCAATTCTCCTGCCTCAGCCTCCAGAGTAGCTGGGACTTACAGGAGTGTGCCACCACGCCCGGCTAATTTTTGTATTTTTAGTACAGACAAGCTTTTGCCATGTTAACCAGGCTGGTCTCGAACTGCTGACCTCAGGTGATCTACATGCCTTGGCCTCCCAAAGTGCTGGGATTACAGGTGTGAGTGACCGTGCCCGGCCTAAAGGTGTTTAATTTTTAAGGTCATTTGTGCGTATGGAGGGAAAAATCAAATCCTATGTATAGGTAAGGTATATAAGGACATGGTAAGTCAATCTTTCCGTCTTCGCTCCTGGAGACCACGACCAGTTTCTTGCGTATCTTTCCAAGAGACATTTCTAAGCATATTTGCATAATCCCCTCATGTCAAAGGGGTGGGGCTAGGTGAACATAATTGAATCATGGGAGCGGTTTCCTCCATACTGTTCTTTTTTTTTGTTTTTTTTTTTTTTTTTTTGAGACAGAGTCTCGTTCTTTCGCCCAGGCTGGAATGCAGTGGAGCTATCTCGGCTCACTGCAAGCTCTGCCTTCCGGGTTCACGCCATTCTTCTGCCTCAGCCTCCCGAGTAGCTGGGACTACAGGCACCCGCCACTGCGCCTGGGTAATGTTTTGTATTTTTAGTAGAGACGGGGTTTCACCGTGTTAGCCAGGATGGTCTCGATCTCCTGACCTCGTGATCTGCCCACCTCGGCCTCCCAGTCCATACTGTTCTTATGGTAGTAAATGAGTCTCAGGAGATCTGATGGTTTTATAAGGGGTTTTTCCCTTTTCTCTTGGTTCTCGTTCTGTCTTGCCTGCCGCCATGTAAGACATGCCTTTCACCTTCTGCCATGATTATGAGGCCTCCCCAGCCACATGAAACTATTAGCCCATTACACTTTTTTGCTGAAGAATCTTTTTCTGTCACCCAGGCTAGAGTGCAGTGGAAGGATCTCAGCTCACTGCAATCTACACCTCCTGGGTTCAAATGATTCTCCTGCCTCAGCCTACCAAATAGCTGGTATTATTGGTGCACGCCTCCACGCCCAGCTATTTTTTGTATTTTTAGTAGAGACAGGGTTTCACCATATTGGCCAGGCTGATCTTGAACTCCTGACCTCAAGTGATCTGCCTGCCTCAGCCTCCCAAGGTGTTGGGATTACAGGCGTGAGCCACCGCTCCCAGCTGAATATGCATTTTCAAATTTGAATAAAAGAAACCGTTTACATCCCAGCAAGCCATATGAGAGAATCCCTGTATCCCCATGCTCTCACCAGCAAATGATATTATCGACACCTTTTTTTTTCTTTTTTTTTTTTTTGAGACAGAGTCTTGCTCTGTTGCCCAGGCTGGAATGCAGTAGCACAATCTCGGCTCACTGCAACCTTGGCCTCCCGGGTTCAAGTGATCCTCCAGCCTCAGCCTCTCAAGTAGCTTGGACTACAGGCTCCTGCCACCAGGCCCGGCTAGTTTTTTTATTTTTAATAGAGACAAGGTTTCACCATGTTGGCCAAGCTGGTCTCGAACTGCTGACCTCAAATGATCCGCCCGCCTCAGCCTGCCAGAGTGCTAGGATTACAGACATGAGTCACTGTGCCTGGCCAATCTACAGTTTTTGATTGTTGCCAGTCTGATAGATATCACATCAAGAAAAACGTGGTCAAGCTGGCTCACTGCTTAAGGGATTGGACCTGAAGTCATAATCTTGTATCTCAACATTGAAATTCATGGAGCTAACTGTAGCTCTCTTCTCTTCCCCTGATAGAGTTCTTGCTGTATCTGCTCGTGGTGCTGACCAGGAGGCAGTGTAGTCTTTCTCATTCTTAGTTGTAAACACCAGCTCTGGAGTCAGGCTGGGTTAACCCAGATGGGACTTGAGTTTAGGAAGGGTAAATTTGATAAGAAAAATAGGAACAAGTCGGGTGCAGTGGCTCATGCCTGTAATCCCAGCACTTTGAGAGGCGGAGGTGGGCAGATGACTTGAGGTCAGGAGTTCGAGACTAGCCTGGCCAACATGGTAAAACCCCGCCTCTACTAAAAGTACAAAAATTAGCTGGGCATCGTGGCAGGCTCCTGTAATCCCAGCTACTTGGGAGGCTGAGGCAAGAGACTCACTTGAACCCAGGAGGTGGAGGTCGTAGTGAGCCAGGATTTGTGCCTCTGTACTCCTGCCTGTGCAACAGAGCAAGACTCTGTCTCAAAAATAATAATTATTATTTTATGTGTGTGTGTCTGTCTGTCTCTATTTAAACACAAGTATTGCATGGAATATAGTTACACTAAAAAATGATCCCAGCCGGGCACAGTGGCTCACGCCTGTAATCCTAGCACTTTGGGAGGCCTAGGTGGGCGGATCACGAGGTCAGGAGATTGAGACCATCCTGGCTAACATGGTGAAACCCTGTCTGTACTAAAAATACGAAAAATTAGCCGGGCGCAGTGGCGGGCGCCTGTAGTCCCAGCTACTCGGGAGACTGAGGCAATAGAATGGCTCGAACCTGGGAGGCGGAGCTTGCAGTGAGCCGAGATGGCGCCACTGCACTCCAGCCTGGGCGACAAAGCTAGACTCCGCCTCAAAGTAAGAAAAATCCCAATAGGATTCTTACAGATTCAGATGAGATAATCTGTGTAGAGTACTTAGCCTGGTACATAGTTGGTGCTTCAGAAACCCAAGTTCTTTTTATTACTCTGATTTGTTTACTCTTTACTGCCCCACTTTCCAAAAGGCACCCTGGTCTTTTTTTTAATCTCTCCACCCTCACCCTACTATTCCCTTTGGTTAGGAAAGCCCCCTTCCCCACCTTGTTTCCCCCTCTTCAGCAGGCCCTAGTTCCACCTAAGCCCTGTGATGTTTGGTGGGAATGTTGCTTCCTCTGGGAAAGCTCTGGGGCACCTCCCAACTGGCTTGGTTACCCGCCCCCCCCGAGCTTCCACGGCACCCAGTGCTTCCTTGACGTAACTTCATAACTCATGCAACACCACAAGGTCATTGCCTGTTCCCATGTCTGGGCCGCTTCCTAGAACTTGGGCCATTGAGAACAAAGACACCGTCTCACTCATGCTGGTCTGGCTGTTACCTAGCACACAGTGGGTAGCAGGGATGCATTGAATAAATGCCTAACTGAAGACAAATAATTTTTATGCTTCTAGCCCTGTAATGACTAAGACTGCTTAGATTCTGCCTCTGGCTTTGAAAGAGCAGTATCTATATATGGAGTTTAACTGTAAAACTCTTAACTGACTTTTCATTAGGTTGCGTATTTAAAATCCCAAATGGGACTAAAGTTTTAGGGGCAGAGCCAGAAACACCTGAGTTCAGACTGTAGAATGGAATCTTAAAGTAAAAAAAGGCAGTCATTCTAAATAAGACTTTTTCATAGATCTGACACCCCAGAATCTCTAAACAGAAATGAATTGTGCTCTTCCCTTCCAGCGAAGGGACTTGGCAGTAGTGAATCTGCATGTAATTGTCCTGGAACTTCTTCGTCCCTGGATATCACATTGTCCATCATTAGCCTTGAGCAATGCCTCATGTGTACCAAGTGCCCAGAAGCAATTTGTTAAACTGAATATTCTATGATTAAGTATGTACATACCTTATAGCAGCACCAGCGTTAGCGCTAAAGAAGGTAAATACTGGAGAGGTGATCACTTTGGAGGAAAAATAATTTATGGAAGACCTTGGCCAGAAGTAACATGTCCAGTGACATTCACAATTACGTATTTTTCTCTTTCATGGCTTTTCATTTAAGCAGAATAAAGCTTACACATATGTAGATGGTTGTCTTCTTTTCTGTGCCCGGTATCACAGTTCTCTTCAGTCCATATTACTTCTTGGCTAAAAACCATAAAATCACTACCTTGCCAACCCTTCTCCCTCTACTCTGTTCCCTTCTAAACCAGGGGTGTCCAGTCTTTTGGCTTCCCTGGGCCACTTTAGAAGAAAAATTGTCTTGGGCCACACATAAAATACATTCAGAGCCATCCTGGGCTGCATACGGGCTGTGGGTTGGACAAGCTTGCTTAAAACCATCCCACTGGGGCTGGGAGCAGTGGCTCACGCCTATAATCCCAGCACTTTTGGACGATGAAGCTGGAGGATCACCTGAGTTTGGGGGTTCGAGACCAGCCTGACCAACATGGAGAAACCCCGTCTCTACCAAAAGTAGAAAATTATCTGGAAGATAGCTTAGCTTTTTTTGTTTGTTTGAGATGGAGTCTTGCTCTGTTGCCCAGGCTGGAGTGCAGTGGCATGATGAGCTTAGCTCACTGCAACCTCCACCTCCCCATTTCAAGCGATTCTCCTGCCTCAGCCTCCCAAGTAGCTGGGATTACAGATGTGTGCCACCATGCCTGGCTAATTTTTGTACTTTTAGTAGAGATGGGGTTTCAATATGTTGGCCAGGCTGGTCTCAAACTCCTGACCTCAAGTGATCTGCCCACCTCAGCCTCCCAGAGTGCTGGGATTACAGACGTTAGCCTCCACACCCAGCCTAGAAGCTATAAGCTGTTTAAGTGTTGGACCTTGATCTTATTTGTCCTTGATTACGCAGTTACCACAAGCTGCTCCTAAATTTTATATGAAAATTATGTGGGCCCAGAATAGCGAAAACAACCTTGAAAAGGAAGAATAAAGTTGGAAGACTCACAGTTTCTGATTTCAAACTTACTAGAAGCCTGCAGTCATCAAAACACTATGGTACTGGCATGAAGATAAACATAGAGATTAATGGATTACAATTGAGAATCCAGAAATCCTCACATTTAGGGTCAATGGATTTTTGACAAGGGTGCCAAGACTATTCAATGGGGAAAGGGTAGTCTTTTCAACAAATGGTGCAGGGACATCTGGATATCCACATGCAAAAGAGTGAATTTGGACCCCTACCTCACACCATATTTTAAAAAATGAACTCAGAATGGATCAAAGCCCAAAGAAGACCTAAAACTAGAAATCTGTTAGAAGAAAGCATAGGCAGAAATCTTTGTGATCTTCTATTGGAAAGTGATTTCTTAGATATAACGCTAAAAGCACAGGTGACAAAACAGAAAATAGATAAATTGGACTTTATAAAACTTGAATACTTTTGTACCTCAAAGAACATTATCAAAAAAGTGAAAAGAACAGCCCACCAAATGGGAGGGAATACTTGCAAATCCTGTATCTGATAAAGATCTAGTATTCATAATATGTAAAGAACTCTTACAACTAAATATTAATAATTAAAAGACAAATAACCCAATTGAAAAATGGGCAAGGTATCTGAACAGACATTTCTCCAAAGAAGATATAAAAATTGCCAGTAAGCACAACAACAGATGTTTAGCATCATTAGTCATTATGTAAATGCAAATGGAAACCACAGTGAAATTTTACCTCACACCTACTAAGATGGCTACAATTAAAAGGGTGAAAAATAACAAGTGTTGAGGGTATGGAAACACTGGGACCCTCATACATTGCTGATAGGAATGTAGGATGGTGCTTTGGAAGACAGTCTGCTAGTTTCTTAAACAAGTAAACACATACAGTTACCACGTAACTCAGAGTTTCACTCCTAGGTATACACTCGAGAGATGAAAGATATCCACATATCTTTTCACATGTGAAAAACTTGCACATGGATTTTCCTAGCAGCATAATTCATAATAGCCAGAAAGTAGAAACGACCCAAATGTCCATCAGAAGATGAATGGATAAACAAAATATGATGATATAGTCGTACAGTAGAATAGTATTCAGCAATTAAAGAATGAAGCACTAACATAGGCTACAAAATAGATGAACCTTGAAAACATCATGCAAAGTGAAAGATCAGTAACAAAAGCCTACATTTTATATGATTCTATTTCTATGAAATGCCTGGAGTGGAGAAATCTATAGAAGGTAGATTAGTGATTGCTTAGAATTAGGGTGGTGGGAGTTGGGGGGCAATGGGAAAGGGCTGCTAATGGGTAAAAGTTCATTTTGGGGTGATGAGAATGTCCCACAATTGATTTTCATGACAGTCCACAACTCTTTGAATATTCTAAAAACCACTGAATTACATACTTTCGGAGGATGAATTATATTGTTTGTGTATTTATATCTCAAGCTGTTATGTGGAGGGGAGATTAGGAAAAAGTCTAATTTTTGGGCTCCTGGGGGCAGCAATAATGAAAAAAAAATTGAGAAACACATATCATATTTTAGTAAGATTGAAGAAACGAGATTTATAGCCAGGTGTGGTGGCTCACACCTGTAATTCCAGCACTTTTAAGAGGCCGAGGCAGGCAGATCACCTGAGATCAGGAGTTCAAGACTGGCCAGTATGATGAAACCTCATCTCTACTAAAAGTACAAAAATTGGCCGGGTGTTGTGGCACATGCCTGTGATCCCAGCTACTCAGGAGGTTGAGGCAGGAGAATTGCATGAACCCAGGAGGCAGAGATTGCAGCAGGCCAAGATTGCGCCACTGCACTCCAGCCTGGGTAACAGAGCGAGACTCCATCTCAAAAAAAAATAAAAATTAAAGAAAAGAAACTAGATTTAAAAGACCAGGACAACCACCTTCTCCTTTGATGCTGTTTCATTCAGATATCAAAATAGTAGCAGAGACATTGTGCTGCCTCTAATACTCACTAGGTGTTACTTTTAAAGTCATCTGCTCTAGAAGAAAACTCTCTTTATGAAAATGTAATTATTCAGATTCAGAAAGAACACAATTTGTTCTGAGCACAATTTTGGTATACATTTTTTTAAATTGAATTTACCCACTGCGATTTTTTTTTTTAAGAACTTATTTCGAAATACCTTTCTGGTACTCTCTTTTCCCCATTTTCTCTCTTTCTGAGAGTAAAGAACAGTACTTATGCAATTGGCCTTGTCACTTGTTTTACATTTGTTCCCATTTTATTTAAATGTATACTTGTTTACTTAACAAGATCTAATTTTAGTGCATTTGTGATTTTTTAATGTGTTGATTATTTTTCTATAATGAAAGTAAGTTATGCTCATAAAAAGTTAAGTTTTGCAGGAAACTGAAATGTTTTCTGTCTTTCCACTTCCCCATGGACAGCTACTATTAACAGTTTTGCCATGTTTTTCTAGATATTTTTATCTCTGAATATACCAACTCGTTTATTTGTTTTTAACAAAATTGTGTCATACTACTAGCTCTTGTAACTTCCTGTTTTCACTTACTGTCCCTCACTGCCAGCCAACCCTTGCTCCCCAAACCTTAACAGTGCACCTTTTCTATATATCCGTGGCCACAAAGTTCGTATCTCCTTCATTCTTTGTGATGCCTGTTTATTAATCTATACATGTTATCTATTCCTTATTAATAAACATTTAAGTCAATTTAAATGTTTATATCTTCTCAATTGTTGCTACAAGGAATAGTTATGTTTTGCACACTTGTGTGTGTGTCTGTAGGATAAAGGCTCATAAGTAGAACTGCTGGCTCGCTCAATATCATGAAGTTATTAAAGTTTAAATGGATATTTCCAGTTGCCCCCTGAAAGGAGTTCTACTTGCCCCCTGAAAGGAGTTTTGATTACTGAGCTATGATCTTAACCATATAGTTGATGTCCTGGCTTGACTATTCCGTTTCTAACCTGCAGGTAGGGACGGAGCCCCATCGACTCTGTTTCCAGGGACCTCTTAGGGCTGGCTCTGGAAATTCTTGTCCTTGGCATGCTTCCCTCTCTGTGCAAGGGCGTAAGCACTGTCTCATCCATGTATCCATCTGTCTGCAGGAGAGGTGTGGCCTCCAGGCACCACAGCAGACGAGTTGTCAGGTAAACGTGAGCTCTGGGCTAGGATGTCAACATGCAGACGTGTGTTCTTTCCTGCATTTCTCAGGGACAGTAGCAGTGGCACTGGGGGCTAAGCTCCCTGAGAATGAGGAAAATGTGAGGGAGATCTCTGAAAACCTGAGACCCGCCTCCCTCCTCCCCTGTCTCTTCCCTGGGTAGGGGGCTGTTAGAAAGAGGGGAAAGGAAGGTATGCACATACTACATACTGGACACTTTAAATATATGATCTCATTTATCTCACAGAATTTCCATAAAGGCGGTAATAATATTTTCATTTTAGGGTCTAGAAGACAGGCTCAGAGGGCAACATCCCCAGAGGACATGCCTAATGAAGAGCAACCTGAGGTCCTCTGAATCTAGAGCCCATTTATGGATCCCCTTGAAAAGCCAACCCCAAGGGCACCACCATGGGGGCTCCTATTAGAATGATGGTGAATGTGTCTGCTTCCAGCCCCACCCTCCAGTGAACTCCACACTCCTATCCAGCTGCCCTCTCAACAGCCCAACCTGGAGGGATCATGAGTGTATTGACAACTTTGGCAGTTTTTTTCTCTTTTCTTTTAGCATGGCAGAATATACATAACGTTACATGTACCACCTTAACCATTTTAAGTGTACTGTTCAGTGGCATGAAGTATATTCCTATTTGTTGTGCAACCATCATCACCATCTGTCTCCATGGCTCTTTTTATCTTGCAAAATGGAAACTCTGTGTCCATTAAACAATAACTCACCATCCTTCCCTCCTGAAAGTCCTGGCAACCACCATTCTACTTTCTGCCTCTGAATTTGACCACACTAAGTGCCTCATATAAGTGACATCAAACAGTATTTGTCTTTTCTGCATGACTTATTTCACTTAGCATATATCCTAAAGGTTCATCCATGTTGTAGCATGTCAGAATTCCCTTCTTTATTATGGTTGAATAATATTCTGTTGTATGGATATACCACAGTGCACTTATCCATTCGTCTGTCAGTGGATATTTGGGTTGCTTCCATGTTTAAGCTATTGTGAATAATGCTACTGTGAACATAGGTGTACAAACATCTCTTTGAGACCCTGCTTTCAGTTATTTTGGAGACTCAGATACAGAATTGTTGGATTATCTGGTAATCCTATGTTTATTTTGGGGGGAGCAATGATACTGTTTTCCACAGTGGCTACACCATTTTTCATTCCCATCAACAATGCACGAGGTTTCCAATTTCTCCACATCCTCACCAATACCTGATATTTTCTGTCTCTTTGATAGTAACTATTCTCATGTGTATGAAGTGGTATCTCATTGTGGTTTTGATTTGCATTTCTCTAATAAGTAGTCATGTTGGGTACCTTTTTAATGTCCTTTTTGGCCATTTATATATCCTCTTTGGAGAAATGTCTATTCAATCCTTTGCCAACTTTTGAGTTAGATTGTTTTAGTGGTTGTTAAGTTTTAGGAGTTCTCCATATACTGTGATATTCATTCCCTATCAGATACTTAATTTGAGAATATTTTCTCCCATTCTGTGGTTTGCACTTTTTTTCTCTGTTGATAGAGTCTTTTGATGCACAACATGTTTTACATTTTCATGAGGTCCAATTTGTCTGTCCCCCCACCCCGCCTTTTTTTTGCCTGTAACAATACATCAGATTTTATATTCAAAATGACCTTTCGATTTCTACCTGTAACTTATTTCTCTCCTAGTCTTTTTCCTGACAGTAAACAACATGACCAGCCTGCCAGTTGCTCAGATGTCTGGAAATTAATTTTGAGTCCTTCCTGTAACCAGTACAATGAGGATTCCTGTCAGTTCTACCTCCGAAATATCTCTTAAATCCTTC
Source organism: Nomascus leucogenys (assembly GCF_006542625.1). NCBI lineage: Eukaryota > Metazoa > Chordata > Mammalia > Primates > Hylobatidae > Nomascus > Nomascus leucogenys. Next base: position 90,451,753 of record NC_044398.1, read on the forward strand.
TTGTTAAACCTCTAATTTTTATATTATGTTAGGATGTAGAAATACTACCGATTTTTATATACTTACTTTGCATCCAAGCTAATTTGTGTTATTAGTGCTAGGAGTCTTCGATGTTTTGTTGTTTTATTTTGTTTTTTGTAGATTATTTGGGATTTTCTGTGGAGACAGTCTTGTCTTCTGAGAATAGACTGATTTCTTTCTTTCTAATCTGTATGTCCTTTCCTTCCTTCCCTTCCTTCCTTCTCTTCCTTCCCTTTCCTTCCTTCCTTCCTTGCTTCTTTCCTTCCTTCCTTCCCTTCTTTCCCCTCCCTTTCCTTCTCTTCCTTCCTTCTTTCCCTTCCTTTCTTTCCTTCCCTTCCTTCCCTGACTGCCTGCCTGCCTGCCTATTGCACTGACTAGGATATCTAGTATGATGTTCAGTGAGAGTGTGAGAGCAGGCTTCCTTGTCTTGTTCCTGATCTTGGAGGAAGGCAGTCAGTCTTTCACCATTACCTATGATCATAGCTCTACTCGTTTACAGATGTCCTTTATCCAGTTAAGGATGTTTATTTCTCTTCCTAACTCACAAAGAAATTTTATTAGACAATGTATTTTAAGGCTATTTGGAAAACAACCAAGATACTAATGTCTGCCTTAATGAATATGGACAAAAATAAATCATACCTCTCACAGTACCACTGATACAAATAAGAATTTTGTAATTATCGTTATAATGCTTTTTACCTCCGAGTTTTATTTTGACCAATTGCATTCAAAAATTTTTAAGTGTTTTAAACACTGCAGCTTTCTACACTGCTCTCGCCATTCCCACCCAGGGCTCCTCTCCATGGGGGTCAGGTGTGTGCTGACATTGGGGTCCCTGTACTCTTGGCACCCACTTTTCAGCAGATACCTCTTATCCACCTTAGAGACCCCAGAAAAATCCTTCTCTGCCCCTCTTCTGAGTCATTTCTTGCCATTTTTCAGAGTCTTTCCCCTTGTTTCCCTGCCTTTCTTCCCGTCCTTTATATACATTCTTTTTGTGAACACAGAACCCTGCGTGAGACAGGAAACTCATTGAAGCTGTGTGTCCTTGGGCAGGTTTCTGTTTTTTCTGTTCATGAAGCTGGTGAGGTTGGCTTTGGACTTTGGGTTCTCATATACAGTGGGACTTTTTTGAGATAGAGTTTTGCTCTTGTCACCCAGGCTGGAATGCAGTAGTGCGATATTGGCTCACTGCAACCTCCGCCTACCGGGTTCAAGCAATTCTCCTGTCTCAGCCTCCTGAGTAGCTGGGATTACAAGCCCACGCCACCATGCCCATCTAATTTTTGTATTTTTAGTAGAGATGGGGTTTTTGCCACGTTAGCCAGGCTGGTCTCAAACTCCTGACTTCAAATGATCCTCCTGCCTCAGCCTCCCAAAGTCCTGGGAGTACAGGCGTGAGCCACTGCACCCGGCCACAATGGGACTATTTTTCAGGAAGCTCTGCTAAGTTGTGCTATGATCTTTGTTAATACTAAGTTGTTGTTAATATTGTATGTAACCCTACAGAGATTCTGATATATGCAAATGAGAGCTTGTTAAAGATCATGCAAATGTTTGCATTCAACTTGGCTTTTTGTAATCTAGGATTTACTCTTTTATTTCTACATTCTTAACTAAAAACTATTTCTGTCCCTGGGGAAGATTTTCATTCCTTCCGAAATGATTTACTGGTTGTTATGCACACACAGTGGGTCACTGATAAAAATGGAAGAATTTATTACACTTAGGGGGATGGGATGTGGAAAGCAGACAGCTGACAGCTTTGCATTCTTGTTTGTACCAGACTCTAGACATCATTATCTTAGTAGGAATTCTTACAGCCATTCCTGAGGTATGGGAATTATCATCCCCATTTCATACACGATGAAACCAAGACTCAGAGGAACCAAGGGACTTACCTAAGGCCACGCAACTTGTAAGGGGCAAGAGACCAACGCCAGGGCACACTCACTCCACCTCAGCACTTGTGACTCCATGCAAGAGGTATAGAAAGTGTTGGAAAAGCTACACAAGAAAGAGGCTCATCTTTTTTTTTTCCAACAATAAATAAATAAATAATTTTTTTGAGACAGAATCTCACTCTGTTGACCAGGCTGGAGTGCAGTGGCATGGTCTCAGCTCGCTGCAACCTCCACCTCCTGGGTTCAAGCGATTCTCCTGCCTCAGCCTCCCGAGTAGCTGGGACAACAGGTGTATGCTACCATGCCTGGCTAATTTTTCTCTTTTTAGCAGAGTTGGGGTTTCATCATGTTGGCCAGGTTGGTGTTGAACTCTTGACCTCAGGTGATCTGCCCGCCTAGGCCTCCCAAAGTGCTAGGATTATAGGCATGAATCAGTACGCCGTGCCAAGAGGCTCATTTTTGCTGAAGGAAATTTAGGGAAGATGAGCTGCATTTTTTTTTTTAACAGTTTACTGAGGGATATTGGTGGTTTCCCCAAAAGCAGCATCCCTCTTTGTTTGGAAACACAGGTCACATTACTGTGGGTAATTCCCAGCTCTTCCTTGTTGGTTGCTTCCTAGACAAGGTTTCCTTCCCAAGTCAACCTTTCTTTTGAACTGCCCCTTCTTAACTTTTCTGTTTATGGTCATTAGGGATTCGGACATTTTTCCATACCTGCCTCAGTTAGCATGTGAGGGACCATGCTTAATGCCTTTGAAAATCAAGAACAGGAGATGCTCTGCACCCCAGTGTATTATAAAGTCCTCCTCCTGTGTCTCAGGGCAGCCAGCAGAAGTCACCCTGAGAGCAAGGACCTTAGTTTGTGACCAGGACACTGTAGACAGCACCCTGAGCTAGACCACCAAGTTCAAATCCCTACTCCTCCCCTGGGTGTCCAGAGGCTGAGGCTGTGTTGTGCGGGTCGGTGCACACACAGCTCTGAGAACAGTGCCTGGCCTGTAGGAAGTGCCAGGAAGTATTGTCAGTGATTGAATATCCCAAACTCCCCAAGTCAGTGTGAACAGAAAGAAGAAGAAGTGAGAGGGGTGGCTTTGAGGTCTTTGAGAAAAATCCAGTGAGGAAAGTGGTAATGAATCAGCCTTGGACCACAAGGAGTGCCTTTGAGAGAGTTTGTTGTGTTCAAAGCCACAAAGGACTTGTCTTTCTTAAACTGGCGTGGGAAAAGAACCAGCTAATGGAGTCTTAGAGAGGATCATGTAAGTCAGCACAGATGCCTGCAGTCCGGGTTTGGCTAAAGAAGCAATGTCAATCAATGGCACCTTCGATGCAGACAGCAGGTGAACAAACCCCCAGCACCCCTGAGAGAGAGGCCCCCTGGTTTCTGGTGCAGGCAGAACCTGCTTCTCCCTAAGGCTTCCTCCACTGGGCTTGAGGCTGTGCAGCCACCTCTCATCTCTGGACACCAGTGGAATGGGCTCGGGAAAGGCTGGCTAACGCCTGCAGCAGGAGTTGGGGTCTGAAGCCCAATCTGCTCAGCCTCAGGTAGAAGCAGGTCATGCCTGCTCCAGGGACCGAGAGTCCTCTCTTCCAGGGGTGCTGGGGTTTGTCTGCAGTCCACGTTGGCCTCATGGCTGGTCTGAGTTGATCCAGGCTGGCCCTGGGGCTCCCAGTCCAAACATTCATTCCAGCCACCTGGCTGGCTTCCTCAATCTTCTTTAAGCCCAAGAACCATGGAGTCAAAACCTTTGAGTTCTTTTTTTTTTTTTTTTTCAGTGAAAATTATACGTAAGCTTGGGGAAAGGGAGAAAGGAAAGGAAGGAAGGAAGGGAGAGAGGCAAAGTAGTATTTAGGTTGGTGCAAAAGTAACTGCAATTTTTGCCGTTAGTTTCAGTGGCAAAAACTGCAATTACTTTTGCACCAACCTAATATAAAGGGTTTTAAACCAAATGTAAGACTCCCTCCCTCTCTGCTTCTGTTTCCTGGATTTAACCAGAGTTAACAGTTTTCTTTGAATCTTGGGAGACATTTTATCCATAATACATGAATATATGTGAGGCTTTTAAAAATTTGTATGTGATTTTATTCCTCTGTGCCTTACATTATTAACTTACTATATATTAAAGATCTTCTCACAGCATTAATATAGATCGCCTGTTTCTCATCTTGATATTTATTTATTTCATTAGGGTTAACTATAAAACTATCTCAGTGAGATATTGAAATTCTGAACTCTTAGACATCTTACAATGTAACTAAAAGTAAATGACATGAACCTTGGCAGAATTACAAAAAGAGACAGATCAATCCACAGTTACAGCGACAACTTAACCAAGTCTCTCAGAAACAAATACACATCAACAGGCCGAAAGAAAAGGATAATAACACAGAAAATTTGAACCACACCATTAATGAGTTTGATTGAGTAGAAATATGAGGAACTTGGTATTCAAATTTAAAGAGTGCATGTTCTGCCGGGCACGGTGGCTCACGCCTGTAATCCCAGCACTTTGGGAGGCTAAGGCAGAGATTCGCTCTTGTTGCCCAGGCTGGAGTGCAATGGCGTGGTCTTGGCTCACTGCAACCTCCGCCTCCCGAGTTCAAGCGATTTTCCTGCCTCAGCCTGCCAAGTAGCTGGGATTACAGGTGCCTGTGCCCATGCACAGCTAATTTTTGTATTTTTAGTAGAGATGGGGTTTCGCCATGTTGTCCAGGCTGGTCTCGAACTTCTGACCTCAGGTGATCCACGCGCCTCGGCCTCCCTAAGTGCTGGGATTACAGGCATGAGCCACCACGCCCAGCCTAATTTCCTTTTTTATGAAGACAGGGTCTCACTGTAGTGCCCAGGTTTGTCTCAGAATTCGTGGGCTCAAGTGATCCCTCCCACCTCAGCCTCCCCAAGTGTTGGTATTACAGGTGTGAGCCGCTGTACCCAGTCCACTAATATTTAATCTCAGGATTGACTTCACGCCATCACTCAGCAACATAGGGCAGGGGGCCGTGTAGTCATGGAATTTCTAAGGTGTCCTGGGGGATGATGGGCAGAGGCCTCCATCGGACTTGTTGGTTTGCTTTTAGCATGTGACTGCATTTTGCAGTTTCCATGTGCTAGGTCAAGTGGATTTCCAGATTACTCTTTTTTTAAATTTTATGTTAGTAAGTACTTAAGTTAGTTATTTCAAGTGAATAAGCCCCTGGCTTTCTCAGGACGTGACCCTCACTCTTCCAGGGAAGCCGTGGCGGACTGAGCAGACGGAGGACCTGAAGCGAGTGCTCAGGACGGTGGACAGGGCAATCCCACTGGTCCTCGTCAGCGGCAACCACGACATCGGCAACGCCCCCACGGCCGAGACCGTCGAGGAGTTCTGCCGGACTTGGGGAGATGACTACTTCAGCTTCTGGGTCGGGGGCGTCCTGTTCCTGGTCCTCAACTCCCAGTTCTATGAGAACGCCTCCAAGTGCCCCAGCCTGAAGCAGGCGCAGGACCAGTGGCTGGACGAGCAGCTGAGCATCGCGAGGCAGCAGCACTGCCAGCACGCCATCGTCTTCCAGCACATCCCGCTGTTCCTGGAGAGCATCGACGAGGACGACGACGACTACTTCAACCTCAGCAAGCCTGCTCGGAAGAAGTTGGCAGACAAGTTCATCCACGCAGGTAGAGGTCCCAGGCCACGGGTTTCAGGGAGGAAGGGCAAGTCTAGAGGGGGCATTTCCAGATCCTTCTCCTGTCTCTCTGCAATGTGGCAAAAAGGGAGAGAGGACTAGGCAAGGAATTCTGATCCCAGTTCTTGGACTTGCAGACTGCATGGCTGGCTACCTAATCCTCCTGCACTTCAGTTTCCTCGTCTGTAAAACAGGAATAGTAATAGTAGCCTTCTTGCAGGATGGTGTCAAGGATTAAATGGGAAAGGCCTCCAAGACATGGAGAACAGCCCCCAGCCTAAGTACTCAGTGCACCGTAGCTGCTCACAGTTGAAGATCGGGGTTCTGGAAGTGGCAGGAGGGGTTTACTGGGGGAAGGAGACTGGGTGGTGCAGATGGGTGTGAATGTGGCTTACATGTGTCTTGGGAGAAGGCAAGATGCCAGAGACATCTGCTTTCACTTCTCTGGGAAGCAGGCACCTTGCTCAAGGGCAGACAATCTTTTAAGAGCCAAGCTGCCCTCCAGTATTCGTCAGTTGTGACCCAGGAAATCCTGAGATTTGGCTTTAGTGGACAGTTCCTGGGGCCTGATCAGTTTTCCTCTGGCAAGGTGGATTAAGTTCTCCTCCAGAATCAGGAAAGAGTAGCAGATTTAGTCCCATCTTTTGCTGCCAGTCATACATGTGACAGACATGTGCACACACAGAATGAAGACGCTCCATTTCTGGAGGTCACACCTCAATTTCTGACAGCGCTCTAAGGCACTAGCCCACCCACCTCCTTTATGTTTCTGGTAGCACCTGCCATGGGCCTTTCAGGAGAAACAGTCTGTTCTAGGTTGATTCCCTGGGTTACCAGTGACTTGGCGAATTCCAGTTTTGACAACTGTTGTGTCTTTTCTCTTTGTCCTCATTCTTCCTTTCACCAGGGCTTACTTTTTTTTTTTTTTTTGAGACAAAGTCTTGTTCTGCTGCCCAGGCTGGAGTGCAGTGGCAAAATCTCAGCTCACTGCAACCTCCACCTCCCAGGTTCAAGTGATTCTCATGCCTCAGCCTCCCAAGTAGCTGGGATTACAGACGCTGACCACCACGCCCAGCTAATTTTTGTACTTTTAGTAGAGATGGGGTTTCACCATGTTGGCCAGACTGGTTCCAAACTCCTGACCCCAAGTGATTCGCCCACCTTGGCTTCCCAAGGCCACAGGGCCTGATCAGTTTTCCTCTGGTGAGGTGGATTAAGTTCTTCTCCAGAATCAGGAGAGAGTAACGGATTTAGTCCCATCTGGGATTACAGTGCTGGGATTACAGGTGTGAGCCACCCCACCCAGCCCACCCTTCTGTATTTTCAAGACATCTTGCAATAAGCTCACATAATTGGAGACGTTTTCCAGCTGTTCCATGGAGATAAAGTTAGAAAACTTCTATTAAGGCCTTTGAAATTTCATGCCATGCTTGAGTTGGTGCAGAAAACTGTCTTGATGACAAGGAAACAAAGCGTCAAGACGGCTTGAGCACCACCATGGAGACTATTCTGTAACAGAGAATAAAGCCAGAGAGAACATTTATTGCCAGTGAAGTGATTCCTTTTATATCCAATGGTGTTTTTTTTGTGTGTGTGTGCGTGTTTTGTTTTTTTTGTTTTGAGACGGAGTCCCGCTCTTGTCACCCAGGCTGGAGTGCAGTGGCACGATCTCAGCTCACTGCAACCTCTGTCTCCTGGGTTAAAGCAATTTTTCTGCCTCAGCCTGCTGAGTACCTGGGATTACAGGCGCCCGTCATCATATCCAGCTAATTTTTGTATTTTTAGTTGAGAGAGTTTGGCCAGGTTTAGTTTCACCATGTTGGGCAGGCTGGTCTCGAAACTTCTGACCTCAGGTGATCCACCCACCTTGGCCTCCCAAAGTGCTGGGATTACAGGTGTGAGCCACCGCAGCCAGCCAGATCTAATGTTAGATGATGTAAAGCCCATGACTGCCCTGAGTTCTTTGTTCTTGTTGACCACATTCCTGAGTGTTATGTAGTTCTGTGGTTTTCCCATCGTAGGAGAGAGCACCCCCAGATACTGAGAAGACTCACAGTTCTAATTTTTTCTATTGATTGATTGATTGAGAGTCTTGCTCTGTCACCCAGGCTGGAGTGCAGTGGCGTGATCATGGCTCACGGCAGCCTCAACCTCCTAGGCTTAAACAATCTTCCCACCTCTACCTTCTGAGAAACTGGGACTGTAGGCACACACCACCATGCCCAGCTAATTTTTTTAATTATTTGTAGAAATGGGGTCTGACTGTGTTGCACCTGGCTGGGCTTAAACTCCTGGACTCAAATGATCCCCCTGCCTTGGCCCCCCAAAAAGTTTAAGTTACAGGTGTGAACTCTAACAGGGCACCCTTAGGAGAAGCCTGTTGACCACCCACCAAGGGCCCTACAGGGTGGCATCGTATGTACAATGCCCCAGCCCCCTGCCCAGTCAGAGCTGCAGCCCGTCAAGCTCAGGAACCAGAGTTGTTGGCAAACCAAGAGCTGGTCTGTGTCTCCAATTATCCCAGCTCCCAGAGACTGATAGCTACAACCAGAATGGCAGTTGATTAATTTAGAGCAAGACCACAGCCCTGGCGTCTGCCCCAGTAGTGCTTTCTCTTCCCATAGGCAGAGCTACATGGGAAGCCCAATTATAATCAGGAGGCTGCTTGGTAGGTATGAGAGAACAGGGGGGTTACTTTCCTTATTCCACTCTCAGTGACATTAGGTGCTGGAATCCAATGGCTCCATCTCCAGAGGAGCTTGCTAGCCGAAGGCACTTGGTTATTTCATGTCCCTTTAATTCTGCCTCCTTCATGTCTCTGTAGCCTGTCCACTGTCTCATCTGGGTCCTAGCAGCAGCTCAGCACTGTGCTCCCCACTCTGTTCTTAACCATTCTAGTTCATTCTGCACCTAACAGCAAGATGGGCGTGTAACTGACTACACAGCGTGAGGCTTCCCTTCACCCCCAGGTCCAGCCCAGCTCTTCACTGCAGTGTCCAGGGCCCTTCTCAGTCACATCTACCTTCCCCTCCAGCCTCTTCTGGTTCACCTACCTAGGCCCACTCAACAATTTTTTGTTTTCTGAGACAGATTCTCACTCTGTCGCCCAGGCTGTAATGCAGTGGCATGATCTCAGGTCACTACCACCTCCTCCACCTCCCGAGTTCGAGTGATTCTCCTGCCTCAGCCTCCCAAGTAACTGGGATTACAGGCATGCACCACCACGCCTGGCTAATTTTTGCATTTTTAGTAGAGATGGGGTTTCACCATGTTGGCCAGGATGGTCTCGAACTCCTGACTGACCTGAAGTGATCTGCCTGCCTCAGCCTCCCAAAGTGCTGGAATTATAGGTGTGAGCCACCGCGCCCAGCCTCAACATTTTTTTTTTCTTGAGATGGAGTCGTACTGTGTCACTCAGGCTGGAGTGCAGTGATGTGATCATAGCTCACTGCAGCCCCAGATTCCTGGGCTCGAGTGATCCTCCCACCTCAACCCCCTAAGTAGCTGGGACTCCAGGGGAGCGCCACGATGCCTGGCTAATTTTTTTATTTTTTGCAGAGATGGAGGTCTCACTGTGTTGCCCAGGCTGATACCAAATTCCTGGCCTCAAGTGACCCTCCCGCCTGGGTATCCCAAAGTGCTGGGGTTACAGGCGTGAGACACCACATCCCGCCTCCCACTCAACTTTGACATCTTTTGTATAAGGCTCTCCCCTCCTCCCCACCCCAGGTTCTTCAGCTTCTCTTATCCCAGCACTTGTCAAGTGGATTTGCAAGTGTTGACTTGTCTGAATCCCCATTAAACTGTCAGCTCCCTGAGGGCAGGGACAGGGTTATATTCAGCTAGGCAGTTGGGAGGCCTGGCTCAGATATTAGCTCATAATAAATGTTTTATCAGTATTTGTGGAATGAATGAATGAATGAAAGTCTTTGGGGCAGGTGTGGTAGGTGACACCTGTAATCCTAGCACTTTGGGAGGCCAAGGCAGGTGGATCACCTGAAGTTAGGAGTTCGAGACCAGCCTGGCCAACAGGGCGAAACCCTGTCTCTACTGAAAAATGCAATAATTAGCCAGGCCTGGTGGTGCCCACCTGTAATCCCAGCTACTCAGGAGGCTGAGGCAGGAGAATTGCTTGAACCTGGGAGGTGGAGATTGCAGTGAGCCGAGATCATGCCACTGCACTCCAGCTTGGGCAACAGAGCATGTTCAGACCATGAAGTTCCCAACACGTGGCCTCTGTGGCCTTCGGTCTTAGGGAAGCCACTTGTGCCTCTCTCTGCCCTGGTCCCCAGGCTGGCTCTCCAAGGTCACTCAGCAGTCTGTCTCTCTCTTCCCAAGCACCCCCTCCCACTGCTTCCTCCAGGCACCACCTGCAGATATACAAAGGCACCTCTTCTTGGCCACTGGCCTAAGGGTCTTCACCTAAACCTGTTTCACAGAGAAGGCCAGAGAGATGAGAGCCCTTCCCGCAATTCCCTGTCAGTTTCCGTGGCTTGCCAAACCAGGCTCTTTGCTGAATGACCTTCCAAACACAGAACAAATCTTAGGCAACATCAGAAGGAGATATGAGTCGGATGTGGAGGCTCTCTGCTGCAGGCAGAGAGACTTGCTGGGCTTGGAAGCTCAGGTAGGTGGGCGCTCTTGGCTGAACGCATCCATGACTCAGTTATGCAGAAGGCGGCTCAGGTCACAACAACATAATTGGAACTCATTTTGGAAAGCCAGAAGTTCAAGTCATATTTTGTAAAATTCGTTAACTTACAGGCTGGGATAAAATTGGGGGTGACGATGGCAGCTGGTATTTAATATTGCCTTTGGGTTTTTCCCCCCATGGCAATATTATTCCCTACTACTGTTTCAGTCTCATTTATCTCCTTGTGCTGAAATGCCAGTACTCAAAAATATGTCAAAAGCTCATCAGAATATCAGGGTAGCTTTTAATTATGATAATTGTGTTGTTATAAAATATCCTTTTAAAGAGCACATCTCTCCCCAAACCGCCGTGGAGGTAAAACCCAGCTTCCTTCCAGCAAGCTTGATGAATAATTCTGAATCATTGTGTGGGATGAATAAATGATTTAATAATGAGCATCAACAATCATCTCTCATTGTTGCATTAATTTTTAAAAATGGGATGAGGTAAACGAGGAGGAGGGTGTCACTGTGCGGTGGACCACCGGGAGCGGAGGGGTGTGCTGTGTGAACTGAAGCCTGCCAGCCTCCAAGCTCAGGTTTCCCTAGAAACAGATGCATCGTTTTTCTACTTTTGAAGCTCAGTAAAAAGCCCTCTTTGTATGATACAAAAACATTGTCAATAGCCAGTATAAATAAACAGTTATCAGGACAGGACAGATATATCGGTGTGAAGCAGCACCTGTTATTTTCTGTCTTCGTTTCACCTGTGTGAGGATAATCAATTTCATCACATCCAAGGGATGTAGAAATTGGATTTCCCCTTAATTCACCTGATACCTAGTTGGAATAGCAAAGACAGATAGTAGATAATGAAATCTTGGTTGAACCTGGACATTGATTCCATCCTTTATGCCTCTTTCAGCAGAGAGTTAATATATGACCCATTTAATATGGATTCCAATTTAGAAACTCAATCTTAAAAAACAAAAGCTAGCTCTTTAACTGACCATGTTTCCCTTGATGTCTCGATACCTTTTCTTTTTTTCCATTCTCAGCAGAGAGATTAGAACTGTGTGTTAGCCCAGAGCAAATTTGGCAATTATGAAACATTCGAATAAGTTGATCTTCCCTGCAAAAGTTAATGAGTCATTTCACAGAATTAGAGTTTCATTTCTAGTATTTATGCCTTTTTAGAAAATGAGAGACAGAGGAGATAAATCTTAGTCCATGGTTATAGTTTTAAGGTTTCAAAGTTTTGGCCAGGTGCAGTGGCTCACACCTGTAATCCCAGCACTTTGGGAGGCCGAGGTGGGTGGATCACTTGAAGTCAGGAATTCAAGACCAGCCTGGGCAACATGGTGAAACCCCATCTCTACTAAACTACAGAAATTAGCCGGGCATGGTGGCAGGCACCTGTAGTCCCAGGTACTTGGGAGGCTGAGGCAGAAGAATCGCATGAACCCTGGAGGCGGAGGTTGCAATGAGCCAAGATTACGCCACTGCATGCCAATCTGGGCAACAGAGCAAGACTGTCTCAAAAATAAATTTAAAAAAATTCAAACTTTTAAAGAACCAAAAGGTCAGGTTCCCAGGATTTACTTTATAGGAAGATAAAACATCAAATCCTGCTCTGACATCCTTTGGGCTGTATTGCAATCACTGTTTAGATCCTGATTCCTCCTGGAAACAGAACCCCAGCCTTATTCACCTCTGTAAGGCCAGCCCCTAGCTGAGACTGTCATATAATAGCCCCCCAATAAGTAAATAGTAGTTAATGGAATTGAATTAAGCGTGATTCAAGTCTACTTATCAGCAGATAATATCCGTATCACTTGTGAGTTGGTTTTCATGAACTGACTTTTTTTTGGTGGGGGTGGGGGACAGAGTCTCGCTGTGTCACCCAGGTTGGAGTGCAGTGGCGCCACCTCGACTCACTGCAACTTCTGACTCCCAGGTTCAAGCAATTCTCCTGACTCAGCCTCCCAAGTAGCTGGGATTACAGGCACACGCCACCACGTCCGGCTAATTTTTGTATTTTTAGAAGAGACAGTTTCACTGTATTGGCCGGGCTGGTCACAAACTCCTGACCTCAAGTGATCTGCTCACCTTGGCCTCCCAAAGTGCTAAGATTACAGGCATGAGCCACCCAGCCCACAAGCTGACTTTTGTATGGGAAATGCTTCGCCTAGAGGGGTCAATAGAACTTTGCTGTAAAGGGTCAGATAGGAAACATTTTGGGCTTTGTGTCTGTATGGTCTCTGTAGCAACTACTCAACTCTGCCTTCGTAACAAGAGAGCAGCCACAGACAGTGCAGTGTTCCAATAAAACTTTATTTACAGAAACAGGTGGTAGGCCTGCCGGTGATAATTTTCCAACTCTTGGCTTAGAGAAATGTTCCCATTACGGGGTGACGCTCTTGCTCTTCCCAGAACCTTGTCCACATTCTGTATGTGTCTAAGTTTAGGATGCATCTGACAACCTCATTGTGACAACTGCCTGACTGACAGAAGGGTCTGCCCAGAACCAGCCTCCTGAAGGTCCTCAGTGGAGGGCGTGCCTGGGTGAGGCACATGTTCCCCTGAAGACCAGGATGTGATTTGGGGATGGAGTGCAGACAAGAGGGTCCATGGTGCATGTAAGATGTCTAATAATTGGGTGATCAGCTTCACATGTATTAGAAAAAATAGAACTAGCTTATCAATTTAAAGAAAATGATTTAATTATCACCTGAGCTCAGGAGTTCGAGACCAGCCTGGCCAACATGGAGAAACCCCATCTCTACTAAAAATACAAAAACTAGCCAAGCGTGATGGCGCACACTTATAGTCCTAGCTACTTGGGAGGCTAAGGCAGGACATTGGCTTGAACCCAGGAGGCAGAGGTTACAGTGAGCTAAGATCGCACCACTGCACTCCAATCCGGGCGACAGAGCGAGACTCTGACTCAAAAAATAAAAAATAAAAATAAATAAATAAAATGATTGAGTAAATAGTAGTATGAGTACTGTGCAGATAAGGCAAAACTTGGAGGTTTGTACAGGGGGAATTAGTGTCTGGGCTGGTGGGCAGGGGGTCCTATAACATGGCAGGTGAACAGACAGGATTTGGCTTCTTAAGTTGCTTGGGATAAGCCACTAAACATTTCTCCGCCTTAGTTTTCCCACTTGTAAAAAGAGGGTACTCATCCCAACCTTGTCGAATTGGTGTATCCCTTAGGGAGAGTCATATATAAAATCAAAAAGACAAGTCAGGCCAGGCGCGGCGGCTCACACCTGTAATCCCAGCACTTTGGGAGGCCAAGGCGGGTGGATCACCTGAGGTCAGGAGTTCGAGACCAGCCTGGCCCACATGGCGAAACCCCATCTCTACCAAAAATACAAAAAATTAGCGGGGCGTGATAGTGAGTGACTGTAATCCCAGCTACTCGGGAGGCTGAGGCACGAGAATCACTTGAACCCGGGAGGCAGAGGTTGCAGTGAGCTGAGATCACGCCACTGCACTCTAGCCTGGGCAACTGAGTGACACTCCCTCTCAAAAAAAAAAAAAAAAAGAAAAGAAAGAAAGTCACTTAGCACCATGTCTGGCTCATAGTGAGCACTCACTAAGGGCATGTTTGTTGTTCTGTATGATCCCGAACCGTTTGGGGACCCCACAGCAGGCAAATGTGCTTTATCCATTAGCTAGACAGACATGCTTCTCACCCCTGGGGTGCTGGCGTCCTTCTTGAGGGCGTTCGTGAGAATCTCCAGGACAGGCGGGCCTGGTTTGGGGACATGCCTGCTGCCTGCTGATATAGCTGTGTAGATTTGAAAGGGAAATAATGATCAACTCTGTTCAAAATGCAAACTATAGGAAGTAAAGCTAGACAAAATTCTCTTGGCTCCTAGAATATGCGGGAAGATAGACGATTACAGCCAGTCTGAGAGTTTTCAGGGTAGATGAGGAATGCATGCTACTTTTAATTTTAACAAAAGGTGTTACTGGTTTAAAAGGATGGTAATCACTGAAGTAGATGAAAAATTATTACAGAATTTAGTCATAAAATTTGATCCTTTGTTTATTTTTTAAAGCAGACACCTGTTTCAAAAGAAAAAACCTTAAACAAAGTTCACAGTTTAGTTGAGCAAAGAATGATTAGTAAATCAGGGAGACCCTGAACCAGAATAGAGGCTCAGAAAGACTCCAGCACAGCCAAATGGTGAGAGATTTCTGGACAGAAAAAGGAAAGTGGAAAGTGAGGTACAAAAACAGCCAGATTGGTTACAGCTCAGCATTTGCCTTATTTGAACACAATTTGAACAGTTGACTGCCTGTGATTGGCCAAAACCAGAGATTGGCAAGAGTATGTTCTATTCTGTTTACACATCCAGTTCACTGTGTATACAGAGAAACCTTTGGCTGAAATTAAAATGTATAAAGAAGGCTGGGCATGGTGGCTCACACCTGTAATCCCAGCATTTTGGGAGGCCAAAGCAGGAGGATTGCTTGAGCCTGAGAGTTCGAGAGCAGCCCAGGCAACATAGTGAGACTCTGTCTTTGCCAAAAAGAATTTTTTTTTAACTAGCCAGGCATAATGGTATGCACCTGTGGTCTCAGCTACTCAGAAGACTGAGGTGGGAGGATTGCTTGAGCCCCGGAAGCCAAGGCTTCAGTGAGCTATGATTGCACCACTGTACTCCATCCTGGGGCAACAGAGCAAGACCCTGTCTCAAAAAAATAAGTAAATAAAATATGTAAGGAGGCAGCTTGAGCCTCAACTTAATTTAACATACCTCACCAATTAAGTGTTAGTAAACACACCTTTGAATATGTAATTTCATAGTCAGATTTTTTTCCAAATGCAGCAAACCTGTCCACAGGGCAGTGAGAATCATGTTACAGTGCCCTCCCATTTAAAATGAAATTTTTAGGCTGAGTGTGGTGGCTCACGCCTGTAATACCAGCCCTTTGGGAGGGCGAGGTGGGTGGATCACCTGAGGTCAGGAGTTCAGGACCAGCCTGGCCAACATGGTGAAACCCCGTCTACTAAAAATTTAAAAATTAGCGGGGTGTGGTGGCATGCACCTGTAATCACAGCTACTCTGGAGGCTGAAGCAGGAGAATCGCTTGAAGCTGGGAGGCAGAGGTTGCAGTGAACAGGGATCGTGCCACTGCACTCTAGCCTGGGTAACAAGAGCGAAACTCCATCTCAAAAAAAAAAAAAAAAAGGATTTTTAAAAAACTATCTCACACTCATGGCTCCGCACCGCCCCCCACCCCCACCTTTTTTTTAAGCATCCAAAGAATCCAGAGTTTGTGGGGCCTTATCAGCTTGAGGAAGTTTACCCTCTTTGTTTTATTTCCTAAGATTTATTCTTGAATTCATTTTCCCACGTTTGGCCTATTTTTTAGGTTCCAATCAGTTCACCGCAAAACATCACATGCTAGTCATTTAATGTCTGATTCTCATTCACTATAAACCTAGATAAAAGACTTAACTGCCAAAGCTACATCTGGTGTGAAGTGATGGATTAGATTTCTCACTTTGGAGGTATCCTTAACAGTTGGGCTAATTAAAGTTGAAATCAAGTCCTGATGGTAAATATTTATAAATTGAGAATCTGGCGTGTGTAAATGTATGCGGCTGATTCGTGAAGTTAAATCAACATTTATCCATTCAGCAAATAGCATGGGTCTCATGCTAGGCACTGAGGATGGAGGGATGAACAAAACAGAGAAGTTTCTTCTCTGAGGTTGTGGATTGCTCTTCAACTAAAAATGTCTGGGTTTTTCTGTTCTTTTGTTTTTTGTGAGAGGGTCTCACTCTGTCACCCAGGCTGGAGTGCAGTGGTGCAATCTCGGCTCATTGCAACCTCCACCTCCCGGGTTCAAGTGATTCTCCTGCCTCAGCCTCCCAAGTAGCTGGGACTATAGGTACCCACCACCATACTTGGCTAATTTTTGTATTTTTAGAAGCTATAGGGTTTCACCATGTTGGCTAGGCTGATCTCTAACTCCTGACCTCAGGTGACCCACCCACCTCAGTTGCTCCTAAAGTGCTGGAATTACAGGCATGAGCCAACACAGCCAGCCAGGTAAAAATGATTTAATTTTTTAATTTCATCACAACATTTCAAAAAGGAGCCCCTAGAACCTGGGGAACAGCAGTGTCTGCTGAAGTTTATGAAGTCAAAATATTATATCTTTTCCTTTGAGGTCATGTTTCAAAAATAGCAATTAGTGTCATTTTGAAATTAGCAGTGAGATTCCTTTGTAAAATTCCAAGGTCCCCAGCTTAGTGAAACGCCATTCCATCTACTAGTTCAAGTTATTTTTTTATATACTACACTTGCCTTCACTTAAAAGACATTTTCCCTAACTATTTCCCACAGTGTAAGTACAAATCTACAACATTGCTTTGTAAAATAAGTTCAAAAATGCTTTAATTTCATTGCCTTTTAAATTTAATTTAAAATGTTTGCATATTAATTGATTGAGTTGAAAGTAAAAAAAAAAAATAGCATGGCCAGGCACGGAGACTCACCCCTGTAATTCCAGCACTTTAGGAAGCTGAGGTGGGCGGGTCGCTTGAGCCCAGGAGTTCGAGACCAGCCTAGGCAACATGATGAAACCTGTCTTTACAAAAAAAACACAAAAAATGAGTCCAGGCATTGTGGTGCACGCCCAGCTACATGGGAGGCTGAGGTGGGAGGATTGCCTGAGCCTGAATGTTGAAGTTACAGTGATCGATGATCGCACCATTGCACTCCAGCCTGGGTGACAGAGTGAGACTCTCAAAAGCAAATACAACTCATTTAGGTGAAGCCTCCTGGGTGCCAGACACTGTCCTGTGAGCTCCTCTATCAGGACCTTAAAGGTGCCTTCTCCAGGTCTTCGGCACAGGTGTGGAAACTGAGCACATCAGTTGTAAGGAGCAACTCTTGAGTCTATTTTAAATTTCACAGGCACGGTAAGAGGAAAGGAAATCTTTTTTCCTTACACATCTCCCTTCTGTAAGCACTATGCTGTGTGCAGTTGGAAGTCCAGGTGAGGGAACTATTCCCTGCAGTTACATTGTCCAGATAGAAGGAGCCATGTCAGGCAGGTGTTCTTTCAGCCACTGAGCCTCCTCTGGGGCCGCCCTGCCAGGTGGGACCCTATGCTGTGTGCTCTGTCTCCCTGGGGACTGTGGTATTCTCTGCTCTCACTCCTCCATGGTGCCACTGAAGGCACCTAATAGAGCAATTTCTCTCCCGAAAAGTGCAGGAGATGAACAGGCTTCTTGAGAGCCATGGTCAGTGTTCACTTTTATTTTTATTCACATTATTGTCAGCGGCTGCTTCCATGGTGTGGCAAACCTACAGCACAACCCCACAAGGTACTGTTATTTTTTCCTTTTTGCCAACAAACATATTCAGGTCCTAGAGGCAGAGTCATCCATTCAGATCACAAAGCAATGAAGCAGGTGCAGTGGGTTTTGTGGGGATCAGATGAAATAATCCATTACCTTGAGACAGTGTCTGGCTCCTGGTAGGTGCTCAGTGATAGTGAACCTCTATTCTTATCAACATTGTTATTGAAAAATGTTTTAAATGACTGGACGTGAAAAGGATGTGTAAGGGACACAGTTTCTGATATTCCTTGAATTGGTACCCCTGACCCACTGCCGAGTGTTGCCAGAGTAGGAACCAAAGTCTTCCCGGCAGTGTTTGTTCTGTCACTCCCCTGTTCACCACACCGGGGACAAATTAAAGTTAGCCTCTCCCTGAGATGGCTCTGTGAAGTGCCACCAGCAGGTACTAAAAACCACCTTCCTCGAGGGTCAGTGTGACTCCATTGGTCATTTAAAATGCAGTGGACGTGGCCAGGCACAGTGGCTCATGCCTGTAATCCTAGCGCTTTGGGAGGCCGAGGCAGGCAGATCACTTGAGGCCAGGAGTTCAAGACCAGCCTGGCCAACATGGCAAAACCCCATAGCTACTAAAAATAGAAAAATTATCCAGGCGTGGTGGTGCATGCCTTTAATCCTAGCTACTCGAGAGGCTGAGGCAGGAGAATCACTTGAACCCAGGAGGCAGAGGTTGCAGTGAGCCAAGATCACGCCACTAGCCTGGGTGACAGAGTGAGACTACGTCTCAAAAAAAAAAAAAAAAAAAAAAAAAGAAAGCACACACAGGACGCTATACTAGTAAAATAGTAATAATGACTGCTTAATAAGTAGTACACCACAGGGACTCTTGCTCTGATTTTGTAGACAAGGAAACTGCAGCGCAGGGAGACAAATTGGCTTCCCCAGCATCACCCAGCTGCGAAGTGGTGGGTGACATTAATTCCTTGGGGCCTGGGCAGTGGCCCTGGGTCCTGTGTTCTCAACGACATTGCTGTTGGGTGCCCCAGAGCATGTTGATGAGCAGAATGCACCGTGGGCACGGGTGTTGATGGCAAGTAGAGAGGAGCCAGGATACCCGTGTGGGACAGGGTCCCACCTGCTCACCCTCCTGCCCATTCTTCACCTGCCCCTCTCCAGGGGCTGCCTCAGGAAAGGAGCTGGTGCGGCGACCACGGAGGCTCAGCACTGGGGTGTCCAAAGGGATCTACCGAGTGAGGGTCCCTGGAGCCCACTTGGCATGGAATACAAGGGCGTGGAATTCCCCTTTGGCCTCAACAAGCAGGAATTTTTCTTTCATAGTAAGCCTCTCCGTTCATCCATTCATCTTGAGTATGTGAATTGTGCCTTCTGCAGACAAAGATGCTCTTGATGGTGTCTTTTTTTTTTTTTTTGGTAGAAACTGGATCTCAGTATTTCACTATTTTGCCCAAGCTGATCTCGAACTCCTGAGCTCAAGCAATCCACCTACCTCAGCCTCTCAAAGTGCTGGGATTACAGGCATGAGCCACCACACCTGGCCTTTTTTTTTCTTTCTTTCTTTCTTGAGAAGGAGTCTTGTGCTATTGCCCAGGCTAGAGTGCAGTGGCGTGACCTCAGCTCACTGCAACCTCTGCCTCCTGGGTTCAAGTGATTCTCCTGCCTCAGCCTCCCGAATAGCCAGGACTATGGGTGCTCCCCACCACGCCTGGCTAATTTTTGTATTTTCAATAAAGACTGGGTTTCACTGTGTTGCCCAGGTTGGTCTGGAGAACTCCTGAGCTCAAGTAGTCTGCCTGCCTTGGCCTCCCAAAGCGCTGTGGTTATACGCATGAGCCACCACACTTGGCCTTCTTGACGGTGTCTTTCATGAAACAGGGAGGGATCTGCACCCACCCCCGCAGACTCTGGCCAGCCCCTCACCGGTTCAAGCCCAGGTGGGCTCATTATCTAAAGATTATGGCCGCCAAAAAAAAGCTCACTTAAAATGCGGACTGTAGCTACAGAAAATGGCGATAAAATAAAAATAAAGGTTGGTTTGAGACATTGTCTTGAGAAAAGAGACAAATTATGGCAATCAGTTAATTTCAACTTGTATTCGATAAAATGGTTGTTGCTGCCAGTATGCACCAACTCAGAATGAGCGGAGAAGTAATCAAGTGTCGACTTGGTTTCCTTGGAGTAAATGGTCTGAAAAAAATTCTTTGACAGCATCCTGTACTTTACATTTGACATTGGCAGAAGCATCACTGAGGGTTATTTTCAGATTTCATCAAGCTTCCTAAGAGTCTGTTTCTGAATCCATCAGTAATCTGATGATTGGCTTCTCAGGAGCTAATGTGGGCATGTATGTTTTTACTCCGTGAGAGCGTTATTTGCCGATGACTTCCCCAGTGTCATTTTCTTTGGCTTTGTGAAATCCTGCATCTTCAGTGTGGTTTGTGGTCTAACATACAGGTGCACTCTGGTTGCACAGCTTGGGGGATTGGGGGTGGGGGCTTGGTTTATAAGCAGTCCATTTATGAACAGTTTCTTGTTAATAAGAAATACTGGCTGGGTGTGGTGGCTCTCACCTGTAATCCTAGTGATTTGGGAGGCCAAGGTGGGAGGATCAGTTGAGGCCAGGAGTTTGAGACCAGCCTGGGCAACATAGCAAGACCCCATCTCTACAAAATATACTTTTTTAATTAGCCAGGCAGGGTGGTGTGCACCTGTAGTCCTAGCTACTTGGGAGGCTGAGGTGGGAGGATCTCTTGAGCCCAGAAATTCGAGATTACAATGAGCCAAGATCGCACCACTGAACTCCAGCCTGGAGGACAGAGTGAGACCCTGTCTCTTTAAAAAAAAAAAAAAAAAAAAAAGCCCTCTTTTCATATAGCTGATCATATATGGGCATTTAGGAAGCATAAGATTATGTCATACAAAGCATTATCTCATGTCATTAAAAACCCAGACCACAGCTCATTGTACTCTGTAGACATACCACGTTCATTTAACTCTTCTCGTTGGACATTGAGGTTGTTTCCACTTGTTCTTTGTCGTACATAATAACATCCTGAACTTCTTCATGCATAAACAGACCCAAATCTTAACATAAAAATGCTTGTGCATTTTCATATTTGTGGAACGAATGCCTACAGTCAGTCTTGGTAAGTAAGGCCACATGTGACTGTGTGTCATGTTTTGCTGAAGAGATGTAGCATTCTGACTGGAGCTCTTGACATTGGGGTCAGGTATTTTGCTGAGTGTTATATTCGTCTTTACATCTTTTAACACTGATGGCACATGTGCTCTGCATGTCTCCACATGTTCCTTGGAGACAGGGGAAACACATGAGGTGGAGTAAACATCGGCTCTGCCCTCAAGAAGCTCAGCGCCTTGGAGAAAAGTCAGGAAAGAAACCAGAGAATTTCACTTAATGCAGAAGTCGTGGAGTGGGAGCTGGGCATGATGAATCATGCCTGTAATCCCAGCACTTTGGGAGGCCAAGGCAGCAGATCGCCTGAGGTCAGAGTTCGAGACCAGCCTGGCCAACATGGCAAAACCCCGTCTCTACTAAAAATACAAAAGTTAGCTAGGCGTGGTGGCAGGCACCTGTAATCCCAGCTACTCGGGAAGCTGAGGCAGGAAAATAATCACTTCAACCCAGGAGGAGGTGGAGGTTGCAATGAGCCAAAATTGTGGCAGTACACCCCAGCCTGGGTGACAGAGCGAGACTCCATCTCAAAAAAAAAAAAAAAAAAAAAAAAAATCCTGGAGTTAGGATTCCAGGACACTTTAGAGTTCTTTCTTATTACTTAACTTTCTCTCCCAATAAATCACATGTGAAGATGTGCAAGTACTTTGCTTGCTACCTATTGGATAGGGGTGTGGTTCCTCTTAAGATTGTATGACAGTGGTGGTAGACACCTGTAGTCCCAGCTACCCTGAAGGCTGAGGCAGGAGAATCACCTGAGCCTGGGGTGGTCGAGGCTGCAGTGAACTGTGATCACACCACTGCACTCTAGCCTGGGAGACAGAGTAAGACCCTCTCTCAAAAAAAAAAAAAAAAAAAAAAAAAAATAGTGTGAGTTGCATGGCACCTGCTGCCCTTGTGACTTTCCTGTTAGTGACATCCCATTCCTCCTTGCTTCTTCCATCCCTCCTTCTTCCTTCATTCTTTTGTTGTTGTTGTTCCTTTAATTTATAACAATGTTTACGTTATTACTGTCTTCATAAAATCACTCCGTTAAGTGTGTGCTTTTGGGGCATCTGTTCAATTAATTCAGTATAAATTTGGGGATTGCCTACTCTATGCCAAGCCCAAAGAAAGCTTTTTTATGTGATTAATCCATCAGTATGCAGGAGTATTGTGACCTGGTGCCTCTCTTTCCTCTATTCCAGTCAGGGTTGTGGAATAACCATTTTCTCGCTTACTGCAACCTCAGCCTTCCGAGTAGCTGGGATTACAGGCGCCTGCCACCATACCTAGCTAGTTTTTATATTTTTAGTAGAGATGGGGTTTCACCATGTTGGCCAGGCTGGTCTCAAATTCCTGACCTCAAGTGATCTGCCCAACTCAGCCTCCCAAAGTGCTGGGATTACAGGTGTGCCTGGCCTAGGAATAACCATTCTTAATCTTGTTAAGGTCACTGACACTATGGCCAAATCCCTGGCCAAGCCCTATCCTAAGAAGGTGCACGTTGCTTAAAGGTAAAGCTAAGACCCTCTGGTGCAGCAGGGAGCAGTTAAAGGGGACTTGGCATATTATTGTAATATTTCATTTCTTTTTAAAAAAAATGTAAAGGCAGATCTTGCAAGATGTTAATATTTATTATCTCTGGGTGGTGGCATTACGAATGTTACATTATTCTTTTGTACTTACCATATCTTTTAAATTTCTCAAAACGTGAAAAAAGAATAATATTATAAGAAGGATCCATGTAAGTGGAGTGAGTATAGGTCAAGAGTTGGCAAACGGTTTCTGTAAAGAGCATGATTAAATAGTTTAGGTTTTGTGGGACAAGAGGCAAAATTGAGGATATGATACAGGTACTTACATCCTAAATGCAGCCATTTATGATAGAAATGTAAGAAGCATTCTTAGCTCACAGGCCCCATCAGAAAGCGGGTGATGGGCCTTAGTTTGCCAACCCCTGGTGTAGGTACTGAATCAGTCACCACTGATGCTTATATTTAAGGATCATAGTTACAGAGCCATCAGTTCTTTTCAAAAAAATTATGCCACTTTGCATTTTCTGCACCTAAATCTCTTCAGCCACAAGTAAAAGGCCAGAATCTAAATCAAAGGGAGGAAGAGATTGTCTTTGTTTTCAGTTGCCAACATTTTGGGTGTTTTAGTAACTGACACTGCCTCTCATGTCTGTTGTCTGGTTCTCATTTCCGAATTGCCTCCAAGTTGTCATACAGACATGGGCCAGGGTTACTAAACCACCCTTCGCATCCCAGCGTCCTCCCCTCTTTGGTGAGGAACGTGCCACAGCACTCACTACCTTTGGACCTGTGCTTGCCTTGGTCCTACTGAAGGCAAGAGGGTTGGGAAAGCAATTTCACAGGAATAGAAACAATGCAAGAAGTTTAGTGACAAAACTGTATTCTAATGGAGTCTCACCGAATCCCACCCTGACAAGGAAACCCTCTGCAGCCTCTTGGACAACAGGGGAACTCTGTTATTTCGTAGGAGTTTCCAAAGGCCAACTTACATAGTGTTTGTTCACAAGTGGATTCTTGGACATGGTGGCTCGTGCCTGTAGTCTCAGCTACTGGGGAAGCTGAGGGAGGAAGATCACTTGAGCCCAGGAGTTTATGACCAGCCTGGGCAGCATAGCAAGACCCCATCTCAAAAAATATACATATATACAATTAATAAACAAGCAATCTTCAAAACAAATGGATTACTGGCCACCCCAAAAGGAGAGTGACTGTTCTAACAAGTATAGGATAGTATCAATAGCATCAGTTCCTTTGGGCTGTACGGAACAGGAAACTCCCATCACCCAGCTCAGAGAATAAGGAAGTTCTCTGTGTGGACAGAGGGCCACGGGTGGCTCAGGCACTCGGCCTGGCTGAATGCATGAGCAGGATCTCTCTGCACACCTGCTGTGCTTCTCCCTGTCATGACCCATTCCTTAGGCTGGACCTCTCAGCTGGCTGATACACTTCCGCACGTCGCATTCATTCACATTGACAACCCCAGAGGAAGAAAGGGGGACTTTTTAAAAGAAACATAACCTTTCTCAGACACCTCCATGGTTTCCTCCCAAATCTCCATATCCAGACCTGGGCTCCTGCCCAGACCCTGGGTGGCCATGGTAGGAAAATTGTCACAGCTGCATCCATCCTGGTTTGGGGAATGAAGCTGGTGGCTTCCCTGAGCAGGACATTGCCCAGAACAAAATCAGGAGGAAAAGGGAGGGTGTGGATATTGAGAGGCAACCAGCACTGTCTCCAAAGGCAAGGAAGAAAAATGCCCTTGTCCACACTTTGTTTCAAACACAGTCCCAAGAAGCATCAGGTCCCCGGCATGCAATAGTGAGCGTGCCAGGGGTTTAAACGCATTACATCTGAAACTCATAACAGCCTCGTGAGGCTATTATTATTGCTATTATTATCATTTTATTTATTTGTTTATCTTTTTGAGATGGAATCTTGCTCTGTCACCCAGGCTGGAGTGCAGTGGCATGATCTTGGCTCACTTCAACCTCCACCTCCTGGGTTCAAGTAATTCTCTTGCCTCGGCCTCCTCAGTAGCTGGGATTACAGGTGCCCACCACCACAGCTGGCTAATTTTTGTATTTTTGGTAGAGATGGGGTTTCACCATGTTGGCCAGTCTGGTCTCAAACTCCTGACCTCAGGTTATCTGTCCACTCAGCCTCCCAAAGTGCTGGGATTGCAGGCACGAGCCACCGCGCCTGGCTGAGGGATCTGTTATTGTCCCCTTTTTAAAACTGAGGAAACAATGTACAGCGAGGTGCAGTCGCTTGTCATTTGGCATTTAAGTAACAGACAGGATCCAGAGTCGGTGCTCATTCCACTGTGTCCGATTTCCACCCTCTTGTGAGTAAGGCCTCCTTCTGTAAGGAACATGGCAGTTCTTTTGTAAAATTAGGAAATATGGGAACTCTCCCTTCCCTTTGATAATGTTGACGAAGGGGAAATTTGGGTTTCTCCTCCAGGATACCTACTGAAGTATAGCTTCTGAGTTGCCACAAGTTTCATTTATTCATTTACTGTCCATCCATCCATCCATCTCTCCATTCATTCATTTATCCGGTAGTCACAGAGTGGCCGCTCTCAGCTATTCATCCTGGGGATGAGTATTCAGTTAAACATATGTGGCCTCTGCCCTTAAGGAGCTCATAGACCAGTAGGGGAAACCAAAGTGGGAGCCAGAAATCAGGGCAAAAGTAAAAGAATTTGCAAGGAACAGAATGAAGAAGAAGCACCCCTATCCAGCTTCACCAGGGATGTTTTTCCATTGGAGGAAAGGAATGAGCAGGCTCTTGAAGGATGAATAAGAGCTCATCAGGCAGACCTGGGTAGAAAGAGGGCACAACATGGGCAGAGGCTGGAGCCACAAAACAGCTCATCCTGTACTGGCACTGCCACTGGAGTTGCTCAGTGACTGGAGTAGGCTCAAGTGGAGACATTGTGTTTGATCAGGACCCTAAGATGATGGGGAACCCTCAAATTTTACTTGACGCAGTGGCCCAAGTGGGTTTTGCTTTAAAAAAGAAATTGTGGAGATGGGGTCTCATTTTGTTGCCCAGGCTGGTCCCAAACTCCTGGGCTTAGGGGATCCTCCAACCTCAGCCTCCCAGAGTGCTGGGATTACAGGCATGAGCCACTGTGCCTGGGTTTTGCATTTTAGAAAGACGGCTCTGCTCAGTTTACCTGGATGCATTTTCTCTGCGTTCCTTCCTAACAGAGCAGGTTTTGTTCAGGGCACTAGTATGGCAGGCCGAAACACTCCTTCTCCAGACCCCCATGCAGCTGTGTATGGCTGCATGACCTAGGTTCAGCGGTTTAGCAAGTGGGGCTTCCAGAAAGGCTTTTTGGTGGCCCTTACCTCTTCTTCCACCTTGAAACTTGGACCCAGTGCCCGGAAGCCCTGCAGCCATCTTGCGATCTTGAGGATAGAAGCTACAAACTGAGGAAGGCAAAACAGAAAAATGGAAGGAGGCTGGATCCTTAATGAAGTCCTGGAGAGGCTGCACCCTCCCTGGACTGCTCACCTCCTCTTTTTATGGGGTAGATAAATCATAGTTAAGCACAAATACAGCCTTTACTTTTTTTAAGCCACCATAGCCACTGACAGCTGAATATCATACAGGAGATCAGGCAGCCGGGAAGATCACACTGAGGATGGAGAGTAGATGGGGGTAAGCATGTTCAGGCAGACAGGTCAACAGGATGCATGGAGCAGGCGGAGGAAGGGAGTCTCGGGGTGACTCCTGCATGCCTGGGTTGGATGACTGCATGGTGCTCCAGTTAAACCCACATGAGGAGGAGGGGGCATTGGGGCAAAAGAAGTAAGTGGGTTGAGTTTGCAGAGCTTGCAAGGATGTCCAGAAGAGAGGTCGACGAAGCCAAGGAACCGATTGTTGGCTGGGAAATGATTCTGAATTTTTGGCAGGTGGAGATGGTTGAGGTTATAGCATAACCGGTGTTCATCAGTGAGAGGGAAAGGGACGAGAGAAGGGGAATGGACAGAGCCTGGGGAAGGCCACCATTGAAAGGGCTTGTGGAAGCCGGAGATGTATGCAGGAAGAATAAGCTGTTAACTGGAGGAGGAAGTGCCTTGAAGCCCAGGGGTAAGGAAAAGTGCACAAATTTAGTTATTGTGTGTTCTTTAAGGGATCATCGCCTGATCAGAATTTTTCTTGCCCCAGTTATTCAAACGAAATCTGACTTACCCAAGGTCCTCACGTTTTGATGGCTGCAATACCCTCTTCTTGGCTTTCCCTGGCTCAAGTCAGAGGCAGGGCACTTTCTCCCTAGCAAATTTCATCTTGAACAAATTCTGCAAAACATTTTCCTTCCGTGGCTGGCCGCCACCTCTGTCTGCCTCCCTCGAGTATTTTTGGATGGATTTCCAATTTGATACATGAACATTCTGTCAGTCAAAACAATCTTTTTAATGAGCCTCTTGTCCTGACAGCTGTGTTTAAGATAGGGCATGGAAATCTAGAAAATTGTCCATTCTGGATTGAAACCTTAATGTGTGCCCCACGCTCCATTTCACACGCAGGCTGCCATCTTCTTTTAAAAATAAAGAGGAAATTATGAATAGTGAGAAAGATGTAATTTGTGCAAATGAAAAGAAAAAGATCTTCTGATCAGATACTTAGAGAAGGATGAGAGGAAAGTATAATTATTGAGTGCTGCCTGAGTACAAGACACGCAGCTTCCTGCTGTGCCACCCAGGGCGTGTCCCTGATTCTCACTTATCTTCGCAGTGGCCCTGGGGGTGGTTGATACTAGTCTTGCCTTCCAAATGAGGAAACTCAGGTTCAGATATGTTGCTGCCCATGCCACACCTACACAGCTCAGCAACAGCAGAACTGAGGTTCACGCCTGAGTCTCCCAACCCCTGGCTCCCACCCCAGGCTGCCACTGCTTTTCTGGCAAGCAAATATTAGTATTAACAAAATACAGCCCTCCTCTTGCATATTCTACAGGTTTTGAATCTGTAAGTCATCAGGAAGGGGAAAAAATAAAAAGTTGAGCATAGCCCCCCATGTAGAAAAGTAATAAAGGGGCTGGGCGCGGTGGCTGTTGCCTGTAATCCCAGCACTTTTGGGAGGTCAAAGTGGGCAGATCACCTGAGTTCAGGAGTTTGAGACCAGCCTGGCCAACATTGCAAAATCCTGTCTCTACTAAAGATACAAAAATTAGCCGGGCATGGTAGTGGGAACCTGTAATCTCAGCTACTCGGGAGGCTGAGGCAGGGAGAACTGCTTGAACCCGGGATACGCAAGTTGCAGTGAGCCAAGATTGCACCACTGCACTCCAACATAGGTGACAGAGACACTGTCTCAAAAAAGTAATAAACGGCAGTGAGTCTGGGGGTTGGAGGAGCATAACTAATCCTCGAGTCCAGGGCAGGGAAGTGATGCTATGCTATAATCACACTCTCAAGGCTGTGGACTCAAGTGGGCAGCCAGACACCTCCAGGCCCTGGAGAGTAATTATTTCCCAGTACTGCTCTTTGCGCTGGAGTATGAGAGCACATCCCCATGCCCTTTCTGATTCTAAGTGGGATGCAGATGCGGTGGGTGGAAGTGGGAAACGTCATGTTATGAACAGGAATGTGGGCCCCCCTCAGCTGCCTCCAGGTGTTGGTGTGATGACTGTGACCACTGAACCTCTTCCATCCACTCTTTCTCAAACCTTTTGCAAGAGAACTACTTAGGTCCTGATGAAGCTGAGGATGCACAGCCCTAGGTGTTTTCTAGGCCACTTCTGTGCCATCCCCATCTCCCACATTCTTAGTTTTAATTAAGAGGAGCTTAGAAAAGGGAAGAATATAATTTTTGTGGTTCGTTAATCAGGTGAGGTAAGAAAAGTATAATTTACATGGTGTCTTAGTTCATTTTGTGCTGCTATAACAGAATACCTGAGCCTGGGTAATTTATAAAGAACAGAGATTGATTTTTTACAGTTCTGGAGGTTGAGAAGTCCAAGGTCAAGGGGCTGCATCTGGTGAGGGCCTTCTTGTTGGGGCATCCCTGGCCAGAGTGAGGAGGAAGGGGGCCTGGCCAAATTCATCCTTTTTTTTAAAATCAGGAAGCCACTTCTCTGATAACAGCATTAATGCATTCATGAGGGCAGAGCCCCTGTGACCTAATCATCTTTTAAAGGTCCACCTCCCAACGCTGTTACACTGGGGATTAAGTTTATAACACTTAAACTTTGGGGGGCACATTGAAATAATAATGCATGGCTGTTCTTTAGGAGGGGAAATGGGGATGGGGGGAGGAATCCTTAAAGCAAAGAAATCTCTTCAGGTTTTAGAGTATGAGCTGGCTTTAGGTAAAGGTCATTTTAACAACTGGGCCATTGCTTCCTACCCAAGCAAAACATTAAAAAGAAAGAAAGAGGAAGAGAATCTCAAGAGGAGGCTATGAATCCTAAGATAAACCAGATGCTTTATATGGACCAGACATGTAAGCAAATGCCTGAAATGACCAAGTGTATAGGTGTTAATGTCACACCCATAAGAGGAGATGAGGCTTGAACCCAGGTTTCCAGCAGGGTTCAGCCCAGGAGCACTTGGACCCATCACAGTGAAATCTTTGAGAGGCTCAGCTCCAGAAGGAGATACTGCCCCCACAACCCACCCCAGGTCTCACAGGGCAGAGCTGCTTGGCTTGGGCACTCTGTAACCTGAGAGTGTCTCTCTTCTCATGCTGATGATACAGCAAGCAGGAGTAGTTGGGCTTCTCCCCCAAGACCCAGGTCAGAGGGGCTGTGCAGACAAGACTCCTTCTTCCTTGGGGGCCGTCTCTGCCCCGTGAATCCCGGATGCTCTCTGAGAAGCTGTAGTAACTGTGTGTGACCCCATGCATGTGAGTAGTCCTTAGAGGGCTGAAAGGCTCTGAACTCTCCTGACCTCCCAGTTTACAGTATTTTTATTATTAAGATATAGAATGATCATCCGACAACCTAGATTTTACATAGCAGTGTGGGGGCAGAGGGAAAGCTTTTGTTCCACCTTCCAACGGTTCACTGTCAAAATGAACTGACAATAAACAGGTGAAGAGGAAAAAATGCGTACAGATTTATTAATGTGCTGAATTGAGAGCCATACAATATATGAGACTCAAGGGGCAAATGGTTGAAACTTATGTACCCTCTTCATAGGGGAGAGGGAGATGGGAGAAATGGAGGCAATTTTGAGCAGTCATAAATGATTTTTAGGGGAATTGAATGGGCCTAGGAAGCAGACATTATCTTGTAAATGATTCTTTTAGGAAACAATGGGACCAGCAAGTTATGGGAAGGTAAGAGGCAGAACTGCAATGTGAACAAAGGTTGTCTTATTATGTAGATGAAGTCTCCCAGGTAATCTCTTGGAGCTACCCTCAGAAGAATGGAAGAAAAGTCTGTCTGGGCATGGCGATGACTTTTAGTCTCTTCTCTTCTCCATTGGCTAATCTTTCTCGGTTATTTGATGAGATTCCTAGGGAGCGATTCTTAACATAATTGCATTTCTTTTAGAAAGAAATCTCCTTAGTCAGATAAGGAAATTCCAGAGAGAGTCTGTCACTGCTCTTGGGGAGGGAAGGTCAGAGAGACCTTGAGGCTGCTGCTTTAGTTCAGCGTGTCAAAGTGCCGTGTTTTGGGGTACCATTTCTGAGCCCCAACATCAGAAATACAGTTTTCAGGATGTTAGTGAGTAACTCGAAAATAGGGCAGCATATCCTGAATGGAATAAGTAAAAGATACATTGTCGAATATATAAAAGCAAGTTGCAAATCTGTATGTGGCCTATTCCATTTTAGTGAAATTTTGTGAATGTATATATGTTTCTTTAGATCTTTATCTAACATGTATAGTAGTATACACATTTAAATTATCTGGAAAATACACACTAAACTCCTAAAATAGGAACAGGGATTTCAAGAAATTTCCCTCCTCCCACTTCCTTTATTTGATATTCTGTATTTTTACAACATTTGGGTTTAATTTTAGCAAGTATGCATTGTTTTTGTTTTTGTTTTACATTTTATTTGGAAATATTTTCAAGCTTACAGAAAAGATGCAAGAAAAGGAATAGTAAAAGGAATACCTGCCTACTCTTTACACACATGTCCAACCATAGTAAGTCCGTGAACCTGCTTTGTTCAGAGGAAGATGAAAGGGATTATCCAGCATGAAAAAAGAATGGGGAGGATAGCAGTTACTCAGAAGTTCTGGATAAACAAATATTTACTTTAGGTCCTTCTAAAGAGTTTCCCTTTTAATCTTTGCAAGGCTTTTGTGAGATCACCAAAGAATGAGCTCTCATTGATCAAACTCTCAAATCCTTGTTGGGTATTTAAATTGATGATGTTTTTCTGAAGAATAATTTAGCAGTCATATCAAAAGTCTAAAAAATAGGAATATGAAAACTAAATTTATAACCAACAAGAAAAAGAGTGACTATTTTCACCAATACTTTTTAACGTTGTATTGGAGATCCTAACTATTGCAAAAAGCAAGAGAAAGAAATAAGAAACATAAAGATAAGAAGTAAAATGACCTATTTGCAGATGATACGATTTTTTTTAACTTAGAAAATCCCAGGAATCTACAAAATAATTACTAGGATGAATAAATGAATTTGGCAAGGTCTCAGGATACAAGGTTAATAGACAAAAATAATTGTATTTTTATATACTATCAGCAAGCAATTTTTTTTTTTTTTTGAGACAGAGTCTCGCTGTCGCCCAGGCTGGAGTGCAGTGGCGCGATCTTGCCTCACTGCAGGCTCCACCCCCCGGGGTTCACGCCATTCTCCTGCCTCAGCCTCCCGAGTAGCTGGGACTACAGGCGCCCGCCACCTCGCCCGGCTAATTTTTTGTATTTTTAGTAGAGACGGGGTTTCACTGTGTTAGCCAGGATGGTCTCGATCTCCTGACCTCGTGATCCACACACCTCGGCCTCCCAAAGTGCTGGGATTACAGCAGTGAGCCACCGCGCCCGGCCTAGCAAGCAGTTGTTAAGTGAAATTACAAAAATAATTCAATTTACAATAGCACCATAAAACATGAAATACCTCAGAATAACAAAGGATGTCCAAGACCTCTACCTTTACAAAACATTGCTGAAAGTAATTTTAAAAGACCTGAGTAAATGGAAAGGTAGACCGTGTTCATGGATTACAGGGCCAATGTTAATATGGCATTTCCCCCACGATTGAGCGGTAGATTCAACAAAATCCCAATCAAAATTATAGCAGTTTTATTATTTGTAGAAATCAGCATGCTGATTGTAAAATTTCTGTGGAAATGCAAGGTACCTATAATGGCCAAAACAGTTGAATTAGATCTGAGTTACTTTTTTAGATGGAAGGATGTAGACACTTTTAAAGTAGACATAGAAGTCTCTTTCTGACCATCAGGACAGATGCTCTTACTTATAGAATAGTTGACCTTTTTTGTGTTCACTAACACAGTTCACTAGCCTCCCTTATTTGAAATGGCATTCGTGGTTTTATAAATGAAACTACAAATTACTCTTTCCTTTCTTGTCACTGTTTTTTGATTTTTATTTTTGAGAAGCACAGAAACTTTCAGATTTTTGAAGAATCAAGAACTCTTGGCTGAACTTTACCCAAGTGTATTCTTTTTAATGGTATGCTTTATTAGTAAGGGTGACCTTCCTCCTGTTTTTGTAAATAAAATTTTATTGGATCACAGCCATGCCCACAAGCTTATATACTTTCTGTGGCTGCTTTCACGCTACCAAGGAAGGCAGAGTTGAGTAGTCGTAACAGAGACCACATGGCCCACAAAGGCTGAAATATTTATTATCCAGACCTTTCTGGAATATGTTTGCTGACCCAGGTCAATTAAGTTCGAAGTGATCCTCAAAAGAAGTCCCATGAAAATGTCTTTAAGATCCCATGCTAGTTAACAGGATTTGGGGGTGAGAGGCTTTGAATCAGTGAAAGGCTGAAGCCGGAAGTGATGGGATGCTTTGATGCTTACCACGAGAAGGGAGACACATACACGACCGTGGCACTTTCTTTTTTCTGTTTTTGAGACAGAGTCTCAGTCTGTCACCCAACTGGAGTGCAGTGGCACAAGCTCAGCTCACTGCAGCCTCCGCCTCCCAGGTTCAAGCGATTCTCGTGCCTCAGCCTCCCAAGTAGGTGGGATTACAGGCACCCACCACCACATCCACATCCACATTTCTATGTTTTTTGTAGAGACAGGGTTTTGCCATGTTGGCCAGGCTGGTCTCAAACTTCTGGCCTCAAGTGATCCGCCCGCCTTGGCCTCCCAAAGTGCTGGGATTACAGGCATAAGCCACCATGCCCAGCTGACCTTGGCACTTTTTGTAAGTCATTCCATTTCAGCCAGTCTGTAGCCCCATGCAGCCCTCTGGCCCCACCTTTCCCCGCCCTCGCCTATCCTCTGGCCAAGCCAGAATCTGAACTGGAATTCTGGTACCACCCACCAGCTGACCTTCAGTCGTGTCCTCTGGGAAATGTGCAGGAGTTTCTTGATGTTGGATGTCAGGAGGATTAAAAATGCTGAAGAGGAAATTCGGATGCCCAGCAGGTGCCAGTCTTCAGGAGCCTGTACATTTGGTGCCTGCTGCTTCCTAGACAGAGACTCTCTTCACTCACTCGTGATATTCCCCTCACCTGATGTGTCTACCTCCACTTGGCAGGTGTTTTAGTGCTGACTCTGGGGACAGACTCTGGGTTCAGATCCTGCCTCGCCACTTACAGGCTGAGTTAGGCAAACTACTGAACATCTCTAAATCATATAATAAAATCACAGATTATAACCATGCCTCCTTCATGGAGAAATTGTGGGAATTAAATGAGCTAAAAACAAGTGAAGTGCCTAGAACAAAGTCTAGACAGATAATGAACACTCCATAAACATGATTATCATCATTATTATTATTACCACCATAATATGATCCCCCCTCAGGCCTCAGGTCAGACATGAGCAGAGAACTAGGAGAAGTTAAGGATGTGTTTAGGTCAGAGCCACCCCCTCCAGGAAGCCTTCTTACAGGGCTTATGGCACGGTGATCTTTGGCACTTTGCACCTCTGAGATGGGGGACAGAGCCTGTGCTTCTGAATTGGCCTTACCCAAGTATACATCACAGCTATGTGAATCTAGGCAAGTCACTTAATCTGTCTGTGCCTCATTCCCTCATCTGCAAAAGGAAATGATATCTTCCTCGTCAGGGTCCTCATTAGGCTTGAGTGAGATGATGCGGGTGCAAAGTGCAGCTCGTAGGTGTCCAGTGAATAAAAGGCTGCTGAATGATGTCGATTTCTGCATTTTGTTATGAGTGGCTCTTTCTCCGACTGCCTGGCTATAGACCTCGAGTTCTTGATTGCTGGGAATGGTTGGTCCCACCACAGTCCGTAATACCTGGCACCAAGAGGGAGCTCAACAAATGTTTATTGTCTCAAGCTAACTGAAGAAGCAGCCTCCCACCTTACCCGGATCCCCTTCCACCATGTCGCCTGGCAGTCCTGGGCCACAGGCATTGCGTCACTGGGGAAGATATATACCAGGGAAATTCTGATGAGAGTGAGCAAATATGCTGGAATCTAGAATTCCCCAATTGACAACGCAAAGTAAAGAACCTCTTCCTGAATGAGTCAGGTGGGGCATAACCACGACTTCATATTCCTAATCTGCACTTCCCAAACCCACTTAAGAAACATCTGTCTCTTCCCCTTTGCCGCCTGGCCACCCCTGCCCAGAATCTCTTATCTCAAAGCCTGCTAAGGAAATTCTTTACCAGCAGGAGGGATTATTTATACCTACTCTCTGTACATTCACACCCAACCTTTTTTAACTTTCCGTTTCTCTCCCTCTTTTTTATTTGTATCACATTTTTCCCTACCACTGAGGCAGAATAAATTCAGTGTGAGTGATGGTTTGCAATGCAGTTTTCACTGTTACAGCTGTCAGCGTAAAGCTGGATCACATTTTCACAAATATTGTCTCATGCAGGATAAAAGTAAAGGCTGTCCAATTGGAGTATGTTTACACTTTCCAGGTCTAAGCACCAACACCAAGGCATTAAAGAAGTCCAGTGTTTAGTATCAGAATTGTACTGGGTTGCATCTCAATTTCCTGATTGATCTGAAACAGGTTTCCAATATTAGAATATTACATTATACAGAGACTGTATCCCAATCCTCTGATTGATTTGAAATGAACTTGAATCAAGGTAGCTTAAAAATAGCTTTTATAGCGTCTTCATGACTTGATACCGTGGAGAAGAAAAAAAATACGAAGCTAACGCCACAGAAGTCGTCCTCTGTTGATGCAGTGGCTGCCTTTGCTGGAAGTTCTTCTGGCAGTAATTTAAAAAGATGCTTGTCATCTCCTTACAGCAGTTCATAATTCAAAAACAATCTATACATAATACTCAATTAAGGAACCATAGAGGCATGTCAGCCACAGATGACTGATCCACAGGCTGAGTGGAAATTCTGCCCAACTCTTGAAAACACTGCTAAAATCAATCCCCCATCAGGGAAACCAAGATTTATTAATACATTCCTTACCTCCATCGAGTTGTGAATCAATGCTTCCCTATCAAAAGCTAATAGAAAGCTGAGATGGGTAAAACTTCTTGCAGGTCCTCGTGGCCCATCGGCATGAAAGGGACAGGATTATTACTCGGAGAGAGGCTGCGTGTTGCAGAGCTGGACTGCCATGCTGTGTGCCCCCCTCCAGCAGCGAGAAGCTGGCCCTGCCCTGGAGAAAGCATCCTGGGGGGAGGCGATGATGAGCTTGGTACCGACACCCATGCTCCCTGCTAGACCTCTGCCACCCATGAGATGGGCTGTCATTTTTATTCATGGTACAAAAGAGGAAATGCCAACTCATGGAGGTCAGTAATGGGTCCAAGGTCCCAAAGCAGAATGGGCTCTGATGTCTGAGTTCCCCAGGTTCCGATCCTCGATGCCCTGTGGTCTAGCTGTGTGGCTTTGTGTTTGTTTCTTAACTTCTCTGGGCCTCGGTTTTCTCATCTGTAAAATGGAGACGAGGTGCATCCCTAGGACAGAGGTGCATTGGGAGGATTCAGTAAAACAGGATGAAGGATACAGAGCGCCCTGCTGCTGTGCCACCCCATTCCAGGCCCCTCCTCCTTTCCACCGCGAGTGGTTGCCCTTACTGGAGGTGGAACTAGGAGAAATATTCCAGGTTCAGAACTTCCGGGCCTCCCTGGAGCTGAGAAATAGACTCAGAAACCCCCACGTCTGGAAACTTACCAGGCTTCTTCTGGATCTGGCTCCAACCCAAGAAGTGTCTCCCCCATTTTCCAGCTCAACATCTCATTCCTCGTTTCAGACTCCTTGAGCCAGCCGGGAACATGCCAGAGCCTTGAACTCAGCATCAGAACCCAGGAGGACGGAGTTAGTCACATCTTCCTACTTCTGAGGCAGACTTTTGCCCCCTGCCTGGCCGTCTCTGTAAACTCATCACATAGTCATTGCTTGATTTTTTTTCATGCAGGACCCCAGACAGCCAAGTTCCTCATTGGAATTGGGGGAGAAATCTATTTTACCAGAAGGAGAAGGTTTTGAACACAACCGCTTTTTGCTCACTAGTAGTTTCTCTCATCTTTGTTCATTATTATTATTATTATTATTATTATTATTATTATCATTTTGAGACAGGGTCTTGCTGTTGCCCAAGCTGGAGTGCAGTGATGCAACCACAGCCCACTGCAACCTCCAACTTCTGAGCTCAAGCAATCCTCCCTTCTCAGCCTCCCGAGTCGCTGGAACTACCGGCATGCATCTCCATGCCTGGCTGATTTGATAAATTTTTTGTAGAGACAGGGTCTTACTATGTTGCCCAGGCTGGTCTCAAACTCCTGGCCCCAAGCGATCCCCTTACCTCGGCCTCCCGAAGTGCTGGGATTACAAGTGGGAGCCACCACACCCGGCCTCATCTTTATTGCTAGTCCTGTCGCAGCATCTTTGCTACTCTAAGAATCCTCGTTTGGTCACATTTTCTGTGACTTAGGACGTTAACAATAATTGGTGAGCCCTGAGGGGCAGATGGAGAGGACATGCATATTACAAAGAGGCACAGCTGTCCACAGTCTGGGGAGACCCGCTCTGAGAGGTCCTCTGGGCACTTGAACAATCACCATTAAATGCTCCCCTCTCTGTTAATGCCAATCAATATGGTGTGAAATTTAAACGTAAATGAGTTTTTACAGCTAATTATGGCTAATGCAAGCTTCTTTGAAAATTGCCAGACATTCTTTCCAGAATAGTACAGTTTGCAACTATGAGTTAGGCATGAAGAGCCAAATCTCATAAACATAACTTAGCATGCAAAGAAATAATAATGCTAAGTGCTTTTTGTCCAGCCGTTCAGAGTGTTCCCCCAGGCAGTGCTGATCTCATGCGGTCCCATTTGAGCTACAGACTGGCTTTGAAACCCCAGGAAAGCCACAGAGGAGGCAGTCATTTCCACCACCCCTCCAGTCTGTACGATGGGAGCCTTTCAGTTGTTTATTTATGACGAGGACCCATCAGGCACCCAACCCAGCAGTTCCAGCTGCAACCTGAGAACCACACAGTTTGTGCCCTGGAGTGGCAGTGGCCGCATCTGTCACGCCAACCTGCCCTGTTCATGTTGCTCTAATGTTTCTTTTTCTTTTCTTTTTTCTTTTCTTTTGAGACGGGTCTTGCTGTCACCCAGGCTGGAGTGCAGTGGCACAATCTCGGCTCACTGCAACCTCTGCTTCCCGAGTGCAAGCGATTCTTCTGCCTCAGCCTCCCAAGTAGCTAGGATTACAGGCGCCTGCCACCACGCCTGGCTAGTTTTTGTATTTTTAGTAGAAATGGGGTTTTGCCATCTTGGCCACGCTGTTCTCAAACTCCTGACCTCAACTGATCCGCCCGAATGTTCCCAATTGAAGGGTTTGTAGACTATTTTACCACGTGATTTCTTCATGGGCAGCAGAATTTTTCATTGCAGGGTCAATGTGAGTAAGGGGTATTTTTTTTTGTTTTTTGTTTTTCCCTCATTCTTTCTCTCTTGACTGACTTCTCTCTCTCTAGTGGTTTTCATTACCGCCACCCCCACCGCCATTCAGGACCAGGCCTTATAATAGTGGTTTAGGGCCCCATGGTAATATCAGGGAAGTCATTTCAGTTCCTAGACTTGAGCCTGTGTCTCTCCTTCCTTCGTAGACTCTCAGGTTGCAGTACGCCTTGGCCCAGTGGTGTACTGGAGACAGCTCCTACTAACTCATCCGGACCAATCATTACATTTTAAGGAAGGTTGTGAGCTTGTTGTTAAGTGGCCATTATTAATAATTATATAAACTCAGCATTAAATAGATTATATTAAAAAGCAAAGGTAATAAATACTCAAAACTGATCACTTTGTAATTCTTTTGCTAAATATTGCTGTGATCCATGCTCTTGAGGCTGTTGGCAGCTCTTGTATCTCTGTGGTAGAAACAGATCTGATATATATGTAATGGGCACTACTGGGCATCTCTTCTACATTTGGTTCAATGACATCACCTTGGCAACTTGAAATCAGCCACGGCCACAATGGAAGTATTTACACCATGGAAATTGACAAATGTCACAAATCAAGTCTTTAAAAAAAATAATAACATGAAACATTTACCAGCCTACCACTTCCCCAGCCCCAGGCAGCAGCAGCCTTTTTCAGCCTCCTTCCATAAACAGAGGCACCCACAACAGCCCTTCTTCCAGCAGGAAGCCAGGCTTTATTTTCCCCGTTTTCCCCTGAAAATGCTTTCAGTCTCTATGATCTTCTAGGAGCTGAACTCCTGGTGACATTTTACTCCCACTCATGACTTTTCCTCTCTGTTTTGTGTCTGGCCTGTAGAGCTATTTGTTTTGTTTTTGAGCCTACCTGTGTCCTTGGGTTTTCTGTTTTACGTTTCATCCGTTATGGCTGTTTGGAGCAGAGCGGGTTCATCATATGTCAGACATCCTCTGCTATCTTAATTAGAATGCCATAAACATATTTATTTATTTATTTATTTGTTTATTTATTTTGAGATGGAGTCTTGCTGTTGTCACTCAGGCTGGAGTGCGGTGGCACGATCTAGGCTCACTGCAACCTCTGCCTCTTGGGTTCAAGCGATTCTCCTGCCTCAGCCTCCCGAGTAGCTGGGATTACAGACGCCCGCCACCAGGCCCTCCTAATTTTTTTGTATTTATTTATTTGTTTGTTTATGTGTTTATTTTTGAGACAGAGTCTTGCTCTGTTGCCTAGGCTAGAGTGCAGTGGCATGATCTTGGCTCACTGCAACCTCCGCCTCCCGAGTTCAAGTGATTCTCCTGCCTCCGCTTCCCAGGTAGCTGGGACTGCAGGCACCTGCCACCACGCCCAACTAATTTTTGTATTTTTTAGTATGAGGTTTCACCATATTGGCCAGGCTGGTCTCAAACTCCTGACCTTGTGATCCACCCACCTTGGCCTCCCAAAGTGCTGTGATTACAGGCGTGAGCCACCATGCCCGGCCATTTTTTTTTTTATATTTTTAGTAGAGACAGAGTTTCACCGTGTTGGCCAGGCTGGTCTTGAACTCCTGACCTCAAGTGATCCACCCATCTTGGCCTCCCAAAGTGCTGGGAGTACAGGCATGAGCCACCATCCCTGGCCATAAATGTTATTTTTAAAAGACATAACTTTTGTCATCTGGATATTTCTATGGGACTCAGGATGTTTTCTTGAGTCTCCTTTGTCTTTTCTCAAAGTCATTCACTTCATCTTCCTTCTCTCATTTTCTTCCCTAGTACTTCTTTGTACAAGTTATGACAAACATGTTAGTAATATATTATATATATGCAGTATCCTTTCAAAGATTCTGGATGTCACACACACTTTCTATTTGTTGATTATATACAGAATAATATTATACATTTAATATTATAATTCTACATGATGGTATAATAATATATTTAATATTACTGTTTACAGAATAAAATGCTGGAGACCCCAGGTTACCTAATGGAAGTCCTCGGCCCCCTAATGTCTTTTTCCCTTCCCTGCAGGTGTCAAAGTCGTGTTCTCAGGCCATTACCACAGGAATGCCGGGGGTACCTACCAGAACCTCGACATGGTGGTGTCATCTGCCATTGGATGCCAGCTTGGCAGAGATCCCCACGGGCTCCGAGTCGTGGTGGTCAGCGCTGAGAAAATTGTTCACCGATACTATAGTCTAGATGAGCTGAGTGAGAAAGGAATAGAGGACGATCTCATGGATTTGATCAAGAAAAAATGACGCTCCTTCCTGTTCCCGTTCACTTTTCACTTGCACTATTTTTTTATTTTGCCAGAAACAGCAGCTGCACACAACCCCTTGCTGAAATATAAAAATAGCCCAGGCAGGTTTGTGAATTTATGTCCTTTTGCATAAATCAGAGAGCTGGGGCCCTATCCTGAATTATATTCAAAATAGAACTGCATTTCCTTTAAAATGGAGCAAGTGATCCTGGAAATCAGTTTTTAAAATATTAGACTATCTCTGCATGGATGTTTGAATAAATTCTCCTAATGCTGTGTTTCTCAACTCCACTTTTGAATTGGATTGTATTCTGGTTAGCATATGATCAAAGTCTGCCTATCGACCTCAATTCCAATCTGATAGCCAAGTGTGATCGTTGATAATTCCTTAAACAAACTACACCTGATTGTATTAAATTGTGGTCATGATTCCCAAAACGCTAGGCAAAACGAAGTTCATCTCCTTTCCTTTCCAGCAGAATGAGCAGCTGTCTCCCTAGTTGCGAGAGCCATGCAGACTTATTTTGACAAGGAGCCAAGTAGCCCCCATTTACTGTTAAATTCTCAGACTTCTGATGATAGGAACAGAATGCAGTTGATACAGCTTGGAGCTCAAATTTGCCTTCCTGGGTGCCTGGAAAAGTCACCTTTGCACATAATTTGGCCATTTATGGAAATCTCCTCCAAGAGACTGAAACCACAGCTCTAAAACGCCACTTCTGCAGTCGCTGGACAGCACATTTTGAGTTTGTTCAAAATCCACATTCTGGCTGTGTAGCCACTCCACAGATGGGTGGTCTCTCGGGATCCGAATGCCCTTCCACTCATGAGACTCTTCATTTTGTCCACTTTGACAGAAAAAGTGGGAATGTATGCTGAGCTCTCAAAAGAAACAAAAAGGCCAAAATGGTGCCTTCAGCCACATCCTCTGAATTGGCCCTGACTTGGATTAAACGCACTAATGCAAAATCCCTTGACAAAAGCACATAGGTTATTTCAAATCAGCATTGTTTTTTTTTTTTTTTTTTTTGAGACGGAGTCTCGCTCTGTCGCCCAGGCTGGAGTGCAGTGGCACAATCTCGGCTCACTGCAAGCTCCGCCTCCCGGGTTCACGCCATTCTCCTGCCTCAGCCTCTCCTAGTAGCTGAGACTACAGGCGCCCGCCACCACGCCCGGCTAATTTTTTTTGTATTTTTAGTAGAGACGGGGTTTCACCGTGGTCTCGATCTCCTGACCTCGTGATCCGCCCGCCTCAGCCTCCCAAAGTGCTGGGATTACAAGCGTGAGCCACCGCGCCCGGCTCAGCATTGTTTTTTATGTAACCTGTTGTACTGCATCTTCTCAGCAGCTTCTGACCACTGCTCAATTTTCTCCTTTACAGCCATTGTTCTGGTGGACATAGCCTAGGCACTCCAAATCCTGGCAGGAAAAATGTACAGCATTATGAAACAGCACTCAGTAATCCTAAAATGACTTCCAAAGCTGGTTACACATGACCTGCAAAGTCTATTAAATTAAAAGACTTTCTCATTACAGAGTTTAGTCAATGTAGCAAAACCATGGGAAATTAAATGGAAAGATAATTAAATATGTAAATTCATAAGGAACAAAAGACGAGAAGTTAATTATACAATAGGTTGGTAACACCAGAGTTCATTGTTATGTGCCACAAGATAATTAAATTTTTTAAAAAACTAGAACGCTCTTCTTTTAGTGTTTTGCTGAAATCTTGCTTTGTATTTGTTTCTTTTCAACAGGTGTAGGTATAGGAGGTCAAGAAAAGGAGTTCGGTAAAGGGCATAGTTAATAACAACCACACATTGGGCCGGGCGCAGTGGCTCACGCCTGTAATGCCAGCACTTTGGGAGGCTGAGACGGGCGGATCACCTGAGATCAGGAGTTTGAGACCAGCCTGGCCAACATGTTGAAACTCCATCTCTACTAAAAACACAAAAATTAGCCAGGCATGCTGGTGCACACCTGTAATCCCAGCTACTCGGGAGGCTGAGGCAGGAGATCGCTGGAACTCAGGAGGCAGAGGTTGCAGTGAGCCAAGATCATGCCACTGCACTCCAGCCTGGGCAACAGAGCAAGACTCTGTCTCAAAAAAAAAAAAAAAAAACCACACACACACACATTGAGACTTGAGATGTGGTGACACTTGGATCATAAACAGAGGGCTTCGATTCCAGGATGGGGGTTCCTCCAGGGGGGAATGAAAAGGAGCTCTCACTCTGTTCTTACACATGCAAAATGCTCTAAATTGTGGCACATGGGTTTGCAGAAGGATAATGGAGATAATTGAA
This sequence comes from Nomascus leucogenys, assembly GCF_006542625.1. Taxonomy (NCBI): domain Eukaryota; kingdom Metazoa; phylum Chordata; class Mammalia; order Primates; family Hylobatidae; genus Nomascus; species Nomascus leucogenys. The sequence goes on from NC_044398.1 coordinate 90,493,618, forward strand.
AGTAATGAAAATGAAACCAAATCTCCTTCCCCTAAAACTTAAAAGAACTGATTCAAAAGTACCCCAAGAATATGCAAAGAAAAGGGAATCACATCAACAGATGATTGGATAAAGAACATGTGGTATGTATACACAATGGAATACTATTCAGCCATTAAAAAGAATGAAACCATGTCTTTTGCAGGAACCTGGTTGGAACTGGAGGCCGTTATCTTAAGTGAAATAACTTAGAAGTAGAAAGTCAAATACTTCATGTTCTCACTCATAAATGGGAGCTAAATAAAGTGTACCCATGAACATAGAGTGTGGAACAGACATTGGAGACTTAGAAGGGTGGGAGGAGGGTAAGGGATGAGAAATTACCTGATGGGTACAGTGTACACATTTCTGGTGTTGGTTGCAGGAAAAGCCCGGACTTCACCACTTTGCAATATATCCATGTAACACAACTGCACTTGTACGCCTTATATTTATGCAAATTTAATTTTTTAAAGAGGAAGAGAGAATCATATTAAATTCTCACCACTTTTCAAGTAAGCAAACAGCAGTATTTCCCAGAGGCAAGAGGTTCAGAAAGAAGTCAGGAAATGTTTTTGTAGATAAGCATCTATCATTCTGATGGGCCATAACTATTGTGTTCACTTGTAATTCCTTTGCCTTTAAAAAAAGAGAATGATATCAAAAGTAAGTGCCTTATACTGTGAAAAACGATGAAAGGACTTCCTAATTCTAAGTGCTATGGTTTTGAATGTTTATTATGTGTTTTAAGTGCTTTGGCTCAGAAAGGTGGGGGTCACGTGGCCAAGGTCACCCAACTCATCTTGGTGGAGAAGGAATGGATGTAGATGACCCAAGGCTTGAGTCCATGCTCCATAACACTGTCCTGTCTTGGAAAACGTTTCTCAGGGGGGAAAGGTTGCACCAGCTCAGCCAGTGGCAACATACTGAGTACGGTATTCAGCACCTTGGACAGCGTTAGCTGGAGGCCCAGGGATTTCCTCCCAGCTCTGCAAAGCCTAGACCAGATCCTGATTGCACCAGGTTCAGGGGGCAGAAGCTTGTCCAAAGAGCAGATGGTTCCAGGGGGAGGATTTTTACTGGGGGAGATTTAGAAACCGAGCTGAACCATAATGAGTCACGGGACGCAGCCCTGTCTGCAGCAGTAACTGTCTGCAGCTCTAGCTGCTCCATGTCTGGAGTTACCACCACAGGGTATAGGAAACCACCAGCTGTCTCAAGGCAAGGAATGTCACCTAATGCCCCCCTTTCCAATTAATCACTTTAATTGGAGGAAAAAACAAAAACACAAGGGCATGTTACGGGGGAAGGTTTTTTAAAGTGATCTCAAGTTGGATTGCAAAGGCTCAAGTGACTTTGGGAATGGGGCTGGGGAGATGATCATTTACTTTTTACAATAAATAATTTTATCTCACATCTTTAGTCAAGTTTCTCCTAAGATTGCAGAGAATGGGGAAAAAATCTAGTAAGCTTTATGGGACTAGCAACAGAACATTTTATCCTATTTTGTGATTTTCAATATTAAGAGATTATTGATCACTTGCAGAGTTACAAGGCAAGCACTAGTTTAAACCTGAATTAGACTAGGGCCATTGGCCTTATATACCTGTAAAAGACAGTGCGGTGTATATAACTGTAGAAACGATATACACATAGTAGTTTAATATTATAGTCTGTATTCCAATGCAGAATCTTTTGAGAAAAGGTTGCCAAAACATCATTTGCATTTATTTGAACTCTTTTTGAGATAGGATCTTGCTCTATCACCCAGACTGGAGTGCAGTGGTGTGATCACAGCTCACTGCAGCCTTGAACTCTTGGGCTCAACCAACCCTCCCACCTCAGCCTCCCAAATTAGCTGGGACTATAGGCTCGTGTTGCCACATCTAATTTTTTATTTTTATATTTGTGGAGATGAAGGTCTTGCTTTGTTACCCAGGCTGGTCTTGAACTCCTGGCCCCAAGCAATCCTTCCACCTTGGCCTCCCAAAATGTTGGGATTACAGGCATTGGCCACTGCACCCAGCCTGCCTTGAACTCTTAATACTTATTCCCAGGTGGTACCTAAAATGGTTTTGTGCAGTCACAAAATTAGGTAGCAATATTATATTGAGCTGGGGAAAAAAGAAGTTTTAGGAGTAAATTACCTAGGCAAGTTCTATTAAAAGCTTTCTGTAATAGACATCAGGGATTTTTTTATTCAGGTAACCTCAACAGTTTTGATTGCACATGGAACAGATAGTACTTGACAGGCAATACTGATTTTTATAACTTCATAAAATACTCTCAAGCCATGGGGGAGCTCTTATGTATTTTTTAATGAGTATACACACACACACACACACACACACACACACATACATATAGTAAAAGTGGAGGATTCTTTTCTTGGAATAATGATTTCTAGCATTTATCTGGAAAAGATCTTGCTGACTAAATTTTCTTTTTCCTCCAGAGGATTTTTAAACATCAGTGCATGCACATAAATACAGATTGGATTTTTCCTTTAGGCTTTATCTATGTAAATGAAGTCGATTAAATGTGAATAATCATGTTACCCTTCATTATTCTGACAATTATGCTTGAGAAGTAGATTTCTTCACTAAAGGGGCTTTGCAGCCATCGGTGGCTTCATTAACATGCAGAAAATGCTACAAAGATAGATACGTTTAAAAATGGGCCAGGCACGGTGGCTCACACCTGTAATCCCAGCACTTTGGGAGGCCGAGGTAGATGGATCACTTGAGGTCAGGAGTTCAAGACCAGACTGGCCAACGAGGTGAAGCCCCATCTCTACTAAAAATTAAAAAAATTAGCCAGGCGTGGTGGCACATGCCTGTAGTCCCAGCTTCTCAGGAGGCTGAGGCAGGAGAATCACTTGAACCCAGGAGGCAGAGGTTATAGTGAGCCCAGATCGTTCCATTGCACTCCAGCCTGGGCAACAAAGAGATTCTGGCAAAAAAAAAAAGAGAGAGAGAGAGAGAGAGCGAGGGAAGGGGGGAAGGGAGGAAGGGAGGGAAAGAGAAGAAAGAGAAAGAGAAAAGAAAGGAAAAAGAAAAAGAAGGAAAGAGAAAAAGGAAAGAAAAAGAAAAAAGAAGAAAGAAAAAGAGAAAGGAAAGAAAGAAAAAGAGAAAGGAAAGAAAAAGAAAGAAAGAGAAAGAAAGAAGGAAAGAGGAAGGGAGAAATGTTAAAGGGATGGAGTCGGCCCACCTGGGTTCCATTGCTGGCTCTGCCACTCAATGACTGCGGCCTTGGGTAGGTCGTGTACTGTTTCTGGGACTCAGTTTCTTTCTATAAAATGGGGACAATATAGTACCTTTCCCTTAAGGTTGACATGAGCCTACTTGACACCTTAGCACTGATACATGAGCAAATCTGGGCAGAATATAACCAAAGGCTTCTGCACTGTCCATTGTGTCTGTGCAGAGTATTTGCATAATAGATAATCATGACGTTGATCATCTTCAAACATCACATCTTTGTTTCTCCACCCTCATCCCCCAGCACAGAGCCCAGCCGTGCATCCACGAGGGGCCCATGGTCCCCCTCCTCATGTCCTGAGCCTCCCAGACTGGGTTCTTAAAGCTAGATTTGGGCTGGGTGCAGTGACTCATGCCTGTAATTTCAGCACTTTGGGAGGCAGAGGTGGCTGGATATCACCTGAGGTCAGGAGTTCAAGACCAACTGGCCAACATGATGAACCCCATCTCTACTAAAAATACAAAAATTAGTCAAGCGTGGTGGCATATGCCTGTAGTCCCAGATACTCGGGAGGCTGAGGCAGGAGAATCACTGATCCCAGGAGGTGGAGGTTGCAGTGAGCCGAGATTGCACCGCTGCACTTCAGCCCAGGCAACAGAGTGAGTGAAGCTTAGTCTCAAAAAAAAAAAAAAAAAACTACATTTGATAGCAGAGCAGCAGTCAATTTTTTTTTATAATGCAGCTTCAAAAGAACAAAACAAACTTTCCCTCTTGTCTGTAAAGGAGCAGGCAGCTGAGACATCAGCTACGTGGCCTGAGACTATTGTGATTACTTCCCATGTATGAACTCACTGAGTGCTAAAAACAACCCCACCAAGGTAAGTATTTTTATTATTCCCATTTTTCAGATGAGAAAACTGAGACCTCAGACATTGAGGAACTTGCTCAAGGTCACATAGCTTGTGAGTGTCACAACTGGGATTCAAACCCAAGCATTGTGGTCCCAGCACCAATTACCTCTCCACTGTACCAAGCCTCTAGCCTTCTGTGGCAGGGGGAGTTGGAATGACATATGTACTCGCTTACCCAAAAAGGATAAAGCATGTTCACAAATAGGATCCCAGGCTTTCTTCTTTTAGTTGAAGAAGCAGGTCTACTTCTCTTGGAATCAGATACTGGAATGTAAATTATTTTCGGCCAGGCGCAGTGGCTGATGCCTGCAATCCCAGCACTTTGGGGAGGCCAAGGTGGGCAGATCACTTGAGGTCTGGAGTTCGAGACCAGCCTGGCTAACACAATGAAACCTCATCGCCACTAAAAATACAAAAATTAGCCAGGCGTGGTGGCGTGCGCCCGTAATCCCAGCTACTCGGGAGGCTGAGGCAGGAGAATTGCCATTGCACTCCAGCCTAGGCAACAGAGTGAGACTGTCTCCCCCGCCCCCACAAAAAAAAGTAAGCAAATTATTTTAATCCTCAAGTTGTGTCTCCACTGACAAATGGAACCAAGTTTATTTATTTCATTATTCAATTTAGTTAAGTATTTTTTTCTCACCAAGTAATTCTAGGAATAAAGTCACACATTACCCGAAAGATCTCCAGCAGAGGGATTTCTGGGCCAACGTTACTCACCTACGGAGAGTCTGCAGCTCCTAGCTTGGATGAAAGGAAAGTTTCATTAGCTTTATTTACTTCTTCCGACATAATTGGCCAGCAGAGTATAAATGCTGATGTCATGTCTAATTAGCGGTGGCCTCTGCCCTCCTGGTCACAGCACCCTGTCTGGCTTGTTTGTGTGGATGGAGCAGTTTCACGGGGAGCGTCTTTATGAACTAGCTCTCCTATGGAGCTGATCTAATTATCGTTTAAGAAAACAAGCGTTTTGATGTTGTATAGACAGTTCAGCAACATCTCCCCAACAGGGCTGATAATTTTAACACCCTTTCAGTACATGATGGGCTTTTTCCACAGGTGATCACATCAGATCCTGGGGAACTAGAAACTGGGAACTCATCTCTGCTACTCTTTGTCCTGAACACCTTGCCGATCTTGGCTCCAGTCGAATCCATCAAGGGCTCTAAAGCTAATTGTTTATATTGGCATGGATTTTGCCAGGCATCCAAAATTCAGATTAAACAACCAATGCAATCATCGTGCCCCTGGGTACTGTTTATTGTTATGAAATCAAACCTAGCATAAAGGAAACAGTTCAATACCTAAAAGATGTAGCATGGATACAAATATTCACTGATACTAATAAATTTTACAATATGCTTGTTTAAAAACAGAAAGGAGTAGGGGAATAATTTGAGTTCCCCGGTGGCAGGATTCCACTGAGTTTTGAGAGGTAAAGATTTTTCACAAAGTTAATTACAGACTGAGAATGTCAATTTGACAACACTTTCTTCTTGGTTCACATCATTCAGTTCCAGAAAATCAGTAAGATAAAAGCCATGCGCCATTGTGGGAGAGAGGAGGTGACCTCCAGGTTTTCTTTCTCTCTCTCACACAGACATTTCTCAACCCCAATGACCTCTGCTTTTCCATCCAAACACAGGACCAATCGCCAGACTCCAGTTTGCTTCCAGGACTTTATATGGCACCCTGAGGACAGCTCACTCCGCCATGTCCCCCATCCATATCATCCTTCCTCTCCATGCAGACTCTAGCTCAATCCCTCAATCCAGTCTTCTGTTTTGTTTCTTTTTTTCTCTCTTTCTCTCTCTTTTTAAGACAGAGCCTCATTCTGTGTCCCAGGCTGGGGTGCAGTGCAGTGGTGTGGTCTCAGCTCACTGCAACCTCTGCCTCCCAGGCTCAAGTGATTGTCATGCCTCAGCCTCCCAAGTAGCTGGAACTATAGGTGTGTGCCACCACACCCAGCTAATTTTTCTTTCTTTATTTCTTTCTTTCTTTCTTTTTTTTTTTGTATTTTTAGTAGAGACGGGGTTTCACCATGTTAGTCAGGCTGGTCTCGAACTCCTGGCCTCAAGTGATTCACCTGCCTCTGCCTCCCAGAGTGCTGGGATTACAGGTGTGCACCACCATGCTGGGACCAGTCTTGTGTTCTTGTGCACACACACAGAATGCTTCCTTTCCCCGTTTCTGCCTCTCCTCTCAATTTTCCACTGAAGCCCCCAGAGCTCTTGTTGCTGTGAAATGAATCCCCCTGCATTCTCAGCCTCTCCTGAGTCCTGAGCCCCTTTTACTCCTTGTTTTACTTTGTCTGCAACTCCCTCTGAGTAGAAGCTGTTCCCTCCTCCATGTGCCACTTTCCACGATGCCCATAAACCAGCTAGGGGTCTCCCAGTTCCCCAGTGTGCCCTCCACTGCCCTTCACTCATTTCCTTTTTTCTTTTTAGAGACAGGGTATTGCTCGGAGGCCCAGGCTGGAGTGCTGCGCTCTGATCATAGCTCACCACAGCCTTGACTTCTGGGCTCAAGTGATCCTCCTGCCTCAGTCTCCTAAGTATTTGTGATTACAGGTGTGCAACACCACACCTGGCTAATTTTTTAAAAAAATGTAGAGACGGGGTAGGGAGCTATGTTGCCCAGGCTGGTCTTGAACTCTTGGGCTTAAGCTATCCTCCTGCCTCAGCCTCCCAAAGTGCTGGGATTTCAGGTGTGACCCACTGTGCCCAGCCTTAACACTCATTTCTATATTCATTCAGCAAATTACCGGGTACCTACTCTGTGCCAGGGATATATCTGATGGCTCATTCTCATGGAAATCACCCACCGATTTCCTGGTGACTCATCCCTCTTTTATAGAAGGTTCTGGGACTTGATTAACAGTCTTTCTGACTACCCAAATGTAATCTCCATCCAGAGTGACTTAGTGTCCATGGGAACCACCCACCTGTGACGGACACCTGTGCAGCATCCATTATGCGTTGTTTTTTTTTTTTTTTTTTTTGAGATGGAGTCTTGCTCTGTCACCCAGACTGGAGTGCAGTGGTGCAACCTCGGCTCACTGCAACCCCTGCCTCCCAGGTTGAAGTGATTCTCCTGCCTCAGCCTCCCGAGTAGCTGGGACTACTACCATGCCCAGCTAGTTTTGTATTTTTCGTAGAGAGGGGGTTTCACCATGTTGGTGAGGCTGGTTTCGAACTCCTGACATCAAGTGATCTGCCTGCCTCCCAAAGTGCTGGGATTACAGGTATGAGCCATCAAGCCTGGCCCATTATGCCTTCTCACTGTACTTTGGGGGTCCTCCTCTCCCCGACATTAGTTTCTGTTGTTTAGATGGCACTGGCCTTATCCTGGGCTTTGCCATGGTGGAAGCAGAAGTACATGTGATGTATCAGGTGCCACAGTTCTGGCCACATGCCAGGGGTGCCACAGAGGGCCACAGAACCCAAGTCAAATCAAGGAGACACAATCCCAGGCTTCTTGTTGGATGTATTAGGAGAAGATCTCTTTCCACTGGAGTTCGCTGGAAGGGGTGGTGCATGTTTGGAACTGGTGGGGGATCCCACCTGGAAGAGAACTTACCAAAGAATGTAGCCATCTGGAAAAAACTAGAGCAGAGAAACAGAAGAGAGAATAAGAGGAAAGAAGCCAGGGACCAAAATGAACCCCTGGGTCTAGCCATACCTGAAGCTAGTCAGTGCCTGGCTGCCAATAACTTTCCTTCTTTGCTTTAGTCAGTTTTCTGTTGTTTGCAAACCAAAAGAGGCCTGGTTGCTACAACATTCCACAATGTTGATCTCAAGTCCCATTTCTTGTCCATTCTACCTCTGCAACTGACTCCCATAAGCCAGAGCTAGAGGCTGGGGAGGGAGTTTTAGGCTTGACAAGGGAGTATGTTTTTTTTTTTTTTTTTTTTTGAGACAGAGTCTCACTCTGTTGCCCAGACTGGAGTGCAATGGTGCAATCTCAACTGACCACAGCTTCCGCCTCCCGGGTTCAAGTGATTCTCATGTCTCAGCCTCCCAAGTAGCTGGGATTACAGGCATATGCCACCACACCCAGCTAATTTTTGTATATTTAGTAGAGACAGGGGTTCATCATATTGGTCAGGGTGGTCTCAAACCCCTTATCTCAGGTGCCCCTTTGCTCTTGGCTGGCTGCAATTCCTTACTGGCCAGAGGTCTTTGTTTCTTACCCCCATCTCGTCATAGGCTGCCTTGAATGTCCCCAGGACCCCATGACATGGGGGTTGGCTTCCCCCAAAGTTAGTGATCCGGGAGAGAGAGAATCCTCAAGATGGAAGTCGTCATGTTTTAAAACCTAATCTTGAGAGTGACATACCATCACCTCTGCCATATGCAATTGGTCACAGAAACCAAGCCTGGTACAATGTGGGAAGGGATCACACCTTACAGGGTGTAACAGCAGGAGGTGAAGAACATTGGGTGCCATCTTGGAGGCTGGTCCCACAGTGTGGGAGAAAGACAGTAATCAAACATCACACTAACACACGTGTCATTGCAAACTGAGCTATGTGCTCTTAAAATACAGCCCATGGTCCTGTGAGAGCATATAACAAGGGGTCCAAATTAGACATAGGTGGAAACCAGAGATGACATTTTGACATCGCCTCTAAGGGATGAGTTGATGAGAGCTGAGGAAAGGAAAAAGGGCATCCTAGGCCATTGGTTCACAACCTTGGTTGCTCATTGGAGTCATCCGGGGAAATTTAAAAAATACTGTTGGCCGGGTGTGGTGGCTCATGCCTGTAATCCCAGCATTTTGGGAGGCTGAGGTGGGTGAATCACCTGAGGTCAGGAGTTCAAGACCAGCCTGGCCAAGATGGTGAAACCCCATCTCTACTAAAAATACAAAAACTAGCTGTGTATGGTGGCACATGCCTGTAATCCCAGCTACTCGGGGACTGAGGCAGGAGAATCACTTGAACCCGGGAGGCGGAGGTTGCCATGAGCCGAGATGGCGCCATTGCACTCCAGCCTGGGCAACAAGAGTGAAACTGAATTTCAAAAAATAAATAAATAAATACTGTTGCCCAGACTGCCCCTCCAAAGACTCTGATCTAAAGGTTCTGGGGTAAAGCCTGGGCATTAGGATTGTTTTAAGCTGCCAAGGTGATTCTATTATGCAACCATGTTAGAGAACAACTGTTCTAGGATAGGGGACCTCCTGTAGAAATGTCTGTTACCAGAGGGAGACTCACATGCTTGAGGAACTGAGGGCCAGGAGGGCTGGAGGGCAGAGAGTGGAGGAGTGGGACTTAGAGTGGGGACAAGAGGTGGGCAGGTGGTGGACCTGATGATGCACCTCAGAGGACATGTTAGGGAGGCTGGGCTTGGAGGGTACAAGGAGGGTGGGGGAGTGACATGATCCAATGGGCATTTCCAAAAGATGCTCTGGCTCAGGTTCGTGAACAGATTGGAGGGGAGCCCAAGGATGGGGGTACCATTCTGGAGTGATAGAACCTTGGTCCCAATGGTGACAGGTGATGAGGACTTGGACTAAGGCAGTGACAGCAGGTGACAGCAATATGGTGGGCAGAGTCAAGAGTTCTATGTTGGCTGGGTGCAGTGGCTCATGCCTGTAATCCCAGCACTTTGGGAGGCTGAGGCGGGTGGGTCACAAGGTCAGGAGTTCAAACCAGCCTGGCCAACATGGTGAAACCCCGTCTCTACTAAAAATACAAAAAATAGCCGGGAGTGGTAGCACGCACCTGTAGTCCCCAGCTACTGGGGAGGCTAAGGCAGAAGAATTAGTTGAACCCGGGAGGTGGAGGTTGCAGTGAGCCAATATCATGCCACTGCACTCCAGCCTGGGGGACAGAGCGAGACTCTGTCTAAAAAAAAAAAATTCGATGTTACCGATTCTTATGATCCAATCAAAACCCTTGATTTGACAGATGGGAAACTGAGGTCAGAGAGATGACAGGGCTCATTCAAGATAATTCCATAATAGGATAAAGCAGAAGGAAAGAGAAACCAACTTGGCCCTAACAACTTGTGGTTTAAACGATAAACAAGACCAGAGGAGAAGAGAAAAGGAAATGAGGATGAGAGCATCAGGCGTACATCTAACGCGCACACACAGACATGCTCACATGCTCACAGATGAGAAGACCAAAAGGTCACTGGCAAGTTGAAAAATAGATGGTGTAATTATAAAGCTGTCTGAAATGCCAGCCAGGGTCAGCCCTGCGACCCGTCCTTCCACGCCTGGCAGGGACACCGGGGGAGGGCTGGGGAAAGCTGCCAACCTGCTTGACATTCAGCTTCTATGGCGGTGGGTGGAGGGAGCGTTCCACACCACGCCTTGCCTCTGTTCTCCATGGCAGAATCTGTGACTTTCTCTCCAAGACAGCCCAAGCCTGTTGACAGCCTGTCCCAACTCTGTGGTCACATGGAGAAAGGTTATTTCCAGCACCCCACTTTTAGCCACACATTAAACAGATGGGGTCCTTCCTTATCCGTTGGTAATGATCCCCTGCCTCTAAAGAGGTGACTTTTTAGTGTCTTTCTTGAGAAAAGGAATGGTGACTCACATCTCACCAGCCTGAAATAATTAGTTTCAAGCAAATGCATGTAGATTTGGGTAAATACTTTAAAGTGAAGCCTTCGAATCAATAGTCTCTACATTCATCAGGAAACTAACAGATGGTGTGAGGTTTTCTGAGAAACACAGAAACCAGAAACAAATAGTTCTATGACATCCTGGGTTAGACAGATCATTAATTGGGTACTAAATTCTACTGAAGGTTTAGGGAAGAATATATCATTCTGAAATGTTAGAGCTAGAAGGACCCTCTAAGGAAACATAGTCTAGGGATGGCCAATAAATGACACTCTCACCATCTTGTTCCCCCTCATACCCACACCAGACATAAATAATCTGTCACAGAACTACTGACCTCTGAGTCCTCCTAAAGACAGTATTCCAGGCATGCATTATCAGTCATGGTTATCACCCAAGATCTGCATTATCTTTATATAATTAAATAAAATTTCAAAATCCAGCGCCTCAGTTACACTAGCCACCTTTCAAGTACTCAATAGCCACATGTGACTATTGGATAGCACAGAATAGAACATTTCAATCATTGCAGAAAGTCCAACTGGACAGCCCTAGAACCATATTTCCCAAGTGGCAGTCATGTTTAATATGTCATCTTCACACTTTTTGCCACATTGACTTGTTTTATTTATTTATATTTATTTATTTATTTATTTATTTTTGAGACAGAGTCTTGCTCTGTCACCAAGCTGGAGTGCAGTGGTGCAATGTCAGCTCACTACAACCTCCACCTCCTGGGTTCAAGCGATTCTCGTGCCCCAGCCTCCCGAGTAGCTGGGATTACAGGCAGGTGCCACCACGCCCAGCTAATTTTTGTATTTTTAGTACAGACAGGGTTTCACCATGTTGGCCAGGCTGGTCTCAGATTCCTGACCTCAAGTGATCCACCTGCCTCGGCCTCCCAAATTGCTGGGATTACAGGTGTGAGCCACCGCGCCCGGCCACACATTGACTCTTTTTTACAAAAAAAAAAAAAAAATCTGATAAGGAAATGTTTAAAATTATCAAAGCAAATGGAAAGCTAGTTTACTTTTTTTTTTTTGAGACCGAGTCTCACTCTATCACCCAGGCTGGAGTGCAGTGACAGGATCTTGGCTCACTACAACATTTGCCTCCTGGGTTCAAGTAATTCTCCTGCCTCAGCTTTCTAACAAGCTGGGATTACAGGTGTGTGCCACCACACCTGGCTAATTTTTGTATTTTTAGTAGAGATGGGGTTTCATAATGTTGCCCAGGCTGGTCTCGAACTCCTAACCTCAAGTGATCCACCCACCTCGGCCTCCCAAAGTGCTGGGATTACAGGCATGAGCCACCACATCCGGCTAAGCCTTTCTTATTGATTTTAAAGTACCACGAGTTGCACACTCTCATGATTAGCATGGATTGGAACAACCATGAGAGGAAGAGGAGTTTGCTCAAGGTTGATAAACAAGAATGGTGAGAGGAAGGGGGATGGCATGTACCAATACACACACACACACACAGACACACACACACACACGCTCGCAGAGGCATTGCAAACAATGGCTATTGGGTGGGTTCAGGTCTAGGCTTCTCCAAATTAGATAACATCTGAGCCTCAGTTGCTTCATCTGTAAAATGGGGAAGGATGAAACAATCTTGAAGGATCCCTGGAAGTTAGATTTCTCAACCTCAGCAATGTCAACACTTTGGGCTGGATCATTCCTTGCTGTGGGGGCTGTCCCATGAGCTGCAGGGTGTTAGCAGCATCCCTGTCCTCTGTTCACTGGATGCCAGTAGCACTACCCCTCCCCTGGTTGTGACAACCAAAAATGCTTCCAAACATTGCCCAGTGTCCACTGGGGGGCAAATTCACCCCTGGTTGAGAACCACTGCTGAAAGGATGAGAGATGATGTATGTAAAATAGTTCACGGTGCCTTGTACATAGTAAGTGTTCAATTAATCATCACTGTTGTTGTTGTTATCTGTATTCATATTTGCATTTGGAGCGGGGTCTATTGTCCCTACTTTACAGGTAAGGAAACAAAGTCAGAGCCAGGCTTTGAGCAGAGTTCTGAGTGTTTCCAGCATCCACCTCCCCACCCCACTTGAGGCAGCCCTGCCTAAGCTTGCATAATCTGGACTCCACTATATACCCCACATCAGCTCCGAAGGACCCAGGTGGTCAGAAAAGAGGTTTTCTGCATTTGAACCGGCTTTCTGCACTTCCAAGCAGCCAGTGCATCAGACCAGGCTGATGCAGAGAGGCTCCCTGGAGCTCTCAAGAAATTTCTCAACAATGCCAGTGTTTGTCCCCCATCTTGAGGCTGACGATGATGCCAAGAAAAGCACAGCTTCTGACCCACAGATGACGTACTGAAGTTTTGAAATTGCTTTAATGCCTTCAACTGCAATGAACTTATCTGACTTCTCAGTGCCCGTGAACAATGTCCCTCTTTTGATGAGCTCATTGGGGGCCAGGATGGTGACTTCCACAGTCACGGCAGGGCACTGGGGCTGCACTGTGAGGCTGCCCCTTCTGTGTTGATGTTGACTTCCTGAGCTCTATTTGCTCATCCCACGAAATCCACATTGCAACACCCGGTCATTTTCCCCTTCCACACTCATCCCTCTTCACTTGGTTTTGGACCTATTGCTCTACAGTGATGTTTTTGCCACCAAAAGCTCTTTGAGCAAAACAGGGCTAGTCTTTTAGTCAGGATGAGAAACATCATTCACTCCCTGCCATCTTAGCAATTCACAATGCACAATAGTTCACTAAAGGCCCTAAGATGTTCCACAGTAAGGTAATTCATCTGACTGGGTTGTTTTGTTTTGTTTTGTTTTGTTTTTCTTTTTGTTTTTGAGACAGGGTCTCACTCTGTTGCCCAGGCTAGAGAGCAGTGGCGTGATCACAGCTCACCAAAGCCTCAGCATCCTGGGCTCAGGGATCCTCCTGCGTCAGCCTGCCAGGTAGCTGGGACTACAGGTGTGCGCCGCCACCCCCCTGGCTATTTTTTTGTATTTCTTGTAGAGACAGGGTTTCGCCATGTTGCCCAGGCTGGTCTCAAACTCCTGGGCTCAAGCAATCCTGCCATCTCAGCCTTCTAAAGGGCTGGGATTACAGGTGTAAGCCACCACACCCAGCACCCATCTAACTGTTTTAAAAACAACTTTTCCTAAGTCGATTTCATCACAAACTCTTTTCTACCATGGTGGCACAGACTGGCTAGCAGTTCACTCAATCCACTTCCTTATTCCAGATACCCAGATAGACAGTCTCCCTTGCAGTTCAATCCAGCCACACGATAGAGTTCTAGCAAGTGGAACAGGAGATGAAGTGACAGGCACCTCTTCCAGGCCTGCCTCATACACACACCCCACAGAATGCTTCACTCGCTTTCCCTGTCTGCCAGCTGAGTAGAGTGGACCCATGGGGATGAGGAAGAGCCACAGATGGAAAGAGCTTGAACCCTTGAAGCATTGTATGGAAGGGTGACTGCCACACACTTGCATGGAACTGTAATGTGCGCCATTCATATGGTGGGATGTTTTATTACTGCAGCTGCCATTACTCATCCTGGCTACTTGTGATGAACTGTTGGTTTCCACCCCAAATTCATATATTAAAGCCCTAACCGCAATGTGGCTATATTTGGAGATGAAGCCTCTAAGAAAGTAATTAAGGTTAATTGAGGTCAAAAGGGTGGGGCCCTGATATGATAGGATTTATGTCCTTACAAGAAGAGACACCAGGTTGGGCTTGGTGGCTCACACCTGAAATCCAAGCACTTTGGGAGGCTGAGGTGGGCAGATCAAGAGTTCAGGAGTTTGAGACCAGCCTGGCCAACATGGCAAAACCCCATCTCTACTAAAAATACAAAAATTAGCCAGGCATGATAGCAGGTGCCTGTAATCCCAAGTTACTCAGGAGGCTGAGGCAGGAGAATTGCTTGAACCCAGGAGGCAGAGGCTGCAGTGAGCTGAGATCATGCCACTGCACTCCAGCCTGGGTGACAGAGCAAGATTTCATCTCAAAACAAAACAACAAAAAAAAGAAGTGACACCAGCTTGGGCTTGGTCGCTCATGCCTGAAATCCAAGCACTTTGGGAGGGCAAGACAGGAGGATCATTTGAGGCCAAAAGTTCGAGACCAGCCTGGGCAGCATAGCAAGACCTCATCTCTACAAAAAAAAAACACTAACTGGATATGGTGGCATGCACCTGTAGTCGTAGCTACTCTGGGGCTTGAGGCAGGAGGATCACTTGAGCCCAGGAGGTTGAGACTGCAGTGAACTATGGTTGTATCACAATCTTGGTGCAACAGATTGCACCAATCTGCTGCTCCAGCCTGGGCAACAGAGAAGTACTCTGTGTCTAAAAAGATTTTTAAAAAGCAGAGACACCAGAGTGTTTGCTCACTCACTTTCTCTGCACGTGCACCAAGGAAAGGCCGGGAGAGGACATAGCAAGAAAGCAGCCATCTGCAAGCCAGGAAGAGATTAAGTGCCAGAAACTGAATTGGCCAGCACCTTGATCTTGGACTTCCAGCCTCCAGAATTGCGAGAGAAAAAAAAATCTGTTGCCTAAGCCACTTAGTCTACTATATTGTGTCATGGCGGTCTGAGCAACGAATGCATTACTACAACATGCGACAGACAAAAAATCAGTGTGATCAGTGTTTTCCAGCTCACACTTTGAGAATCTGTGCCTTACACAAATAGTTCCTGTCAAATTGAACATTCAGTGGTATTTGGAGAGGCCCCACAGGTAAATGTTCACAGAGACCCACACAGTGTCCAAAATGTAGCTGCGCTATAGCTCCCTCAGGTATTGTATTATTTAAATGGGAATATTATTCAGCCTTTGAAAAGGACTTCCTACCATCTGTGGAATGGTACCTGGAGGACATTATGCCAAGTGAAATGAGCCAGACACAGAAACAAAAACGCCGCATGATCTCACGTATATGTGGAATTTTAGAAAGATAAATACATAGAAACAGAGAGTAAAATAGTGGTAGCCAGGGGTGGGGAAGTGGGGAGATGGTGGTCAAAGAATGTAAAGTTGGAGTTATGTGGGATGAATAGGTATATATTCATACAGTAATTTTTTTTTTTTGAGATGAAGTTTTTTTTTTTTTTTTTTTTTGAGATGGAGTCTTGCTCTGTTGCCCAGGCTGGAGTGCAGTGGTGCAATCTCGGCTCACTGCAAGCTCCGCCTCCCGGGTTCACGCCATTCTCCTGCCTCAGCCTCTCCGAGTAGCTGGGACTACAGGAGCCCGCCACCACACGCGGCTAATTTTTTGTATTTTTTAGTAGAGACGGGATTTCACCGTGGTCTCAATCTCCTGACCTCGTGATCCGCCTGCCTTGGCCTCCCAAAGTGCTGGGATTACAAGCGTGAGCCACCACGCCTGGGAAGATGAAGTTTTTCTCTTGTTGCCCAAGCTGAAGTGCAATGGCATGATCTCGGCTCACTGCAACCTCCACCTCCCCAGTTCAAGCGATTGTCCTGCCTCAGCCTCATGAGTAGCTGGGATTACAGGCGAGCACCACCACATCCAGTCAATTTTGTATTTTTTTAGTAGAGATAGGGTTTCACCATGTTGGTCAGGCTGGTCTCGAACTCCTGACCTCAGGTGATCCACCCTCCTGGGCCTCCCAAAGTGCTGGGATTACAGGTATGAGCCACTGCGCCCGGCCATTTTTTTCTTTTTTGAGATGAAGTCTTGCTCTGTTACCCAGGCTGAAGTGAAGTGGCATGATCTCAGCTTATTGTAGCCTCCACCTGCTGGATTCAAGCGATTCTCCTACCTCAGCCTCCCGAGAAGCTGGGACTACAGGCACCCGCCACCATGCCTGGATAATTATTATTATTATTATTATTGTTATTTTTAGTAGAAATGAGGTGTCACCATGTTGTTGGCCAGGCTGATCTCGAACTCCTGACCTCAAGTGCTCCACCCGCCTTGACCTCCCAAAGTGCTGGGATCACAAGCATGAGCCACTGTGCCTGGCCTGATACAGTATTATTAATGATAGTCCTCATGCTGTATATTACACCTCAATTACCTCTTGAGGTGTAATATACAGCATGAGGACTATCATTAATAATACTGTAATAGGTACTGGAAATCTGCTTACGAGGGTAGATTTCAAGCACTATCACCAAAATATATGCAACAAGTGGTGGAAAGCTAGCTCAAATCAGCTTAGACCAAAACCAGGAAACTGTATTGGCTCATGGGATGAAAAACGGGCGGTTCACCCAGGTCAAGGGAAGGGGAGGGAGAGAGGGTGTGGTCTGAAGGATCTCAGGGTCGCCAAGTCATCTCCGCCTTGTTCCTTTTCGCTATGCCTTCACTCCCTCATACTACAGACTCTTATTTCCATGCACCAGGAAACACGGGTGCTTCCATGCACCGGGTCCCCATCTTATGATTTCTGTCACCAACCACAAGAGAAAGAATGACTTATTCCTGGCTGGAAGAATCCTCAGGGAAAACCCAGATTGGTTGGCTTAAGTCAAGTGCCTAATTTTGACCAGCCAGCTATAGGCAGGGCAGGGCAGGGCAGGGTAACTTCCAGTAACACAGACAGGGCTGTGGGGGTTCCATTCTTGTGATTGGAGACCTGGTCCCCATGAAATGTCTCATTCTGAGCTGGCTGTCCTTTGAAGGGGCATGCGCTAGATGTGTCCTGAGCACTATGGCTGTTTGGGAAGGCACGTACTGATACCTGTGTTAGTTTGCTGTTGCTGCTGTGAGAACTTACCATAAAATGGGCAGCTTCAAACAACAGAAATTGGGCCAGGAGTAGGCTCAGGCCTGTAATCCCAGCACTTTGGGAGGCCGAGGCGGGTGGATCACCTGAGGTTGGGAGTTTGAGATCAGCCTGACCAACATGGAGGAACCCCGTCTCTACTAAAAATACAAAAGTAGCCGACTGCGGTGGTGCACGCCTGTAATCCCAGCTACTCAGGAGGCTGAGGCAGGAGAATTGCTTGAACCCAGGAGGTGGAGGTTGTGGTGCGCCGAGATCGTGCCATTGCACTCCAGCCTAGGCAACAAGAGTGAAACTCCGTCTCAAAAAAACAAACAAACAAAAAAATAGAAATTTATTTTCTCACAGTTCTGGAGGCCAGAAATGTGAAATCAAGGCGTGGGAAAGGTTTGGAAGGGTTCGTTTCTTCTAGAGCCCCTGAGGGAGAATCTGTTCCATGCCTCTCTCCCAGCTGTTGGTGGTTGAAGCAATCTTTGGCGTTCCTCAGCTTGTAAACTATCACTCCAGTCTGTGCCTCTGTCTACACGAGTTCACATGGCCTTTTCCCCATGTCTGTGTATCTTAAATTTCCCATGTTTTCTCTTATAAGGACACTAGATATTGGATTTAGGACCCACTTGGATAATCCAGGATGCTTCCATCTTGAGATCCTTAACTTAATTGCATCTGCAAAGACTCTATTTCCAAATAAGAGTCCATTCCCAGGTACCTGAGGTTAGGAAGTGGACATATCTTTTTAGGGAACACTCTTTAGTGCATACATGAGAGTACCAGCTCTATTCCTTCAGGGACGTATTGGATAATTGTACTTTTATATGAAAAGGCATTGAGAAGTGGCCAGAGTTATTTTTATTTTTCTCTCTCTCATTTTCTCATTTCTCAAGGTAACATTTGCTGACCTAAATAAGACATTCTACATCACTTAAGTGCTTTGGAAATTATAGATTTAATGAAGAAAAGACAAGCGTTTGGGGAAAAGCTTCAATGTCATCTTCTTCAGGAAGTCCTTTTTTGGACACCCCTTTTGCACTGTTTATTGAAATTTATTGTTTTTCTGGAGGTTCCCAGGGTGGACACAGTCACCCAGAACCTCCTGTTTCAAGATTACCTGCTCCACCAATGAGCAGGCTACTTGACTTTCTAGCCATAGCTGATTGGTCAAGAAGTAAACACATGGTCCAGCCTGGGCCAACCAGATTGTCTTTCCTCGGAGGAGTCCTGTTGCTGTCTGGGCTGGTCTCCTCCATGGAGATGGTATGTATCTGAGTCATGGAGATGATATGTATCTGAGTCGAGGATGGTCATTTTCTGCCCTGTGCTCTGAAGACATATTGACGATGAAGAAAGAGGCAGATGCACAAAAGGAGGCAGTGATGAAAGAAGGGAAGACAGGACCGGCTTAGATGCAAAAAAATACTTTTTCCTACTTCCTATTTTTCCTGGGGGAGGGCTAGCTACATTGTCTGCACTTTGATGACAGGCATTACGTGAGGCTCCTGGATCCCTATGTCAAATTTCCTCCATTAAAAAAAATTGCTTAAAGTAGCCTTGAAAGGATGTGTTAACTGTCACCAGAGAAACCCAGAGAATTCTCTTCTCTGTTAGCCAATTAACTTCCTTTACCTTCCAGTCCACTGCTCCACTTTTCTCCGGACCTTAATTTCCTCATGTATAAAATACGAATAATAATAGCTACCTCAGAGGATTGTAATAAAATTAAATAAGATAATAAATCTGGGAGAGTTTTTTTCTGGGATTGTTTTTTAAAAACTATTAATATTATATATTACCCTTTTTCTGTTAGACTGTGAATTACTTATCAGCAAAAACCATGTCACTGTTTTTTTCTTTTTTAGAGACATGTCTTGCTCTGTCACCTAGGCTGGAGTGCAGTGGTGCAATCATATCTTACTGCAGCCTCAAACTCCTGGGTTCGAGAGAGCCTCCTCCCTTAGCCTCCTGAGTACCTGGGAGCACAGGCATGTGCCACCACACCTGGCTAATTTTTTTAAAGAAGATTTTCTAGAGACGACGGTCTCACAATATTGCCCAGGCTAGTCTCAAACTCCTGGGCTCAAGGGGTCCTCCCACCTTGGCCTCCCAAAGTGCTAGGATTACAGGCAGAAGTCATCTGGGTGCGGTGGCTCACATCTGTAATCGCAGCACTTTGGGAGGCTCAGGCCGGAGGATCACTTGAGGTCAGGAGTTCAAAACTAGCCTGGCCAACATGGTGAAACCCAGTATTTTCTTTCATTTTGTCTCTACAAAAAAATAGAAAAATTAGCCGGGCATGGCAGCAGGCACCTGTAATCCCAGCTACTCAGGAGGCTGAGTCACGAGAATTGCTTGAACCCTGAGGGGTGGAGGCTGCAGTGAGCGGATATCATGCCGTTGCACTCTAGCGTGGGTGACAGAGCAAGACTTTGTCTCAATAATAAATAAATAAATAAATAAATAATTTTTTTTTGAGACGGAGTCTTGCTCTGTCCCCTAGGCTGGAGTGCAGTGGCGCAATCTCGGCTCACTGCAAGCTCCGACTCCCGGGTTCACGCCATTCTCCTGCCTCAGCCTCTCCGAGTAGCTGGGACTACAGGCGCCCGCCACCACGCCCCGCTAATTTTTTTGTATTTTTAGTAGAGACGGGGTTTCACCGTGGTCTCGATCTCCTGACCTTGTGATCCGCCCGCCTCGGCCTCCCAAAGTGCTGGGATTACAAGCGTGAGCCACCGTGCCCGGCCAACAAATAATTTTTTAAATCTCCAGGTCCTAGCATGGGATTTGGCACCTACTAGCATGCCTGGTAAAGGTCTGTTCATGAAATAAATAATTGATATTTGATGAGTTCTTCCTACAAATGACCTCATTTAATTCTTACAGCCCCTGGAGAAATAGATATTAACTCCATCTTACCAACGAGGAAACAAGGGCTCAGAAAAACTGGGTACAGTTCTCAAGGCTGCACAGTAAGTGGTTGAAGCAGGGTTTTTATTATTATTA
This sequence comes from Nomascus leucogenys, assembly GCF_006542625.1. Lineage (NCBI taxonomy): Eukaryota > Metazoa > Chordata > Mammalia > Primates > Hylobatidae > Nomascus > Nomascus leucogenys. The sequence goes on from NC_044398.1 coordinate 90,514,074, forward strand.
TTATTTTTAATTTGAGATGGAGTCTCACTCTGTCGTCCAGGCTGGAGTGCAGTGGCATGATCTCGGCTCACTGCAAACTCCGCCTCCCAGGTTCAAGTGATTCTCCTGCGTCAGCTCCTGAGTAGCTGGGATTACAAGCATATGCCACCACGCCTGGCCAGTCTTTGTATTTTTTAGTAGAGACAGAGTTTCACCATGTTGGCCAGGCTGGTCTCGAACTCCTGACCTCAGGTGATCTGCCCGCGTCGGACTCCCAAAGTGCTGGAATTACAGGTGTAAGCCACCGTGCCTGGCCTAAAGCAGGTCTCCAAGGCGCTTCTCTGTGCCCTCTGAGCCTACACTCATGACCATCACATTAGACTGGACACAGGTGGGCTTCAAGGCATGGTAGCCACTCCATGAACCTGGGAGGAGGCATTTACAGCACAGAAAGGGCAGGCGGGCTGCCCGGAAGCTGGAGGCTGAACATTCTGCTGCCCTGTATCCATCATAGAAAGAAGCTTAGTGAGCTGGGAGCTGATGTGGGAACTTGCAGTCTGAACTCCAGCTGCCCAGGCTGCAGGGCCGAGGCTCCGCATTCCCCATGCTCAGCACGCTAGCCTCCCGCAGCGGCGGGACCGCTGACAGATGCATTCCGAGAAGCAGCAGACACCTCTGTGCTCACCCACTTTAATTAGGTGAAGGTGTCAAGACCCGTTAGGATCACCTAGAAACAGCACGCCGGGCCTGTGCTGCACCCACACATGCTCCAAATCACTGCCTTCCCGCTGAAGCTACTGTTTTATTAGCGTCTCTTTATTTGTAGTTAGTTCTTTAAAAGTTTTTAAAAATCCTCCCACCTCAGCCTCCCGAATAGCCTCCTGAATAGATAATACAACCACATGGTAAAATTTTCAAACAGCACCAGAAGATACATTATAAAAATCAGCTGGGCACAGCAGCTCACGCCGGTAATCCCAGCACTTTGAAAGGCCGAGGTGGGAGGATCCCTTGAGCCTCGGAGTTTGAGAGTAGCCCAGAGGAACATGGAGAATCCTCATCTCTATAAAAAATAAAAAATTAGCCGGGCAGTGTGGTACATGCCTATAGTCCCAGCTACTTAGGAGGCTGAAGTGGGAGGATTACTTGAGCCTCAAAGTTGGAGGCTGCAGTGAGCCATGATAGTGCCACTGCACTGCAGCCCACCAGGGTGACAGAGCAAGACCCTGTCTCAAAAATAAATAAATAAATAATCAAATCTCGCTTTTATCACTGACCTGTAACGCCACCTCCCCATAAGTCATGACTGTTTTAACAGTTTCTTGTGTATCCTTCCATAAATGTTTTTTTGTTTTTGTTTTGTTTTGTTTTGTTTGAGATGGAGTCTCACTCTGTCACCCAGGCTGGAGTACAGTGGCACGATCTCAGCTCACTACAGCCTCAAATACCCAGGCTCAAGTTTAAGCAATCCTTCTGCCTCAGCCTCCCAAGAAACTGGGCCCACAGGGACACACCACCATCATGCCCAGCTAATTATTTTTATTTTTGTAGAGACAGGGTCTCTATGAAAATATGAACACTCATGTCTAGGAATACTTATATCTAATTTTTAAAAACAGGCACACAATTATCTTGATAAGACATTTGGAAGTTGCTTAGTAGCACAAAGAATGCTACATTCTTTCCATGGTGTTGATTATATCATTTCCATATTGTATGGATGGATGTCTGTGGTGTATCTGATCATTTGTTATCACAAACAATACCTCAGCGAGCTCTTTACATCCTCAGTCCTTGCTTTATGTGCAGTATATTCACAGGAAAACAATTGCTTGCAGTGGAATTGTTGGATCAAAGGCTAAGCTTTTTTCTTTTTTTTTGTTTGTTTTTTGTTTTTTTGAGACAGGATCTTGCTCTATTGCATGGGCTAGAGTGCAGCGGTGTGATCATAGTTCACTGCAGCCTCCAACTCCTGGGCTCAAGCAATCCTCCCACCTCAGCCTCCCAAATAGCTGGCACTATAGGTGGGTGCCACTACACCTGGCTAATCTTTTTTTGTAGAGATGGGGTCTCGCTGTGTTCTACAGCTGGATGTGTATTTTTTTTTTTTTTTTTTTTTTGAGACAGAGTTTTGCTCTGTCATCCAGGCTGGAGTGCAATGGCGCGATCTGAGCTCACTGCAACCTCCACCTCCCAGGTTCAAGCAGTTACCCTGCCTCAGCCTCCCAAGTAGCTGGGATTATAGGCACCCACCACCACGCCCGCCTACTTTTTGGATTTTTAATAGAGACGGGGTTTCACTGCCAGGCTGATCTTGAACTCCTGACCTCAGATGGTCCACCCACCTCAGCCTCTCAAAGTGCTGGGATTACAGGCATGAGCCACCGTGCCTGGCCTGGAGGTGTATTTTAAATTTGACTAGATATTACCACCCAGTGTAATGTCACCAACTCCTGATTTCCTAAAAACGTGTGAGTCTCTAGGGCAGGTTCCACTTCACTCTATTTCCTGATTTTTGGGTCCAACTTGTCTCATGGAGATTCCACAAATGTTCCCCTCAGTCCAGCCAAGTGCCTGACTCTAGGCAAATCCTCTCACACAAGTTATAAACCGGAATTACGAGTCTGGCTCGCAAAAGATCTTTTAAAAAATTATTTGCATAATATAAATAATGCATGCTCATATAAGTAATTGAAAAGAGCTTCCAATGGTGAAGGGAAACGTTTAGGAAATAATGTTAAATGACAAAGGCAGAATGAAAAGAGTGGTTCTTAATCTTGAGTGGGTACATCAGCATCCCTGAGAACTATTGGAAAATATAGGCACCGAGACCCCCAGCCCTGGGGATTCTGTTCAGCAGGCTTGGGATAGACAGAGCAAGGGCAAAAGTCAGTATTTTTATAAGCTTTCCGTGAGAGGCTATGCACCTACAAAATGTTATATATTCACTATAATCTCAAATGTGATCAAAGAACAAGAAATGGGGAACCCATCCAAGAGTAAACAATGCTTTCGTGGGCTTGGTGATTCTGTAATGAGATTTTTCCTCTGGGTTTTGCTATGGTTTTCCAAATTTTCCTACTGAGAAATGTTGACATTTAGAAAATAAAAGGATATTCTAAAAACCTGGAGGCTCCCTCCCTCTCTCCTTTTTTTTCCTTCCTTCCTTCCCTCTTCCCTCTCTCCCATCTTTCTTTCATTCTTTGTCTTTTCTTTCTTTTCTTTTCCTTTTTAGACAGACTTTCACTCTGTCACCCAGGCTGGAGTGCAGTGGCATGATCTCGGCTCACAGCAACCTCCGCCTCCTGGATTCAAGCGATGCTCCTGCCTCTGCCTCCTGGATTCAAGCGATTGTCCTGCCTCAGCCTCTCAAGTAGCTGGGACTACAGGTGTGTGCTACTATCCCCGGCTAATTTTCGTATTTTTAGTAGAGATGGGGTTTCACCATCTTGGCCAGGCTGGTCTCAAACTCCTGACCTCAGGTGATCTACCTGACTCAATCTCCCAAAGGGCTGGGATTACAGGTGTGAGCCACCACACCCAGCCCATCCTTTCTAATTCAGTCCAGATTGGAGATGAAAGAGACATGAAGATTGATAAGAGCATGCGATCCTGAGCTGTGTCCCTTTGCTCTAAAGAGCATCACTGGGAGAATTATCAAAACTTGAATAAGGTCTCCAGGTGAGAGGTATATGATAGTTCTTTGTTCTAATATCACAGTTTTTCTGTAAGTTGGAAGCCTCAAGGCTTTATGGAAGCATCTCACCATCACTTTGCTGAGATAAGAGTTTTCTGGCTGGGCACTGTGGCTCACGCCTGTAATCCCAGCGCTTTGGGAGGCCAAGGCAGGAGAATCACTGGAGGTTAGGAGTTTGAGACCAGCCTGGGCAACACAGGAAGACTCTATCTCTACCAAAAATACAAAAATTAGCTGGGTGTGGTGGCATGCACCTGTAGTTCCAGGTACTCAAGAGGTTGAGATGGGAGGATGGCTTGAGCCCAGGAGGTGGAGGGTGCTGTGAGCTCTCAAGTAGCTGGGATTACAGGCGTGCGCCACCATGCCTGGCTAGTTTTTGTATTTTTTAGTGGAGACGGGGTTTCACCATGTTGGCCATGCTGGTCTCGAAATCCTGACCTCCAGTGATCCACCCACCTCGGCCTCCCAAACTGCTGAGATTCCAGGCATGAGCCACCACGCCCAGCTTGGGTGACAGAGTGAGACAGTCTCCAAAAAAAAAAAAAAGAAAAGAAATTGACGTTGACATGGTACTATGATCTAATCTACGGATCAATTTTCCCAAGAATGTATCTTATATCAAAATTTTAAGAACTTTTCTGGCTCAGGATTCCATCCAGGATTATCCATTGCATTTGGTGGTCATATCCCTTTAATCTGTCTTTCACTTAGAATGTTCCTCGGCCTTTCACGACATTGAAGGTTTTGAAGAGTGCAAGCCAATTATTAGGTACATGTCCCTCGATGCTGTTTGCCTGGCGTGTTCTCATTATTCAATTCAAGTTTTGCAACTTTGGCAAGATGATCACAGGCTGACTTTGTTTTTGCCTTTGCATGCCAGGTGAAGCCCATCATGTCGGTTTGCCTTGTTCTGACGTTGTTAACTTTGATTACTCAATTAACAGTCCTGCCAGATTTCTCCAATGTAAAGTTGGTAGTCGTTTCTTGGTAATTGACCAGTAATATGCAGGGAGATATTTTGAGATCATGTAAATATCCTGTTTCTCATTAAACTTCCATCCTTTAATTTTTGCTTCCATGAATCATTCTCCACTGGAAAAAAAGTATTCTTAGGATGGTTGCAAGGTGTTTCTGCATTCTTGAGAAGATTTAAAGCATGTATCAAAGGATCTTTGACCTACTGGCTTCATTTCAAGGAGGATATCTCAAGGAAACCACATGAGGTGTAAAGAAAGATTTAAAGAATTTCATTGCAACAGTGCTTATAAGAGCAAAATTTGGAAATAACAAGTTAAGCAATACAGTAAATTGATACCAAGAAATATGAGGTAACCTTTGAAACAATGTTTTTGAAGAGATTTCCACCACATAATGCTTGGTAAAGTGGCAAGTAATGGCAAGATATTAAACCACATTTGGCTAAATGCAATGGGATGCTGGATTGGATGGTGGAACAGAAAAAGGACATCAATGGAAAAGCTGATAAAATTCAAATAAAGCCCATAGTTTGGTTAATAGTAATGTGCCAATATTAATTTCATCGGTTTTATTTAATAAATATACCATAGGCATGTAAGATATTAATATTCAGGGGACTGAAAGATAAAGAATTGTCTCTACTATCTTTGTAAGTTTTCTGTAAACATAGAATTATTCCAAAATAAAAATGTCATTAAAAACTTAACCTGGAAGTGTTGAGTGTTGGAAATGTTTATTATCTTTTTTTTTTTTTTTGAGATGGAGTCTCGCTGTGTCTCCCAGGCTGGAGTGCATTGGTGCAATCTTGGCTCATTGCAACCTCTGCCTCCCAGGTTCAAGCGATTCTTCTACCTCAGCCTCACGAGTAGCTGGGATTACAGACACCTGCCACCACACCCAGCTGATTTACGTACTTGTCGTAGAGACAGGGTTTCACCATGTTGGCCAGGCTGATCTCGAACTCCTGAGCTCAAGTGATCCGTCTGCCTCAGCCTCCCAAAGTGCTGGGATTACAGGTGTGAGCCACTGCAGCCGGCCATGTTCATTATCTTGATTGTCATGGGTATACACAAGTGTGAAAACATATTCTATTATACAGATGAAATATGTGCTGTTTAATTGTCCATTATCCCTTTTAAGTCAGTTGCACCTTAATAGGTCTTTTCTTAAAAAAGGAGAAAAATGCTGTATTTGGTAAGCTCCTAATTATGCTAAAGTATATGCATAGGAAATAGAAACCAGATGAAAAAATATCAGTGTTAGTGGATGCTGTGGCTAGTAGGATTACAGGTAATTCTAATTCTTATTTTTTTATTTTTGTAGAGACAGAGTTTCTCTCTGCCAGTCAGGCTGCAGTGCAGTGGTACAGTCATAGCTCACTACAGCCTTGAAGTCCTGGGCTCAAGTCATCCCCCTGTCCCAGCCTCCAGAGTAGCTGAGACTATGGGTGCATGCCACCACACCTGACTCATTTTTTTATTTTTTATTTTTTTGTAGAGATGGGGTTTCACTATGTTGCCCAGGCCGGTCTGAAACTCCTAGTCTCAAGCAATCCTGTCCCTCAGCCTCAAACTGGGATTATAGTCGTGAGCCACCACACCTGGCCACTATCATTTTTATTTTTATAATTGGCTGTAGTTTTCAAATTCCCCATAATGGGCATGCAAGACGAATACAGAGGGGAGCCGCTGTGTAAAAACGGCCTGATGTGCGATAATACACCGTTGCTTCCCTGTACGTAATGTGTCTGCCTCATGGTTGGAAGCGAGAACTGATCCTGCCTTGGCTTAAGACAATGCGATAAAACACAAAGAAAACCCCTCATAGCTGAGACCTCTGTACTCTCCTGGTAATGAAGAGCTTGGAAGTAGACACACGAAGACCTGCATGCAGGAGGAGGTGGCGTCTGGGTGTGTCAGGGTGGGAGGAGATAGTATTCGATGCTCGTGAAAATGCAGAGTCCGAGGCCCCACCAGCAGCAGCGCTGGCTCTGGGGAGGGGCCAGGGAGTGTTTCTTAAGCACCCTGGGTGAAGCCGACACAGGTGGTGGAGATCCGGGCTCTGCCCTGGGAACCGAGTTTGCCACGGGTTTGCACAAGCCTGGGGCAGGTGTGGATCGTATTAACCAGGCCCTTATAAATCTTCCAGGCTTAGGTCCAGCTGCACCTCCCTGGATTGCCCACAGCCCCGGGAATACGTTCGTAGAAGTCAAGAGAGGTAAGTAGTCCCTTTCTCCCTCTCCCCGCAGACCTCAGACAAGCTGTATCCATTTCCCTGGTGACCTAACCCTGGAGCAGGCCCCTGAGCTGCCCCTCATTCGGGGACTCAGGGAGTGTTTCTTAAGCGCCCTGGGTGAAGCCGACACAGGTGGTGGAGATCCAGGCTCTGCCCTGGGACGCGAGTTTGCCACGGGCTTGCACAAGCCTGGGGCAGGTGTGGATCGTATTAATCAGCCCCTTATAAATCTTCCAGGCTCAGGCCTAGCTGTTTTTTTCTGGGTTCTACAAAGTGCCGCTATTACGTTCTCGGAGTTCAGAGAGGTAAGTATGTTCCTTTCTTGCTCTGTCCCCGCAGACTCCAGACAAGGTGTGTTCGTTTCTGTGGTGACTGTAGCCGTGGAACAGGCCCCAGGGCTGCTACTCATTCGGGGGACGCAGTTGGCCGCTGAAGTTTAGCGGGGAGGAGTGAGGGGGTGGCTTGAGAAAAATGTGGCGGGGTAGGAAGAGGTAGAGGGAGAAAGTCTTGAGAGAACGAAGGCCAGCGGGAGATTGCATGGTGCTGGTCACAGGGCAGCAGGGACAGACAGAAGTCAGTGATAAGGACCTGAAAAAGCGTGTTTTTTTTTTTTCTTTGAGGTGGAGTCTTGCGTTGTCGCCCAGGCTGGATTGCAGTGGCACAATCTCGGCTCATTGCAGAGTCTACTTCCCGGGTTCACACCGTACTCCTGCTTCAGCCTCCCGAGTAGTTGGGACCACGGGCACCCGCTAGCATGCGCAGCTAGTTTTGTGTGTTTAGTAGAAACGGGGTTTCACCGTGTGTGTCGGGATGGTCTCAATCTCCTGACCTTGTGATTCGCTCGCCTCGGCCTCCGAAAGTGCTGCGGTTCCAGGCGTGAGTCACTGTGCCCCGCCAAGAAGCGCTTTGTTTGCTGGGAGTCAGGCTGTATCACCCAGGCTGGAGGGCAGTGGCGTGATTTCAGTATCTGCTGGCTGCAAACTTCGCCTCCTGGGTTCAAGCGATTCTCCTGCCTTAGTCTCCCCAAGTTGCTGAAAGAGTTGTGCCGTATTGGCTAGGCTGACCTCCGGTGATCCACTTGCGTCGGCTTCTCAGCGTGCTGGGATTACAGGTGTGAGCCACAGCACCCAGCCCTGGAAGAAACCTTTTTAAAAGTGGGGGCTACACATTCTAAGCACTGTTCTTAAAGACAGGTTGGGCTTGCAGAAATCGGAGTGACACCGCCTCCCTTCCTTCTCTTTGCAGGCAACGATTTAACTAGGCGGCAGCTCCAGAGACCGCTGCATCAGGGGAGTCCCCACCGCTTCCCGGGTCATCATTCATCCCGGCAGACCGGCTTACTCCCGGCCAAGAGTAAGTCTAGGTTCTGTCAGCCCTTGTACTTTCACCGGCTCCCCTCGCACAGGCCTCCCAAAGTGCTGAGATTACAGGCATGAGCCACCATGCCCAGCTTTGAGTGACAAAGTGAGACGCTGTCTCAAAAAAATGTCGACATGGTACTATGATCTAATCTACGGTCCCCAGAATATACTATCAAAATTTTTAAGAATTTTTCTGGCTTAGGATTCCATCCAGGATTATCCGTTGCATTTAGTGGTCATACCCTTTTAATATCCCTTCACCTAGAATGTTCCTCAGCCTTTCACGATATTGAAGGTTTTGAAGAGTACAAGCCGATTATTAGGTACATGTTCCTCGATACTGTTTGCCGGGCATGTTCTCATTATTCAGTACAGGTTTTGCATCTTTGGCAAGGTCACAGGCTGACTTTGTTTTTGCCTTTGCATGCCAGGTGAAGCCCATCATGTCGGTTTGCCTTGTTCTGACGTTGTTAACTTTGATTACTCAACAGTCCTGCCAGGTTTCTCCAATGTAAAGTTGGTAGTCATTTCTTGGTAATCGACAAGTAGTATGCAGAAAAATATTTTGAGATCCTGTTTTTCACTAAACGTCCATCCTTTAATTTTTGTTTCTATGAATGATTGTCCCCTGGAAAAGTTATTATTAGGATGGTTGCAAAGTGTTCCTGTATTCTTGAAGATCTAAAGCATGTATCAAAGGATGTTTGACCTGACTTTATTTCAGGGAGGGAGATATCGAGGAAACAATGAGATGTGAAGACTTAACTATAATTTCATTGCAACAGTGCTTATAACAGCAAAACTTGGGAATAACCTCCAAGTTACGCAATACAGTAAATTGATAAAAAAATAGGAAGCAACCTCTAAAAGTTTTTGAAGATATTTCCACCACATAGTGCTTAGTAATGTGGTAAGTAATGGCAAGAGGCTAAACCATATTTGGCTAAATGCAATGTGAGATGCTGGGTTGGATGGTGGAACCGAAAAGACATCAGTGGAAAAGCTGATAAAATTCAAATGAAGCCCATAGTTTGGTTAATAGTAATGTGCCAATATTTCTTGGGTTTTAATAAATGTACCATAGGCATGTAAGATATTCGGGGGACAGAATTGTAAGTTTTCTTTAAACCCAGAATTATTCTAAAATTGATTAAGAACTAAATCTGGAAGTGTTCATTACTTTTCTTTTTTTTTTTTTTTTTTTTTTTTTTAGATGGAGTCTCGCTCTGTTTACCAGGCTGGAGTGCGTTGGTGCAATCTTGGCTCACTGCAGCCTCGGCCTCCCAGGTTAAAGAGATTCTTCTATCTCAGCCTCCCAAGTAGCTGGGATTAGAGGCACCTGCCAACCACCCGGCTAATTGATGTACTTGTGGTAGAGACGCGGTTTCACCCTGTTGGCCGGGCTGATGTTGAACTCGAGCTAAAGTGATCCACTTGCCTCAGCCTCCCAAAGTGCTGGGATTACAGCTGTGAGCCACTGCACCCGGCTGTGTTCATTATCTTGATTGTCATGGGTGTACACAAGTGTGAAAACATATTCTATTATACAGATGAAATATGTGCTGTTTAATTGTCAATTACTGCTTTTAAGTCAATTACACCTTAATAGGCCTTAAGAGAAAAACACTGTATTTTGTAAGCTAATTATGCTGAAGATATGCATAGGAAATAGAAACCAGATGAGAAAATATCAGTGTTAATGGATGCTGGTGTCTGGCTAGTAGGATTATAGGTGATTGTATATTCTTGTAGTTTTTCTCCGCCTGTCAGGCTGGGAGTGCAGTGGTACAGTCATAGCTCACCACAGCCTTGAAGTCCTGGACTCGTTATCCTCCCCCAGCCTCCAGACTAACTGAGACTACACGTGCATGCCACCACACCTGACGAACTTTATTTTTTGTAGAGATGGGGTTTTGGTATGTTGACCAGGCTGGTGTCAAACTCCTAGTCTGAACCAATCCTCTCGCCTCAGCCTCAAAGTGGCATTACAGTCAAGAGCCACCACACCTGGTTACTATCATTTTTATTATTGGCTGTAGTTTTCAAATTCCCCATAATAGGCATGCAAGACTTGAATACAGAGGGGAGCCGCAGTGTAAAAACGGCCTGATGGGTGATAATAAACCATTGCTTCCCTGTACGTAATGTGTCTGCATCATGGTTGGAAGTGAGAACTGAGGTCCTCCTTTGGCTTAAGATAGTATGATGAAACACAAAACCCCTCACAGCTGAGACCTCTCTAATCTGGTAATAAAGAGCTTGGAAATTAGGCACAGCAAGTCCTGGATCCAGGGAGGAGGAGGTGGCCTCTGTCAGGGTGGGAGGAGATAGTATTTGATGCCCGTGAAAATGCAGAGTTCCAGGCCCCACCAGCAGCAGCACTGGCTCTGGGGTGGGACCAGAAAGTGTTTAAGCACCCTGGGTGAAGCCGACACAGGTGGTGGAGATCCGGGCTGTGCCCTGGGACCCTAGTTTGCCACGGGCTTGCACAAGCCTGGGGCAGGTGTGGATCGTATTAACCAGCCCCTCCTAAATCTTCTAGGCTTAGGTCCAGCTGCACTTCCCTGGATTGCCCACAGCCCCGGGAGTAAGTTTCTAGAAGTCAGAGGTAAGTGATCCCTTTATCCCTCTTGCCACAGACCTCAGGCAAGCTGTGTGCATTTCCCTGGTGACCCAGTCCTGGAGCAGGCCCCTGAGCTGCCACTCGGGGGACTCACTTGGCGATTACAGTTCAGGAGGATTTAGCGGGTTGCTTGAGAAAAGCTTGGTGTGGCTGAATGAGGCAGAGGGGCAGAAAGTGTGAGGGGATGAGGGCAGGGGGAGGCTGCATGGTTTTGGTCACAGTGCAGCAGGGACAGACAGAAGCCAGTGGCGAGGACTTGAAGCTTTTATGTTTAGGGGAGGGGTGACAGTCATGCTGTATCACCCAGGCTGGAGTGCAGTGGCACGATCTCAGTATCTGCTGGCTGCAACCTCTGCCTCCCAGGTTCAAGCAATTCTCCTGCCTCAGCCTCTCAAGTAGCTGTGATTAGAAGTGCCTGCCACCATGCCTGGCTAATGTTTGTATTTTTAATAGAGACAGGGTTTTGCCATGTTGACCAAGTTGACCTCAGGTGAGCCAGCTGCCTCAGCTTTCCAAAGTGCTGGGATTATAGCTGTGAGCCACCGCACCTAGCCTGCAAGAAGCCTTTGTAAAAGTGGCTACACATTTTGAGCACTAGTCTTGGAGACAGGGTGGGCATGCAGAAAGCGTGACACCCCCTCCCCTCCCCCCACCACTTCCCGGGTCATTATTGATCGCGGGAGACCCAAGAGTCTGTCCACGCTCTGGCAGCGCCTGTGCTTCTGCCAGTTTCCCTCGTGCAGGCCTGTGCTGCTCCCTCCAGTGAGTCTTCAGCAAAACATCTAGTGTGGCTTTGACATAAAAGTCTGGGAGTGGGGTGGGCCCTGGCGTTGGAAGCATCTCTGGAAGTAGAGAAGCCCGCACCCCCCCCACCCACCAATCGGGGGAGGGGGATGGTGGGGTGGCATCAGCCGTATCCCTGGCTTCCACCTACTAGAACCTCATAGCTGCCCTGGAGTGGTGACGGAGTCTCTAGACATTGGCAGGTATCCCCTGGGGGACACAACTCTAGCTGAAACCGCTGGCCCTAGAAAGATACTTCCCCCCCGCCGGCCAAGACGGGGTCTCACCGTCACCCAGGCTGGAGTGCAGTGGCACCATCTCGGCTCACTATAGTCCCTACCTCCGAGGCTCCAGCAATCCTCCCACCCCAACTCCTCTACCAACTAGCTGGGAGTGCAACAGGCACGACCACACCCAGCTAACTTGTGTATCTTTTAGTAGAGATGGGGTTTCTCCATGTTGCCCAGGCTGGTCTCTAACTCCTCAGCTCAAGCGGTCCACCTGCCTGGGTCTCCCAAAATGCTGGGATTATAGGCATGAGCCACCAAGCTCTAGCCGGGAGGGGATCCTCCTGGGTCCTGAAGAGAGATGTTTGTCTGCTCAGAACTCTCCTAAGACTGGTCTCACTGAGTAACATCTGGGCTGAGTCATCTGCCAGCCACCCCCCACCCGCTTCCTGGTTCTCAAAGGCACTAGGCATCCCAGCCATGGGGGCTGTGCCACTGTAATTCCCTCTGAATGTCCCTGCTCGTATGTCCTTTGCTTTGCCCCAGAAAGCAAGGGAAAGGGATCCTGAATGTCCAATGGCTAATCAGACCTTCACTGACCGTAGTCACCATGCTACAGGCTTTTTTTGGAGATGGAGTCTTGCTCTGTCACCCAGGCTGGAGTGCAGTGGCACTATCTCGGCTCACTGCAAGCTCCGATTCCCGGGTTCACGCCATTCTCCTGCCTCAGCCTCTCCAAGTAGCTGGGACTACAGGCACCCGCCACCCCGCCCGGATAATTTTTTCTGTTTTTAGTAGAGATGGGGTTTCATCGTGGTCTCGATCTCCTGACCTCGTGATCCGCCCGCCTCGGCCTCCCAAAGTGCTGGGATTACAAGCGTGAGCCACCGCGCCCGGCCTGCTACAGGCTTTTTTTGAGTGTGGCTTTTGCTTGGATGTGTATAAACATTTAGACACATGGCAGTTATGACACATGGCAGTGTTTGGCAAATGTTAACCTGCGTTCATTACCTGCCAGATTTCGGCTCTTTCCAACCCTCCCCTTCCCCTCAAGACCAAATCAATCAGGTCTCTTAAAATTTCTCACTGCTGCTTTTTCTTTGCATTGTCAGCCTGGTGTAATGGCTCGTGCGTGTAATCTGAGCACCTTGGTGTAGCCCAAGGCAAGAGAATCACTTGAGCCCAACAGTGTGACACCAGCCTGGGCAACATAGTGGGACCCTGTCTCTACTGTCCCTCCAAAAAAAAAAAAAAAAATGAGGCATGTATGGTGGAGGTGCACCTGTGGTCCCAGTTACGTGAGATGCTGAAGTGGGAGGATGGCTTGAGCCTAGGAGGGCCACGCTGCAGTGAGACATTGCACCACTGAACTCCAGCCTGGGCCACAGAGTGAGACCCGTCTCCCAAAAAATACCTTTCAACTGTCTACAGTATCTGAGCTTATGTCTCACTGGCTTAATCAGAATGTATTAGGCTATGCTGTGGTAACAAACGGCAACATTCCAGTGGCTGGGACCCATCCAAGCTGCTTCTTGACACTCTCCACTGACTATACAGCCTTCCGTGTGGTGACACAGGATCCAGGCTGATGCCACCTTATGATTCCCCTAGCTCAGTCTGTGGCCCCCCAAGGAGGGGCTGAGAGTGGTGCCCCAACTCCTAAGTGCTTCAGCCTGGAGAAGATACCTGTCACTGCCGTTTGGGACTGAGCACATGGCCACAGCCTACAAGGGGCCTGGGAAGTGGCAGGTAAGGAAGGCAGCACGTGGGAACTTGGTGATGAGTGAATGTGACAGTTGCCCACTAGGGATTTACTTCGTGGGAGTCAGAATTGTCAACCCAAGAGGTTAATAACGGGCACTATATAGATAGAAACCAAAGTTAACTTTATTCTGAACCAAGTTAGAGGACGATAGCCCAGGAACACAGACTTAGTGGAAACCGAGAAGCTTGGACTGGGCAATGAAGCAAAGGTAATTTTCTTAAAACTGGAAAGATGGGACAACTCAAGGGAGGGGGGGCTTCCAAGTCCTAGATAAGAGACACAGTGGCATTCTCTCGTGTGTGGTGTGTGTGGTTTTTTTTTTTTTGAGACAGTCTCACTTGTTGCCCAGGCTGGGTTCAGTGGTACGATCTCAGCTCACTGCAACTTCTGCCTCCAAGTTCAAGCGAATTTTCCTGCCTCAGTCTCCCCAATAGTTGGGATTACAGGTGCCTGCCACCACACCTGGCTAATTCTATTTTTAGTAGAGATGGGGTTTCAGTATGTTGGCCAGGCTGGTCTCAAACTCCTGAGCTCAGGTGATCCTCCCACTTTGGCCTCCCAAAGTGCTGGGATTACAGGCGTGAGCCACTGTGCTGCCTGTTGGCTGCATTCTTTTGAGTTTCTGATTGCCTACTTTGGAAAGGCTAATCAGATACACATTTACCTCAGTAAGCAGAGGTGTGACTTTAAATCGAGTGGGAGGCAGGTTGGCCCTAAGCAGCTCGCAGCTTGACTTCCCTCTAGGGCTTTGGGGGCCCCAAGATTTTCCTTTCACAGTATATACGGTAAGATAAGTACGAAGACCTCTTTAAGGGTCTGCAAAGGGATGACTGACTCTCTCCTGCTTTGGCCCTTCATCGGATGGGCGCCCGTTGCACAGCAGTGAAATGGCTGATGAACTCCAGCGTCACTGCCCAGGGTTCAGATTTCATTCATAGGCTTAATTGCTACTACCTGTATGTCCAACCTACAGCTATCTTGGGCTGCTTTTTATGAAATCTTTCAGATTTTTTTTCTGACAGGTTCGTGTCTGATTCGTTTCTGTATCCCGGTTGCATCAGTACCCAGGAGGTGTCCAATAAATGGTGTTGGCCTGTAAGAATGAAGGAACAGGCTGGGTGCGGGGGTCATGCCTGTAATCCCAGCACTTGGGGAGGCCGAGGTGGGCGGATCACAAGGTCAGGAATTTGAGGTCAGTCTGACCCATACGGTGAAACCTGGTCTCTATTAAAACGACAAAAAATTTGTCAGGCGTAGTGGTGGGCCCTTGTACTCCCAGGTACTCAGGAGACTGAGGCAGGGGAATTGCTTTTGAACCCGGGAGGTGGAGGTTGCAGTGAGCTGAGTTTGTGGCCACTACACTCTAGCCTGGTGCCAAAACGAGACTCCATGTCCCCCTCCCCACCAAAAAAGCGTTCAGAGTAAACCCCAACTTCAGAATATGGTTTAGTGCCCCAACTCTCCTGATGAGTTGCTTTGTGGTTTTGGACATACGGTAACCTTGGTTATTTTAATCTGTGAAATGCAAATGATAGCACCTCAGACATAGGCTTGTAAGAGATTTCCATGTGGAAATATAGGCGAATTCTTCGTGGACTGCTAGAGCAAGGTGGGGGGCCCAATGATCCCAACACAGTGGCCTCCTGAGTGGCTCATTATGGGTCAAGTGCATGATAACGAAAGGGCTCTTGGCTGGGTGCAGCCCCTCATGCCTGTAATCCCAGAACTTTGGGAGGCTAAGGTGGGTGGATCAGCTTGAGGTCAGGAGTTCAAGACCACCCTTGCCAACGTGGTGAAAGCCCATCTTTACCAAAAACAAAAAAGCTAGGTGTGGTGGCGGCTGCCTGTAATCCTTGCTACTGGGATGGCTGAGGTAGGAGAATTGCTTGAATCCAGGAGGCGGAGGTTGCAGTGAGCTTAAGACCATGCCACTGCTCTTCTAGCTGGGCTCACAGCATGAGACTCCATGTCAAAAAACTGTTGCTTTATATACTGTGGATTAGACTCTGGTAGGACCACAGACCCTGGAGACAAGTACTGTGATCATCTCGGGGGAAGAGATGGAGGCATGGGGTGACCCTGCCTGGTGGGTTTCCCCCCTGCATCCCTAGTTTTCAGGCGAGGGAACAGTCCACCAAATCCCAGCCCCACAGCTTCCCAGCTGTTTGTCTTTGACTCTTGTTCTCTGTAAAATGGTGATTACAGTTCTGACTTCACAAATAGCTGTGATAATTGAGCATCGATGTAAGGCACCTAGTACAGTAGCTCTTTCCCTAGACAAGGGTAGGTTCCCTTGGGCTTTCCTCCTTTTTCTTTGTGCCATCTTGGCCTAATGTCTCAGAAGAAGCAATGTCCCAGGCGGGGCCCGCTGATCCAAGTCCCCAAGGAGCGCTGAGAGCCACTGTTGGGGACTGGGGGAGGGAGATTGCACACACAATTAGGCCAGAACCATGAGGAAGGGGTGGGGAGAGAGCATGGGATTTGGGGCTGGTTAGCTCCGGTTCCAAGGACAGGTGGCTCTTCGCTTACTAAGGAGGCCCTAACATGTACTTTTCTAAGCTTCGGTTTCCTGCTTATAAGTAGAAGGGATACAGATGATAAAGGATGCAAAGCATTTAGTGCACAGTCTACTTGGTAAAAGGAGCCTGTTGCTTTTAGTATCATTTTTATTTCTATTGACAATTCAGTGTGAGAACTCGAGGGTGGCAATTGACTAAGAACTGCGCTGTGTGGCTCATGGCAAAAGTCACAGCAAGAACAGGGTAGACTGGAAGGCACCTGTGGATGAGGCCAGGGAGGGGTGAGTCTGGAAATCCTTGGGAATGTTGATCAGAGCACGGTGGTGTCAGGGCTTGGAAAACTCGGGAAAGAGCTGCCTCCACCTACAGCCGGGACCTGGGTTGGGCGGGTGCCCTTACTATACGACTGCAGCCTTCAGTATGGCAGCCACCAGGCAGAGGTGGCTTTCATGCCCTTGAAGTGTGGTCAAGGCTAGGAGTGGTGGTTCAAGCTTGTAATCACAGCACTTTGGGAGGCTGAGGTTGGAGATTCATTTGAGCTCAAGAGTTTGAGACCAGTCTGGGCAACGTGGTGAAACCCCATCTCTCTACCAGAAATGAAAAAATTAGTCAAGCATGGTGGCACGTTCATATGGTCTCAGCTACTCCAGGAGGCTGAGGTGGCAGGACCATTTGAGCCTAGGAGGCAGAGGCTGCACTGAGCTATGATCCTGCCACTACATTCCAGTGTGCGTGACAGGGGTGAGACCCTGTCTTCACTGCCCCCCACCCCCCAAAAAAGGCTGGTGTGACCGAGGTGTAACTGGCTCGAATTGTATTTTAACTACTTTTGAATAAATGGCAACACCTGTTACTCATGCTGTTATTGGGAAGCTTAAACATGTTTGAAACGAGTATATGAATGTTTTTGTCAATGGAAAATCTTGTGAAACTTAAATTTGTGGTAAAATTTTGCATCTGGATTGATACAGTAGGAGCCTAAGACACATGCCAAATTTCAAAGAATTGGTACCCCTCCAAAAGTGAATAGTTCGTAAATGTTTATAGTGACTCGAAATACATGTGATACAGTGTTAAACACAGTATTAAAATTGAACCTGTTTTTCTGCAATGGGTTCTGGTAGTCTTAAGTTATATATAAGGCTTGTATGTGTTTTATTTAGACAGTACTGCTTGGAATGGTTCATCCTTCTGTTAATGTTAAGTATTTTTCATTTGGACCATTTTGGTAGCCAAAAATAAATGGCCTATCATTTGTTTTAATTTCTCTCCCTGCCGCCTCAGGTCAGACACGTTCTTGGGTCTATTGGTTTAATTCTGGAAATGGTGTGCCTATTACAGAATTTTTGGCCTTTTCTACCTTGGTTTGTGGAAGATCTTTCTATATTACATAGGTACTTATTGCTCTTCCAGATTTGTCTTTGGATTTTTGGCTTCTGTCACTTGATATAAAGAAGTTAAGGTTTTTATTAAAGATACACTATTTTCTCTATGTTGAGGAACCTTTTTTGATGCTTTCATTTTTACTGCTTGGCTGATTATTTCATCTGGGCTTTCAGAATGTGTAAAGTATTCAACTAATGGGAAATCTGGGGGGCAAAACAGCCTTCTATTAAGTGGGTTTTTAATTACTCAGTTCATCCTTTAGTCCTAGAAACAATCTTAAAAATCGAGGCAGTCTTTTACTAGCAGCAAATCTGTGAACATCTGCAGAAGGTGTTGGTTTTTGTTTTCGGGGGAGGTGGTAGGAGTCAAAAAAAAAAGTGCAGCCTGTTGTCCAGGCTGGAGTGCAGTGGCGTGATCTCAGCTCACTGTAACCTCCGCCGCCCCGGTTCAAGCAATTCTTTTGCATCAGCTTCCTCAGCAGCTGGGACTACAGGTGCATGCCACCATGCCTGGCTAATTTGTTGTACTTCTAGTAGAGACCAGGGTTTCATCAGGTTGACCAGGCACTGGTTTCAAACTCCTGGCCTCAAGTGATCCACCCACGTCTCAAAGTGCTGGGATTACAGACGGTGAGACACAGCACCTAGCCAGAAGAATTTGACCCAGGGGCATATGGCAGAAGGAGAGCCCAAGGCAAGTTTTAGAGCAGGAGTGAAAGTTTATTAAAACGTTTGAGCAGGAATGAAAGAAAGGTAAAGTATACTTGGAAGGAGGCCAAGCGGGTGACTTGAGAGATCATGGGCATTGGCTGACCTTTGAGTTGAGTTTGTATGTTGGCGTGCTTCTGGGGTCTTGGGTCCGTTCTCCCCTGATTTTTTTTTTTCCCCTTGGGGTGGGTTGTCCAGATGTGCAGGGCCTGCCGGCACTTGGGAGTGGAGCGTGCCCAGTGTGGTTACTGAAGTTGTGCACAAGCCCACTTGAGGTGTTCTTCCCTTACCAGTCAAGTGTTCAAAACTCTGCTATTTTGCCTCTCTGTTCATCTTTGAGCCCACTTGCCCAGCTCCTGCGGAGTCTCACACTGTCGCCCAGGCTGGAGTGCAGTGGCGCAATCTCGGCTCACTGCAAGCTGCGCCTCCCGGGTTCACGCCATTCTCCTGCCGCAGCCTCTCCGAGTAGCTGGGACTACAGACGCCCGCCACCCTGCCTGACTAATTTTTTGTATTTTTAGTAGAGATGGGGTTTCACCGTGGTCTCAATCTCCTGACCTCGTGATCCGCCCGCCTCGGCTTCCCAAAGTGCTGGGATTACAAGCGTGAGCCACCGCGCCCGGCCCAGCTCATGAGAGCTTCCTGGGAAGCTATTGATCACCAGTTCAGGGTGCTTTTTTTCTGTTTAGATGAAGTCTTGGTCTGTTGCCCAGGCTGGAATGCAGTGGCACAATCTCAGCTCACCTCAACCTGTGCCTCCTGGGTTCAAGCAACTCTCCTGCCTCAGCCTCCGGAGTAGTTGGCATTACAGGTGTGCATCACCATGCCTGGCTAATTTTTGTATTTTTAGCAGACACAGGGTTTCACTGTGTTGGCCAGGCTGGTTCGACTCGCTTGACCTCATGATCCACCCACCTCGGCCTCCGAAAGTGCCGGGATTACAGGCGTTGAGCCACTGCACTCGGCCTCAGGTGCTGCGTCTGTTGTGAGACTCCCTTTCCCTGGCACTGGCTGTGACCAATTATTTTAGACTATTAACAACTGCCAGAACACCCGGTGGTGCCCTGGCATTCCTGGTGGTGGGGGATGGGGGCTGCTGTTTCCCTGCTCATGTCTGAATAGCTACCCACTGTAACATGACGACCCACCATGATTCCAGGACTCGTCTCCTTTCCCCCTTCTCTGGGGCTGATCTTGATCAGTTTCAAGTGCACTTTTCCAGGCCTTTCCTATGTATTAACATCTACGCTTTCAGCAACTGTTAGGTGTAAACTGTGTCATGTACATACCATTCAGCAACTTGGTTTTTTCACTACTTGGATCTCAGCTCTATCAGTATACTTAAAATTTTTTTCTAACCGCAAGGTGTATTATGGTTCAAATATATAAAAGTGTACACAACCATCCCATCCAATTGGAGGCGATCTGGGTTGTTTCTTGTTACTTCTTTCTTTAGTTACTACGAACAGTTCAGGCCCCTGGCCAGGCCATGTAGCTGATGTTTGGGTAAATGCTTTGCAAACGGAGATACTGATGGCGGCTCCGTCCTGGAGCATACACGTATTTCTTTGTCAAAATATTTTCCAAAACGGTTATAGCAATTGGACTACAAGTGAGGTATGAGAACACCTGATCATATTTAAGCTTTTGGTGATTTAATAGCTAGAAACGCTGCATTAACTTATAGCCCGCTGATTGCTGATGAGGTAGAACATCTTTTCATATGATCACTAGGTGTCTGCATTTTCTGTGAATTGCTGATTTATACCTACTTTTCGATTAGTATCTCATTTTCTTGGGGAGTGGGGAGCCCTTGGGGAAGGAAGCGTATTTTCTTGACTAGTAGGTTTCTGCCAACGTAAAAAAGGTGTTCTCTAAAATACACACATTGTAGATTGGCAGTCCCTAAACTTTCTGGCAGGAGGGACTGGTTGTGTGGAAGTTTCTCCACAGATGAGGCTGATGGGAGGGGAGGATGGTTTGGGGATGATTCAGGCACCTTACATTTGTTGTGTACTTTATTTCTATAATCACTACATTAAAATTAAACTACACAACTCACCATAATGTAGAATCGGTGGGAGCCCTGAGCTTGTTTTCCTGAAACTAGATG
The DNA here is from genome assembly GCF_006542625.1 of Nomascus leucogenys. Classification (NCBI taxonomy): domain Eukaryota; kingdom Metazoa; phylum Chordata; class Mammalia; order Primates; family Hylobatidae; genus Nomascus; species Nomascus leucogenys. The sequence continues at coordinate 90,534,447 of NC_044398.1, forward strand.
GCCCCATCTGGAGACGATGGGAGACAGTGACAGATGATTGGGCATTAGTTACCTTGTCACAAGGAGCACACAGTCTAGATTCCTCGCATGCACAGTTCACGATAGGGGTTCACGCTCCTGTGAGAATCTAATGACGCCACTGATCAGACAGGAGGCAGAGCTCAGGTGATGTGAGCAATGGGGAGCGGCTGTAAATACTGGTGAAGATTTGCTTGTTCACCCACTGCTTAACTTCTGTGTCACCTGTTCCTAACGGGCCACGAACCTTTCCTTGGTCTGTGGCCTGGGGTTTTGGGGACCCTTGTCAATAACAATTGGTTACAAGTTACAAATCTTTTCTGGAATGTTGTCTTCATATTTTTGTCACGCAGAACCTCAAAAACTGCGGTGATCATTTCTTTTTGAAAAACTTATTTGTAAAAGTCTAATAGTGCAAGGTCCATAATTGCCTGTATTTCATTATATTCAAATAATTTGAGGATTTGCTACAGTTTACTTTTGTGTGTGATAACATCGTGTTCTGTTTTTGTATTGTTTTTCTGGATTCACAGGCAGTTGTTTCAAGACTATTGAAGAGTCTGTCTCTGCTCATGTGAAATACTCGCTGTAACCTGTTACACTTGTCTCAGGTTTGCATTTTCATTGGTTTGTATTCCTGCCGGGGTTTTTTTTAGAGCTTTGTAATATGTTTCTGGTATCTAGTGGTCAGTTACCCTTTCTCCTTCCCAAAACTGCCCTAGCTCTTCTGCATTTCAGAACAAGGTTGGTCAATTCTGCAAAGAATTGACATGGAGCAAGAGTTGTGGTGCACTACCTTCATAAAATTTGGGGAGTCTTTTTCATCCATGAGGATGATACAAGTCCTGTCATTCAGTGAAGATCTACAGCTTTATATAGATGGTTTAAAATAAGACTTAGATTTGTGGCTATTGTTCCTAAAAAGCTTTGTATTGTATCTTTGGCTTGTTCACTTTCATGTTGATACAGTATCGGACTACTCTGCTCAAAGTGAATGTTTCAGTTTTTTCTGAGCGTTTTCTAGCTTGGACAATATCTGTAAATAACTGCGATTTTGTATCTCCCTGCTCTACTTAGCTACAACCTCAAGTGCAATTTTGAAAAGCAGCAATATGGGGTGGGGGGGTGCAGTGGCTCAGACCTGTAATGCTAGCACTTTGGGAGAGATGGCTTGAGCCCAGAAGTTCCAGACGAGCCTTGTCGTCCCAGCCACTCAGGAGGCTGAGGTACGATCCCTCAAGCCTGCGGAGGTCAAGGTAGGAGGAACCCTTGAGTTTAGGGAGGTTGAGGGTGCAGTGAGCCATGATTGTGCCACTCCACTCCAGCCTGGCTAACAGAGGAGACCGTCTCTCCCCCATCCCCCCCCGAAAAAAGCAATGATAGCGTGCATCTCTTGTTCTTTATACTTGGGGACATCTTAAGGCTATTAATACAGTTTCCATTGACAGGAGGGTAATTCTTAGAGCAGCGTGATATTAGTATATCTATTCAAGCTTTATGTCACATTTTAGTAGACGGCTGAGTTACTGTCACTTTTTTCTTCCTGCCTTCTATGATGTCTTGTTGAAACATGAGAACCGTAGCTTGGTTTGGCATGAAATTGTTAGGTCATGGCTCAATCCTTTAAACTTTGTTCTATTCAGGATTTTTAAAAAAAACTGCGGGCTATTGTGGTTAACATTTTATTATCCTGGATATATGCAGGATTACATAAGAACTTTGCCAAGCTAGAGATTTCCTTTTACCTGTTCTGTTTATCCTTTCTGATCCATAAAATGAGCATTTTCAGCTCCAAGTTTCTTCAGCTATATCTTTAATTGTTTTAATTACTAGGGAAAGCATCGGTTTCATGATTTTCAGTTTCTTGTCCTTAGTATTCATTACCTTTCTGGTTCTTCTCCTTTCTGATGTTTTCTGGTCTTTGGCCCTTCCGCTTTATGGGACAAAAAATGGATTTTCTAACGTCATTTCTGTTCATTATCTCCAATGCTGAGTTACTCCCCCACCCACCCCACCTTTTTTTTTTTTTTTTTTTTTTTTTTTTTTTTTTTTAAAAAAAACACAGGGTCTCACTCTGTCGTTTAGGCTGGAGTATAGTGGTAAGATCACAGCCTCGACCTCCTGGGCTCAAATGATGCTCACAAGTATCTGGGGACGACTAGTACATGCCACCACTCCTGGCTAATTTTTAAACTTTTGTAGAGACAAGGTCTTGCTATGTTGTCCACGATAGTCTCAAACTCCTTAACTGGAGCAATGCTCCTGCTTTGGCCTCCGAAAGTGCTGGGGATTATAGGCATGAGCCACCAGGCCTGGCCTCTTTCAATGCAGTCACATCTTCTGTAACAAGGTTCTCTTAGACTTTGGGGGATGGCCCTAGTTAGGCAAAAATAAGATTTCTTAGTCTTTTCCAGTGACAAGAACTTCTTACAACTATGGTCATGGATTATATGTGCATATCATAACTCAAATGGTTTGATATGCATCATCTGATTTGATTACCACAGTCACGCATTTAAAGAGATGAGTGTATCCTTTAAAAAGATACACTAAGAGGTGAACTAAGAATGTTCTGTAGCGACTTAATGTCGTAACTTGTAGGTAAGAGAGCCTGTGTTTAACTCCCAGTCCCCATATCGGCTGACCATCGAATTGCCTGGGCGGCTTCCTAAATGCATTATTGCCAGAGAACTACACACTAGATCTGGCTACAGAAAGCACACACAGGTGCCTGTGAAAGGCAGGAGCACCCAGGGGTCAAGAGCAAAGGCTCTAGACTCAGCGTGTGTACATCTGTAAACACTGAAAATCTGAGACAGGTTTCAGGTAATGTAGAAAGTTTATTTTGCTCAAGTTGAGCACACCTGTATGTGACAGTCTCAGGAGTTCCTGATGCCCTGTGCCCAAGGTGGTCAGAACACAACTGGGTTTTCTATATTCTAGGGGGAGACATGACACATCAATCAACATATGCAGGATGAACATTGGTCCTGTCTGGAAAGGCGGGGCAGGTCTAGAAAGGCAAGACCACTTGAAGCAAAGGTGAGAAAACTCGGCAGGGAGGGGGGCTTCCAGTTCCTCGGTAGATAAAAGAGAAATTGTTGGATTCTTTTGCGTTTCCGATGAGCCTCTCTAAAGGAGGCAGTTGTGTGCAGTTATCTCAGTGAGCAGAGGGGTGGCTTTGAATAGAATGAAAGGTAGGTTGGCCATAAGCAGTTCCAAGCCTAACTTTTCCCTTTAGCTTAGTGATTTATTTCCTCTCACACATCTGAGACTGTGTACTGTGTAACTTGAGCCTTGGTTTCCACATCTGTAAAATGGGTAACAGTCCCCAGAGAGAGTGATAATCGGTAAGATCCATATAAATCATAATACCTAACCACAGATACTGAAATTCTGGCTTTATTTATAGCCATTACTGTCACTGCTGTTTCAAAATCCTTTGGAACAGAAATAGACCAGTCACATTCAGACCTTTGACCTCTTTGCCAGTCCTTTGCCTCCTCTCTATTGATAATCGCTCCATGGGTAACCTTCATACAGGTTTATAAAGGTGGTTTTTGTTTTTTTCCAGAGATGGGGTCTTGCAATGTTGCCCAGGCTGGTCTCGAACTACTGGGCTCAAGTGTTCTGCCCACCTCGGCCTCCCAAAGTGCTGGGGTTACAGCCATGAGCCATTGCACCTGGCCAAGGTGTGTTTTTTGTTAATGTAACTTAAACTTTGAGAGAGACTTGTATTATGATAACTTACAGCTTATCACCCTGAGTCCTAAGCCAACTTGGTTGTGAAATGCAAGGTATGTTCATGAGAGAACTGGGACTCACACGTGAAGATTACTATACACAATTAAACACTCACTGTTACTGCAGAATCAACATTCTTCCTCTGATTTCCAGTTACAAACTGATACTGCACTACAGCCTGTGTGCCCAGGGAGAGCAGACGTGCATGATGGCAGCTTTGGCCCTGAGCACCATGCTGCTTTACTTTTTGGAGAGTGGATTGCAAACACAATGGCTGTCAGAAGTCTTCTCATAGACCAAGATGTTAGAAATTTTCGGTGCCACAAAAGAAATACCACTTGAATGTAAATTTAATTTTCTGCCATTTTTACTTCTATAGAAGGGTGCAACTTGTGGGTGGAGCAATACGGAGGGCACACCTGAACAAGGGAGGGGTGTCGGGGGTTTTTATTCCTGACGCAGGGAGCCCCTATTGCCGTCATTCCCCTATTGGCTAGGGTCGGACCACACAGTGCAAGCTAATTCTGCTGGCTATTTTCAAGCAGGGGTATGAGTCGGAGTGGTGTGTGGGGGGTGAGTAGCTTGGCAGAAAGGGCGGTTACAGAAGAGGTGCTTCGGGATGAGTCAGGACGGCAGGTGACCAGGGGTGACTCAGAATGGAGCAGGTCACCAGGGGAACAGATGTGAACTACTGATTTAGAACTAGCGGGAAAGTTTCTTACCGAAACTTACAGGCAGGGGGGCGAAGAGAACCACGAGAAACTTCAAAATGGAGAACAAAGAATGAGTTGAACATACTGAGATACTGATTCTTTGAAGACAAACTTGGAGTTCACTATATTTAACAGGTGGTAGAAGGCACGGAAAGAAAATGAACAAGCATCCTGTCTTGGACCCTGTCCCTCAGCCCTTGAGTTCAAAGGGCAGAGGCATTCAAATGTTTGTCGGGTTAATAAATGGTTAATGTCCGCTGGTCTGCCACTGTTCTCCCTGGGAGCGTGGCCAAGGTCTATATCCCCTATTCTTCCCCCTCCCTCTGGCTTGATCTGGTTTCATCTATTGGAAAAATCTGCATCAAAATGACAATCTCAACGCTGAAAGAGACTTTAATCTCAAGCACCATGTAGCCCAGTGAATTTTTTTAAAGTGCGATTGGGGTTGGGAGATGCGGAGAATGAGTAGAGCTTTTGGATCTGTTATCAGAAGCGTTTGAACCAGAGTAACTCCATCCTGAGTGAGGGCTAGGAAAATGAGGCTGGAAATCGGGAGGCTGCATTCTGGACTGGTAGCTATTCCTGGCCTCTAGATACGTATGGTAAGGAAATTTGAGCACAAAAAAATACACTTGAAATTTTCAGCAAGCAATTACTATAGAAGGGTGACTGCAATGCAAAATGGAGACAAAAAAGAGGAAGATTCTGACACAGGTAGCCCCTACTGCTGTCAATCCCCTATTGGCTAAGGTTGGACCACACAGTCTAAGCGAATTCTGAATGCCTATTTTAAAGAGAGCAGTGGTACGAGTCTGAGTAGCAGGAATGACTTTTACAGAACTGGTGACTCAAGATGATTGACGTCAGAGCAGGTAATCAGGGGAGACTCAAGATGGAGCAGGTGACCCAGGGCAACATGTGTGAACTACTGATTAGAACTGGTGGAAAAGGTTGTTTGTCGAAACTTAGGGGCAAGGAGATGAGAATGAGAAGGTTAACCTTTAAAATGGCCAAACAGGGGAGCCGAACATGCTGATACGTTGGTTCTTTGGGAGGCGATGTCAGAACTCATTGTACTTCACAATTGACAGGCTGAAATCTTTGAAGAGGTGTATTCATTATATCCTATAATGCTTACTAAAGAGACCCAGACGTGGGAGTGTTCTGTTATCCTGGTATCTTGAACAGAGGCATTCCTAATTTTGCTTTAAAGATGTTGATTTTTTTAAAATACAGTAAGAAAATTCTTTATCACAAATCCTTGTAGCAGAGCATGTCTCTTCCCCAAGGTTTTTTTTTTTTTGGTGTGGTCTTGCAGTCTTGCTCTGTTGTCCAGGGTGGAGTACAATGATGCAATCTCAGCTCATTGCAACCTCTACCTCCCGGGTTCAAGAAAATTCTCCTGCCTTAGCCTCCCAAGTAGCTGGGCTCACAGGCACTTGCCACCACCCCTGGCTAATTTCTGTGTTTTTTAGTACAGACTGTTTCACCATGTTGTCTAGACTGGTCTGAAACTCCTGACCTCAAGTGATCCACCCACCTCAGCCTCATGAAGTGCTGGGATTACAGGCATGAGTCACCACGCCCGGCCCCTCATGATCTTTATCCTATATAAAGAAGCATTGTACCCAGGGTGGACACATTCCCCTTCTTTCTTTCGGAAATGCCCTACTGTATGGATAACAGTACTTACACTACTTCCGTAAACATACTTTTGCTTTCCACTGTGGACTTGCCCCTGAATTCTTGTGTGCACGAGATCCAGGAACCCTGTCTTGGTGTCCGTATCAGGACCCCTTGCCTGTAACATTGTTACCTCCCTTTTTGACCAAAGCAGCCTCCCTTTTGTTCTGACTGCCTTATGGTGTGGAGCCCCAAAACTAGTTGGCATCTCTGGGCCCCTAAAGATCTAGGTAATACTTGGTGAATTTTTAAAATCCCCCTTTTCATGGGTTTTCACAAATTCAAAGTACCTTCCAAGATTTTCCCAAATTCCAGGTACTTCAAACATTATTGTTAGAGGGAAAGGGTTCCTGATCCAGCCCCAAAAGAGAGGGTTCTTGGGTCTCGTGCAAGGAAGAATTCAGGGCAAGTCTGTGAAGTGTGAAAGCAAGTTGATTAGGAAAATCAAGAAATAACGAATGGCTACTCCGTAGAGCAGCCTTCAGGGCTATGCTGGAGCATAGCGAAATGAGAATAAGCTTTCATGTTAGAATCCTGGCTGTGTGATCTTCAACTTCCTTAATATCTCTGAGCCACTTCATTTATCTGGAGAATGGGGCTAAATCTTCCTCTTTGAGGTTGTTGTTTTTTTTTTTTTTTTTTTTTTTTTTTTTTTTTTTTGAGGCTTACAGCCAATAATATAAGGCACCTGACATGCAGTAAACAAATCAAAGGTAAATACCATTATTCAGTCTTCAGCACAGAATTTTTCATTTTATTACCATACTGCCCTTCCTCCCCCACTTTCTAAAGGACAGAGACACCTCATTTTTTCAAATCTAACATGTACTCCCATCCCCATGACTGGCTTTCAGTAGATTGATTATAGTGTGCAGAGGTCAGCGAACTTTGGTCCACATGTTTAGTAAATAAAGGTTAATTGGAACACAGCCTTGTCCACACATCAGTTGAATAGTTGCAATGGGAATCTGATGGACTGCACCTAAAATATTTACTATTTGGCCCTTTACAGAAATAGTTTGTCATCCCTTGGCTTACAGCAGGTTGTATTTTGTTTTCCTGTCTCTCTCTCCCCCCGTCCCCCCACTGCCCGGCTCTCTCTGCCAGCTGGGTTTCAGGCTAGCCTCAGTTTGAATGCACTTGCCCCAGATCTGATGAGACAGTTGATCAAATCGGCTAACAAGGGTTCATTGCTATGGGCTCATGGTGTCTTTGGAGATGGGGTTGTGCGTGGGTGGTCACAGCCTTAACCCACAGCCCTGCTCCCAGGAAGCTTCCTGTCCACTTTTGTGGATAAACAAGGCATGCATAGCTGGGCACAGTAGCTCACACCTCAAATCCCTGTGCTTTGGGAGGCTGAGGCAAGAGGATTGCTTCAGCTCAGGAGTTGGAGAACCAGCCTGGGCAACATGGGAAAACCCTGTCTCCACTAAAAATATAACAGGATGTGATGGTATGTGCCTGTAAGCCCAACTACTTGGGAGGCTGAAGGGGGGATGGCTTGAGCCCAGGAGGCAGAGGCTGGAGGTGAGCTATGATTGTGCCACTACACTTGCAGCCTGGGTAACAGCAAGACATCTCAAAAATACAAATAAAAACAAAGCCGTGTGAGCCACAGGCCAGAACTTTAATCCAGACTTGTATACCAATTTGCTTTCAACCTTTTAATCTGGGCCTCAGTTCCCCCATCCATTAAAGGGCAATTTTTTGAAGTTTTAGGGTACATGTGTACAACATGCAGCTTTGTTACATACGTATACATGTGCCACGTTGGTGTGCTTCACTTGTTAACTCGTCATTTAACATTAGGTATATCTCCTAATGCTATCCCTCCCTGCTCCCCCCACCCCACAGCACCATAACAGGCCCTGGTGTGTGATGTTCGCCTTCCTGTGTCCCTGTGTTCTCATTGTTCAATTCCCACCTATGAGTGAGAACATGTGGTTGGTTTTTTGTCCTTGCCATAGTTTGCTGAGAATGATTCCCAGCTTCATCCATGTCCCTACAAAGGACATGAACTTATTTTTTATGGCTGCATAGTATTCCATGGTGTGTATGCTACATTTTCTTAATCCAGTCTATCATTGTTGGGCATTTGGGTTGGTTCCAAGTGTTTGCTATTGTGAATAGTGCTGAAGTAAACGTGTGCATGTGTCTTTATAGCAGCATGTTTTATAGTCCTTTAGGTATATACCCAGTAATGGTATGGCTGGATCAAATTGTATTTCTAGTTGTAGCTCCCTGAAGAATCGCCACACTGACTTCCGCGATGGTTGAACTAGAGTCCCGCCAACAGTGTAAAAGTGTTCGTATTTCTCCACATCTTCCCCAGCACCCGTTTCCTGACCTTTTAATGATTGCCACTGTAACTGGTGTGAGATGGTATCTCATTGTGGTTTTGATTTGCATTTGATGGCCAGTGACAAGCATTTTTTCATGTCTGTTGGCTGCATAAATGTCTTTTGAGAAGTGTCTGTTCATATCCTTTGCCCACTTTTTGATGGGGTGGTTTCTTGTAAATTTGAGTTCTTCGTAGATTCTGGATATTAGCCCTTTGTCAGATGAGTAGGTTGTGAAAATTTTCTCCCATTCTGTAGATTGCCTGTTCACTCTGATGGTAGTTTGTTTTGCTGTGCAGAAGCTCTTGAGTTTAATTAGATCTCGTTTGTCAATTTTTGGCTTTTGTTGCCATTGCTTTTGGTGTGTTAGACATGAAGTCCTTGCCCATGCCTATGTCCTGAATGGTATTGCCTAGGTTTTCTTGTAGGATTTTTATGGTTTTAGGTCTAACATGTAAGTCTGTAATACATCTTGAATTGATTTTTGTATAAGGTGTAAGGAAGGGATCCAGTTTCAGCTTTCTACATATGGCTAGCCAGTTTTCCCAGCACCATTTATTAAATAGGGAATACTTTCCCCATTTCTTGTTGTCAGGTTTGTCAAAGATCAGATAGATGTGTGGCATTGTTTCTGAGGGCTCTGTTCTGTTCCATTGGTTTATATCTGTTTTTGTACCAGTACCATGCTGTTTTGGTTACTGTAGCCTTGTAGTATAGTTTGAAGTCAGGTAGCATGATGTCTCCAGCTTTGTTCTTTTGGCTTAGGAGTGACTTGGAAATGCAGGCTCTTTTTTGGTTCCATATGAACTTTAAAGTAGTTTTTTCCAATTCTGTGAAGAAAGTCATTGGTAGCTTGATGGGGATGGCATTGAATCTATAAATTACCTTGGGCAGTATGGCCATCTTCACGATACTGATTCTTCCTACCCAAGAGCATGGAATGTTCTTCCATTTGTTTGCATCCTCTCTTATTTCATTGAGCAGTGGTTTGTAGTTCTCCTTGAAGAGGTCCTTCACGTCTCTTGTAAGTTGGATTCCTAGGTATTTTATTCTCTTTGAAGCAATTGTGAGTGGGAGTTCACTCATGAGTTGGCTGTCTGTTATTGGTGTATAAGAATGCTTGTGATTTTTGTACATTGTTTTTGTATCCTGAGACTTTGCTGAAGTTGCCTATCAGCTTTAAGGAGATTTTGGGCTGAGAAGATGGGGTTTTCTAGATACACAATCATGTCATCTGCAAACAGGGACAATCTGACTTCCTCTTTTCCTTTATTTTTTTCTGTTCCCTGATTGCCCTGGGCAGAACTGCCAACACTATGTTGAATACGAGTGGTGACACAGGGCATTCCTATCTTATACCAGTTTTCAAAGGGAATGCTTCCAGTTTTTGCCCATTCAGTATGATATGGGTGTGGGTTTGTCATAGATGGCTCTTAGTATTTTTAGGTATCTCCCGTCAATACCTAATTTGACAGTTTTTAGCATAAAGCTTGTTGAATTTTGTCAAAGGCCTTTTCTGCATCTATTGAGATAATTGTAGTTTTTGTTGTTGGTTTTGTTTATATGCCAGATTACGCTTGATTTGCATATGTTGAACCAGCCTTGCCTCCCAGGGATGAAGCCCACTTGATCATGGTGGATAAGCTTTTTGATGTGCTGCTGGATTTGGTTTGCCAGTATTTTACTGAGGATTTTTGGACTGATGTTCATCAGGGATATTGGTCTAAAATTCTCTTTTGTTGTCTCTGCCAGGCTTTGGTATCAGGATGATGCTGGCCTCATAAAATGAGTTAGGGAGAATTCCGTCTTTTTCTATTGGTGGGAACAGTTTCAGAAGGAATGGTACCAGCTCCTCCTTGTATCTCTGGTAGAATTCGGCTGTGAATCCATCTGGTCTTGGACTTTTTTTGGTTGGTGAGCTGCTATTCCCTCAATTTCAGAGCCTGTTACTGGTCTATTCAGTTTCAACTTCTTCCTAGTGTAGTCTTGGGAGGGTGTATGTGTCGAGGAAATTTTTTATCCATTTCTTCCAGATTTTCTACTTCATTTGCATAGAGGTGTTCATAGTATTCTGTGGTAGTTTATATTTCTGTGGGATCAGTGGTGATATCCCCTTTATCATTTTTTTATTGTGTCTATTTGAGTCTTTATTAGTCTTGTTAGTGGTCTATCAGTTTTGATCTTTTCAAAAAACCAGCTCCTGGATTCATTTTTTTTTCTTTGAAGGGTTTTTTGTCTCTTTCCTTCAGTTCTCTTCTGATCTTAGTTATTTCTTGCCTTCTGCTAGCTTTTGAATGTGTTTGCTCTTGCTTCTGTAGTTCTCTTGTGATGTTACGGTGTCAATTTCAGATCTTTCCTGCTTTCTCTTGTGGGCATTTACTGCTATAAATTTCCCTCTACACACTGCTTTGAATGTGTCCCAGAGATTCTGGTATGTCGTGTCTCTGTTCTCATTTTTCTCAAAAAGCTTTACTTCTGCCTTCATTTCATTATGTCCCCAGTAGGTCATTCAGGAGCAGGTTGTTCAGTTTCCATGTAGTTGAGTGGTTTTGAGTGAGTTTCTGAATCCTGAGTTCTAGTTTGATTGCACTGTGGTCTGAGAGATAGTTTGTTATAATTTGTTTTTACATTTGGTGAGGAGTGCTTTACTTCCAACTTAAGGGGTCAGTTTTGGAAATAGGTGTGGTGTGCTGAAAAGAATGTCTATTCTGTTGATTTGGGGTGGAGAATTCTGTAGGTGTCTATTAGGTCTGCTTGGTGCAGAGCTGAGTTCAGTTACTGGGTATCCTTTGTCTCGTTGATCTAATGTTGACAGTGGGGTGTTAGTCTCCTATTATTGTGTGGGAGTCTAAGTCTCTTTGTAGGTCCCTAAGGACTTGTTTTATGAATCTGGGTTCTCCCTTATTGAGTGCCTATATATTTAGGATAGTTAGCTCTTGTTGAATTCATCCCTTTACCATTATGTAATGGCTGCCTTTCTCTTCATCTTTGGTTTAAAGTCTGTTTTATCAGAGGCTAGGATTGCAACCTCTACCTTTTCTTGTTTTCCATTTGCTTTTTAGATCTTTCTCCATCCGTTTATTTTGAGCCTATGTGTGTTTGTCTGCATGTGAGACGGGTTTCCTGAATACAGCACACTGATGGGTCTTGACTCCTTATCCAATTGGCCAGTCTGTGTCTTTTAATTGGAGCATTTAGCCCATTTACATTTAAAGTTAATATTGTTTGTGAATTTGATCCTGTCATTATGATGTCAGCTGGTTATTTTGCTCGTTATTTGATGCAGTTTCTTCCTAGCCTTGATGGTCTTTACAATTTTGCATGTTTTTGCAGTGGCTGGTATGGGTTGTTCCTTTCCATGTTTAGTGCTTCCTTCAGGAGCTCTTTTAGGGCAGGCCAGGTGGTGACAAAATCTCTCAGCATTTGCTTGTCTGTATTTTGTTTCTGCTTAGTAATGAAGCTTAGTTTGGCTGGATATGAAATTCTGGGTTGAAAATACTTTGAGAATGTTGCGTATTGGCCCCCACTGTCTTCTGGCTTGTAGAGTTTCTGCCAAGAGATCAGCTGTTAGTCTGATGGGCTTCCCTTTGTGGGTAACCTGACTTTGTCTGGCTGCCCTTAACATTTTTTCCTTCATTTCAACTTTGGTGAATCTGACAATTATGTGTCTTGGAGTTGCTCTTCTCCAGGAGTATCTTTATGGCATTCTCTGTATTTCCTGAATTTGAATATTGGCCTGCCTTGCTAGATTGGGGAAGTTCTCCTAGATAATATCCTGAAGGGTGTTTTCCAACTTGGTTCCATTCTCCCCGTCACTTTCAGGTAAACCAGTCAGATGTAGATTTGGTGTTTTCACATAGTCCATTTTTTTCTCTAAACTTGTTTAGTTTCATTCATTTGATCTTCCATCACTGATACCCTTTCTTCCAGTTGATCAAATTGGTTACTGAGGCTTGTGCATTTGTTGTGTAGTTCTTGTGCCACGGTTTTCATCTCCATCAGGTCCTTTAAGGACTTCTGCACTGGTTACTCTAGCCATTCCTCTAATTTTTTTCAAGGTTTTTAACTGTGGCATGGGTTCGAACTTCCTCCTTGAGCCCGTAGTAGTTTGTCTGAACCCTTCTCTCAACTTGTCAGTCATTCTCTGTCCAGCTTTGTTCCATTGCTGGTGAGGAGCTGTGTTCCTTTGGAGGAGAGAGGCACTCTGATTCTTAGATTTGTTTTTCTGCTCTACTTTTCCCTCATCCTTGTGGTTTTATCTACCTTTGGTCTTTGATGGTGACATACAGATGGGGCTTCGGTGTGGATGTCCTTTCTGTTTTCCTGCTAACAGTAAGGATCCTCAGCTTCAGGTCTGTTAGAGTTTGCTGGAGGTCCACTCCAGACCCTGTTTTCCCTGGATATCAGCAGTGGAGGCTGCAGAACAGTTGGATATTGGTAAATAGAAAATGTTGCTGCCTGATTATTCCTCTGGAAGTTTTGTCTCAGGAGTACCTGGCTGTGTGAGGTGTCAGTCTGCCCCTGCTGGGGGGTGCCTCCCAGTTAGGCTACTCAGGGGTCAGGGACCCACTTGAGGCAGTCTGTCTGTTCTCAGATCTCCAGCTGTGTGCTGGGACAACCTCAACTCTCTTCAAAGCTGTCAGACAGGAACATTTTAAGTCTGCAGAGGTTTTTGCTGCCTTTTGTTTGGCTATGCCCTGCCCCCAGAGGTGGAGTCTACAGAGGCAGGCGGGCCTCCTTGAGCTGTAGTGGGCTCTACCCAGTTGGAGCTTGTTGGCTGCTTTGTTTACCTACTCAAGCCTTGGGGACATGGCAGATGTCTGTCCCCCAGCCTTGCTGCTGCCCTGCAGTTTGATCTGACTGCTGTGCTAGCAATAAGCCAAGGTTCTATGGGCATAGGACCCTCCAAGGCAGGATGGGATATAATCTCCTGGTATGCCATTTGCTAAGACTGTTGGAAAAGTGCAGTATTAGGGTGGGAGTGACCCAATTTTCCAGGTCCCTTCTGTCAGAGCTTTGCTTGGCTAGGAAAAGGGAATTCCCTGACACCTTGTGCTTCCCAGGTGAGGCAATGCCTTGCCCTGCTTCTGCTCTTGTTCACTGTCCTGCAGCCACTGTCTGACACTGCTCAGTGAGATGAACCTGGTACCTCAGTTGGAAATGCAGAAATCACCTGTCTTCTGTGTTGCTCACGCTGGGAGCTATAGACTAGAGCTGTTCCTATTTGGCCATCTTGGCTCCTCTCCGAAGATGAAATAATAACAGGACCCACCCTTCTACCCTGATACCATCACTGTAAAAACTGAATTGAATTATTTTCGCTTTAAAAGTTCTTGATTAGAACAGCATTTGGGGGATATATGAGCTCTCACTTGACCTTCACTCCCAATTTTGCCTAGAAAATGTGTTCACCCTTAGAAGGACATGAGTGACCCTGCTTTAGATCCATCTGTCCTGGTGCCAGCCTTCCTGCCTCAGTTCCTCCTCCCTACCCAAATTCCCTGTTCTGGCCAACTTAGTGTCCTGTGACTGTGCCTGTGCCTGGAGAACCCCTCCCACAGACCCCCAGTGCTGACTACAACAGGTGACCCTGGTCTCATTGAGAAGACCAACAGCCCCTTTCTAGGTGGTACCATGGAAATGGCATCTGCCTGCTAAGGGCATTGCCAAGGACGCCTGGGTCCCTGCAGCCCAGACCTTGAGACGGCTGCTTTTTAGACTAAATTGGGGTCACCGAGTCTAATCTGTCCTAGTCCCTCCGTTTCCCCAAAGCCCTGGAGCAGATGGTGGTCACTTTCGTCCATTTCCTTCCAGCTCCCTCATTAACATGCGTCTTCCTTTGCTGGGGCATCTCTCAGTGCCTCTCTCAGCAGATGGTAAATGAGGACCTGTTCCATGTCAAATGTTCCTCTGGGAACAGAAGAGGAACTTAAAGGAGTGTCAGCAGTTTTTGGAGTCTGTTTATGGGAGGACGTGGTAGAAGGGATGTGCCACCCACATACCTCCTTCATCCTGCCTGTACCCCGAGTCTGAGAGGGCAGCCACTGTGGGCACCCCTCGAATCAGTCCATCGGGGCCTCTCTTCCTCCATGGGAGCCCTGGGCTGGGCTTCTGGAACCGCCTGCATGGATGTTGCAGGAGCCTCGTGTCGGTGCTGCTTGCCTTTTCGTTTGTGCTCCAGCCAACCCCACAGCAGCAGAGTGGGGTTTTATGGAAGGCGGGCTTGAGCCCAAGCCCCACTGGATCCAGTGGCTCCCAGTCCCTGACAATGCTCACCATGCACCTCCCTCCACCTGGAAGGCAGTCAGGGCTGAGTAGCTCTCCCTGCACCTTGGCTGCTGCCAAAGCCCTTTAAAGTCGTGTACCTCATAGTCCTTGCGAACCTACAGGTGTTACCTTGTAGGACAGAAGAGACTTAGCAGCTGTGATTAAGGCAACTGAGATGGGGGAGAGTAGTCTGAATTACCCAGGTGCGTCCAATATAATGTCAGTTTGAGGCTTGCTCTGTCATCAAGGCTGGAGTGCAGTCGCATGATCTTGGGTCACTGCAACCTCGGCCTCCCACGTTCAAGCGATTTTTCTACCTCAGCCTCCTGAGTAGCTGGGATGACAGGTGCGTACCACCATGCCAGGCTAGTTTTTGTATTTTTAGTAGAGATGGGGGTTTTGCCATGTTGACCAGGCTGGTCTTGAGCTCCTGACCTCAGGTGATCTGGCTGCCTTGGCCTGAATCCCATAAGCTCTTAAAAGCAGAAAGACTGTCTTCACTGTGTTCAGAGAGTTGCTACAACGACCTGAGAAGTGAAACTACACCTACAGCAGCAGTAGGTGCTGTAACACCCTTAGGTAATAGTGTTTTACCTAGGGGTGGAGCCTTTGGGGAATAGGGTAACAGGGCGCGTACATGTCTTCACTTCTCTAGACAGGATCACTTCGATCTCTGTCAAGTCTGAGTCTCTAGAATAAAATAAAGGTGTCGGCTGCGTCCCTTTAGGAAGCTCTAGGGGAGACTTTTTGCTTTCTCCAGCTTCTAGAGGCCACCTGTGTTGCTTTGGCCTGTGGCTTCTCCCCTCAAAGAGCATCTCTTCGCAGTGACCTTCTCTGCCCTTTCTACTTGTAAGGACCCCTGCGATGACACTGGGCACAGCCAGCTACTCCAGGATAACCTTCCCATCACAGTCAGCTAGTTAGTAACCTAGATCCCATCTATACCCATTATGGTCCCTTGATATTGTCACAAGATCCTTAGGGTGTTGCTTTGCAACTGGAAATCCCTGTGGCCAGTGGCACCTTCTGCCTGGGCATTGCTCACACCTGCTGGGCTCATTCTGCCCACCTCACTCAGCAGGCTGCACTTGGCTTGTGCCACTGGCCCAGATCCCCACACCTTCCAAGGGTAAGCCAGGCCGTGGGGGCGCCAAGGTAGTGGTTGGGGGTGGTGGTGTGTGTGCTGGTGGTTGAGTCCTGCCCCAAGCACATACATAGCCAGGTGGGTTACAAAAGTGCCTAGGCTTGCCCACAACTTTGCTTTGAAATTGGAGTGGGCACCTGGAAGCGGGGAGAGGCGAGGGAGTTGGGAGCAGGCACTTTGGAGCCTGCAGTGGGGAGGGGAGACTTCCCAGGTCCCTGAGACCACAGGGTTGCCCGGGTCCGGAACCACAGCTGGGTGGCTGCAGCTGTGTACAGGAGGGTGGAGCTCCTGCCTGTTCCCAGCTCTTGGTGGCTCTGGATTGTGCAGCCTTGGCTATGCCTCCCTGTCTGCAGCTGGCATCCCTGCAGTGGCTGCTCCAGATGGGCTACTGCTGCCATTGCCATGTCCCATGACAGGTGTCCGGGAGGAGGAGATGCACGCGCTTGCAGGGGGCCATTTTTCTGCCTAGTGTAATGTATTAGGCTTTGACATTTTTGCCAGGCTGGCAGGCCTAAAAGGAGAAATCAGTGTGGTCTTAATTTGGATCCACCGGAGGCGTGTTTTTGCATGAGGAACAGTAGTGCTTTGACGCTTAGAAGCAGTGATGGGTTAACACGCTCTTAAGTGTTGTTGACGTTGGTATCTGTGGACTTCCACTGAGAAGCGCTAGCTTGGGAGTTAGCTGACCTGAGTGTGAGTCTGGCTGTCCCTGCTAGTTGTGTGGCCTTAGTCTGGGTGTCACTTCCCACCTAACATGGTAGCTCTAAAATGTGCTACCCACCCATCCTTGTGAGTAATAGATGCTCAAAAAAATGACTTCTACTGAAACCAGGGAAGATGAGCAGGATCAAGGTGGGATCTACTATGTGAGGAGGACAGAGGCTTCCTGAATTGTGAAGTCCTGAGTCTGATAACCCGAGAAAACAAAGGCCAACCTGCGTCCGCAGGCTGGCCTTGACTGTTGAAGCCCTTGCCTTGACTATTGACGTTGCAATGGGATGAAGTTCCCCAATTTTCAGAGCCTGACCGTTTAAGCAATATTCACATTATCTACAGAGCAGCCAACCCTTAGCCACAGGTGGATTCTACATTGTCCCAACAGCATTCTTATTTAAGGTGGAAGGGGCTTGCTTCACCATAGCTGAGGGCTGTGGGTAAGACTTTCTGATGCTTTTGGAGTGGAAGTAAAAGTTACGATTGATGTTTATTAACACAATCTCAGATGGAAATCCTGGACCTCAAGGCTGCCATCTACGGTTGAACAGGTTGCACACAATTCCAGGATGTGCTTTGATAGAGCCAGTAGGAGTTGAGGCCTGAACTGTGCCCCACTTGGCAAGCCTGTGAAGCTAAGTGTAGGACTGTATCTGCCAAGAAATACCTTATTCATTTTGTGCAGACGCAACTTAGGAGTTAACAGCAAATTTGTCTCTGGTAATGAACTGAAGCGTTCTTCATGCATTTGGGGCAGTGAGAGGCAAGTTCTCCTGGATTTCCACCAGAAACCTAGAAATCAAGCTTGGGTCATGTCTACATGACAGCTGAATGCACCGTGGGTCTTTCTTTTGGGCCCCACGTGGTGACGGACACATGCTGATGGAATGTGCCTAAAAATGAAGGGTTCCGTTTGTCATGTTTCTTAAAAACAAGGGTTACATGTTTATCATGGGACTTTAGGGTTTTCCTGTGTTCCTTCCGTGACAGCCTGGAAAGGCTTATCTTTTGTGGGCTGATTGGGAGGATGTGAGGGATACAGCACATCAGCAAGGAAAGACCTACTGTGAATGGGACATGGCCAGAAATTAGTCCCATGGGCCAGGGACAGTGGCTCATGCCTGTAATCCCAGCACTTTGGGAGGCCAAGGCAGGTGGATCATTTGAGGTCAAGAGTTTGAGACCAGCCTGGCCAACATGGTGAAAACCCCATCTCTACTAAAAACGCAAAAAAATAAGCCAGGCATGGTTGGGATGCACACGTAATCCCAGCTACTTGGGAGGCTGAGGCCGGAGACTCACTTGAAACCCGGGAGGCAGAGGGTGCAGTGAGGCAAGATCATGTCACTGAGCTCCAGCCTGGGTAACAGAGCAATACTTTTTTTTTCTGAGCTAAAGTCCCATGGCCATTGTTAACTTCTCAGAGGATAGGAAACAGTTTATATCCTGGGTGGCCACGTGTCCCATTGAAAACGGATGTTCTGTCCTTATAGAAGGAAGAAGGAATGGATATTGGGGACTTCAGGGCTGTCCAACACAGTGGCTTCCAGAAATGCTTTGGCTGCTGGGGAGGTTCATTGCAATATGCATGCACGCTGTTACATACTTTCTCAGCCCAGCTGCACAGCCCCAGCTCAATTCGGCAGTCTTTGATGGAAATCTCTAGAAAGAGGTAGAAGAAAAGGACAGAAAGCTGAAAGGATGGAAATGGCCCCAGGGGCCTTTTGTCCCGTTCTCTCAGCCTGAGTCCCTAGGCTCCTCCGTATGAGGAATGTGGCTGGTGACTGCTGTGAAGATGAGTGTCCTGGGACCGAACATTTGGCTGCTGGACTTGAATTCATTTGCTACCATTGTACTTACCGAGCTGTTTGAGAAGAATCGTACGAACTCCATCTAATGCCGAGGTTGCTGCGATGGGGTTTGTGTGACCCAGGGGATGCATAAGACAAGTCGTTGGGTAGATGTCTAAATCTAAGAGTCCGCTTTCGAAAATCTCATTTCGAAATTTTCCTTTGGGCTATGTTGTAACATAAATAGCGTATTAGAATACATCTCATTTCTGAACTGAGAAAATCTGTCAGGAGTTCATGCTCAAAATTTTTGACAAGGGCATGTGACAACATTTGAAAGTGCTGCACCAAAGAGGTTACATCACAGCAATCCCCTTCAAATCGAAGCCTATTTTGGAGCTGTGAACTTACTGTCCACCTGGACTAGCCCCCTTCCCTAAAACTCATGCATCGCAATCACGGCTGGGGGTGGTGGCTTAGCCTATAATCCTAGCACTTCGGGAGGCCAAGGTGGCAGGATGAATTGAGCCCAGGAGTTTGAGGCCAGCCTGGACAACCTAGTAAGACCTCGTCTCTATGCCCCGTCCCCCCACTCCCCCCAAAAAAAAGCCAGGTGTGGTGGCATGCACCTGTCATTAGTCCCAGCTACTTGTGAGGCTGAGGTGGGACGAGTGCTTGACCCTGGGAGATAAAGGCTATAGTGAATCATGATTGTGTCACTACACTCCAACCTGGGTGACAGTGGGATCCTGTCTCAAAAACAGGTGTGCCTGTCCATGCTGAAGTTAACGTAGTACTGATTTATTTTTAGTTCAGGGAAGTTGACTTGAGGATTCATATTAGAAATTAACACACTTGACTGGTGAAATCCCGTCATCTGGCACAAACCTTTGGGGCTGTTGCAGGTTTTTCCATCTGAATATTGTCCTGCTTTGTCTCCTGAATGTGTGGGGTCTCTGCCTTTGTCCATTTTTATCCCATGCTTTATTGACGACAATGGCAAACTGCCCTGAAGCTCAGACTTCTTGCTGAATAGCAACATGCTAGACCTAGAAGGCAAACCATTTACACATAAAACAGGCTGATGAGAAGCCAGCCTTTCAAATGGTTGTTGATTGCTGCCTCTTAAACAGTCTTACCTTTGAAGCTAATGTTCAGTCAATAGAGAAGAGCAAAGTTGCTGAGAGCAACAAAGAGCTTGGTTATCATTTGCCCTCTGGTTGAGTCTGATATTCGTCCGTGCATCCACCCAACAAATGTTTGAGCACCTGCTGTATATAGGGGTTAGTAGTCCACAGAGAATAACAAACCGCTGCCTTGTAAGAGGGCACATTCTAGTGGGTAGATAGATGGAAACAGATTAATAAGGGAAATGTACTATGGTGTGTCTGTCCATCATGGAGAAACAAAGGCAGGGATGGTGGGGATGGGGGACAAACGTGCCATGTCCAAAGATCACTTAAGAGCTTCAAATGAGCCAGGCATGGTGGCTCATGCTGTTAACCCCAGCAGCTTGGGAGGCCCAGGTGGGCAAGACCACCTGAGGCTGGGAGTTTGAGACCAGCCTGGGCAACATGGTGAAACTGTCTCTACTAAAAACACAAAAATTTATCAGGTGTGGTAGCGGGCATCTGTAATCCCAGCTACTCGGGAGGCTGAGGCAGAAGCATTGCTTGAACCCAGAAGACAGGTTGCAGTGAGCTGGGATTGCACCACTGCACTCCAGTCCGATGACAGGTCGAGGCTCCCTCTCAAAAACCAAACAGCTTTAAATTGAGTGACTTAGGAAGGCCTCACTGGGAGAGTGACATTCCAGGAAAGACTTCAAAGAGGTCAGGGAGGGAGCAGTGGTAACACATGGGGTGGCGCTCTCAACCTCAGCACCGTGTGTGTTCCAAGCTGGGTAATTCTTTGCTGTGGGTGCCGTAGGATTTTTACAGCAGCATCGTTGGCCTCTGCCCAGTGTATGTCAGTAGTACCCCCACCTCACCTCCAGGCCACCTCCAGGCACGACTACACATCTGCTGGAGAACAAAATTGCTTTCAGACCTGAGACCCTCAGCTGTAAGGACAGAGTTTCTTAAACACTGGAGCAGCAAGTGGAAAGTCCCTGAGGGGGAGGGTGAACAAAGAGGAGAATGGGGCAGTGGGGTGGGAGAAGCCATGGAGAGCCGGTTGTGGTAAGGCATTATGAATTACGCACGTTGAAATATTCTTAAACCTTGAGTGAATTGTATTTTTCAGCTTTTGAGTTCAGGGGTACATGTGCATGATGTGCAGGTTTGTTTCATGGGTAAACATGTGCCATGGTGGCTTGCTGCAGAGATGATCCTACCACGTCGGTATGAAGCCAAACATCCATTAGCTATTTTAATTTTAATTTTAATTTTTATTTTTTTTTGAATCGTTTCTCTGTTGCCCAGGCTGAATTGCAGTGGCATGATCTCAGCTCACTACAACCTCTTCCTCCCAGGTTCAAGTGATTGTCCTGCCTCAGCCTCATGAGTAGCTGGGATTACAGGCACCTGTAACCATGCCCAGCTAACTTTTGTATTTTTAATAGAGACAAAGTTTCACCATGTTACCCAGGCTGGTCTCAAACTCCCAAACTCAGGTGATCCACCTGCCTCGGCCTCCCAAAGTGCTGGGATTACAGGTGTGAGCCACCATGCCAGGTCTGCATTAGCTATTCTTTCTGATGCTCTCCCTTGCCCACCCCTACCGCAGGCCCCAGAATGTGAGTTCTTGGTCCAATGTGTCCACGTGTTCTTGTCTTTCAGCTTTTACTTACAAGGGAGGATATATGCGGTATTTCGTTTCTTGTTCTGCCTTAGTCTGCTGAGGATAATGGGCTCCAGCTCCACCCATGTCCCTGCAAAGGACATGATCTCGTTCCTTTTTATGGCCATGTAGTATCGATAGTGTGTATGTACCACATTTTCTTTATCCAGTCTATCTTTGATGGGCATTACGCACATTTAAATATTCCTGTGGATGTCTTGTGTTGGACATGTAAGCTAACTTCTATTGGGTATATACCTGACATTGGGATCGCTGGATCGTAGGATAGGCATCTATTTAACCTCAGGAGAGAGAGATCAGTCTTGTAAAGTATTTGTACCCATCTGATGTCCCGCAGGGGTATGTGAGAATTCCAGTTTCATCACATCCGTGCCAAAACGTTGTATTTCCTTTTTCATTTTAGGATTTTGATGAGTATAAAGTGCTGTTTTAATTTGTATTTTCCTGATGACTAATGACTCAATGCTTTTTCACATCCTTTTTAGCCACTTTTGTGGCTTTTTGGTTTTGGTTTTATTTATTTTTTGTCTCACTCTGTTCCCCAGGCTGGAGTGCAGTGGAATAATTTCAGCTCACTGAAACCTCTGCCTCTTCGGCTCAACTGATTCTCCTGCCTCAGCCTCCTAAGTAGCTGGGAGTACAGGTGCCTGCTACCACACTCGGCTGATTTTTGTATTTTTAGTAGAGAAGCAGTTTCACCATGTTGGCCAGACTGCTCTTGAACTCCTGACTTCAAATGATCTACCTGTCTCAGCCTCCCAAAGTGCTGAGATTACAGGCATGAGCCACCTTGCCCGGCCTATTAGCTATTTAATGAAGTGTCTCTTCAGGTCTTTTGCTCATTTTTTTATCAGGTTGTCCTCTTCATTGCTTTGCATGAGTTCTTTACTTCCTGGATCTAAGTTGTTTGTGGGATAGGATATTCCGAATATATTTCCCTGCCCTTGGGCTTTGAAGGTCGTTATTTGTATTTGCTTCGTTGCTGCCTTAAGAATTACCACAAACATAGCAGATTGAAACAGCCTACGTTTATAGCTCTGTAGACTGACAGTCTACCAGAGTGTGGCTAGGTTCTCTGCTCAAGGTATAAAGCTGGACTGACTTCTCATCTGGAGGATATGGGGAACAAACTTCTAAGCTCATTGTTTTTTGAGAAGGAATCTCCCTTTGTTGCCCAGGCTGGAGTACAGTGGCACGATCTTGACTGACTGCAACCTCTACCTCCCAGGTTCAAGCAACTCTGCCTCAGCCTCCTGAGTGGCTGGGATTACAGGTGCACCACCACCACGCCTGGCTAATTTTTGTATTTTTAGTAGAGATGGAGTTTCACGATCTTGGTCAGGCTGGTCTGAAACTCCTGGCCTCAAGTGATCCACTTTCCTCAACCTTCCCAGGTGTTGGGATTATAGGCAAGCTCATTCTTGTCACTGGCAGGGTTCTGTTCCTTGCAGCCATAGAACCATTGTCCCTGTTGCCTTGTTGGCCGTTAGTTGGGGCTGCCATTAGCACCTTTTTTTTTTTCTTCTCAGTTTTTTTTTTAATTATACTTTAGGTTTTAGAGTACATGTGCACAATGGGCAGGTTTGTTACATATGTATCCATGTGCCATGTTGATTTCCTGCACCCACTAACTCGTCATTTAGCATTAGGTATATCTCCTAATGCTGTCCCTCCCCCCTCCCCCAACCCCACAACAGTCCCTGGAGTGAGATGTTCCCCTTCCTGTGTCCATGAGTTCTCGTTGTTCAATTCCCACCTATGAGTGAGAACATGCAGTGTTTGGTTTTTTGTCCTTGTGATAGTTTACTGAGAACGATGTTTTCCAGTTTCATCGATGTCCCTACAAAGGACATGAACTCATCATTTTTTATGGCTGCATAGTATTCCATGGTGTGTATGTGCCAAATTTTCTTAATCCAGTCTATCGTTGTTGGACATTTGGGTTGGTTCCAAGTCTTTGCTATTGTGAATAGTGCCACAATAAACATACGTGTGCATGTGTCTTTATAGCAGCATGATTTATAGTCCTTTGGGTATATACCCAGTAATGGGATGGCTGGGTCAAATGGTATTTCTAGTTCTAGATCCCTGAGGAATCGCCACACTGACTTCCACAATGGTTGAACTAGTTTACAGTCCCAGCAACAGTGTAAAAGTGGTGTTCCTATTTCTCCACATCCTCTCCAGCACCTGTTGTTTCCTGATTTTTTAATGATAGCCATTCTAACTGGTGTGAGATGGTATCTCCCTGCGGTTTTGTTTTGCATTTCTCTGATGGCCAGTGATGATGAGCATTTCTTCATGTGTTTTTTGGCTGCATAAATGTCTTCTTTTGAGAAGTGTCTGTTCATGTCCTCTGCCCACTTTTTGATGGGGTTGTTTGTTTTTTTTCTTGTAAATTTGTTTGAGTTCATTGTAGATTCTGGATATTAGCCCTTTGTCAGATGAGTAGGTTGCAAAAATTTTCTCCCATTCTGTAGGTTGCCTGTTCACTCTGATGGTAGTTTCTTTTGCTGTGCAGAAGCTCTTTAGTTTAATTAGATCCCATTTGTCAATTTTGGCTTTTGTTGCCATTGCTTTTGCTGTTTTAGACATGAAGTCCTTGCCCACGCCTATGTCCTGAATGGTATTGCCTAGGTTTTCTTGTAGGATTTTAATGATTTTCGGTCTAACATTTAAGTCTTTAATCCCTCTTGAATTAATTTTTGTATAAGTTGTAAGGAAGGGATCCAGTTTCAGCTTTCTACATATGGCTAGCCAGTTTTCCCAGCACCATTTATTAAACAGGGAATCCTTTCCCTATTGCTTGTTTTTGTCAGGTTTGTCAAAGATCAGATAGTTGTAGATACGTGGCATTATTTCTGAGGGCTCTCTTCTGTTCCATTGATCTATGTCTCTGTTCTGGTACCAGTACCATGCTGTTTTGGTTACTGTAGCCTTGTAGTATAGTTTAAAGTCAGGTAGCGTGATGCCTCCAGCTTTGTTCTTTTGGCTTAGGATTGACTTGGCAATGTAGGCTCTTTTTTGGTTCCATATGAACTTCAAAGTAGTTTTTTCCAATTCTGTGAAGAAAGTCATTGGTAGCTTGATGGGGATGGCATTGAATCTATAAATTACCTTGGGCATTAGAGCCATTTTCATGATATTGATTCTTCTAAGCCATGAGCATGGAATGTTCTTCCATTTGTTTGTATCCTCTTTTTATTTCATTGAGCAGTGGTTTGTAGTTCTCCTTGATAAACGTCCTTCATATCCCTTGTAAGTTGGATTCCTAGGTATTTTATTCTCTTTGAAGCAATTGTGAATGGGAGTTCACTCATGATTTGGCTCTGTGATTGGTGTACAAGAATGCTTGTGATTTTTGCACATTGATTTTTGTATCCTGAGACTTTGCTGAAGTTGCTAATCAGCTTAAGGAGATTTTGGGCTGAGACAATGGGGTCTTCTAGATATACAATCATGTCATCTGCAAACAGGGACAATTTGACTTCCTCTTTTCCTAATTGAATACCCTTTATTTCCTTCTCCTGCCTGATTGCCCTGGCCAGAACTTCCAGCACTGTGTTGAATAGGAGTGGTGAGAGAGGGCATCCCTGTCTTGTGCCAGTTTTCAGAGGGAATGCTTCCAGTTTTTGCCCATTCAGTATGATATTGGCTGTGGGTTTGTCATAGATAGCTCTTATGATTTTGAGATACGTCCCATCAATACCTAATTTATTGAGAGTTTTTAGCATGAAGGGTTGTTGAATTTTGTCAAAGGCCTTTTCTGCATCTATTGAGATAATCATGTGGTTTTTGTCTTTGGTTCTGTTTATATGCTGGATTACATTTATTGATTTGCGTATGTTGAACCAGCCTTGCATCCCAGGGATGAAGCCCACTTGATTATGGTGGGTAAGCTTTTTGATGTGCTGCTGGATTTGGTTTGCCAGTATTTTATTGAGGATTTTTGCATCAATCTTCATCAAGGATATTGGTCTGAAATTCTCTTTTTTGGTTATCTCTCTGCCAGGCTTTGGTATCAGGACGATGCTGGCTTGGTAAAATGTGTTAGGGAGGATTCCTTCTGTTTCTACCGACTGGAATAGTTTGAGAAGGAATGGTACCAGTTCTTCCTTGTACCTCTGGTAGAATTCAGCTGTGAATCCATCAGGTCCTGGACTCTTTTTGGTTGGTAAGCTAATTTGATTATTGCCACAATTTCAGAGCCTGTTATTGGTCTATTCAGAGATTCAACTTCTTCCTGATTTAGTCTTGGGAGGGTGTATTTGTCGAGGAATTTATCCATTTCTTCTAGATTTTCTAGTTTATTTGCATAGAGGTGTTTGTAGTATTCTCTGATGGTAGATTGTATTTCTGTGGGATTGGTGGTGATATCCCCTTTTTCATGTTTTATTGCATCTATTTGATTCTTCTCTGTTCTTAGTCTTGCTAGCTCTCTATCAATTTTGTTGATCTTTTCAAAAAACCTGCTCCTGGATTCATTAATTTTTTGAAGGGTTTTTTGTGTCTCTTTCCTTCAATTCTGCTCTGATTTTAGTTATTTCTAGCCTTCTGCTAGCTTTTGAATGTGTTTGCTCTTGCTTTTCTAGTTCTTTTAATTGTGATGTTAGAGTGTCAATTTTGGATCTTTCCTGCTTTCTCTTGTGGGCATTTAGTGCTACAAATTTCCCTCTACACACTGCTTTGAATGTGTCCCAGAGATTCTGGTATGTTGTGTCTTTGTTCTCGTTGGTTTCAAAGAACATCTTTATTTCTGCGTTCATTTCATTATGTACCCAGTAGTCATTCAGGAGCAGGTTGTTCAGTTTCCATGTAGTTGAGTGGTTTTGAGTGAGTTTCCTAATCCTGAGTTCTAGTTTGATTGCACTGTGGTCTGAGAGACAGTTTGTTATAATTTCTGTTCTTTTACATTTGCTGAGGAGAGCTTTACTTCCAACTATGTGGTCAATTTTGGAATAGGTGTGGTGTGGTGCTGAAAAAAATGTCTATTCTGTTGATTTGGGGTGGAGAGTTCTGTAGATGTCTATTAGGTCCACTTTGTGTAGAGCTGAGTTCAATTCCTGGATATCCTTGTTAATTTTCTGTCTCTCTGATCTGTCTAATGTTGACAGTGGGGTGTTAAAATCTCCCGTTATTGTGTGGGAGTTTAAGTCCCTTTGTAGGTCACTCAGGACTTGCTTTATGAATCTGGGTGCTCCTGTGTTGGGTGCATATATGTTTAGGATAGTTAGCTCTTCTTGATGAATTGATCCCTTTACCATTATGTAATGGCCTTCTTTGTCTCTTTTGATCTTTGTTGGTTTAAAGTCTATTTTATCAGAGACTAGGATTGCAACCCTGCCTTTTTTTGTTTTCCATTTGCTTGATAGATCTTCCTCCATCCCTTTATTTTGAGTCTATGTGTGTCTCTGCACGTGAGATGGGTTTCCTGAATACAGCCCACTGATGGGTCCTGATTCCTTATCCAGTTTGCCAGTCTCTTTTAATTGGAGTATTTAGCCCATTTACATTTAACGTTAATATTGTTATGTGTGAATCCGATTCTGTCATTATGATGTTAGTTGGTTATTTTGCTCGTTAGTTGATACAGTTTCTTCCTAGCCTCGATGGTCTTTACAATTTGCCATGTTTTTGCAGTGGCTGGTACCGGTTGTTCCTTTCCATGTTTAGTGCTTCCTTCAGGAGCTCTTTTTCGGGCAGGCCTGGTGGTGACAAAATCACTCAGCATTTGCTTGTCTGTAAAGTATTTTATTTCTCCTTCACTTATGAAGCTTAGTTTGGCTGGATAGGAAATTCTGGGTTGAAAATTTTCCTTTACGAATGTTGAATATTGGCCCCCACTCTTTTCTGGCTTGTAGAGTTTCTGCCAAGAGATCCGCTGTTAGTCTGATGGGCTTCCCTTTGTGGGTAACTCAACCTTTCTCTCTGGCTGCCTTTAACATTTTTTCCTTCATTTCAACTTAGATGAATCTGACAATTATGTGTCTTGGAGTTGCTCTTGTTGAGGAGTATCTTTGTGGTGGTCTCTGTATTTCCTGAATCTGAATGTTGGCCTGCCTTGCTAGATTGGGGAAGTTCTCCTGGATAATATCTTGCAGAGTGTTTTCCAACTTGGTTCCATTCTCCCTGTCACTTTCAGGTACAGCAATCAGACGTAGGTTTGGTCTTTTCACATAGTCCCGAATTTCTTGGAAGGTTTGTTCATTTCTTTTTATTCTTTTTTCTCTAAACTTCCCTTCTCCCTTGATTTCATTCATTTCATCTTCCATCAGTGATACCCTTTCTTCTAGTTGATGGCATCTGCTATTGAGGCTTCTGCAATCTTTGCGTAGTTCTCGAAACTTGGCTTTCAGCTCCATCAGCTCCTTTAAGCCCTTCTCTCCATTGATTATTCTAGTTATCCATTCTTCGAATTTTTTTTCCAAAGTTTTTAACTTCTTTGCTATTGTTTTGAATTTCCTCTTGTAGCTCAGAGTAGTTTCATCATCTGAAGCCTTCTCTCAACTCATCAAAGTCATCCTCCATCCAGCTTTGTTCCGTTGCTGGTGAGGAACTGCGTTCCTTTGGAGGAGGAGAGGTGTTCTGCTTTTTAGAGTTTCCAGTTTTTCTGCTCTGTTTTTTCCCCATCTTTGTGGTTTTATCTGCTTTTGGTCTTTGATGATGGTGATGTACAGATGGGTTTTTGGTGTGGATGTCCTTTCTGTTTGTTAGTTTTCCTTCTACCAGACAGGACCCTCAGCTGCAGGTCTGTTGGAGTTTACCAGAGGTCCACTCCAGACCCTGTTTGGCTGGGTGTCAGCAGTGGTGGCTGCAGAACAGCTGGTTTTCGTGAGACCACAAATTCAGCTGTCTGATAGTTCCTCTGGAAGTTTTGTCTCAGGAGTACCTGACTGAGTGAGGTGTCAGTCTGTCCCTACTGGGGGGGATGCCTCCCAGTTAGGCTGCTCAGGGGTGAGGGAGCCACTTTAGGAGGGAGTCTGTCTGTTCTCAGATCTCCAGCTGCATGCTGGGAGAACCACTACTCTCTTCAAAGCTGTCAGACAGGGACGTTTAAGTCTGGAGGTTCCTGCTGACTTTTTGTTTGTGTGTGCCCTGCCCCCAGAGGTGGAGCCTACAGAGGCAGGCAGGCCTCCTTGAGCTGTGGTGGGCTCCACCCAGTTCGAGCTTCCTGGCTGCTTTGTTTACCTAAGCAAGCCTGGGCAATGGTGGGTGCCCCTCCTGCAGCCTCACTGCCGCCTTGCAGCTTGATCTCAGACTGCTGTGCTAGCAATCAGCAAGACTCCATGGGCATCGGACCCTCTGAGCCAGGTGTGGGACACAGTCTCCTAGTGTGCCCTTTTCCAGGCCTGTTGGAAAAGTGCAGTATTAGGGTGGGACTGACCTGATATTCTAGGTGCCATTTGTTACCCCTTTCTTTGACTAGGAAAGGGAACTCCCTGACTCCTTGCGCTTCCCAAGTGAGGCAAGGCCTTGCCCTGCTTTGGCTCATGCACAGTGTGCTTCACTGACTGTCCTGCACCCACTGTTTGGCACTCCCTAGAGATGAAACTGGTACCTCAAGCAGAAATGCAGAAATCACCCGTCTTCTGTGTTGCTCAGGCTGGGAGCTGGAGACCAGAGCTGTTCTATTTGGCCATCTTGGCTCCCGAGAGAATTCCTGAGTTCTGATGAAGGTGAAGTAGAAGATCAAGGTGCTCACCAGGTTCAGCATCTGGTGAGGGCCCAGTCTCTGCTTCCAAGATAGAACCTTGAATGCTGTGTCCTCTGAGATAATAGGGTGAATCACATGACATTGTCTCTTGCGTAGGTCAAGTATTGGTAATATTTAAGGATGAAGGGTTATGACGGTCACAACAAACTCTCAAAATAATTAACAAGCCCTTCTGCCCCGGCTGCCCTGCGACCTAGGGGAACCGAGAAGGACTCAGTTGCATGGGGTGCAGAGATGCCGTTAGCACCTTAATGCTACGCTACCCATGTTCCTTTCCATAGAGCCCCGTCCATCTGCTCAACCAGCAATGGCACTTTAAATCCTTCCTACACTTTGAGATTTTGGCCGCTTCTATCTCTGAGCCCTTGACTCAGGTTTAAAGGGCTCAGGCAATTAGGCCAGGCCCTGCAGATAATACCTTTTGGATTAGCTCAAAATCAACTGATTAGTAACCTTAATTACATCTCCAAAATCCCTTTTGCTTCCACAGAAGGTAACATAATCACAGGAATCCCATCAGGTTCAGCTCACTGTAAAACACCAATTGGGCTGTCAATCGAGAAAAATGAGACAGGTCTCAATCATTTTAGGACGTTTATTTGCCAAAGATGAGGATGTGTGCCCACGAGACAAATCTATGCCTTCCTCTGAAGATGGTTTTTGAAGGCTCCAAATTTAGGATATTAAGAAGCACACAATTTTCATGGAAGAGCAGGGAAGGGAAAAAGTCATCTGTGCTTTTGGCTCAGTGAATCTGCTTTTTTTTTTTTTTTTTTTTTTTTTTTTACATAAGATGACAGATAATTGGGGTGGAAGAAAAATACAGGGAATCTATGTTTACATAATAGACAAAATAGGGCAGGGAACAATCAGATACGCATTTGTGCCTGGTGGGCCCTGGGTGGCTGCACCTCTGAAGATAAGCTATCAATTTACATTGCCATGGTGACATTTTAACACGAGGAACCTTAGGGTTAAGGATCTTGGAGCTCCCAATTTCTTTATGGGTAAAATATGGAAGAGGCTTGTAGCTCTTAATCTTGTCACCATCTTATTTAGGAACCAAAAGGGGGAGACAGGTTTGTGTGACGCACTTCCGAGCTTGATTTTTTCCTTTGAGTTTGGGGTCCCAAGATTTAATTTGAGAGATGGAGTCTTGGTATGTTACCCAGCCTGAAGTGAAATGGTGTGATCTTGGCTCACTACAATGTCCACCTCCCAGGTTCAAGCAATTCTCCTGCCTCAGCTTCCCAAGTAGATGGGACTACAGGCATGTGTCACCATGCCCAGCTAATGTGTGTATGTGTATACATACATTTTTTAAGTAGAGATGGCTTTTCACTATAATGTTGGCCAGGCTGGTCTTGAACTCCGGACCTCAGATGTGATCTGCCTGCCCTGGCCTCCCCAATGACCAGGCTGGTCTTGAACTCTTGACCTCAGCTGTGATCTGTCTGCCCCGTCCTCCCAAAGTGCTAGGATTTACACTCATGAGCCACTGTGCCCCACCTTGTTTTGTTCAAGACGGGGATCCACTGTGTCACACAGGCCTGGATTACAGTGGCATCATAGTAGCTCATTGCAGCCTTGACCTCCTGGGCTCAAGCAGTCCTCTTGCTTCAGCCTCCCAGGTAGCTAGGAGTGCAGGCTCAGGCCACTGTGCCTGGCTAATGTAATTTTTAAAACCTTTCTGCAGAGATGCGGTCTTGGTCTATTGTCCAGGCTGGTCTCAAACTCCAGGCCTCAAATGGTCCTCCCGTCTTGGACTCTCAAACTCCGGGATTACAGGCATGAGCCACTATGGCTGGCTGGAACTGCATGTATTTTGATAGGAATTGCTGACAAATCGGGGGTGTGACATGTGAAAGGAAGGACTGAAAGCCAACTCCAGTTTCTTGCCTGCTCACTGCAGTTACTGAGAAACCTCTGGGAGGGGAAGATTGGAGGGTGGAACAAGTTTGAGAGCAGGACCAGGAGCTCCATTTGCAAATAAGAAACTTGAGAGGTTGATGAGATGCCAGGCAGCAGTGTCAAGCCAGCAATGAAAATACAGGTCAGCTGTTGTGGAGAACAGGGATTGTAGGTGTGAATTTGGGGATCAATAGGTTATGGCCTCTAGTTAAAAGCAGGAGGCTGAAGCCAGGCGTGGTGGCTCATGTCTGCAATCCTAGCAGTTTGGGAGGCCAAGGCAGGTGGATTGCCTGAGCTGAGGAGTTAAAGACCCAGCGGGCCAACATGGTGAAACCTTGTCTCTACTAAAATACTCTTGCATACAAAACTATCTGAGTGTGGTGGCCTGCACCTGCAGCTCCATCTACTCCAGAGGCTGAGGCATGAGAATAGCTTGAAAGCAGGAGGGTGAAGGTTGTAGTGAACTGAGATTGCATCACTGCACTGCAGTCTGGGTGACAGCGAGAGACTATCACTCTCCAGAAAAAGAGGCAAGAGGGGAATGTGGAGGGTGTATGTGAAAAAAACTGAGTTAGGATACTGTAAGTTATGCTGCAATAACTAACATCCCCAAAGGGCACTGTCTTCACACAGTAAATTTGTTCCTTGTTTGAGTTATCTGTTCAATAAAGGCCAGCTGGGGGGTTTGGGCATTGTGGCTCCCCTGGGAGGAGAGTGGTGGAGGGTCTTTCCACATGAGCTTTTGGTGGTCATCATCCACAGCAGAGGGAAGGGAAGGTGGATCCCACACCAGCCTTCTGAGCTCACACATGTAATGGACATAGATCGCTTCCTTACAAATGTCATTGGCCAAACCAGGATGCCTGACTACTTCTAACCTCACAGGGTGCTTAGAAGAAAACCAGGGGTATCAACAAGTGGCACTCACGAATCATACAAAAGGCATAACCTATGCTTGAAGCTTTCTGGAGATCATTCACTCAAATATTTGAGGGTGAGCTGCTCTGCCAGGAAGTTATTCTAGGAGCTGAGAGGGCAGCAGAGAGTAAGGTGAAGTCCTCACTAACTCCCACTTTGCTCTCTGGAATACAGCAGTGTCTGTGGTGGCTTCAGACAGAATGGCCAGGGAAAACCTCCCTGCGACGAGTTGAACAGAGGGTGGGGAGGATTCCATAGGCACAGGTGTTTAGGTCAGCGTCACTTTGAGCCTCGGACATGCTGGGTGTGGGGAGTGGGAGATGGTCGTCGTGGGCAGGAATCAGGGCCACCTAACACCAGTGGGTTGCAGCGAGGGTCTAACGTTTCAGTCTAAGCCTGCAGGCAGTATTGGGTGAGTTTTCACCACAGGGAATGACCTGATTCTATTTTTTGTTTGAGATGGAGTCTTGCTCTGTTGTTCAGGCTGGAGTATAATGGTACCATCTTGGCTCACTGCAACCTCCATGTCCGAGGCTCAAGCGATTGTTGTGCCCCAGCCTCCGGAGTAGCTGGGACTACAGGTGTGTGCCACCACATCTGGCTAGTTGTTGTATTTTTAGTAAAGACAGGGTTTCACCATGTTGGTCAGGCTGGTCTCAAACTCCTGACCACCTCAAGTGATCCACCTGCCTCGGCCTCCCAAAGGGCTGGGATTACAAGTGTGGGCCACTGCCCCCAGCCTCTGATCCTATTTTACAAACATCACTGGCGACAGTGGAATAACTCCGTGATAACAATAGATTATTGATACATACAACACTATGGACGAGTCTCAAAGATTATGCTGAGTAAGAAAAGCCAGACGGCAGTGTTTGCACACTATGCGATGTGATTTACATGACATCCGGGAATAGGCCAACTCCTCCATGGTGACAGAAATGAGAAAGCAGCCACCTGCTGAGTTCAGGGTGGGAATTAGCTGGGGAGGGGTGGGAGGGAACATTCTAGGGTGGAGGATGCTGTATTTTGTGAGGAAGTCACAAGCATATGTTACATACGACATACATGCCTACCCCTGTTTAAAATACAGCTTACAGGGTGGGCATGTTCATGCCTGTAATCCCAGCACTTTGAGAGGCAGTAGTGGGATGACTGTGTGAGCCCAGGAGCTCGAGACCAGTGTGGGCAACATGGCAAAACCCCAACTGCACTAAAAATACAAAAAAATAGCCTGGCATGGTGGTGCGTGGCTATAATCCAGCTACTCAGGAGGCTGAGATGGGGGAGGATTCCTTGAGCCTGGCAGTTGATAGCAGCATTGCACTCCAGGCTGGGTAAAAGGAGTGAGACCCTGTCTTAATATATACACACGTGCATATACATGTGTACATATATAGCACTTGTGTGTTTGTGTGTTATATTTACATCGTATGGAGGCATATGTGTACGTATAAAATACGTGGCTTATGAGGAGATACAGGTTGTGGGGGAGATAGGGCAGAGATGAGCAGAAGGCTTTTGGCGTGTCTCAGCCAGCTGCTCATAGAAGGCTTTTGGCGTGTCTCAGCAGCTGCTCATGGTGACCTGGAAGAGGGCATGGCAGTAGAGATGGAGTGATGTAGATGGATGTGGGTGGAGAAACGTGTTGGTTTTTTTTTCCTTGCGACAGTCTCACTCTGTCACCCAGGCTGGAGTGCAGTGGCGCAGTCTCAGCTCACTGCAAGCTCCACCTCCCATGGTCAACCAATTCTGTCATCTGTGCTTCCCAAGTAGCTGAAATTACAGGTGTCCACCACCATGCCTGGCTAATTTGTGTTTTTAGTAGAGATGGGGTTTCACTGTATTGGAGAGGCCGGTCTCTTAACTCCTGACCTCAGGTGATCCACCTGCCTGAGCTTCCCAAAGTGCTGGGATTACAGGTGTGAGCTACCAGGCCTGGCCAAGTTAGTTTCTTTTTGGGGCTGTTGTAATACATGACCCATGGACTTGGTGGCTTAGTGGAAGCTTGTTACCCAGCAATTCCGGAGGAGAGAAGGCTGTAATCGTGGTGTGGGCGGGGCCTTCCTTTCTGTGAAGACCCCTTCCTGGGCTTCCTGTGGTTTTTGCCACTCTTGGGCATTTCACAGTGCGAGGCTGTGTGGCTCCAGGCTCTGTCTCCTCTTTAGCGAGCCGTGGTCATGTCTATTTCCATGTTCTCCCTTAAAAGGGCTCTGGGCGTTAGATAGGAGGGCCCACTCTAATTTAGTATGAGTTGACCTTAGTGTAACTAACCACATCTACAAAGACCCTATTTCCAAATAAGGTCAAATTCTGAAGTTCTGGGAGGACCTGGTCCTTATGGGGACATTGATCAACACATGACAGGTATTGGATGTAGAGCAGATGGGACTTGCTGATGTGTTGGGTATCGTGGGAAGTGGGTGAAGGCAGAAGACTCAGGTGTGAGCTTGAAATGCTGGGTGGAGGCGCCTGTACCTTCAGGAAACACTGAAGGAGCAGGGTGGGGGAGGCCTCAGGGTTTCTGCTTGAGCCGTGTTACATCTGAGATGCCTATGGGATACCTAAATGGGAGAGTCGCGAGTGTATGGACAGTGTTGAAAGCAGATAAAACTGGGAAAGGATGTAGACAGACAAGGGGCCAAACACCCAGGCTTGAGCCCTTAACCTTGGGAGGTTTCCAAATGGAGGGAGAGACCGGAAGTACAGCAGCCTTTGTGATCCTTCAAACAGAAACAAAGGCAAGCTACAGTAACAAGAATCAGAAAAGGCAGATGAGGCTGGGCGTGGTGACTCACACCTGTAATCCCAGCACTTCGGGAGGCCGAGGTGGGTGGATCACCAGAGGTAAGAAGTTCAAGACCAGCCTGGCGAACATTGCAATACCCGTCTCTACTAAAAACACAAAAATTAGCCAGGCGTGATGGCATGTGCGTGTAATCAGGAGGCTGAAGCACAAGAATCGCTTCAACCGGGGAGGGAGAGGTTGCGGTGAGCTGAGATCGTGCCACTGCACTCCAGCCTGCCTGGGTGATGGAGCGAGACTCAGTTTTTTTTTTTTTTTTTTTCCATACATTACAGTTGCACTGCAGAGAGAAATCGAAGTTATTTTCCATGCATTCACGTATCTTGATGGAGCAATTGACTCGAATTCATCTAACCATTTCATGCAGAACAGGGAAACGCTTCTGGTTTCCAAAGAACGAAAAAGCCGTGATGGGTACTCGCGCTGAAACAGGAGAATTGCTTGAACATGGGAGGTGGAGGTAGCTGTGAGGCGAGACTGCTACACTGCACTCCAGCCTTGGGTGACAGAGTGAGACTCGGCGGGGCGGGGGAGTTACGATACTCAGCCTCAGAACATTTGTAGCCTTGGGTGGATGGGGATGTTGCTTTTGCTCTTCCTCATCAGAGTTAAGTAACCATGGGAGGGACATTTAGGGAAAGCCCCTCTTCAAAGGACACAGGACTCCCCTGGCACAGGATACAGGAGTGTCCTAGATTTCTGCTACTGTGAACACTTGTCCTTGGGGACACAGTCTCTGGGATGCTCTTCAGGGGATATGAGGGCAAGCTGAGGTCTCATGATCCAAGGAGGCTGGCTTTTTTTTTTTTTTTTTAAAGATAGTCTTGCTCTGTTACACAAGCCGGACTACAGTAGCGTGATGATGGTTCATTGCAGCCTCAACCACCTCCCAGGGCCCAGGTAATCCTCCTAACTCAGCCTCACAAGTAGCTGAGACTACAGGCATGCACCACCACACCCAGCTGTTAATTTACTCTTAGTATTTTGTGGAGATGGTGTCTGTTGTCCAGGCTGATCTTGAACTCCTGGACTCAAGCAATCCTCCTGCCTTGGTCTCCTAAAGTGCTGGGATTACAGATGTGAGCCACTGCACTCTACCCCAAGGAGGCTTTTGAGATCCAGATAAACCCCCGTCCCCTGGTTCCAGTCCCAGTTCAGGGTCTTGTAGCCACCTGAGCTGGGTTGTCTACCCAAGGCAGAGCCTCGGAAGACCAACATGTCACGCTCATCCAGAGAGCAGCCGCTCAGGGGCCAGACATGAGGCACATGCAGCCATCACTGAGAACACAGGTCAGTTTTGCCCTCAGCTGTTACAGCTCAGAGCCTAGGGCCTAGCTGGTGTCTTCACAGCCAGCCTGTCAGGGAAATCGCGTGGATGGCGGTGGGATAATGATGCCTTTTCACCGGGAGAGGAGCCAACAGCAAGTGAACGGTTAATTAGTTCGTTGATTCACTTAACTGAGTGTCTATTAAGTTCAGGCAGAGGTGAATAAAACCAACACGGTCCCCTCTCCTCTCCAGCCCTCTGGGTGATGCCGGGGTGTGCTCAAGTGTGCAGCCTGCCAAGGAGCTGAGCTGGGTGGGTTTTTAGTGCTCCTCCAGGAGCTGAGGAAGCAAAGCTGGCGGGGCTGAAGGCATGCACAGCTGCTGCCACCTAGACAGCCCCACCGGAGTTGGAGGAGGGTGGCAGAAGGGACCCAGGGTTGTCAACCTCTGGTGACTGGCTTTCACCACACAGTGCCTCTGTCACCCATGGTGATGATGCAGATGTTCGCGAGGCAGAAGGTCTGGCCTCCCAGAGCTGCAGGCTGCGCTCGTGTCCTGGGGTGATAGCTTGTCAGGTCACTGCAGGGGGAATGACACATTTCAAAGCCTGTGCACACAGGACTCACCTTGCTGTTGGTCAGAACTCCTGGTTCCATAAAGAGCAAGAACACGGAGTAACACTGTTCCTTAGGAGAACGGGCGGGCAACGGAGCAGGCAGACCCGGCAGGTGGGTGGGTCATGGAGAAGTGAGGATGTCCATGTCATAACATGAAATTAGAAGAAACTAGTTTTTTTTACCTAGAAAATCTGTGCCCAGGATACCTTGTGGGGAGAGTCAGGTGTCCTGGGGAGGCAGCGGTGAGGCTGGGATACAGTGATCCCCTGATCTCCCCCCTCCGGCATGCAACATGCTGTCCTTGCACTTTAGTTTGCAGTGCTGTGTGGGTTTGAGCACGTTTCGGCACCTCTCTGGGCCTCAGGTTCATTCCAGCGTTGCTGTAAGTCTTGTAAGTGCATTGAAGGGTAAACATGAAAGGCTTAATAGCCCAGGACCTGGGACACAGTAAGTGCTCAATAAATAAAAATAATCACCATTAGCAATACAGGGTGTCCTGAAGTAAGTCTATGGGCCTCTGCCTGCCACGGTGGAACGATTTAATGGGACTATCCAGTCTCCACACCAAGGGGATGCGGCTGACCATCCATTGAGCACTTACTCTGTATGCTTCATGCTTCATCCTCCTTTGTTTCTCCCGACAACCCCATGAGGTGAGTAATGCTGTCGGTCCCATCTGACAAACAGGCCTCGGAGGAGAAGGGACCTGCTTGAGCCTGTCATTCCTGAGTCTTTCAGCTGCTTTTAGGGTTTTTTGGTTTCTATGTAATTTGCCTTCTCCAAGGCTCAGTTTGCGTGTTGGGGGAAAATGGGGGTAGAGAATCCCTGCCTCATGGGACTGAGGGTTTTAAATAAGACAAATGGCCAGAGGTTCGTCTCACTGGTGCCTTCATTGTCTGAGACGTTTCTGGCTCCTTTGGGTTGGGCCCCAGGCATCTTGTCACGGACCAGGACCAGGGTCAGAGCAGAGAAAGTGGAAGAATGAGCTAGGGAAAGAGTGAGGCATTGAACAACAACTGTGTTTGCAGATGTGAGAAGACCTTTAGGAATGCTCGCTTCAGGACAAACGGTGTTCTGAGCATTCTGTATATCTTACTCATTTAATACAATGACCAGCAGGAAGGTCATTTTCCAGATTGAAGACCCTGAGGCCCAGAGAGGTTGATAGACAAGGTTCAGCTCCTATAGCCCGGTAGGGCAGAGCTGGGCCTGGGCCTTGGTAGGAGACCCCCCACCTCTTGCCGTTGACTCTCTTGCCACAGTTGGTGCCTGTTTTGTGTTTACTTTTTTTATCTTTTTTTGAGACAGTCTCTGTTGCCCAGGCTAGAGTACAATGGCATGCTCTTGGCTCACTGCAACCTCTGCCTCCTGGGTTCAAGCAATTCTCCTACCTCAGCCTCCTAAGTAGCTAGGATTACAAATGTGCAACACTGCCTGGCGAACTTTTTTGAGTAGACATGGGGTTTCACCATGTTGGCCAGGCTGGTCTCCAACTCCTGACCTCAGGTGATCTGCCTGCCTCGGCCTCCCAAAGTGCTAGGATTACAGGTGTGAGCCACCATGTCTAGCCAGTCAGCCTTTTCATGCGTGGGCTTGCAAGGGGTTCCGTTCTTTGATCTGATTTTTATGGTCTAAACATAGTGTTTGAGAGGGTGGCTCTGGGTAATTGTGAAGTGCGGGCGGTTTCATTAGAGGGAAACCCCCTTTGCAGGGGGCTGGCTTCACGGAGGAGCCCTCCCACCTCCCCAGGGTGCCTATTCCATCTCCCCAGGGTGCCTATTCCACCTCCCCATGGACGGCCAGCATATCTCAGAACTAACGTGGTCCAGGGCTGTCTTGGGTGGTAACTCCCATCTATTCTCCATGTGATCAAAAAGTTGATCTCTTTCCATGAGCTGCTGAACAGCCCTGTGATAAATGTTACCCTTGTTGGACTTAAAATCTCCAGCAAACTTGGTTGGCCATCTCAACTGGGGTCAGACCCAGTTAATGGCTCAGGATAGGAAAACAATCCCATGTTTCTTTCACCATCTTCCTAGCTGCCCTTTCACTAAGTGATCGGGGCTAAGATTTTGAGACGGAGAAAAGCTTGGGTTTGATCAGTAATGCTGTGTCACAGCTGCGGGCATGTGTGCAAGCTTCTTGCCTCTGGGCTTTAATAATCTCATCTGAAATAAGGGTGATTAAGGATTTTACTGTGGTAAAATACATGTAACATAAACCGTCTCATCTGAACTATTTGTGAGTGCTGTTTCGTGGTATTCGGTACATTGGTGTCATTATGCAGCTGACACTGTCGTCCATGTCCAGAACTCCATCTTCCCAAACAAACTCCACACCCATTAAACATGAACTTCTCATCTCCCAACCCCTGGCCACTGGCACTCTATCCTCTCTCCCTAGGAATTTGACTCTTCTAGGAAATGCCATTAAGTGTAATACAGAATTGCCCGTTCTTTGTGACTGGTTTATTTCAGTCAGCATAATGTCCTCGCATTAGTCCGTTCTCACTTTGCTATAAAGAACTGCCTGAGGGGCGGGCACGGGTGGCTCCACACCTGTAATCTCAGGTGGCTCCACGCCTGTAATCTCAGTACTTTGGGAGGTCAAGGTGGGTGGATCACCTGAGGTCAGGAGTTCGACAGCAGTTTGACCAACATGGTGAAACCCCATCTCTAGTAAATACAAAACATTAGCTGGGCATGGTGGCATGCACCTGTAACCCCAGCTACGCGGGAGGCTGAGGCAGGAAAATTGCTTGAACCCAGGGGAGGTGGAGGTTGCAGTAAGCTGAGATTGTGCCACTGCGCACTCCAGCCTGGGCAATAGTGAGACTCAGTCTCAAAAAAAACCCCAACTGCCGGAGACAGGGTAGTTGATAAAAGAGATGTAATTGACCACAGTTCTGCAGGCTGTACAGAAAAGCATGGCTGGAAGGCCTCAGGAAGCTTACAATCATGGCAGAAATCGAAGGGGAAGCAGGAACATCACAGCATGGTGGAGTTAGGAAAGACAGTGAAGCAGGAGGTGGTACGCTTTTGAATGACCAGATCTCGTGAGAACTCTTGACATCATGAGAACAAGAGGGAAATCTGCTCCTATGACCCAATCACCTCCCACCAGCTCCCTCCCCCAACACTGGGGATTACGATTCAACCTGAGATTTGGGTAGGCACACAGAGCCAAACCATATCTAGTCCTTAAGGCTTATCCATGTGTAAGCATTCCCTTCATTTTTCAGGCTGAGCACTCCTCCCTTGTGTGGAAAGAGTCGGTGTTGTTGGACCCATTCATCAGGATGATTTTTAGGACGAGAGACCATGTCCTGTTTTTGCTGCAGGAAATGCAACCTAAATCCTTTAAGATAACCTCAAACTGTGAATTCTTTTTTCCTCCAACTTTTAGGTTCAGAGGTGTAGGTTTGTTATGTGGGTAAATTGGGTGTCGGGCATTTGGTGTACGGATTATTTTGTCACCCAGTAATAAGCGTAGTCCCTGATGGGTGGTTTTACAACCTCCAAGGAGGCCTCAGTGTCTGTTGTTCCCTTCTTTGAGTCCATGTGTAGTTGATGTTTAGCTTCTAAGAACATGTGGTATTTGGTTTTCTGTTCCTGCATTCTCTTAGGATAATGGCCTCTAGTTGGGTTCATGTTGCTGCACAGGAAGTGATTTTTGTTACGGCTGTGTAGTATTCCATGGTACCACATTTTCTATGTACCATATTTTCTTTATCCAATCCACTATTGATGGGGAACCTAGCTGGATTTCTTGTCTTTGCTGTTGTAAATTTTTTAGGGGCCTTCAGCATCATCACAGATGACACATGTCTCCCAACAGTGCACTTTGTTCTAGGTATTTGAAACACGTTTACTAATTACTCCTCTACAGGCCTATCATTCTTCATGGATCTCAGGGCTCAGTGTAGGGCTGGCATGCAGAGGGGTGGTAGGGGGTGTGGAACGCCTGGCTGCGATGATGCTGGCCACACTGCCTCCCTCAGCTGACCACTGGTGGCCCGTTTCCAGGAGTCACTGGATGCCCGTGTTACCCCTGGGGTTGGTACGTAAAGGGTAACATCTAGAAGGAGCGTTAGTCCCCTGCCTTTTTTGGCTTCTGGAGGCTGCCTGCATTCCCTGGCTGTGAAGGTCCTTCTACCATTTTCCAAGCCAGCGGGGTGGCATCTTCAAGTCTCATACTGTCTCTTGTCTTCCTCCTTCTGCAATCACGTCTCCTGACTCTGCCAAGGACTCTTCTGATGCTACTGGGCTGCTTAGATGATCGGGATCATCTTCCTATCTCCAGATCTTCCAGTTAATTCTCATCTGCAAAGGCCCTTGCCCCATGTGTGTTGCTTCTTGCAGCTGCTGTCATGAATGACCATAAGATGGTGGCTCAAAACAAATGTATTTTTAGTTCTGGAGGCCAGAGGTCTGAATTCAAGGTGTCAGCAGCGCTGGCTCCTTTTGGGGGCTCTGAGGGCAGGTGTCTTGTGCTCCTCCTGGCCTCTGGTGGTTGACGGCACTCCTGGACGTGCCTTGGGTTGTAGCTGCAACCCAGTCCCTGCCTGTCTTCACATGCTGTCTTCCCTCTGTGTCCAGATTTCCCCCTCTGGCAGGGACACCAGTCACTGGATTGGTACCCACTCAAATGCAGTGTGACCGCATCTTGACATTTGCAAAGACCCTGTTTCTAAATAAGGCCACACTCAGGTTTTAGGCAGGGATGAGTTTTGGGGGACACTGTTCAACTCACTGCCCCTTGTAAGGTCATACATTCACAGGTGCCGGGGATTCGGGTGTGGATGTGTTAGGGGCCGTTGTTGGGTGTGTCACAGATGACATCTCACAGATGTATGGGGATTCTAGGAAAAACAGTCCACGTGGAGAATCTGGGCCACTTCCGCGTGTCTGTCAGTCATCAAGGCTCAGAGAGGTCCAGTTTCATGCACAATGATGCCTCAATTACCCATCACTTATGTGCACATGGGAAAGAATCCTCAATCTTCAGCTATAGATGTGGGGCATTTATTAGGGCAGGCTTTGAGGCCACTCCCAGGGCAAGTTTCTATGACAGCCCCCCACATCTCTGCCCCTTCATAGCAGATTTTAGGGTTCGGTTTTGAAACTGGGGCTTGCTGTGTTGCTCAGGCTAGAATACAGTGGCATGATCACAGCTCACGGCAGCCTCTGCCTCCTAGGCTCAAGTGATCCTCCCATTTCAGCCTCCTGAGGAGCTCGGACACAGGCATGTGCCACCATACCCAGTGTGTGTGTGTGGTCTTTATTTTTTTTTTTATTTTCTTTTATTTTTTTTTGGAAGAGATGAAGTCTTACTGTGTTGCCTAGGCTGCTCTCTAATTCTTGGGCTCAATTGATCCAACCCACCTTGGCCTCCAAAAGTGCTGGGATTGCAGGTGTGAGCCACTGCACCCAGCCAATACTTCTTAAAGCATTGTCTGCCATGGGAGAGGTCACCAGGAGCAGAGCAAGGCAGGAGTCCTCTAGAGGGTTGTGATCAAGTGAGTGACCCAAACCAATGTTAAAGGTCGCAGTGGGTATTACGTGGACAGGAGCCTGAATGACAGTGTGATGGCATCGGGGTGACTGGGGAGGACAGTGGCACCCATATCATGAGAGGCAATGGCAGCTCTGACCATGGTGGTGAGGCATGGAGGGTGCTGGAAGCAGTCTAATCTAGATCTATTTCAGGGGTGGAGCCAAGGGCAGTAGTGCACCTTACTTGTCTTACTCTCTGTTGTATGCCTGGCAACTGGTATATAGTAGGTGCTCATTTCTTATGGGAGTGAATAAATAGGAACCTGGTCAATTAGGAGTTAGGGGACAGGAAGAGGCGAGGACTGGTGGTCTGCACAGCTGTTAAGATGGAACCCCTACTTCCTCAGCTGGGGAGTCACGGGTAGGAGCAGTTTTGGGGTAGAAAACAAGAGATGCCTTTTAGTTGGGTTTGAGAGATGCTCATGAAGTGATGCAAATGGAGTGTTGGTTAAGCAGTCAGATATGAGGCTGACAAAGGTTTGGGAGTTGATGGTCCACAGAGCTCTGTTGCCTGATACGAGAAGACACCAGTCATACAGGATACTGAGCACTTGAGCTGCAGCTCATCTGAGCAGAGCTGTGCAGTGCATAAAATAATACACCGGTTTGGCAGACTTAATGCCCAAAAATGCAAAACGTATCAATAAGTTTCAAAAGGATTGCATGTTGAAATGACAATGTCTTGGATGTATCGGGTTAAATGAAATATACTATTAGAATTTTCACCTGTCCTTTAAAAATATTTATGGGGCTACTAGAATTTGTTTTTGTGAAACAGGATCTTGCTCTGTTGCCCAGGCTGGAATGCAGTGCTATGATCACTGCTCACTTGCAGACTTGAACTTCTGGGCTCAGGTGATCCTACCTGTCCTGGCCTCCTGAGTAGCTGGGAAGACAGGAGTATGCTACCATATGTGGCTAATTAACAAACTGAGCCGGGCATGGTGGCTCCTGCCTGTAATCCCAGAACTTTGGGAGGCTGAGGTGGGTGGATCATGAGGTCAGGAAATTAAGACCATCCTAGCTAACATGGTGAAACCTGTTCCACTTTAAAAAAAAAAAAAAAAAAAAAAAAAAAAACCTGGCATGGTGGCAGGCACCTTGTAGTCCCAGCTACTTGGGAGGCTGAGGCAGGAGAATGACATGAACCCAGAAGGCAGAGGTTACAGTGAGCCGAGATGGCGCCACTGCACTCCAGCAGGGGCGACAGAGCAAGACTCCATCTCAAAAAACAAAAAAAAACCTTGTTAGAGATGTTTTGCTATGCTGCCCAGGCTGGTCTTGAATACCTGGCCTCAAGCTGTCCTCCTGTTTCAGCCTCCCAAAGTGCTGGGATTACAGGTCTGAGCCACTGTACCTGGCTGAAAATTTTAAATGGCATGCGTGGCTCACATGGTATTTGTTGGACAGGGCTGGTGGAGGTGGCATTGAGGGCGGGGCGGGTCACTTAGGATGCTGCAGGACAGGAACAGCAGCCTGAAGACTATGTCCTGAGGTCCCTTCACGTTCCCCTAAATGTGGCCTCCTGATTTAATGCCCACTGCAACGCAGCTGTGGGGTTCCTGGCATGGTGCCCCATCCCTCCCAGACAAATGGTTACACACTGCCTCCATCTGTGACAGCCCCACAGCAGCTTTTGCCTAGCTGGGCCTTTTAAGGCCCACCTGCAACAGTCCCCTTCAGGCGGCCCTGATTTGGAACTTACTTTATGCCTGGATTCTCATCCCAGGAGCCTTTCGTTTCTCTGTTACCATAACTGGGTTAAAAATGTTGACTATTTTGTTGTAGGGTCTGATTATTGAAGCCAGTGTAAATTATTTGGGAGGTGTGGGGGCAGTGTAGACTTTCTTGCCATCCTTTAGGTCTCAGCTCAAAAGTCACTTTGGCGTGCCAGGTCTGGTGGCTCACACCTGTAATCCCAGCATTTTGGAGGCTGAGGTGGGCGGATCACTTGAGGTCAGGGTTCGAGACAAGCCTGACGAACATAGAAAAACCCTGTCTGTACTAAAAACGTACAACATTAGCCAGGGGTGCTGGTGCAGGCCTGTAATTCCCAGCTACTCGGGAGGCTGAGGCAGGAGAATCGCTTGAACCTGGGAGTGTCCAGTGGCTAATCAGAGACCTTCACTGATCCTAGTCACCATGCTACAGGCTTTTTTATTTTTTGAGTGTGGCTTTTGCTTGGATGTCTACAAACATTTAGCCCAGTGCCTGGCATATGGCACAGTATTTGACAAATGTTAAGCTGCCCTTTGTTACCTGCCAGATCTCGGCTTTTTCCAACCCTCACCTTCCCCTCAAGACCAAATCAATCAGGTCTCTTAAAATTTCTCACTGCTTTTTTTTTTCCTTCACGTTTTTTCAGCCTGGTGTAATGGCTCATGCCTGTAATCTCAGCACCTTGGTAGCCCAAGGCAAGAGAATCACTTGAGCCCAAGATTGAGAGACCAGCCTGGGCAACATAGTGGGACCCTGTCTCTACCCCCCATCCAAAAAAAAGTAAAAATTAGGCATGCATGGTGGAGGTGCACCCGTGGTCCCAGCTATGTGAGACGCTGAGATGGGTGGATGGCTTGAGCCCGGGAGGTCCACGCTGCAGTGAGACATTGCACCACTGAACTCCAGCCTGGGCCACAGAGTGTGAGACCTGTCTCCCAAAAAACACCTTTCAACTGTCTACAGTATCTGAGCTTATGTGTCAGTGGTTTAATCAGAATATATTAGGCTATGCTGTGGTAACAAACGGCCGCATTCCAGTGGCTGGACCCACCCAAGTCACCTCTTGACACTCTCCACTGACTGCACAGCCCTCCGTGTGGTGACTCAGGATGCAGGCT
This sequence comes from Nomascus leucogenys, assembly GCF_006542625.1. Classification (NCBI taxonomy): domain Eukaryota; kingdom Metazoa; phylum Chordata; class Mammalia; order Primates; family Hylobatidae; genus Nomascus; species Nomascus leucogenys. The sequence continues at coordinate 90,579,282 of NC_044398.1, forward strand.
GATGCCACCTTGTGATTCCACTAGCTCAGTCTGTGGCCCCCAAGGAGGGGCTGAGAGTCGTGCCCCAACTCCTAAGTGCTTCAACCTGGAGAAGTTACCTGTCACTGCCATTTGGGACTGAGCACATGGTCACAGCCGACAAGGGGCCTGGGAAGTGGCAGGTAAGGAAGGCAGTACGTGGGAACTTGGTGATGAGTGAATCTGTCACTTGCTCACTAGGGATTTACTTCGTGGGAGTATGAATTGTCAACCGAAGAGGTTAACAACAGGATCTATATAGATAGAAACCAAAGTTAACTTCATTCGGAGCCAAGTTTGAGGACGATAGCCCAGGAACACAGACTTAGTGGAAACCGAGAAGCTTGGACTGGGCAATGAACCAAAGGTGATTTTCTTGAAACTGATTGGAAAGGTGGGACAACTCAAGGGAGGGGGGCTTCCAGGTCCTAGATAAGAGACACAGTGGCATTCTTGTGTGTGTGGTGTATGTAGTTTTTCTGAGACAGTCTCACTTGTTGCCCAGGCTGGAGTACAGTGGTACGATCTCAGGTCACTGCAATCTCTGCCTCCAAGCTCAAGTGATTATTCCTGCCTCAGCGTCTCAAGTAGCTGGGATTACGGGTGCCTGCCACCACACCTGGCTAATTTTTGTAATTTTAGTAGAGACAGGGTTTCACTATGTTGGGCCAGGCTGGTCTCAAACTCCTGAGCTCAGGTGATCCTCCCACCTTGGCCTCCCAAAGTGCTGAGATTATAGGCGTGAGCCACTGTGCTGCTTGCTGGCTGCATTCTTTGGCGTTTCTGATTAGCCTTTCCAAAGCAGGCAATCAGATATGCATTTATCTCGGTGAGCAGAGGTGTGACTTTAAATAGAGTGGGAGGCAGTTTGGCCCTAAGCAGCTCGCAGTTTGACTTTTCCCTCTAGTGATTCGGGGGCCCCAAGATTTATTTTCCTTTCACAGTATATACGGTAAAATAAGTATGAAGACCTCTTAGGGGTCTGCAGAGGGATGACTGAGTCTCTGCTGCTTTTGCCCTTCATTTGATGGGCGCCCGTTGCACAGCAGTGAAATGGCTGATGAACTCCAGCGTCACTGTCTAGGGTTCAGATTTCGTTCATAGGCTTAGTTGCTATTACCTGTATTTCTGTTTATTATATGAGTGAATACATATGTACCTGTAATGAGGAGTGTTTTTTTTCCGTATGAAATTTTAATTCTGCATTGCCAGGTTATCTAGATCTGCCTAATATAATTAACTGAAAATGAGATATTGTTCCATTTCAATTCGGTTGATCACACGTGTATTAAAAGTTTACCTCAATCTGTGGTTGTTTAAAAAGAACTGAGACAGAGACCATCCACTGAAGTATCTAATTTATAAAATGTCACAATTTTTGTCATTGTGAAGAGGTTTATCTCAACCAGGTTGTAACAAAATTTCCACAGCTTATTCCAAAAGAAAATCTTAATACAAGAGATCTTAAAAAATTAAACACATTTGTTTAAAAATCCTATTATGTAAACCTTAACATAAGAGGGTAGTTAAGATACTACAGGTTTCAGGGCGTTTCCACAGACTTCTAGACCTTCTGTACACACAGACTATCATAGACTAGATACGCGGCCCGCTTACCCCTAAGAAGGCTCACTGGGAGCCGATCATGGGCGCCCCCTAGTGGGGTTACCATTGCTCCTCCATTCAAAAGACTCGCTTCTCTAAGAAGTCGGTGTCAGGTGAGTAAGCGTTCTACGTGACGGCTAAGCCAGGGATGAAGACAGGCCGACATTCTTCTTAGTATGAATCCTGGATAATAAAAATTCTAAGTAGCTCTACCCCCATCCCCTTCACTCCTGGAAATTAATAGTTTCTGGGGTCACTTATTGAGCTTTTAGTTGACCTGGGTGCAAATGTGTGATCCACCATTGTGTGCGCTTCTGTCCTCAGTCCCAATTCTTAGAAGGGCATCCTCTGTGTCTGTCCTACACTGACAGTGGTTTGCCTTGCTGTTCATGGAGACCGGTGGCAGAGCTGAACAAATTTGAGGGGAAGAAGTGGGGGAAGCCTGGGTGAGTGGTTTTCTGATAACGATGGGAAAACGTTTATGTACCAGTAAGAACTAAATCCCGGGGCCTTAAACCACCCGTGGTGAATCTAGAATCTTCTACCAGCAGGGGCTGCTGGTTCATGTCATAGGCTCAAGCATCTTTTAAGGAAGCCAGATTTTTTTCACTTCTCTATAGAAACTAGCTACAAGGAAGGATATGCAACTTGGTGGCTGGGATTTAGAAGTAAGTGTGTGTTCCATGACCGAATTCAGAGTACGCAAATTGGGCCCATAAGATGGCAATGGCTCATGGCTAGAGTGAGGAATACCAGAGATGACTGATCCAGGTGCGTTTCAACAACCATGGGATGAACTGTGGGATCTGGTCTGCTCAGAGCCGGGAGACCCTGGATGCTACACTCTTATTCTTATTGACCCAGGAGCTGAAGCTTTATTTTAGGAACATAAATCAAGATTGAATATTAGAAAAACATGACGATGAACTTTTTTGGCACAGAAATGTGAGATATACAGTGCTACAACTGTGCAAAATTAGCATGGAAGCCAATGTGAAAACAGCAAATATTTAACAGCTTTAATGAATTAATGCACAATATTTTGAAAAATGTTACCATTGACCTTGTGCATAAGCAGATGCCTGCCTTCCAGAAACACCCCACGTCTGCCGTGATTCCGAGAGAGATGCCAAGGCAGAGGCAAGACAATCATTACTTGAGGGGCTGAAACCCGGGCACGAGGCTGCCCCTTCTGGGATTGCCTCCTAGCCAGTCTGATGTACTGGGGAAGGAGTGAGGCGGGGGTCTTAGGTCCCAGGAGCTGAAAACCCAGCCTGCCCTTTGCCATCAGTTCTGTGTCAAGGCTGGAACATGCTTCTGGAGTGCAGGGCCTCTCCCGTATGGGCGCTGCAGCTCACATAGGAGCTTGGCTGAGGAATGAAGGGATGGATTCTGGGGGTGGTTGGAGGGGAGGGGGCTCACTGGGTGCCCAGAGAACATGGCTGGGCCTCCCTGTGAGGGGCCAGATGGAGTTGCAGCCCCATGGGGGCTTGAGCAGGTGGGGCAGGAAAGCCGAGGCCCAGAACCCCACGAACTGGTCCTCAGGGTGTGCAAATCGTCCCATGCACAACCAAGAGAGGCAGCCACTGCTCGCCTGGGCCACAGAGCCCTGGCTCAGGGTGTTAGGATAAAAGCTGCCTCCAGAAGGCAGAGCCTGCTGTGCGTCAACCTGGCAGGCTGGTGGGCTTCACTCCTGTTTCCAATCCCAGGTTGTCACTGGCCCCAGTGCCTGTTGGTTGTATCAGCTACAGCCATGCTACCAATGTGCCTGGTGTAAACGACTTTCAGGTGCCTCTGGTTTTAAAGCACAATAACTACCTGCCATGGTTCTAAAAAAAAAAAAAAAAAAAAAAAAAAAAAAAAAAAAATTACATGGTTAACAAAGAATTCATCTTAAAAGCTCTAAGGTATGAAGCAGAGCCAAGGGCTGTGATCAGACCCAGTCCACATCCCTCCCCTTCCTCTTCCTAGATGTTGCAGGATGGCACCCTCGTTTACAACTCAACTGGATGATCCCTTTTGTAGCCAGCATGTCCCTAGATGCAATGGTGACTGGATGTGAAGATGGCTACCACTTACGGACTATAAGAGCCTCTTCCCTGAAAGTGTCTTCCTCCACCAGGGCCTGCCGGTAGAGAAATGCTGGGGGCTTTGAACCCCAGCTCCACACTCTAAAATGACTTGCCAGCAACGTCACTGGAGCATACCAGTAAGTGCGAATCAAAGAAGCTGGAATTTCAGACTGATTCCCGGAAGAGGAGCGGAGAAGGTTCTGTCTCAGATCAGGAGTGGAGGGCTGGGCTAGGTTTCTAGCGGCCTTTAACCTCCCTTCCTTAGAAGCATTTGTTCTTTCTCAAGGAGAGACACCTCTGCTCAGCCCTACCTTTCCTGAGTGGTCTTTCATCTGGGGGAGAAAAAAAATGTGAAAGATGGAACCTGGTGATGTTCTGTTTGAGCCACAGCAGGCCATGAAGAGAGAAAGGATTCGGTGTGGATTTTTCCTCCCAGCAGAGGTGGTCCCAGAAATCCAAGGCCCTTGAGAGAGAGGTAGGCCCCCCTGGTTCCTCTCGATTAGGGGAGGGGGGCTTCTGTTCTCAGATGCTGACTTTGAAAACCCCCGAGTAATCTTGGAAGGAGAGAGTTGTGAGGTGCAAGCAATCCTTTCTGTAGGGGTGTCTTCGCCACTGATGGATAGCTCATGGGCTGAGCCAGCCCTCAGAATTGAATCCAGGCTGAGGGGCAGATGATGACACATTTACAGGGCATGGAATTTGGTCACCAGGTTCCAGCCACAATCCTGCTAGGCCTGGGTGTTTCGTTACTCCAGGAACCGGGAACCCTGTCAGAGTTGTCTGTTTGCCTGAAGTTCATTGCACTGTACTAGAGAGCAGGATGGGGTTCTTCTGAGTAGCAGGATGGACCCACTCCTTCCAGAACATTCTATGGGATTTCAAAGCGAAGGCTTGGGGGAGCTGCTGTCATGTGCTGGTCATCAGCATTTGAGTGAAAATGAGATAGTCTGGATCTGGGAGATGACGCTAGGGTCTGTACATGATCATGGGAGAGGTACCAGGAGCATGCTCTCCCCATTTTGGACGGCAGGGCAAATTTTCTGTGAATAATTCAGCATTATAAAAGGGGGAGGCAGTTTCTTCCACCCGTTCAATATTAGCTGAGAGCATTCTTATTTCTCATGGGTTAGTATCAGCTCTGGGGGACACTTCTTTGCATTGTTAACATGTGCAGAATGTCCACGGTGCTTCCTGGTGTGGGGTATCTGGAGAGGGCAAGACCTGATTCACATCCTGTGTTTTGGGGGCAGATGGCAGAAAAGGTGCGGGTCCTAAGCCTGGGCCCAGGGGAATGTACGAGAATGGGATGTTCCTTTCTGTGTCCAACAGAGAACAGGGAGATGACCTCCAGGGCAGGTGCCTGGGCTAGGGAGGCACTCCTGAGACCAGCTCGGAGGTGGCATCAAACACTTCAAAATAACCGATGTGGCATAAACGCAACCTGAGGGGCCATGACATACAGCAGCTTGAGCTTTTAGACAGTCCCTGCCTTGGTCCGTTAGGGTTCTCTATTTAGAGGCGCCAGCCAGGTGGGCCGATGTGCACTCCAGCCCTGGAATTTCAGATAAAGCATGTGTCTTGCAGCAATGTTGGCAGGTGAGTGGGAGGGAGACCAGGTTGCCTTTCCAGGACGTCTTGAGTCTTGTACACTGGCAAACTGACTGCAGGGTCCCCACCTCCATACACACACTGGCTCATTTGCTCTTGGGGGGCATGGCTTACCTGGCCCCAGGTCCCCCTGGAAGTCATGTAGGCGGTCTCAGTTTCTCGGGGGGCTGTGTGTGTGATCTCAGCCTGCCTTTGAAGGCCATGAACAATCTTCCTTCTTGCTAAGAGGGGAACGCACAGTATACACCTACCAGATGATTCTCTGCAGAGGTTTCCTTGAGCCAGGAGATGCTCCATGCTCACCTGGGCAGTTGACATTTTAAGCCACTGACTTGAAGCAGGTCTACGACAAGCCCATGGCTTGCCATCTAACCATCACCTTCCACTTGCTTCTGTCCTCAGGTTCTGCTGCGTCTCTGCCTCAGGTTAAGGCGGAACACACACACTTGAACTTGCATAGTCCATTTCACGACCTCCTTCCTAGTTATTCTACCCCAGAAATGCCAACGGCCTCAACTGTGCTCAGTGTCTGAGGATGGCTCTCCTCCTGCGAGGTGCTCTGATGTGAGCTCACTGGAGGAGGAGCCCCCGGGGGCTGCCCAGCTGCTGGTCCCCAACCTCCTCTCCACCTTCCAAGGCCCCTGGACTCTGAGAGCCACCCTGATGACATGGGAGGAACGGAGGACTCTGTCTTAGGGGATGCAGAGTACTGTTCCCAAGGACAACGTGTGGGGGCAGATAGGATGGAAAATGTGTCTGTAGTTGAAACATGATCTGTTGAGTGCCCACACTGGGTCCAGCTTCACAGACATGGAGCCTGGTTTGAAAACCATGGAACCTTCTGCAGTGGTTCCCTGAGCCAAGTCTCATGATTGTAGGACCAAGGCCACCTTGGACAGGCTAGATGACACTGGGTTACCAGGTTACTGATGGCTGGGCCAGATGTCCGAGTCCCCCTCTGCCCAACTCCAAGTCTAGAGAGGGCCTAGGGTGGCTTCAGGCTACTGAGGGAACTGGTCCTTCCTGAAGCCAGCCGTGGTGAGGCAGGGGAATTTCTCTGAACTCAAATTACACATCACTAATGGCCCCTTGCCAAGGCCACAGCACTATCCCTCTAGAGAAGTGAGCTGTGACAGTCCTGGGTGTCTAATGACCATTGGTGGAGAATGCAATGAAAGGAACCAGACCCCCCTGCCAACGAAGCCAGCCAGCCCTAGGTTAGGCCAGGCAATGACCTTAAAAAGCAAAAGGAGAGGCTATAACAGTCATTCTAGTCCCCATGTGGCAAAGAGTAGAGAGGCTGGCTCTGTAGGAACTTCCCTATGTAGGGGATCACCTGTGCATCTCAGAGGCCACCCAGCCTGACCTGGTGGCCACCCTCCTGCCAGCCCTGAACTGCAGGAAGGCGAACAGCCCCTCCAGCCTAGGGCAGACCCCAGGAGCAGAAGGACCACGTGTCCCCGTCTGTCCAGCGAGGCACTGCCTTGCTTTCTGGGGTCACTAGACTGTGCGGTTCAAAGACTGACCAGTTTAATCAGGGTGTTGTGTAACTAGTGGGGATCGTGTGCTCTCAGGATCACCAGGTAGGACGACGTTCTCACGCCGAGGTTTACGGGCCAGCGGCAGTGGTTGGGGTGGAGACAGCTGGCGCGATGCGTAGGGCCCGTGGCTGGGGTTTTGTCAAGGTCAGAGATCGCCGCTCTGGGGCTCCACGTTGCGCGGCTCCCGGGGCTGACCTCGGGAGAGTTTGGGGAAGCGAGAAGCCGCTTTGGGCCGGCTGCTGTTGACAGGTTCTCCGGGTGGGGTGATGTCGCTGAAAGACCAGAGAGAGAAGCGGGTTAAGTCTGGGGTTGAAACGCAAATGACCACAGGCCGGAAAAGGAGCCAGGTGTGTGGGCAGGAGGTATCACGTTGGGAACTGTGACCGACCTATGGGAGCCACCTCTGACAAGTACCACCTGGAGAAATACTTCTATTACATAAACTTCCCATGTTTAACAGCACTCTGAGGCTCCAAGCTTGACTGTGACTCTGCGCTAGCTCGTGGTACCACCTTTCTGGTCTGCATTTGAAGGCTATGAAAGAATGTCGTAGGCAGTTTTCTTCCCCATGTTTTCCTTGATTTTTCAGCAAATGTATGCTTCTGACTCCAAGGTGACTTTAGAGAACACTATGTGAAACCACAAAAGATGTGCAGCTAAAACATAGGAGGGGGACTTCCTCTGGAGTTGATCCTAAGAAAATACTCAGGCCCTAGGCCAGGGTCTAGTTATAATGTTGTTGGGCAAGGTACAGTGTTTAAGAGCCAAGAACAATGGAAGATAGCACCAAAAGGGGGACACTGATCCTGGTTCTAAAGCAACACAAAGGAACACATGGTAGCACAGCACGTGTGGGTTGCAGGGCACGGGTCTGGATTGTGGGAGGCCCCTGGCACATATTTGAGGGGACAGGGTAGAGGCTGGGAGGCTGCACCCTGAGAGTGGAGGGTGCTCAGCAGAAAGTCCTGTGGTGTGGTTCCATTTTTAAAAAATTCCTGGGGACAGTCTCAACTCTTGCCCAGGTTTTAGAGTGCAATGGTGTAATCATAGCTTGCTGCGCCCTCGACCTTCTAGGCTCAAGTGATCCAAGCAGCTGGGGCTATAGGTACCAGCCACCATGCCTAGCTAATTTTTTAATTTTTTCGTAGAGATGGGGTCTTGCTCTGTTGCCCAGGCTGGTCTCAAGTGCTCCTCCTGCTCAGCCTCAAGTGCTGGGATTACAGGTGTGAGCCACTGTGCCTGGCCAACCCTTACTCACACCTGTAAAGTCCCTTTTGCCAGATAAGGGAATATATAAATTTTGGGGCTGGGAACGTTGTTATTCTGTCTACTGTAGACTATTTGAATGGAAGAAAACATCAGCAGGACTTAAAAAAGATCTCTAAGTGGTAAGATTACAGATCTTAAAAAAACAAAAATGATGTACAATAAACATCTCACTGGGACAAAATGCTTTAAAACAAGACCAAAACCTAGTAGGACTGATGTTTACTTCTACGCTCTGAGCACCTCCGTGGAGTCCTGGCTTTCTGGACGTGACCCCGGACCCACTGGACCCTACAAAGGAAGACAGGACCTTGTCCACAGCTAGCTCCGCCCTATCTGTGGTTCGGAGAGGACCAGAGACAACTAGTAACTGTCAGAAACATCCACCCCCAGCTGTCTCCAAGGGCCGTTTCACAAACCACATGAGTTAAGGGGAGCCGTGATTTCATAAATCGTTCCCCTAGAGGGTCTCTGCAGGGTTGCCTGAAATAGCCTAACGTCTTCATGTATCTCAGGAGTGAATGTCTTTATGATGATCTGCTTTGCGTTGCACCTTTCCAGGGATGAGGCCACTGTGCGAGGGAGATGCGTCTTGTTTCAAGTTGGACACCCTGATAAGCTAACAAAATGAAGACCCATTTTAATGATTGTTTTCTCCTGTAAGTCAAGTTGTGCTTTGCCTTCTGTACATGGATGAAAAACATTTGACCTTAAAGCCGGAGCTGCTCTGAATCGTCTAAGCCCGTCCAGCCTGGTGCGTGCTGCACATTGCTCCTTTAGGCGGATGTCTGGCCGCAGGCGCAAAGCAAACATGCCCCTCTCTTCCTTCAAAGGATGGGGACCCCCCTTAAGAAAAGCTTCTTTATCCCTGAACACTACTGAGAAGATGGTTCAAAGATGCTGGGAAGGAGATCTTTGTTCACAGCGAAGGGGGACTGATTCTTAGATACAGGAAGGCTTGGATGTAAATGTCAGTTTAAAGCCATGCCGTCACAACCCCCTCCTGTCATGCTCTTCAGATCTGGGGTCTGACCAGCAACTCCTTACCCTGCAACCACGGCCATCATTCAGGACAGCCAGGACTAGCCCTGCCCTGCAATGACCAGAGCCTGGGGAGGGGCCCTGGAGGTAACAGGCTGTGAGAGTGGCTGGGAGAGGCCAGTGCCTTGTTGGTTGTGAGAGGAGAGATACCAGTCAGTGGGCTGAGGAGGCTTTTTCAACAAACAACACATGTTATGCAGGGGTAGGGAGATGACACGGCTCCAAGGCAGACGCCTCTCTGTTCAGTCCTCCTGTGGGTGGTGCTGTCTGAGCCTTGGTTTCCTTCTGTCATTTGGGGGATGACAACCATGAGCACATCCTAGTACCATGTGGTAAGGATTCAAGGGCTACCTAAAGCCACCAACTAGCTGTGTTTCTGTAGATAAATGCCTCTCCTCTGAGCCTCGGACAGAATAAAGGTGGGGTGGTTTTAAGCATCATGGGGATCAAGTGGCTAGAGTGACAATGACTGGGCAGCAGTGAACATTCAAACATGAGCTGTGTCACCACACGCCATGCTGGGCATGAAGGCGTGCAGAAGTGGCCTCAGGCTTGGAGAGCCACAGTCTCATTGAGGATGGGGAGGGCAGACATTGGACAGATTGCGGTGGTGGAGCATGGTGGATGCCCCAATGAGAGGGAAGTCGGGTTCGGAGCAGGGTACAGAGGGCTTCCTGGAAGAGGCAGAGGTGTGAAGGGTCCTCTAAATGTGTAGATGAGCACAGGTGAAGGTGGCAGACCCGGCCCAGCTGCTTCCTCTTCCTGGAAGGCAGGGTTAGCTCGGGGTGTGCACTGAGCAGTCAAGGGGTTGTATCTGTCACATGTCTGTGCCTGGGAAGTCCCAGTGAGTGTAGGCTGCTATGGCTGATGGTGTGATAGTGGGTTTGTGTGACGCGGGGATGGTTCAATCCTGAAGACCCTGTGGAACACAGCCATGTCTCGGGACACAGGCTTGGGTGTTGAGACGGGTGCACTCAAGTGGGTTTGGAGGCAGGGCTGCTGTGATGGCTCCAGAGAACCCAGGATGAGGATGGGCTTCACTTGGGACAAGTTCAGTGGATGACACCTGCGGAAATCTGGCTGGAACAGGGGCTTCATTGAGTGCGTGATGGATGGAAAACACAGAGGGCTGAGCATGGTGAGCTTGAGCAGAGTGTGCTGGTGGCTGCTGGCATATCTGAGGCTGAACCTCTTGCAACTGCCATCTTGGCAGGTCAAGAACAGCTGAATCTTGGTAATGCTATCTGAGTGAATAGCAGAATCTGAAGGCGTGGGGTAGGTAGGACTGAGAGTATGTAAACTGGCAAAGGAAGTGGGGGCTAATGTGGGTAGAAGACACAGGGCCAGTACTCAGAAGAAAACCCCACGTGTCTCCACTGGAACGCTTCCCTACAAGGGAACGAGGCCAGTGCCATGCTCCCTCTGGGACGGGCATCCAACAGTAGAGACACGGGCTGTAGTCAGCTGCTTTCTAGGGAAGCTGAAAGGCCTCGCATTTACAATGACAGCCTTAAGTAAAACCTGTTTTTTTTTTTTTTTCTTTTTAAACTAAGGGTCCCTGTAGTCCCTGCTGCAGATAACTCCTCCCAACAGCATTCTCAGAGTGAAATTCTCATCCTTCATAGCCCTTGTTAGCTGCAGACTTTTGCCTCATGTACCACTGACACTTCCAGAATGACACCATTTCTTAGCTGGCTCCACTGATAAAAGCCAGCCACCAAGAAACGGACTGTCTCTTCTCTGGCATGACTGCATTTTCATAACAGTGGGCTTGCAGCTCTGAGGCATAAGCAAGAGAGGAATGCATGGACACGAGGTAAGTTCTGTTCCTGCTCCCCAACAGAAACATGAACTCTTGTTAATGCTGGGGCTAGGTCTGTTCTAGTTTTGTAAAACAGAAAAAGGGGGGTCTGGACGGCAATCCATAAGAATGGATTGCCAAAGGCCTTAACTCCATATTCAGATTCAGAAAACTGGGGTTCCTTCCGTTAGACAGTATAGAAGTTGGAGAAAGATCCATTAACCTCCCCAAGACACAGCTTTCTGATCTGTAAAATGAGAATAATAGTGCCAATCATACATCATTTGATGCCTATTTATGCGGTTGGCAACGATTAGAAATAGATTTGGCTCCTTTGACATCCTGAAATAAGGGAAATAAGGTAAGAGGTACCAGTGAAGTCTGGCCAGCAAATTCATAGGAACTTTTACTGGTAGAGGCATCTAATACAGCAAAGGAACTGGGTAGAGTTTTTTAGAGATGGAGATGTCCCTATGGTGCCCAGGATGGTCTCAAACTCTTGGCTCAAGCAGTTCTCTCACCTCAGCCTCCCAAGTGCTGGGATTACAGGTGTGAGCCACCACACCCAGCCAAGGAGGCTTTTACAAAGATTTTACAACTTCCCAAAATACAGCATACTTCTCACACCACCTCGTATTCCCACTGCAATCCCTCAACTCCCTACCCTGGGGGAAGGGGGCTGCAGGGGGCAGAGGGCACCTTCTCTGAAAAGCCCATCCTTGTTTTTCTGGACAAGATCAGCATCTAGGCATTGCAGATCTTTGGCTGCTTGGTCCTGAGACAGCAGAGGCCTCAGTGGGCTACAGAGATGGGGAGAGATACATACTCAACAGAGATATTTACAGATAGCCTAAAGAAATAAAAGGCAGTGAGGAAATGGGTGGGTGTTAGTCTTCAGATAGGTCGGCAAATGAGGGTGGGGAAATAGTGGCTGTTCTGTAAAGAATGAGAGTGCCATCTCTGGCATTCTTCGTGTTCCTCTCAGCTGGAGCCAGAGTTCGTCATGGGGTCTGGGGAATTCAAGACAAAAGACTGTTGCTACTTTCCAGGGGACAGGACAGCAAGTAAGACATGGTGATACAGACATGGAGGCCTAACTAAGCCACCACCTGAGGGTGCAGACCCCTCAGCCAGTGGTGGAAGATGACTCAACGTCTTTCAGACGCGGGGAGCCATCCCCCCGTTTTACTGGCCCTATTCTTTGAGCCAATTGTGTTACCCTATTAGGTTGCTAAATTTACGAATGAAGGACATACCACAAGGAACAAAATGCAGTTGCCATCTATTTTCACAGTCATGGGTGAAATATCAACGTGGTGATAAAGGACAGGCTGAGGATAACGGCCACTCCTCTAGGGTGACTTTGTCCAGTCCACAAAGCACACTTTCCAAGCCATGGATCCAGATGCTGATGCTCCTCTGGTATCTGGGGCATCAGCGATGATGGGGAGGCCACTTTCAGGGTGTGACCCTCGGAATCCCAGCATCTTGATTCTGGGAAGTGACATCACTGAGCCCAGAGTCACCCCACCTGGAGCTGGGATGAGGATGTGTGGTGACATTTCCCAGGCTCTGTTATTAGCGTCTTCTGTGTGTCTCCTATGTAATCTGGATTTCTCTTTCAGTACCTTTATTTTTTGAGGTCGTCTTGGCCTTTGCAACAATATTCATGAAGACGGTTTTAAAGGTGCATTGAAGAATTTAAGAAGCTTATGCATCAGCCCTCCTTGCTTTGCTACTCCTCATATTGGGTGAACATTTGCTTCTTACTATGCAGGCTTTTGGCAACATGGACAAATCTCAAGTGCATCATCAAAGCTGCCCCACAGCTGAGTCCATTCATAGGCCACTCTGCAAAAGGCAAAACTAAACGACAAAACAGTGGGAGCTTCCAGGGGTTGACTATAGTGGAACACTAGGGAATTTGGGAGTAAAGGAGTTCCACATCTTGATGGTGATGGCTACAAGGACTCCAAGCCTTTGTCAAAACTCACGGAACTACGCCATGAAAACCTAGAAATGGTACCACAGTAGGCTTCAATCTCAAACTTGACTCCAAGAGGGCGGTATTTGTAAATCTAGACTGTTTCATTGTAAAAGAGCCCCTCAGGGACGACCCCTGATAGCCCGAAGCTCTCAGGAGCCAGTGACTTCTGTCCCTGTCTCTGGGTAGAGGAAGCAGGGGCCTTGGGGACAAAGTCTTAGATGACTGCCGGCCGTGTCATTCACTAGCAGGGGTACTTGGGCCAGTCACGATGCTCCTTTCTGGGACTCGCATTCTTAGCCTGTGAAGGGGGATCAAAGTCAAGCCACTGAGCTGCATGCACTTTAAATGGGTGAATTGTATGGTGTGTGATCTGTATCTTGAGCTGTTTTAAAAAATGGTGCAAGCAAAAATACATGAAGGGAAATCACAGGATCTGCCCTGCAGGTTTTTGCAACAAAACCAAGGATCACGTTTGATGCGAGGATGGAGCGTGGCCCATGAGGGATGCTGCTTAGTGAACACCCTCGCCCTCGGCTTCTGAACTTGGCCTTGGCCACCTCCAGCATGGTTCACTCCTCTGCGAACCCTGTGCTCAGGTCAGACCTGAATCTTACTACTCAGACGTGGTATTGCCAGAGCCATTTTGGGGGGTCACACAGTGAGGGAATGGCCTTAGAAATGCAGTTCAAACTACTGTGAAGGAAAGGGCACAAGATTGCATCCCCAAATCCACGAGGGGCCAGGCCTCCTGGGTTGCAGGGTCCATTGTCACCAAGCTGGGAAACTCGGGGGACATCACGTCCCCAGGGCTGCACCTGGCTGTGACCTCATCTGGAAGGCAACTGGAGAAAGGGGAGAAATAACTGCTGGGATGCTATGGTGACCTAGGAGACAGCCCATGCATCCCCAGGGCACTACCACCTTCCCTCCCCTGCTGTGAGAGGGATATAAGCTGCAGTAATGAGCCCCCTGCCAGGCCACGCATGGTCCCTGACACACATGCTTGGTGTTCGTTTCAGAAACTCCGTGTCCATCCTCCCGACTGCTGGCAACTACCACAGCACCAGAGAGTGGCGGTGAAGGGGGGTCTGTGTGTGAGGGTAGCCACCAAGGGCCCCAGGGGTGGCTGTTCCTTTTAATTAAGTCTCTGGGGTGTACGACGTGGTTCCCTGTCACCAGCATGCAGCTAAAATTGATCAGACAGCCTCAACTGCTCATCCGTGAAAATGGCTGTGAGGAGAGACTAGCTTTTCACTTTGCTGCACCTGTGATCTGGGTTTGGCGAGCTGGTCAATACTCCATTTACTAGGAGCTGCCTTTGGAGCTTGGAGGGCTGGATCCCTGCAACCCAGCTAAGACTGAGCTGTGTGTGTGTGGCCAGCATCCTCCACAACCCCACTCCCTCATGAGTCTGTGCGTATTACCAGTTCGAAAACCCAGTTCTGCCTCTGGGATGTGGAAATCATGGAGAATGTGCTCCCTGCATCTTAGGCCCTCGGATCTGTGGAGTGGGGGGGAGTGGCCTTGCCCTACCTTCTGTACTGAATGGCTGTGGGGGTCCTGGGGGGCGGTATCAGAAAACAGCAGGCTCAACAGCCTTTCAATTCATTCCTAGGCAACACCTGGGCCTCAGGACTGCGTGATGGGTGCCTCCTGAAATCCAATTCCACTGTGAACTATGCTGATATCCATCAAGGCTTTTACCTCCTGCCTCTTGGTTTGAAATGGGTCTCCAAAACTACCATGCACAAGTGATCCAGAAATGAATCTGGCAGTACCCAAGGGTTCCTTGAAGGCAGCTCTGGGTCTGGTTTTCTTTGGATCCCAACACCACAAGGTACTTAATTTATTTTAAAAAAAATTAAAGAAGCCACTGCTTGTCAAATCTTGAGGTAAAGGAATAACACAAATTCCTCACACCATCCTTAAGTCAGCCATGTGAAGGAGGTGCTGTAATTACCGTCCTCGTCTTACTGGTGTGCAAAATAAAGTAGGGATGGTAAATCTTATGGGTAATTAGGAGCAGAGACTGGTTTTGATCTTGAATGTGTGCAGTCTGAGCCCAGAGTTGATGACTAGATGGAAACGCATCTAAGCCCAGCCCCCCAAGATGCTACAGTTAGGTGGGGGCACAAGGTCGGTGTGTGATAAGGCAGCTGTTGCTTTGAGAGGTACAGATGGACAGACCCCAAGGAGTCATACTGAGCAAGGTTTCAACCATAAATAAAAAGAAATGGTCTGGAAGGTGGAGGTCAGGACAGGTGTGCCCAGAAAAGCAAGGAGGTATGTGTGATTCCCAGGCAAGAATCCCAAAGAGTCGGGGCTGGGGACAGGGATGCCTGCAGGACAGACACTGGCTTTTGGGAACTAAAGAACTCAAAATACTTGAGGGCATGATGTGTCACCAGATGAATGTAAATCCCCCTTTGGTAAACCCAGCATTATTTTTTCGTGATCTTTTGAGTGTACTTGGAATAACACTGTGACACTGCTGCCAGTTTGCTGATAATAAGCTTCAGGCTTTTCTTCTGCAAGCCCTGGCTGTGGAGGTGCTCTTCTATAAGCACAAGTAAAATGGGGAAAAGGGAAGCAGTGAGAATCTAGAGAATCCTCTCATTAAAGGCTTATTGTTTAGGGGGGAAAAAGAGAACTGAAACAGCTTGTCAATGCACCCTTTCTTGATAACCACTGTTAGGACAGTAGTATATAGTTTTCTAGTCGTTTTTCTATGTGTGTTTGTCATAGTAAGTCTTCCAAAATGTAAACAAAGTTGCTTTGAAATTTTTTTTTGGTGATGGAGTCTTGCTCTCTTGCCTGGGCTGGAGTGCAGTGGTGCAATCTCGGCTCACTGCAAGCTCCACCTCCCGGGTTCATGCCATTCTCCTGCCTCAGCCTCCTAAATTTGGTTTTGTTTTAAATCAAAGCAGTCTGGCCTTAGAATGCCAGAGCTGGTGGAAATGGCCTGGAAGATAGTAAGGACGCAGGTGTACTGTGTAAGGCTTGTGCAGTGACTGCATCACTATTTCATCTATGTCTTGCTGTTCTCACCATGGGAGATGGAAAGCTCAAGAAGTTACTGCCCCAGGCCCATGTTAGAGAAGCAGAATGTGGCTTACATTCGGATACAGGACCATGTCTAAGGTTACGTGGCAGCAGTCCCCAACCTTTTTGGCACCAGGGACCAGTTTCGTGTAAGAAAATTTTTCCACAGATGTGGGGGGTGGGGATGCTCTTTGAGATAAAGTGTTACATTTATACATTCTATTATTAAGTTGCAATAAATAAGGAAATAATTATACAACTCACCATAATGTTGAATCACTAGAAGCCCTGAGCTTGTTTTCCTGCAACTTAGACGGTCCCTTCTGGGGGCAGTGAGAGATCATCAGGCATTAGATTCTCATAAGGAGCACGCAGCCTTAGATCCCTCACACGGGCAGTTCACGATAGGGTTTGCCAGGAGAATGCAATGCTACTGCTGATCTGACAGGAGGCAGAGCTCAGGCGGTGAGGGGGAGCGGCTGTAAATAAAAAGCTCTGCTCACCCACGGTGTAGCCCAGTTCCTAACAGGCTATGGACTGGTAGTGGGCCAGGGGTTGGGGACCAGAAGAGGGACCCAAGCCCGATTAGACGAGTACTCATCCTGGACTTAAGCAGATGACAGAGAGTTAGGCCTTGATGTTGCAGTTGTGATCTGTGAGTGTACTTAAAAGGAGTCTTTTCTCTCTCTCCCCTGTATCTGTGTAAATTTCTTTAAAAGTCCCTTAACCCCTCTATTATCGGAAAAATGGGGCTGATATCAACCCACCTATGAGATTAAACAAGACAATGCATTCAGGACCTGAAGCAAACTTAGGCACGTTTTCTACAAATGGGCTGCCTATGGCCCTCTTGTGGATTTTGGCGACTGCAGCCCTATTCCTAGGGAGCCGTATCAGGCAGATAAACCACCTCACATTGTACAACACGTGATGATCACCCAATGGGCCTCGGAGTGTTAGGGACAAAGATGAGCCTGAGACAGGGAGCCTAGTGGTAAGGCTTGTGCACTGCCTGCTCCCCCTGCCGGGATGGAGGTGGATTGGGATCCCAGGCACAAAGACCAGTAGGATGGGGGGTGATGGAGAACACATTTCTTTTGAGCTTGGGGCCTGGACTGTGGGAGCAGCTGGGGCAGAGTGACAGGTGTATGGGTCCACCACAGAGGGCGTACTGAGAGTCATGGCACTGTGGGGCGTGTGCATCCCCGGGGTAAGCAGTGCTCATTAAAACGTAAAGATGCACTGTGGCTAACTTTCAAGGATGGCTTTAAGTTCGTAAGCAGTCTACCAATGCTTTATAGACGTTACCTTTCACCACTTCAACGCTAAAAGATGACTCTGCGTAAAATTCTGATAGTTACCAATGGCTGTGATGCTGAGGTCCTCTTTGATAGCCCCTTGTCACCTTAATGGGGTATCTCAGGTTTAAGAGCTGACTTGGGGTCACATTTCAGTAAGGCCTCAGATATCATCATCTAGGGTGGGCTGAAGAGCGGCTGTGTGATGGTTCTGCTGGGGTAAACCGTACTTATGCATTCCGCCTAATTTTCTAAGGATGGAAAAGATTCTCCCTGAATCCTGCTGCTCTTCTAATTCTCAGTGGCCCCGTCCCCAGTTGCCATGGGATGTTCAGAGCACAATCATGTCTCTGTTGTAATCTCGGCCAATTCCCTTGCAGTGCTCTCCCCATCGCAGCACCCGGCCCAACCAACCCTGGCCAAAAACTTAAGCAGAAGACCCCCAGGAAGACAGGACGAGCGGTGAATGAAAGGCACATGGTGCCTGCCCTGAGGAGTTGAGAATCCTCCAGTTCCCTGCATGGGCCCTCCTCCACTTGCTGCCATGGCTATGGTCATGTGTCACATTGATGTTTTGGTGAACAGACTGCAGATATGATGGAGCTGAAAAATATGTTGCTTAGTGACATCACAATGCACTGCACTACTCCTGTGTCTGAGGTGATGCTCGTGTCAAGCAAGCCTACTGCACTGTCAGTCATTGAAAAGATTTTTTGGGCTGGGTGTGGTGGCTCACAACTGTAATCCCAGCAGTCTGGGATACCAAGGATGATGGATTGTTTTAGGTCAGGAGTTCGAGATTAGCCTAGACAACTATAATCCCAGCACTCTGGGATGCCAAGGAGGATGGATCATTTTAGGTCAGGAGTTCGAGATCAGCCTAGCCAACTGTAATCGCAGCACTCTGGGATGCCAAGGAGGATGGATCATTTTAGGTCAGGAGTTCGAGATCAGCCTAGCCAACATGGTGAAATGCTGTCTCCACTGAAAATGCAAAAATTAGTTGGAGGTGGTGGCATGTTCCTGTAATCCCAGTTACTTGGGAGGCTGAGGCAGCAAAATTGCTTGAAACCAGGAGGCAGAGGTTGCAGTGAGCCAACATCACAAAACTCGACTCCAGCCAATGGTGGCTTGTTTCTATTTGCAAGCCCTCAACCATTCAGCATCTCCACCCTCTTCTGAGGCTCTTCCCATCTCTCTGAAGACTGCTCTGTCACTAAATCGTACAGGGTCCCAGGTCTCTTCTGCTTGCACTCCCCACATGTGCTCCCATCCATTCGGATGGCTTTCTGCAGATCCAAATGGGGAAGCTTCCCAAATTCGCATGTTGGCCCTTCCCTCTGGAGCCCTGGAGTCGATATATGTACCTTGAACATGGCCAAAATGGAAATTGGGACCAGGTGCAGTGACTCATGTCTCTAATCTTGGCACTTTGGGACACTGAGGCAGCTGGATGGCTTGATCCTGGCAGAGTCTAAGGCCAGCCTAGGCCATAGCAAGACCCCATCTCTACAAAAAAAAAAAAAAAGAAAGCCAGATGTGGCGTGTGCCTGTACTTCAGCTACTCCGGAGGCAGAGGTGGGAAGACTGCTTGAGCCTGACAGGCAGAGGCTGTAGTGAGCTGAGATCGTGCCACTACAGTCAGGCCGAGGAGACAGTGTATCTCAAACAAAAGAAAAAAAAATTTTTTTCCCGCATCAAACTTCTCTTCCTCCCCTAGGCCTCCATACTTTAGTAAATGGGGCAACTGCCGACTCCAGTGCTCAAACCAGAACTCTGGGGGCACCTTAATTTTTCCATTTCACATTCCATATCAAATCTAACACCACTGGCCTTTGGCTTCTGCCTCCAGACACGTCTGCTGCTTCCACTTCTGTCTCTGGTGTGTCTTCTAAACCCAGACACCCTCCCTTCTGGCCTTGACCCTTCCTCAGACAAAACCCTTCCACACCTTCCCACTGCATTCAGAATCAAATGGAAATGTTTGCCACGGCTATAATTCCATCGTGACTTCCTCTAGCAATACGGAGACTTCCTGCCATGCTCTAACTCCTCCTCGTGCTTTTGGCCTTTGCCTGAGAGTTCCTTGGAGTTTCTTCACAGCATTTGTTGCCATCTGAAGTGTTATCTTCCCTGCTATATCCCCAGCACCTACAATTACGTCCAGTGCACTTAACCAGGTGACTGAAGTCAAAGTGGTCTGTCCTGGTCTAGCTTCTCTACGGCAGACCACTGCCTGCTGGCCCCACAGGACTTTGGACTTGCCAGCTTAGACAGGGAGGTGTGGGGGTATGACGCCACAAAACCAACCTTGCAATTAGAAGGCCCTGGGTTGGATTTCAGAATCGGCAACATCTGGGATGTGTCATGGCAACAAAGCTATTTAACCTCTCCATCACTTTGAGAAAATAAGAGTAATAACCCATACTCGCCTCTCTCATTGAGAGCAGAGATTTGTTACTGTTAAGAGATTAATAAGAAAAGTGCCCTTTAAGCCTCACTCACCACTAAGGCGAGATGGGACGAGTTGGCACGAGTCCAGAAGACAAGTGAGCAAAAAAAAAAAAAAACCCTTGAAAATTGATAGCCATGCAGGTGTCATTACAAGTTAGTGTGACGTAAACAGACCTGATACCACACGCAAAAATACATAAGCGCTGGGACTAAGAACTATAACTCCCTGCAACGAAAGACAGCCTGGGACGTGGCAGCTAGGGAACTGCTGTGCGTGTGTAAGGAGCTCCTACAGAGCAACCTGCGGGGCTCGCAGCCCAGCAGACACGCAGGGAAAGGCCGGGAGTGCCGTTGACCAATGTGTTTCTCACATGCTAAGAAGCACCGGGGCTACGAGAGGGAGTTGAGCGAACAGCACACCTGCGCTGAGAGGTCAAGCATCTCTCACCTCCATTTCTGCCTGTACCCAGCAGCTACCTATAGTCCAGTCCCCAAGCCACCAGTCTCCAAGCCACACCTGACCAACCCCACTCATGCCAGACCGTGTCACTCTTGCACCAAGTCTATCTCAAAAAACAAGCCTTCCGATACTCCACAAGATCCTCCCTGATGGGCCCTTTCACTCTTCTACCTCCTTCCCTCCTCCCCATAACTGCAGCCTAGAGGTGGCTCGGTGGCACCAGGGAGGCACACTCCTGCCTCCCTCTGCAAGAAAGGTGCTCCAGCTGGCTGTCCCCCTCACTGCCTCCGTTGCTTTCTTTGGAGGCCGTGCTTGCTGCCCTCCGCAGTCCCTCTCCCCTGCACCACCTGTCGTATATGGCATACTGATGTATCTCTCTCATCTTTCCTGAGCACCCTGGCACCTACAGAGAGAATGGTACAGACCAGGTTCTCAATACAAATTTCTGGAATAATTGTATTCTATAGGGGGAGAGGGAATGTTTGAATACACTTACCATGAGTCATCAGGAAAATAGAAACTGAAAAACATTCAAAGACAGCTGTTACCAGGCATGGGCAGGGATGCTGAGAAATGGCACTCCAGTGGTTAGCAGAGGCAGAAACTGGTGAAATCTAGGGAAACCGAGGCAGGTGCGTGCGTGAGTCAGCTCCACATCTTGGTGTTGGCTTTAAGAAATTGTTGACCAAGTACACAAAAACGCGGGTGAGGATGTTCAATGCAGCATCCTTCTGAGGAGGAAGCTTGGAAACCACCCCGTGACCATGTGCAGGACCCATGGACCCAGGATGACAGGTGTGCGGAAACAGGAGGACACGCTGCTGTTACGGAGGATGATGCACAGCCATGCAGAGGGGCACAAACACCTTCAAGACGTAAAGGAAAAGCTACAGAACAAGAGACATCTGGTGCCATTTTAGTTAAAACTGAAACCTCATATGAAGCAAGCGCCCATATATAAGCAGACACACCAACAGAGACAAGGATGCAGCCAAGGGAGATGTTCACGTTTTCCTCCATATATGCTCATTGTTCAAATGGTTTAAGGCAGAACTTATTCACATGTTGCTCGTGTAATTAAAAAAAAAAAAGGGAAAAGCATACTGACTGGGCATGGTGGCTCAGACGTATAATCCCAGTGCTTTTCGAAGGCCAAAGTAAGAAGATTGCTTGAGGTCAGGAGTTAGACCAGCCTGGGCAACATGGTAAAACCTCATCTCTATTAAAAATACAAAAATCAGCCAAATGTGGTGGACGCCTGTAGTCCCAGCTACTCGGGAGGCTGAGGCAGGAGAATCGCTTGAACCCAGGAGGCGGAGCTTGCAGTCAGCTGAGATCGTGCCACTGCACTCCAGCGTGGGCAAAAGAGTGAGACTCCATCTCAATTTCCAGCACTTTGGGAGGCCTAGGTGGGTGGATCACAAGGTCAGGACTTCGAGACCACCCTGGGCAACATGGTGAAACTCTGTCTTATAAAAAACAAAAATCAGGCTGGTGGGGGTGGTGGCAGCACGTGCCTGTAATCCCAGCTGCGTGGTAGGCTGAAGCAGAATTGCTTGAATACAGGAGGTGGAGATTACAGTGAGTCAAGATCACGTCATTGCACTCCAGCCTCGGCAACAAGTGTGAGACTCTCTCTTGCGGGGGGTGGGGAACAAAGCACCTTGAGAAAGACCCCGCAGCTCCTGCTTAGCCTTCTGGAGGGCTCTGCTGGGTCCCTCCTTCGGCACTGTGATGGCAACTCTGCACCTGCTCTGCTTGGTCTACGCAGTTGGGGCTGGTCTACACCATGCTCAGCAGATTGGAATATGTCAGACCCTGTTTTCGACCACCAGAACTACTTACAATACACTCAACTTGAGAGTAGGTCTGGCCAGCCCTGAGAAGACGGTTTGGCTTCTCTGCCTGCCTTGTCAGGGCATTTCCCAGGGATAGGTGCCCACTCATTTTCCCCTTTCTCTCTGTGCCTAGATGGGTGGCCTTAGGCAGCAGTGGTCTTTGTATGATCTGCCTCCGTATTCCCAAGTCCCCATCTGCTAGCGCAACCACTGGAAATAACTGCAGCTGTATACTGACTTAAGGATCCAAAAATCCGAGGAAGACCCCAGAGGTGTGAGCCAGATGCCCAAGGGCCTCCCAGCCTGCAAGCCCCAGGCCAAGCATGAACTACATGCAGGTGAGTGTTGCTTTGGAGTTATCTCCAATTAGCGTCCACAGCCTCTTAAAGCTGATCGAATCCCACACTCCTGACTTCAACTCCTCAGATCGTGCCTGCTGCACTGAATACAATTCATGCCCCTGATGACGTGACAGGTAAGGCAAGGAGCAATCAGCTCTGCCGCCCTTGCTTATCTCCTGCCCCCATGTCCATGTCTCCCCAGGCCCTGCCTTCTGCCACACTCTCCTCTCTGGCAGGTCAGGGCGTCACACTGCTGGCTGTTCCCTCCTCCTGGAGGACTCAAATCCCAGAGCTAACATGAATTCACATCTTAGCTCAAAAGTGACTTAACTGGAGATACCATGTCTCTTATCAGTCTCCCAATCTAAATCTTCCCCCTGACCCTTGTAAAGGCCCTTCATGGCCTGAGACTCCCACTGCAGTCCTTCCATCTGTTTGTTTTTTGCTTTTTCAGTCATTCCGATGAGAATGTAAACTGTATGAGGGCAGCAAGCAACTTGGCTGGCCTCTGTGCCAGTGGTGGGGACATCACTGAGAAATGAAGGCCTATTTGGCAGGCTATTTTTGAGCAAGATTGCTAAGGCACAATGGTTGGCGATGAGATGGACCAAGGTACTTCACTCCAGGTATCCAGCCAGAAGGACTCACCATGTCCTCACCACTGCGAGACGTACCATCCTTGCTGTCTTACAGGTACTGGCTTACTAAACCCTCACAGAAGCCAGAAGGGGAGGTTCTATTATCACCTCTTCTAAATGAGGAAGCAGGCACAGAAGTTAACTGGCCGGGCCTTAGAAGCCCCTAGGAGGCAGAGCCTGGGGCATAGTGGTTGGTGTCTGACTCCACGGCCCTCCCCTGCCTCATCTGCTGTTGTTTCCCTTTCTGCAGGATTTGTAGATGAAGCTGTACTGGAACGCGGCCTCACTCAGGCATTTCCATAACAGCCACGGTTGTACTCACATGAGATAGCACAGCTCAGTGGTTGAGACAGAGATTCAGTGCCCCAAAAATTCCTCCCATCTGACCCTGGACTTTGCCACCTTTTTTAGAGAGACCAGCAGGAGCTGCTGTCACATGGCAGTGTTGGTCACAGCCTGGCTGAGGGATCTCACTGGATCCTCACAGTGGCTCTTTGTGGTTGGGTAGAGATCTGCACCGTACAGATGAGCAAACAGAGGCTAGAAATATCACCTGTCTGGTCCTTCTGTCCTCAGCAGCTAAGTGGCAAAACTGAGGCAGGGATAATACAGAAGTTTGACTCTGATGCCCATGTGCTTCTAAAGCGGGCCCCTGGTATGTGTACAAGGCAGCCAGGAAGTAATTATTTCTTGTCAGCTGCTCCCTTCCAGAAGCTGGCTTACCACCTGAAAAGGAGGCTGGCACTTTTATCCTACCACACAAATGGAAACCAAAGCTCAGAAAATACTTGTTGGGTTAATGCCTCAGACTCAGATGGGATTCTAACAGCAGAATTTGTTCCAGCCTTTTCAAAGCAGGGCTTCTCAACTTCGCATGCACCTTAGAATCACCTGGGGAACTTTAAAAAGATACTGATGCTCAGGCCCAAAGATTAATGTTGCATTAACCAGGCAGGGCCTGGTCTCTGTATTTTTAAAAGCATGCCGGGTGACCCAACGTGCAAGCTGTGGCTGAGACCCCAACTTGAAAGCAAATGGTACTATTGGGGAAGTTCTGCAAATGGAATGACTACCCCAAAAAGAATGATTCCACATATCTCTGAGGTCACAAGTGGCTTTTTTGGTGGGTTGAGAAACTGCTTCAACATTGGACAGTGTCTAAACCTCCTGGAGAAGTGATTTTCAGACTGTCCTCAGAAGATGGCAGATCTCAGTGCACTGTTCCTGAAGGCTCTCTGTGGGGAAGTCTGCACGATGGTACTGAGGGTTTTCTGAGATTCTCCTGGCAGCTGTGGACCAGATTTCATCCAAGGAAAGAGGATCACATGAAGATGAAAACGCTGCACTTCCTTCATTTGGACGGCACCGTGCTTAGGAGCCCATCACTTGGCCAGAGATGAAATATTTAGATCGAGAACGCCTTTCCACTGTACCCTAAGCTGTTCTACCTTTATGATTCAACTAAAAATTTATTTCCACTTAAATAAAACCAGCAATTCTGAGCTACCCCTCCCCTCACACGTTTCCTCCCAGAAAGTCTATCCTGAAACCACCACTCAGAAATCATCGGTAAAAAGGTAAATAAAGCAAAACACATTCTTTGCTCCATCTTCCTTAGCTCTTTGCCCTCAACATACTTTTTGAGCTGTTTCATCACCTTTTTTGAATAAGCAACACAAAGGTGTGCAGAGTAAGCATGAGGGGGTGAATACATGAAAAAGTGAGTCCCCCCCCAACCCCCCACCTTGGTCCTCCAGTAAGCCATGGTTATTTTTCAATGTATCTTTCTAGAGGTATCCATTACATATAGAAGCATGTATGTATGCACGGCTGTAAGTATACATCGTCTTTTTTTTTTTTTTTGGGAGACTGAGTCTTACTCTGTCTCCCAGAGTGGAATGCAGTGACACAATGTCGGCTCACTACAGTCTCCACCTCCTGGGTTCTAGCGATTCTCCTGCCTCAGCCTCTGGAGTAGCTGGGACTACAGGTGTGCACCACCATACCTGGCTAGTTTTTGTGCGTTTAGTAGAGATGGGGTTTCCTCATGTTGGCCAGGCTGGTCTCAAACTCCTGACTTCACGTGATCCAACCACCTTGGCCCCCCACAGTATGCTGCGATTACAGGCATAAGCCACTGTGTCTGGCCCATATTTGCTATTTCTAAAAATAGAAAGGTACTATGTGTGGTATTCTTCCATGCTTTTTCCTCTTAGTGATTATGTCATGGAGATTTCTTCCGTTACCACTACATGTGGTATGGAAGGTATCCCCTTACATGTGGGTGTACATCAGCCTCAGTATTCTAAGCCATAGGTTGGCAAACTTCCTATAAACGGTGAGACTGTAAACATATTAGGCTCCAGGGGAGCCATTCTAGCTGTTACAACTCAACTTTGCCCTTATAAGAAGCTATACATGAAGTGTGAATGAATGGGCATGTTCCAATAAAACTTTATTTACAAAAACAGGGCAGGATTTGGCCTGTGGGCTGTCATTTTCTGACCTCTGTTCTAGTCTGAACTGTCTTTGGTTGGTTCACCACAGGCATATGGCCACACGGGGCCAAGGAGGCAAGGCCTGCCTGCACAGGGCACAGAGACCATGATGGGCCTTGGCTGCAACTCGAAATCACCTACTAATTACCAACAGCTCTCAAAGTAAATGCTGGAACAGACACTGCATGGTGACTCTCCTGGCCCCAAGCAGCAGCCAGGACATCAAGATGCCAGGTCTTGGGACTGCCTCAAGCTGCTTTTGGCAGCTATGCTCTTTGCAGAGAGCATAGAGAGAGCAAAGGCTCTGGAGAGGAAAAAGGCGCAGGCCTTAGGACTGCAGTCCTAGGGTGTTAGGACTGCGGTCCTAGGGTGGAAGCCCACTCCATGCCTTACTGGCTGTGTGAGAGGATGAAAAGTGACATGATCATCTTTGTGTTTGTGTGAGGATCTCCCTGTTGCCCAGGCTGGAGTAAAGTGGTGTGATCTCAGTTCACTGCAGCTTCAGCGTCCCAGGACTACAGGTGCACACCACCACCCCTGGCTAACTTTTTTTTTTTTTTTTTTTTTTTGGTAGAGACGGAGTTTTGCTGTATTGGGCAGGCTGGTTTCCAACTGCTGAACCCAAGTGATCTGCCACCTCACTCTCCCAAAGTGCTGGGATTACAGGCATGAGCCACCATGCCTGGCACACACAAGCATCTTGAAGGGGACCTGGCCCATGTAGACACTCTATGAACAGCAAATGTGATCATAACTGCTAAATCAAAAGTCAAAACTCTACTCCAGGATATTCCATCTGCTGTGTACCCAAAAAATGACAGCATGTAACATAAAGCTGAACGCTGTGATGCTTGCCCAGCTGCAAGACTGGCCCTGCCGAAGGTATTCCACGAGCTTTTTATGCTGCCTGCAAAGGACCCAAAACAGGAGAGCAGGGGCCTTGCTTGTCCTGTTGCTTGAGGGTTCCCTAAGCACCAGGCCATAGGTGCTGGAGAACACTTACAGCCCGAGTGGAGTGCTGGTATGTGCCGGGTACAAGCCAAGGGCCCTGGCTGTAGAGTGGAGGAACTGAGAGCTAGACAGGGCTGGGCCTGCCAGGGGAAAACAGCTGAGCTCTGACCTAGCGCTGTGGCGGATGAGGGATAAGCTCAGCACAGAAAACATCTTGGAGCCCTGGACCTGCCCCTCCTCCACCAGCACAATGCCCTGCAGTGCTCTAAACTTCACTTCCTGCCATGTTGAGACCAAATGAGGCCCCTGAGGAGCCTCTTCCTCTGTGGGGCTTGGACAGAGTACCGCGGCCTGGAGTGGGACTTACGACGAAGCCAGTGTCATGGAAAGGCCCAAGACACGGAATTCTCAGAAGTTTTCACGCTCAAGGCATCTGGTCCAGACAAGACAACCATGGCCACTCATCCTGAAAGCCTGGTGCTGTCCAAGAGACACAGATGACATGCTACAGGGATATGGCACAGTCTGGGGGGCCAGGGGTAGGTTACAAAGAAGGAGACTTTGAAGTTGTGCTCCTCCTTTCCACGTGAGTGCAGATCCCTGACTGTCATTCCCCATGGAGGCACCAAGCCAGGAGAGCAGGGCTCAAGGGACAGTAGCCTCCACCCTTCCCAGGGAGCTCCACACCTGGTGAGCCAGGAGGAAGGAAAGGTGACCCAACAGCATGGTAAGATCCAGTGTGACATGTGGGATGAACAAGGGAGCGAATGGATGAACAAGGGAGCGAATGTGTGTTGCCAGGATTAAGAATGAACGGGGATAGAAAATTCCTGCTGGACACAAGAAGTGGACCTCAATGTCCCTTAACATCTTTTTATGTCATGCCTGACCCTGTCCATGCCAGGGGTGGTGCCTCCCTTCCTATAAGCATGAGCACTGCAAAAGTCCACGATGCCACCTTCACTCCAGACTGCTGTGCCAAGCTGTCTCCTCCCAGCTCCCAACAGACTGAGTACCTTCAGGACAGGCCAGGGATTGAAGTGTCCCTGAACCCCTAAGAGCAGCCCCTGTACAGCTCTAGAACTGGTACCGAAGGAAGCGGCTCATTTTGTTCAACTCTAGTTTGGAATTTGGGACTCAGTAAGGCTGTCCCTGTAGTGCATGCTTGAGCCCATCCTGCTTGGTGGCCAGGCAAGTGCGAGCAGCTGTAGCTTCACAGCAGGAGGCTTAGACAGTGATGGTGGCAATGCTATGCCAATCCCAGACAGGAACTCGGGGGCCAGGTTTCATTACAGGAGGATGGTGCCCAGGGTGAGAATCCTACCTGCATCCCATGGGACAGCTTGGTGGTGCTGAGGCTGACTGCATGGGGGTGTATTTAATCCCTGTAAGGTCTAGGGATGTTAACCCCATTTCACGACTCTGTTCTTCCAATTTCAGGACTCTGTACTTCCAGTTCCTCACTCCTTTCTCTCACATCCTCATTCAAACCAGCAGCACATTCTGGTAGTTCTACTTTGAGAATACTCCTCCCCAGACTGCCCGAGGCACCATCCCCTCTCCCCGGGGTGCCCACATGGTCTGCCAACTGCTTGTTCTATCAGCCATAACAGAGCTCTACTCTCTGCTGGCTCCACATGGCAGCCAGAGTCCCCTTGTCTGCAAAGCCCCTCTGCCCAGGCTGCCCTGGCTTCCTTGCTGTTTCTCCCAGGGGCCAAGTCCTCATGTTCTCAGGATCTTTGCACCTGCTGTGTCCATACTTCAAGTCAAACTATCCTCGTGGTCTTCCCGGACCACAAACGGCACATCCCCAGTAGGCTTCTTTTCCTCCACAATGACTGTGATGTCCTTTCTTGTCTTCTCATTGGGAATCGCCACCTGACATATGCATGTCTATTTGGCTATTCAATGTCTGTGTCCCCCATAAGGGCAGATGCTTTGTTTTATCTGCTGTTGAACTATCAGGATCTGAAAATGGTGCACAGTAAGTACTACTTGAGGAATGGGTGGCTGGAGGGGCAGGGAATTTACTTTCTCTTCATCCCTGCTCTCATCCTCCTAGGGCTTCTCGCTGCACTCCCAGCCCAGCCCTGGTAAAACCAAACCAGCCTGATCTTAACCTGTGACTGTTTAATCTTAATCCTTTTATTTTCATGTATTTTGAAAGCAATCCAAATCATTTGTATTTAAAATTTCCTTTAATGTTCTTGCACAGAAGGTAGCTGCTTAAATGTCTCTAATTTTCTCATCGTGTTTTCTTAGTCAAAATAACAGCTTTACTCACAGCAGTTCTACATGGCTTCAGAAATGAAGATTTTTTCCTCTTGGTAATTGTTTATAATTATCAGATCTATCTGGCATTTATGTTCCACCTGTATTATCGTTCTTAGGTTGGTGATGTGGTTTGGCTGTGTCCCCACCCAAATCTCATCTTGAATTCCCATGTGTCATGGGAAGGACCCAGTGGGAGATAATTGAATCACCCGGGTGAGTCTTTGCTGTTCTTCTGACAGTGAATAAGTCTCCTGAGATGTGATGGTTTTTTAAGGGGGAGTTCCCTAGCACAAGCTCTGTGCCTGGCGCCATCCATGTAAGACGGGACTTGCTCCTCCTCGCCTTCTGCCGTGATTGTGACGCCTCCCCAACCACGTGGAACTATGAGTCCATAATTGCACAGCCTCAGGTATGTCTTGATTAGCAGTCTGAAAACGGACTAATACAGTTGTACCAACGATGGAAAAGAGGTCAAGTTTACCTCTGAAGTTATCTCTAAAGCAATGAGCAGGTACTAGGTGCCTGGTTACTTTACATTCCCTGTGCCAGCCCCTGTCACTATGTTACCAGGCACAGGTTATTAGTTCTCTTTTGTGGATAAGGAAATACAGGGTGCACAGGGGAGATTACATTGTCCAAAGTCACACAGCTAAGTGACAGACTGGGGACTCAAACCCAGGACTGCTTCACTCCTGTCATGTGTACTCAAGTGTTTTTTTTAGCATCCAGTTATTCAAACTAGTCACCACTGAAGCACACATCCTGCCCTTAGTTGTCAGAATAATATATCAATAGCCCCAAACACCTGGAATGCTCCAGGTACCCCACCCCCACGCCCACAGCTTAGGTTCACCTCTCAAGGAGAGGTGCTCACTCCCCCAGGTGTCTGGAGAGTCACAGCAGAGAGGCCCCTGTGTTGGCTGAGGAGTTGGGAGCTGAGTGAGGCAACAGGAGAGCAGTGCGGGCAGACTCAGCTGAGAGTCCCCTTGGCCTGCAGCGTGGGCTCTGGGTGGAGACTTGAAGGGTGCCTGCATGCCTAGTGGTGAAAGGTGCTGTTGAAAGGCTGTCTCTCCATCTCAGGTTAAAATCTGAAGGCTTCATGGTGACCTTGTCTCCTGCCACCCACCTGGCACTGAGCCACTCCCCTTAACCTGGAGCCTAGAGGCTGGGAAGGACCATAGTCTAGACTCAGAAGGAAACAGCCCCACCCTTGCTTTCTACATAAGTCCGGATTCCAAAGGAAATGGGTTCCTCCATAAGTCCTGCTGGCAAAGGCCCTGGTCACCCACTCCGAGAGGACCCACAGTCTTGCCACGGCTGCTGGAGGAGAGTCACTGGCATCCTATGCGTCGAGAAACCCTGGAAGGAACAGTCCCGGGGGTTGGACCAGGGAGGAGCCGGCTAGGAAGGGGTACTGTGCATCTGGTGTGTGACAATAGGTGGTGGCTGTCTGTATGCACTTGGAAGTATGTGACACCTTTGCTCTGGGGGGTGCAGATCTTCCAAATGTAACGAGGGCCATGTGGCAAACCAATTTCTCAACAGTATGAGAGCAGAGGCCCTTTCCCTGTCATTGCCTCCCCCACCCATTCTTTCTTTGTACTGATCATTTTTGCTTTTCTGAGAGCTAGCAGAGTGTCTGTACTTCGTAGGTGTGTTAGGGAAGTGGGACCTCACATAGCTGGCTACCACAGCCCAGGTCTGAGGGCTGGCAGACTGCATTTCATGGCTCTGCTTAGGGGAGTAGGGCCTCACAGAGCTGGCTACTGAAGCCCAAATCTGCTGCTTCCCAGCTGTGCCACCTTGGACAAGTTATTCAACCTCTCTGAGCCTCAGTTTCCTCTTCTGGAAATACAAGGGATGATGATACCATCTAACGATTATTGATTACTGGCTCATTGACCACAGGCCAGGGGCTGTGTTGACACTGGCTGCATGCGGACATTTCCCCAAGGAGTTCTTGCTGAATAAGTCGGCATAAAGCAGTGGTCAAGAGCTTCGGTTCTAGAATAGGTTCTAGAATCCTGGTTCTGCAGTTTACCAGCTGTGTGACACAGAGCAAGTCCCTTCACCTCTGTGGGCCGAGGTTTCCCCTCCTATTGAAGGGATGGTGGAGGAAGAGAATTTGAGTGACAGCTCTCTCAAGGGCTTCGTGAGAAGTAGAGTCTGGCGTGAACCTGCTGATCCCCAGGCCTGACGCGGAGTCAGGAGCGACAGCTCATTGAGAAATGCCTGCGGAACAATGAATCCTTCAGTGTAACATTCAGGAGAATGTTCCTAGGCCGCACAATTCCCCACACAAAAATGCCATCTAGACCCCCCAACCCCAATCATGAAATCAGCCTCTTTAGAATAATGGTACAGAAACTTCCAGGTCCCTGCAGCTGACATAATGTTTTAGCAGACACGCCCCACGATGCCTTCCACTCCCCGGCATGACTTCTCCTTTCCAACAGTACTTCGGGGTCCACCTTCCCTGACTGTGCCTGTCAGGAGACAAGCTTCCCCTGTGGCCTGGAGGCTGTTCTGAGAGTCTAAGGTAGTGAGTTTCAATCTGGGTGTGATGAGGAACCGGCTGTTGTGGTTCTCACCCCTTGGCTGTTGTGCACACCACCTCTTCCCATCCACCGTGTTCTTAAGAATGATGCCGGTGAAGATAGCAGGTTTATGGACTTTTCCATAACAGCCTTCTATGACCAAATCTGCTGAAAGATCTTTGGTCCTACAAATGTGATTCCTGTGGCTTTGTAATGTGATAAGTCAACAGGGTGTAGAGTCCAGGGCCTTATGCATTTAACTCATGGAGTGACCTTGGCTGAGACCATTTCTCCCAGAAGATAGGCTCCTTGCTTAGAACGAGAGGGTGCTGGATTCCACCTTCGGCACTCCACGATGAAGGAATATGCAAGCTCTTGTAGTGTGGTAAGAGGATGTTCCACCACTGGCTTGTCTCTTCCAAATATGAAGGTGTCTGTCTCATGGGCTGGCAGAAATCTCTAGAGCACCAGAGACATCTTGGAAAATCTCCCCCAATCAAATCCACTGCAATGCCAAAATTCATTAATTCCTGTGGTTAATATGTTCTGATACAATTGCCTTGTCGAATGCAGGCTGGAAGCGTGTCTGCAGACAGATGGCACTAGCTGCGGAGCACTAGGGCACTACCCACTCCATTGCAGAGGATGAACTGGGACGTGCCACAGAAGCGTGATCTCATGGCTCAGGGGGCGTGGAAGGCTGGGCCAAAGGTGTCACAAGCTTCTTACACAATGACTCGCCAGAACAGGTGGCTGTGGCTTAACTGACAGCTGTTATACCAGACCCTGCAACATGAACATATGTTTGCCCACCCACTGTCCCTGTTTTCGGGGAATCGGGCCCCCTCCTTCTGGAACAATCACGTTCAGTCCATGAGCTTAGGTGGGCTGAACACCCTGCCCCTCTGCCCCAGATCTGGCTAATCAAGGTGCTCCATTTCCTAGGCCACAGGCATGGAGGCAGATGAGCTGATGACCCAAAGCTGCATCAGTCAATCTCTAGAGTTTCTGCTGCAGCTATCAGGAGCAACGTGATGAATACGATTTTTCCTAGGACTTTTACAGGAGCTGGTGAGAATGCTCATGCTTCAGGGCCTGGATCTAAACCGTCCATAAGGTACACAACTGCCAGGATCCATCTTTCTGCCAGAAAGAACATGCTTGAGGGTGAAACCAACAGGGTCCTGGTGATAGTATTTGAGCCTCTGGATCCAACCATTCCTGAAGCTAGCCATGTCCCTGGACTTTATTGTTACATGAATAGTAAGTACTCCTCTTCTGTTTTAAGCTAATTGGAAGTGGGGCTCTATAGTTTTGCTAAGCAAACAGTCCCTACTGACACACATTGTTTCTGCACCTCTAGAGATTAAGACATTTAGCATTTCTGACTACCTCTCATGGGTCCACAAGCCTTACTGGATGCTTTAACTTCACTTACCTATTTAATACTTCGTTAAAAAAAAAAAGGCAGTGATACTCTAGGGCTTATATGCACAGGATTTAAAAGACTGGGACCAAAGTCAGCCTGACCCCAAAGTCCATGCTGCCCACACTCTGCCTTCAAACAGAAGTTTAAGTATTACACCCAAGCTGGGTACGATGGCTCATGCCTGTAATCCCAGCACTTTGGGAGACTGAGGTGGGTGGATCACTTGAGGTCAGGAGTTCGAAATCAGCCTAGTCAACATGGTGAAACCCTGTCTCTACTAAAAATACCAACATTAGCCAGCCTGTAATCCCAGCTACGCGGGAGGCTGAGGCAAGAAAAATTGAACCTGCAGGGTGGAGATTGCACTGAGCTGAGATTGTGCCCCTGTACTCCAGCCTGGGTGGTAGAGTGACAGATGGTCTCAAAACAAAAAGTTAGACCCAAGTTCTAACCGCAGCTCTAAAACTTCCTAGCTGTGTGATCTCAGGCCAATTCCTCATCTATAAAACGGGAATAACAGTAGATCCTACCCCTCTTAGAGTTGCACATTCCAGGAGGCCCTGCATGGAACAGGCTTAGCACAGGGCCTGCCAGCCAGCAGGAGGCCAGGCGGCATGGGCTGAATTAATTTAGGGATCCGTTGGGAAGAGACAGTATTGCAGGATTTGGACTAACGGGTGACTAGGACCATCTTTACCAAGCTAATTAAAAAAACAGAGTTGTGGCAAATGTGAGCCCTTCTGGACTCATGAGACAAGCCAAGTCTCTGAAGTGGATCCAGTGTCCTCCTGTGTGGGCCCAGGATGTACAGCAGGCAATCAGTGGAAAACAGCTGTTGCTTCATCACAAACATTCATCAAGCATCAACGCGTTTCCAGGCATATGCTACAAAGCTGGGAGAAGAGGGGAAGTTGCTGGCCTCTGCACCTTTCCAATCCCAGTGGGTGGGAAACGCAGGTCGGCATCAGGCACTGGCTTGCACAGTAGGGCAAAGACGGGAGGTGATGGGAATCAGTAACCCACTCCCCCGCCAGGGTACTGGTAAACTGGTGTCACCACGGCTGTGTTAGGTGCTGGCTGAAGGAAGATGAGATGGGGCCCAGAGTGGCCTCAGGGTCGAGGTCTGGTGTGGAGAGCGATTTGGCAGCCTGACAAGGGAGGCTGATGAACAATTACACGCTAGAATGGTTATGACCCGGGCCTCAGATCCCAGGGGTCTGGGTCTGAGATCCTGGCTCCATCACATACTAAGTGTGGGTCCTTTGAGACACTGATGACCACCCTGGGCCTGGACATGGTAACTGCCCTCATAGGGAATAGTGTGAACACTTAAGAAGGTAATTCTGGCACTCAAATCCTCCACCAGGGCTGACAGTCCCCACTGTTAGTTGTCTTCCCCTGCTCCTGTCATTCTCTTCCTGACACGATATGATACATGGTTCCATAGTCATTCTCTCCATGCACCAATATTCCATAATACTTCAGGATAATGCTGAGAAAGAGGTTCCACGTCTGGGTATGATGTAGTAAGGTCACCTCCCCGTGACTCCCCACCAAGTCAGCTTTCAAACCCCGAGCAGATGCATGAGGCAGCTAGTCAATGACTCCGGAAAGTGAACAGCAGCAGGCAGACTGCAGCGACGAGTTCTTGCTTGTCCCAGCAAACCTGCACTGAGCTCACCATTTTTCCCCTCCAGCATCCTCCAGCCACAAGTGGGCAGTGGTGAACAGACCCAGGGTTACTCAGAGAAGCCCTCCAGCTCTGGCTCCAGAAGTGGAGAAGGGGACTCCTACTGCTCACAAAGGGTGGAGGGAATCTTGTTTTTTCACCCCTTCTCTCATGCCTCAGCCTGCAGCAGTCCTCAAGCACCTGACACACTCAGGGAGGGGGTGGTAAGATCAGTGGTTCCCCAAGGATGCCCAGGTCTTCATCCCTGGAGCCTGTTCATATGTCAGCTTCTATGACAAGAGGGGCTGGCACTGTGGTTACATTGAGGTTTCTGAGATGGGGAGTTGATCCTGGACTCTTCAGATCCACCCCGTGGAATCTCAACGTCCCAGAGTAGTTGCTGGGAAGCAAGCAGGGGGCCACGGCATAGGCAGCTGGGAAACAGCTTCTGCCCCATGGCCTCCAGAAGGCACTAGCCCTGCCACCACCTTGACAGTAGCCTAGTAAGATGGATCTTGGACTTCTGGCCTCCACAGCACCAGGAGAAAAAAAATCTGTACAGTTTTTAGCCACTAAGTTTGTCCCAATTTATTATGGCAACAACAGGAAATTAATAGAGAAGAGCACTGGGGCCAAGCTTTAATGCCCCTCTCTCGTCCTGTCCTCCCTCCGCTTGATCTTGGGTGGTGGGGGGGAGCCTGTCAGCCCTAGGAAGTAGTTAACCTTGACTCAATCCTTGCGTCTTAGACAAAAGTCCACTCAAAATGAATCACAGATCTGAAAGCTGTAAAACTTTTGAGGAAAACCTAGAAAATATCTCAATTTAGGCTAACAGTTCGTAGATATGACACCAAAAGTATGATCTGGGACAGAAAAAATGAATTTCATCAAAATTTGTCAGGCAAAAGACCCTTAGCAGAAAACTAAAAAGACGACTAGAAGAAAATACGTGCGAGTCAGCTGTTGGACAAAGGTGTTGTCACTAACAAAGAACTCCCAAAACTGAACCTTTGTAAAGCCACAAACAGCCTAGTTTCTCAAAATGCAAAATACTTGGACACTTACTTCCCCAAAGAGGATGTGTGAAAGTAAAATACGCACATGAGAAGATGCTAAACGTTTGTCATTAGGAAAATGCAAATTAAGACCATGATGAGATATTCTGCATCCTTGTGAACGGCCACAGTAAATCATGACAGTATCAAATGCTGCCCATGGTGCAGAGCAACTGGGCCTCTCACACACTATGGGAATGCACAGTTGTTTTTACATTTAGCATAGGACAGAGTCATCCACTCTTACGTATTTGCAGCACAGAAATGAAAAGACTACTTCACACAAAAAGATGCACTTGAATGTTTCTACTGGCTCTACTCACAATTGCCAACTGGAAACAACACAAGTATCCTTTATGAATAGATAAACTGTGGTATATGCATTTAATGAAACTGCTCAGTAATGAAAACGAACTGACGCGACTTGATTCTCAGACATGCTGAGTGAAACACGCCAGGCTCAAGAGGTTGTTTACTGTATGATTCCATTTATCTGACAAAACTAGAGGGGTGGGGACAAGGCCTTACAGGTGGGAGAGGGTGCGGCTAGGAAAACATGAAGGTTTTTGGGGTGATGGAAATGGTCTATATCTTGATGGTGATGGTGGCTACTCAAATCTGCATGTGTTTAAATTCACAGACGTGAACAAAAGTCAGTTGTACTGTGTGTTAAAACTTTTTGTGTATGTGAAAGTCAAGGCAACCAGGACACAAGTCAATCTCTTAAACTTGGCCCTATCCCAGAATATGGGCCCTATTGTGGATTCATGGATGGTTTGGACTCAAATTACTAGTCTGCGTTCCATTTTCTCCCTACTTACATCACTTGCCTTAGCATTTCGCAGCAGTGCTACACACCCAAAGCTACCCTTTCTCCTGCCTAGAACACATCATTAATCTGTGTAAGTGTACAAATGGCCCCATCTACCCTTCTCTGTGCCCCTCTTTGCCACGTGACTTTGCAGTGCCCTCCCACTCTGGTTTCTGCCTTGTGACCCCCACCCTTGGCAATGGGCCATTAGTGGCTGTGACATGCTGAGAGCTTGGAGGACACCTCTATGGGTGGGCTTCCCCTGTCTGTGCCCCCTGCTATACATACCCAGGCTGGCCCACTAGTCCTGGGAAGAGGATGAAAGATCTGTGGATCTTTCCATTTCACAGCCCAGTTTTTCCATTTTTCCTAGCTAAGGCCATCCTGTATCCACACTGAGCTACTGCTTCCCAGACACAGAAGCCAGCTGAGCCAAGACCAGCTAAGCCTCCTAGCCCATCACCTGATGCATGAGCAATATGTTATCACATACCAGCAAAGTATGTTTGTTACACAGCATCAATATAGGAGATAACTGATAACCATTCTCAGTCATCACTCCCAGACATTTTAAAAGTGTAAAGGGAGGCCGGGCACAGTGGCTCATGCTTGGAATCCCAGCACTTTGGGAGGCCAAGGCAGGAGGATCACCTGACCTCAGAAGTTCAAGACCAGCCTGACCAACATGGTGAAACCCTGTCTGTACTGAAAAAAATTAGGCGGGCATGGTGGTGCAAGCCTGTAATCCCAGCTACTTGCGAGTCTGAAGCAGGAGAATCACTTGAACCTCAGAGGTGGAGGTTGCACTGAGCTGAGATTGTGCCACTGACCTCCAGCCTGGTCGAAAGCGTGAGACACCATCTCAAAAACTGCAAGGGGAAACACAGCTGTGAATTTGCTTGGCCTACTGAGAAGAAACCTGTCACTCACCAGGATCAATTATACTTTAGCAGAACAGGACGATTTTGCTCTAGAAACAATTTTTTTTTTGAAATGGAGTTTCACTCTGTGGCCCAGCTGGAGTACAGGGGTGTGATCTCAGCTCATTGCAACCTCCACCTCCTGGGTTCCAGTGATTCTCTTGCCTTAGCCTCCCAAGAAGCTGGGCCCACAGGCCCCTGCTACCATGCCCCACTAAAATTTTTTTTTTTTAAAGAGATGGGGTTTCACTGTGTTAGCCAGGATGGTCTCGATCTCCTGACCTCATGATCTGCCTGCCTAGGTGCTGGGATTACAGGCATGAGGCACCACACCCATCCAGACAATTTCTTAAGAGATGTGTCCACAGCACATAGGAGGTATTTTTTTGTTGAAACAAACCCCACATACAAACCCCACATAGGATGTAGGTCATTCTGCCAGAAATTTTCCAAAGTGAAGTTCCACATGCTCCAATGTTTAAAAGACATGAAGTAGGCCAAGCAATTGTAATATCTAAGTTGCCAACTCAAATCATGTTGGGACTGAAGTGAGAGTTTGAACAAAGTAAAAACAGTCAAAATCTCTTCCCTTTGAGAGTCTCCTAGTAGGTAATATTTACTCTTTCCAACAAGCCTGTGAGATCTCTGCCACTATCCCCATTTTACAGATGGGGATGTTGAGGCAGAGATCAAGTTCACAAGGCTGCTATGTAGTTGAGCTGGAATTGGAGCCCAGGTCTGTTTGCCTCAAAGTCTTGCTCTGTCATGTACCAAGCTGCTCATGAGCTCCTGTAAGAAATTACTAACAGCTTTGCTTTAGCCACTCTACTGACATCTAACCATGCACCACACTAAGCTTACTGAGGTGAAAAGGTCCATTATTTTGGGTGTGCCTCGCACCTTGCAGTCTGGTCTCTGGGCTCAGCAATGTAGGGCCTTGCCAGGGGGATGACATCTTTATGCTACAAGATCCCAAAATCCCAGCCTCTGAGATTGACTGGACCAAAAGCTGGGAGATGAGGGACTGACTGTGGGTGGAGATACAGGGACAAATCTGCATCGTCCCCTAAATATACTCAGTGAATGTGCTTGCTGTGTGCTCCCCCAGCCCCCATGCCCTGAACAGCTTTTTTTTCTTTTGAGATGGGGTCTCTCTTGCCCATGGTGGAGTGCCGTGGTACAATCTTGTCTCACTGCAACCTCTGCTTCCCAGGCTCAAGTGATTGTCTTGCCTCACCCTCCTGAGTAGCTGGGATTACAGGTGTGTGTCACCATGCCTGGCTAATTTTTGGAGTTTTAACAGAGATGGGGTTTTACCACGTTGGCCATGCTGGTCTGAAACTCCTGGCCTCCTGATCTGCCTACCTTGGTCTCCCAAAGTGTTGAGTTTACAGGTGTGAGCCACTGTGCCCAGCCCCCAAACACCTCTTAATACCAGCTCTGCCCTGGATCTAAGGAACCGAGAAATTAGCTGTATACACTCCTGCTAGCAATGAAAGTGAACTCTGCTGCACCAACACCTAAACTAGTTAGTGCGTTCTCTGTGCTAGGTGTGAGCTCAACTTTCCGACGTAGGGGCTATAAGTAGTCCCATTTTACAGAGGGGAAAATAGAGGCAAGAAAATCCAATATCACAGCCACAAGTCAAACCCAAGCCTGCACAACTGCTGCCCTCCTCCTGACTGATGAGGCCATTCTGCTTGTACCTTTAATGTCAAAATCATAAGCTTTGTCCCCAACCCTGATAGTACGGCTTGTTTCCTGCTGCATTAGTAATTTCTCAATGTGTCTTCCCAGAACAAGCTAGTGAGAAAAACATCCTCAACTCTGTCACAGCAAGTTCTCATGTGTAAAAAAAATATCAAATACTGTTCTTACTCAGCAAGCTGTAACCTGCTTTATCTTCTGAGTGGTGTGTGCTAAGCCACCAGATTCTGCACTCACAGGTGAGGGCCAGCGCCAAAGCTGAGCTTTGTTCACCCTTCTATCTGGTCCAGGCAAAGCATCCTGGGTGTGTTACATGAAGACAAGGGGCTGGGCTCATGGGCAAACAAGTTAGGAACGGGACGGCTCCCAGTGGGTGTTGAATAGGTATCAAAGACCCCTTTTCTCAGATGCAGTCAAAGCTCTCAGAAGTTCCTTAACCCTCCCTAGCCCCATCTTCTAGCCCTTCCTGAAATTAATCTCAAACAAGGGGAGATGGACAGGACCTTGGACAGCACCAATAGGCTCCCACGGCTGATCTAAGCACCAACAGGCCACAGTGCTGGCAGAACTTACACAATGGCTGCGGCCGCTATACTCGGACGACCTCCAGAGGAGACAGACAGTGGTGGAGGACAAGTGTGACCAAGCGTTGCTTCGTTTATGAGGGGCACAAAGGACCCACAGTTAAAATGCAGGACTTGCAAAGCCTGAGCCCTGAAGATATTCAGGAGTGCTCTTAAAGTGCTTCATTTTCGGTGTGACACTGACAAAGGGTAGAGGCTGGCCAATCGTGTACACCCAGCTGACACTCCCCCATGCCACCATGTCCCAGCTGTTAGACTATGGCTTAGCCACTTCCCTCTATGAGGCTCAGTTTCCTCATCTGGAAAAAAGGGACAGTAACACCAACCTCAAAGGATGTGTGAACTTAATAAATGAAAAGCTGGCTGGGCACAGTGGCTCATGCCTCTAATCCCAGCACTTTGGGAGAGGAAGGTGGGTGAATCACTTGAGGCCAGGAGTTTAAGACCACCCTGGCCAACACAATGAAACCCCATCTCTACTAAAAATGGAAAAATTGGGTGAGCATGGTGACACATGCCTTAATCCCAGCTATGTGGGAAGCTGAAGCATGAAAGTCAGTTGGACCTGGGAGGCACAGGTTGCAGTGAGCTGAGATCACACCACTGTACTCTAGCCTGGGTGACAGAGCGAGACTCTGTCTCAAAGAAATGAAAAGCTCCTGGCCTAATACCTGGACCCTGACAGGTGCTAAATACATGTTAGTTTCTCCTCCCTCTCCCCTTCTCTTGACTGTGGAGTCCCAGTGCTTTGCAGCTGGTTTTATAAGACCCAACAAGCCAGCTTCGCAGGCCACGTCTGTGTTTCTCAACCTCGACACTATTGACGTTCAGGTCAGATAACTCTGTTGTGCAGGGAGGAGGCTTTCCCGTGAAGTCTACGATGCTCAGTGCATCCCTCGCCTCTACCCAGTAGATTCTCGTGGCACTGTCCCCCATGGTTGGGACAATCAAAAATGCCTGCGTTCACTCCCAGCTGTCCCTGTAACTGGGGAGTAAGGCAAAATTGCCCTTAGTTAAAAACCAGAGGGGGGAGAAGCATAAGGAAACCCGCTTGGATTTAGTAGGGCAGGGGGCAGCGAGTGACAGGGGAGTGGCAATGCCAAGAAAAGCAGAATCAAAGGTCCTCTGACAGCCCGTCTGCAGGGAAGTCCTTCAGGTGCGTTTTACCCATGAAGTGAATTTGCTTTTTGAATGTAACAGGAGAGAATATCAGACTTCCTTTTCAACCCTGATAACCTGTGACCAGTTTCCCTAAACTGACACAACTGCTCTCCAAAGACTTTTCTTGGGGAGCTGCTAAAAGCAAAACAAACCCCGAAAACAAAAACCAAAGCCTCCCTAATGACTGGCTGTGTTCTTTGTACAGGTAACCAAGTGTGGCCGCTGGCTACACAGAGACAAGAAGCAAAACCAGCTGCCATAGAGAAGGTGGGAGAAGTGTACGACTCCTCTCTGTAGAGCAGGACATTGGGCTGGGCACAGAGGCCCTCTTTGATAACACGTCTTCCACACAGAGGAAGAGGGCAGGTGTGCCGGCGGCGCTTGGGCACTGAGCAGACATCTCTAGCCTCAGCATTATTCGAATGGACTCTTTTCTCATGGAGCCCAAACTGTTATGAGGACCTCAACCAGAACCGCAACGGCCGCGCTGCCCTGAGGCCTGGTGTTGGAGCTGTCCTGGTTAGCACCTCATCACCGTGATCCCCTGCGGTCTACTGGGATCCCCTGCCACCCTCATCGTACACTCTTTACATGTTAAACAGATTTACCCATCAAAGTCCCCTTTTGCCCTGGAAGGCTTTTCAGGTACAGTGGACCCCATGTGGCCCACAGATGTTTTACGGGAACAAAGGAGTTTCCAACCAACTTAAACATCAGATTTCATATCAAGATGTGCATTTCTGCCACCTCTTGAAAAGCTCAAGGACTTTTATCCTGCTAGTTGCAGTCCTATATAACAGGAATCAGCCGGGTGAGAAGTGCCTAATCCCTTTATATGCAGCCTGTGACCTGCACTCCACACCACTCCCTGCTAACAACTCAATGGCTTGATTCACTTATATGACCCACCCACACCTACAGGCACCTTAGTTTCCTACGACATCCCAGTTGACAGAGGTAAATTTGGGGGTGCCTGTTGATGCTGGAAGATCACACAACCAAGGCCCCAATTCTGTGTGTCAGTCCAGGTGGCGGGGTGTCTCCTCCCTCTAAATAATACACCTGATTGATAATGATAAGGCTAAGTAAGAAATGACGACAAAAGGCTGCACTGGGTGACAGGGCTGCTCTCTGATGTGACAGGTCTGTCCAGGAGCCCCACGGCTGGGGGAGGGAGGTGCAACATTAGTGTGTCACCTCCTGTGGTATGCAAATATGCATCAACATCAGAAAAGGGGCCAAAGACTCCATGAACTCAAACAGCCTCTTAGCATCTAAGCTATCCCAGGACCCACAGGGCCACAGGTACCACCCCACAAACAGTGATTACGGCTGACTTCCCAGGCAGCTGCTGCGTATTCTGCAAACCACTCCACAGGCGAATCGGCAGCAAAGTGTCCTCTGCAAACTGTCCTCTGTGGCCTCAGATGGCTGCTGGTTCCAGAATCCAGTTTGTTCAGAGAGAGGCCCTGCCTGGCAAAGGCGGCCGCGTTTCTCAGCAGAGCTGTGGAGTTGAACCTGTCCCTCCAGGAGGTGTGATGTGGGCTGTGGCTTGCAAAGGCACCATCGTTTCGCCTTGCT
Source organism: Nomascus leucogenys (assembly GCF_006542625.1). Taxonomy (NCBI): domain Eukaryota; kingdom Metazoa; phylum Chordata; class Mammalia; order Primates; family Hylobatidae; genus Nomascus; species Nomascus leucogenys. The sequence goes on from NC_044398.1 coordinate 90,621,469, forward strand.
GCCCTTGATGACTTGGTGGCACTCTCCCCACAGACGGGGGGCACAGGGGTGCCACCACAGCTGCGCTGTCCCACCTGCTCCCTGGGTCCATAGCCAACTTGGCAGCAGAGGAGGACCGCCTGCTATTCTTAATGCTCTGAGACTACGTGTTGATTCTGCAGCTCTCTCACACAGGGGAAGCCTCTGGGAGACACTGGCTCCCCTCGCTAGGCTGACCATGCTCTCTTCAGCTTTCGCACCTCCTCCTGCCCTGTCCCCAGCTTCCATCCGAGGCCAACACCTCTTCCTGCCCTCTCTTTCCCTGGCCACCTGACCCCAACCTCGTAACCTCTGCGATCCCCCATACGTCAGCCAATTCCATGTTTTATATCGGCAAATTGCATCCCAAAGAGTATTTCCCAATTCCTGAAAGAGACTGGGATTTGAGATGGTGAACTCAGAATTCCTGCAAGTTCTTAAGAATTCGCCAAATCCTAAGTTATTCTTAAACTATTAGTTAACATCCTTCCCACTACTTATCCATTATCAGAGAAATCTAAAACTGTTTGCTTAATAATACTGAGTTTAGTAGGATTTGCAAAACACTATAGCCTAGAATGAATACACAAACGCTGGGAAACACAACTGAATGCTGTTGGGTACTGCTGAAAGAATCACGCAACATGGGCCCCTCCTACCAAGGCTCAGGACACTACAGAGTCTAGTGTCCAGAATGCCAATTTAAGGACTTATTGTGCTTCCCAAACTTGTTACTTCTCGGAATGCCACTCACAGGTAGTATACAATTCACATAAACATATTAGTAGTTACTTAGAAGAATGAGTCATTGTTTGCAGTAGACGGAGCCAGGAACGCACAGGTAGAACATGGCATCAGTGCAAGGCAATCCTCACTAATGAGATCGTGACCACGTCTCTCCCATGTGTTCCTGTCCTGGTTCCTGCAAACCGCGACCCAGACCTGCAGCTCCGTATGGTGACACCTCCTGCCCCTGCTCTATGGCTGTGGATTCCTCCAAACTGTGATTCCTACACCTTAATTTTCAGCAGGACGGTTATAACACACTTCTCCGATCTCTTCACTGGTTTTTCTTGTGATGTCAGATGGGAGAAGACATACATTTCCTGAGGCATGCCTGGGAGAAACTGCCTTCTGAAGCCGGCTCACAGGCGGCCATCCTAGGACACGTTTACTCTGCTCTCGCCTGACTCCGGGCCTGCCTTCAGGATGCACGTAGACCGGTTTCTGACCCCCCAATGCTTCCTTTTCATCACATCTGCTCCCAAATGGGCTTCCCCTCCTTGTCCCCTGGACCTCTCTGCACCCAGATACTCAGTGTCTTCTGCTGCTCCCCTTCATTGCCCCAGCGGGCAGCCTAGTCAACTCTCACTGTCCTCATCCCAGACAGTGGCAATGCCACTGTTGCCCCCTTGCCATAAGGACCATGGTGCTGCACACTTGAGACAGTGGGGTCTCACGTCCCCTCTTGGTAGGGCCTTCCCAACCCATGTCCCCCTTTCCTCTTGGCCGTCTGGGTCACGCCCTCCCCACCTTCTGTCTGCAACATGATGAGGGCACCCTAGCCCATCTCCCAATCCATCCACTATACCCAGTCCTGGCGTGCTCTTTGGAGAGCACAGCCCTGGACTCACACACCTGCAAGGGCTCCAGCCCCCAGAGACCAAGACCTCCACCCCAGATCCCAGTGCGCCCTGACCACAGGGCCCAGTGCCCTGTTCTCCAGCCATAGTGATGACTTGGGGCTCCCTGCTCCTTGCAGCTGTTCTGCACACCTGGAAAGACTGGCTTCCCCTTCAATCCAGATCAAACCCTGCATATCACATTGGTATAAGAGGGTGGCCTGTAGTGATGTTGGGAAACATTTAAAATGCACACACCCTCTAAGCCAGAATGGCTTCTGGACATCAAACCTGTAGCTCTACCTCCCAAAATACGTATCCATTGAGATGTTCCAGACTACAGTCTGAAGGAGAAAAATCTGGAAACCTCTTAACTCTTCAAGTAGAGCAATGGTGAAATAAATTATCAAACAGCCATGACAGTCAATACTATTAGCTTTCAGAAGGACTGACCCAGTTTTATTAAGAAAGGTGGCCAGGCACGGTGGCTCACGCCTGTAATCCCAGCACTGTGGGAGGCCAAGGCGGGTGGATCACTGGAGGTCAGGAGTTTGAGACAAGCCTGGCCAACATGAAGAAACCCCGTCTCTACTAAAAATACAAAAATTAGCTGGGCGTCGTAGCGGGTGCTTGTAATTCCAGCTACTCGGAAAGCTGACGTAGGAGAATCGCTTGAACCCGGAAGGCAGAAATTGCAGTGGGCTGAGATTGCGCCACTGCACTGTAGCCTCGGCGACAACAGCGAAACTGTTCCAAAAAAAAAAAAAAAAGGCAAATTTCACAACAGTGGAGTTTCTATATGACTGACATAAGTATTGATGATTTCTGCAAAGTTATAGAAGAGACTTGACAGTGAGTGCAAGAGTAGGTGTGCATGGGGTGGGTGCTGTTTACTTCCTCATCTTCTATCTTTCTGTAGTGTTTTAGGGTTTTTCCACACTAGAATTTCATCACTTTCCCTAAAATATCTGCTCCCCACAATCTCCTTCCCCGAGGCTCCCTTTCTGTTGGTAGAAACAGTGACACACATACGGTGCTTACTATGTGTGATGCGCTGTTCTAAAAGCTTCTAAAAGACCACTTTCCTCCTTAGTGGAAGAGCGGAAGACTATCAGCGACTCTAAAATCAACACCACGCTTTCCATGTGGCTACCAGGGGTCTCAAAGTCACCTGCCTTAGAGGGCCAGGTGGCTAATGTAAGTCAGCAGAGCAGGCCAAGGGGAAAAGCAAGAGGGAGTAGTTGGAACGTTGCCGAACTGGGACACGCTCACCCATGGAAAGTCACGTGCGTGGACATCTTATTGCGCACACACCTAACCAGCAGGCCCACAGGTTTGACATCTCTTGCACGACATCACCACTCCTTCCTGTCAACTGCGCAATGCTGAGGACTCTGGACTCTGGAAGGTTCTGACCAGTCCACAAAACAAGGGAAGTCAAAAGTTGCTACTTCCTGTTAGCAGTGACTTGCAAAGCAGCTTAGGTTCAAGTGACCCCTGGGAGTGCACAGGTCAGGGCACGGAATCGCTGAGCTAAATGTCACCGGCTCACTGGGAGAACAAGGCAGCTCATATTTCAGCAAAAAATGGATATATTTCACACTCCTAAGACAGAATGCAGCAGCAAATCGGGGCGGGGGTGGGGGAAACCCAGACTGGGTTTTCTGCTGAAAATCCAGTTGGGAATTTGTGCTGTGACCTACATTACTCTGCCGCCTTACAGCCCCCTAACTTTCTCTCTCCTCAAGGAGCAGCAGAACATAATGTATTTCCCAAAGTTAATTACTCTGCAGAAAACCATTTTAACAATGTGCTAAACGACAGCACAGCAAATCACTGAAGCTGTCACCGATTTGCGGTCCAGTTTCACTGAGCGAATTCTCGGAGTCCGAGCCTCCCTCCACAAATGGTACCTCACATCTCCCCGGGGATCTCTGCCATCTGCAAAGTGTCATGTCTCTCAGTAACCACCATTTCCCCAAATGTCAGACGACAAACACAGCACGGGGCTTCCAAAAGATGTGGGCGTTGGGAGGCTGGTACTCATCTGTTCCTTGTCTTGGGGAGTAGACTCTGGTGCCCCCCGCCCCAGGCCACACCGATATACAGAGTTCAAAATAGAAAAGAAATGCCTCACTTCCCACCGACCTACTTTCCAATTCAGAGCTGCCATTAGCAAGGGAGGCAACGGGAGGCAGAGAGACTGGGAGGAAAAACTCTACCTGCCGATACTTCAACTCAGATTTGTGCAGATGGCAGATTACTTAGAAGTCATGATGCCTCTTACAGAACACAGTGAAATATGGACATGTCAAATGGAATTAAAAAATGGAAGAGTGTGTGTGAAAGTAGGTCCCATCTAATACTAGACTGAAAGTTTTAAGTAATATTTGTGAGGAAAAACAGAAGCAATTTCTACCCACTGGTTTTTATCTTTCCTGCCCACCTTCTCAGTTCCCAAACCGGAATGGGACCACCGTTCCTGAAGCTGACGAGTGGCCCTGTTCATAGAACACAGAGGGACACAGTGTGCAAACCAAATGCATCATGAGTAACGTGGATGTCCGCAGATTCAAAGGGAGGGGCCGTGGGAGGAGGGGGGAAGAGCCAGGACTGCAAACTCCAGAGCCATGTGGTCAGGCAGGCAAGCGATCCACCCAAGCGTATGACATAACCAGGCAAACAACATGGAAGGGATGCTGGCTCAGTGCCCAGGAGACGACAGGAGACGGGGGTTCGGTGGACATGGGGCACCCAAGTGTGGGAGAGTGGGGAAATGGGGCTGTGACCAATTCTTCTGATTTTTCAAGAGAAGCTAGGCTGGGCGTGGTGGCTCACACCTGTAATTGCAGCACTTTGCGAGCCTGAGGTAGGTGGATCACCTTAGGTCAGAAGTTCGAGACCAGCGTGGCCAACATGACAAAACCCCATCTCTACTATAAAAAACACAAACATTAGCTGAGTGTGGTGACACATGCCTGTAATCTCAGCTATTCAGAGGCTGAGGCGGTACAATCACTTGAACCCAGGAGGAAGAGGCTGCAATGAGCCAAGATTGTGCCACTGCACTCCAGTCTGGACAACAGAGTGAGACCTTCTCTCAAAAAAAACAAGCTTGATGTCTGGATTTTTTTATCTGACACCTTCTAATTTTTTGATTTTGGCAAGTACTTGAATTAAGAAAAATAACAGGCTGGGTGCGGTGGCTCACACCTGTAATCCCAGCACTTTAGGAGGCGGAGGCGGGGGGATCTCGAGGTCAGGAGACTGAGACCATCCTGGCTAACACAGTGAAATCTCGTCTCTACTAGAAATAAAAACAAAATTAGCTGGGCGTGCTGGCAGCCGCCTGTAGTCCCAGCTACTCGGGAGGCTGAGGCAGGAGAATGGCGTAAACGCGGGAGGCAGAGCTTGTAGTGAGCCGAGATCGCACCACTGAACTCTAGCCTGGGCAACAGAGCAAGACTTTGTCTCAAAAAAAAAAAAAAAAAAAAAAAAAAAAGAAGAAGAAGAAAAATAAATAACAAAACAAAACCCAGTATACTGGCTAAATAAAATAAGTTGGAGAATCAGGCTCAGTCTGCAGGCTGCAGGCTTCCCACCTGCATCCCAAAAACATGGGATATGGTGCCAAACACCCTAGGATCCCCATGTGCTGGGTGGGGACCCCAGGACCAGCCAGGTCACCCCTTTGAGCCTCACTTTCCTCATCACTATGAGATAGATTTCATTGGCTCTCCAGAAGACGAGATGAGATAGGTGCTGTGAAACGCAAGGCTGGCATCCACAGGAAAATGGGGGGCCCTCTCTTTAGTGAACAATCCAGTTACGTTCAGTAACTCAAATGGACTTTTCGGATCCTAAATCAACATTTGGAAGAACCAAGCAGAAAATCTGTCAAGATTTATAAGAATAATTATGCTTTGGGGGTTTATTTCCTTAGGCAGGAGATTTTTTTTTTTTTACCAGAAATCTCTCAGGCTCAGCTTTCCAGCTGAGACAGCAGTCTCGCTGCTCTCTGTGGGCAGCACATGGACAAAGGACACGATCACATGGAGATTCATCAGCAACGGGAAGGCTTGGCTGTGGCTCATCCATCATTACCCCAAAATGAAAATCTGTACATTCCGACCTGTAATCCTATCCTGCTCAAAAAGGAAGAAGAAGAAGGGGGCAGTGTGATTTGGAACAGTGAGGGAAGCCAAAGAGCTTTTATTAAAAGAGCTGTTTAATTTCAACTGGGGTCTAGACCAACATGTAGTCAAAATTCCAGTGTCAACACTATGTCATTTGCCACAGTCTTCCATTGAAATTTTTGTTTTGAAAAGTCCATAAATCGAACCTTGTGTTCTGCGTGCTAATTAGGCACAAAAGGCTTCTCTCTCCGTGCTGACTGATGGCAACCAGCATGGCTGATATTCACATCACGCCAACAGGCTCGCATTAACATGCAGTTTTTCCAATTCGGCACGCGAATGTTTGGGAAACACTGGACCGGAGATGCCTGGGCTGTGGAGCCCCGCAGGGGGTAGGGAACACTGACTTGCGGATGGGGCAGCGCCTCCTGCTCACACGCTCAGCATCAGGAGTATCTTAGGAACAACTCGCTAACTCAGTTTTGACCAAGGAATTCAGCCGATGCGCGATGACTCCGCGAGAGGCTAATTCCCCCACGCACCCTGGGCCATGGGGATGCCTCTAAGAGAATGAGCACTCCCCACGTGAACTATCGCAGCCATTTCCAAACACTGAGATCAAGGCTCTGGCATTACAAATAAAAAGAGAAAAGAAAAATAAAGCGTTCTAGATACTGTTTTCTATTCAGGACAAAAAGGCACCTCTTATCACAGGCAGCACGATACTATGATGTCTTCTCACAAAAACCCCAGAACAATTAGAAAATCTCAGTAACCATCTTGGAGGCAGCTTCAAAGGGCCTAGGCAGGGAAGACGGACAGCTGCTCGTGTCTATCTGGAGGGTGCGGCTGGGCACACCCCACAGACAGGAGCACCCTCCACAGAAGCCGGCTCCCAAAGGTGCACCCCACAGATGGGAGCAGAAATGCACCCTCTGTTTTGAACCCAGCATCACCATTAGAACCACCTTCAAAGAGCTACAGTGACATGAAACTCTTATTTTGCCCCAGCAAATCATACAAACCACACTGACCCTCAACAGTGCTTCTCGAATGAGTCCCAATCCCACAGGTCTTCTCTATGGATTTTTACGTTTCATGTTTCTGTCACGGTAAGATTTTAGAAATAACACAATTACATTCTGTAGCATCTGAAGACTACAAAAACCAAGTCGGGCTTGACGGTTTTGGTTCCCCTAATTCCAAGGATGTAAATGTCAGCATTCCCAGGTGATGACAACACAGTGGACTAATCAGTGGCAAGGCAGTGATGTCAAAAGGATGGCCTGATGTTTCCCAGCGATGGGACCACGGCAAAGGGGTGGATGAAATCAGCACGCCTGGCATGTGGCAGGTGAAAAAAAGTCATTGCATGACATTTCGAGCCAAGGTTAGCTTTCTTGAAAGCAGCATCATCCATTGGGTTAATTGACAATTTTGAAGTGTAATGATTTTCTTTTCTGTTTTTTTTTCTTGGAGATGGAGTCTTCCTCTGTTGCCCAGGCTGGAGTGCAGTGGCATGATCTCAGCTCACTGCAACCTCTGCCTCCTAGGTTCAAGTGATTCTCCTGCCTCAACCTCCCAAGTAGCTGGGACTACAGGCGCCCGACCACCATGCCCAGCTAATTTTTGCACACCCGGCTAATTTCTGTACTTTTAGTAGAGACAAGATTTCACCATGTTGGCCAGGCTGGTCTCGAACTTCCGACCTCAGGTGATCCACCTGCCTCGGCCTCCCAAAGTGCTGGGATTACAGGCATGAGTCACTGTGCCCGGCCTGAAGCATAATGATTTTCTAAGTGCATAATATGTAAACTCCTTTTTTTTTTTTTTTTACTTTTTTCAAGAGAGAAGAAGGCATTTAAATAATATTAATATTCATTTTTAAGTAAAACTCATATAAAAATAATTTAAATCAATACTGGTAAGAGTCTGGGAGAACTTTTCCTTGGGTTCATTACCCAAGCTTGAGAAAAACTGACACAATTTGTTTGCTTCAGCTTTGGAGCACCCATCGGCTGTACAGAAAATGAATCTTTCCCTGACCGAGATGTGTGAAAGTACAAAATCACAGAGCCCCAAGTTTATTTGTGAGCCTCAAGTCAACACTGCTCATCTGCAGGCCTGCCCTCTTCCCATCCCCTTAGAAGCTCCAAAGCACTGAGGCCCAGCCTCCATCTTGGCACCCGGAATAGCCCCTGGAGTTCGCCTGGGTCCCGTGGCAGTCAGGGCATCACGGAGAGCCGCTGTGCTCCCTGACCTTCCAAAACGACCGAGAAAGAAGTGCTGGCAGGCCTGGCGGCGCGTGCCCGTGGGAGTGGTACTTACACAAAGAAGGGCATCAGCTGGATGAGGGTCTCCTTCTTGGGGCTGGCGGCAAACTCGGGGACCATCTGGATGACTTTGTTCATGACGCTGCGCAGGTAATTCTGGAGCTGCTTTCTTCGTTCCTCCACAAACTTGGCATCCTGAGGAAACACAAAACATCTTCGCTCAGGTATGTCTTCCTCACCTGGTCAGAAACGACCCCATAAAACAGGCGATCACCCATCAGCGCCATCCAGGCAGCCCACACCGATTGAGCAACTACCTCATATGAATGGTCCCTAAGCCCTTACATGTCGTATCATATGTAATAATGACAACGATGCTCACGATATTATTATTAAGTGGAGGAAAAGCAGGTCCAAGACCTCTATCTGGTGTGTTCCTATTGAAATGGGACGATTATTTATGGGGCACCAAAATGTGCCGAATGTGGTGCCGGGGATCGGGGTAGAACAATGAATGCACTGCTGTGGCCTTTGTGGAGTTCACAGGCCAGCGGGGGAGACACAAATCAATCCAGTGACCACACAGGTCAGCGGGTAATTATCAATCACACCAAATGCCACTCCAGAGCACAGGCTTAATTTTGCCTTCGGGGAGTTTCTCAAAATACAAAACAACTGCCACTGATTAAGAAAGAGATTTTATTAATAAACAATTTCCGTATTCTCTTGAAAAACTAGGATGCGTGGGCCACGATGCCAAGGCAGGCGATCACCTGAGGTTGGGAGTTTGAGACCAGCCTAACCAACATGGAGAAACTCCATGTTTCTCTACTAAAAATAAAAAATTAGCCGGGCGCAGTGGTGCGTTCCTGTAATCCCAGCTACTCGGCTGAGGCAGGAGAATCCCTTGAACCCAGGAAGCAGAGGTTGTGGTGAGCCAAGATGGCACCATTGCACTCCAGCCTGGGCAACAAGAGCAAAACTCCATCTCACAAAAACAAAAAAAAACACCTAGGATGCACGGTAGCACGGCCCCGCCTATAGGGCCATACCAGGCTGGGCTGTGCAGCGTGGCCCCAGAAGGCAGGCACAGGTCCCCAGGTCTGAGCAGCTTCCACCACTCAGTGATCAGGGGCTCTGTGATCCAGAACTCCTTCACTCATCCTGCAGACCCCACCCCACCCCTGTGTCTGCTTGGTGTTTGTGGGCAGGGCCAGCTTGCTTAGTGCCAACGAAGCTGTCCCAGAGGGTCCACACTGGGACTGCATGGTGAGCTGCTGCCCACCTTGACATTCTCATTAATTTGGAACAAGGGGCTCCACACTGTCACGTTGCCCTGGGCCGCACACATTCCATAGCCAGTCCTGCTCCATGCATCTGTGCTAATAGCCCCTGGCTTGTAACAGAGACACCCTGGGCAGTGAGCTTCGGGGCCAGGAAAAACTTTCTCTGAGACAGTCACGCTCCTTCTGGACTGAAGACCACGCAAGGTGAAGAAACAAAGAGCTGAGAGAAGGCAGTGGAGGAACGGGATCATTCCAACCTCACAGAACATGAGGACGAATGTTCTATGACGACGGCACATCATAACAGATGAGGAAACTGCAGTCTGCAGCGGGCCTTGGTACCTCACCCAGGAGGCCCCATAGATCGGGTGGGGCACTCATCTCTGCTCTCCCTGTGCAGGCACAGAGCTGGCCCAAGGCAGGGGCTCAGTCACAATCTGTCAGCACCTACAAAAACCGCCTAGCATCACATGCCCTGGTCCCCAGTGAAGAGCTCCCACAGGCCAGGTGTGGTGGCTCACGCCTGTAATCCCAGCACCTTAGGAGGCTGAGGCAGGAGGATCGCTTGAGCCCAGGAGTTTGAGACCAGCCTGGGTAACAAAACAAGGCCCAATCTCTGTAAAAAATTGAAAAAAGTAGCCGGGTGTGGTGGTGTACACCTGCAGTCCCAGCTACGCGGGCGGCTGCAGCAGGAGGATTGCTTAAGCCCGAGAGGTAGAGTTCACAGTGCGCTATGATCACACCACCGCATTCCAGCCTTGCAGACAGTTAGACCCTCACTATATTAGTCCATTCTCACACTGCTATAAAGAACTACCTGAGACTGGGTAATTTATAAAGAAAAGAAGTTTAACTGGCTCATGGTTTCACAGGCTGCATAGGACACATGATGGGGGAGGCCTCAGAAACTTACCATCATGGTGGAAGGCAAAGGGGACGCAGGCACGTCTTACGTGGCTGGAGCAGGAGGAAGAGAGTGAAGTGGGAGGTGCCACATACTTTTAAACAACCAGATCTCACGAGAACTCACTGTCACGAGAACAGCAAGGAGGAAATCCACCCCCACGATCCAATCACCTCCCACCAGGCCCCACCTCCAACACTGCAGATTACAATTCGACAGGAGATTTCGGTAGGAACACAGATCCAAACCATATCACTGACTCTAAAAAATAAAAACAAATCAAAAATCAAAATCAGAATAAAAAGAAGAGAAGAGTTCCCACAAAGCCCTGCCAAGGCCCAGAGCATGGCAAGAAGAGTCTTTCTTAAGACGCACCTTTGAGCCAGGGTTGGCAGATTGAGCGAATGAGAATACACGGCACCCAGTGACATTTGAACTTCAAATACACAATGAACAATTTTTCAGCGAAAAGTATGTTCTATAAAAGGAAACCTTTCCATGCAGTATTTGCGATACACTTATACTACAAAATTCTTGGTTTATCTGAACTTCCAATTTCAGTGGGCATCCTTCTATTTTCTCTGGCAAGCCTCTTGCAAGCACCAGGTGGGAGATGGAAGCGTGGAGCATCTGTGCCAGCAGGGGCCCTTCGGGGCCACTTCAAAGTCACAACAAAGTCTTCTTGTCCAAAGCCACCTCCAATGAGCAGTCTCAGTGGGGGACCTTCCTCCAGAGGGGTGGCAACTCTCAAACAGTGCTGAGAGCCACTCCAGTGTCACCATCAGTCCCGCGGGTGGCTAACACCTCACAGCTTGGCAGGAGGTGGGCTATATGCGAACGAGAGAAGACATTTAGACAAGGTTGTCCCAGCCTCCTCCAACCCAAGCTGGAGCCTCTGCTCATCCAGTATGAATGCTGGTTCTGCTCCTCCGTCGCCAAGTTTTAACCCGCCATTAAATAATGAGACGCTTTTCCTTGGGAAGGTGGTTAAGATGCCCGGCTAGTGCCCAACGGACCTCATGAAGCCTAGTTTTTAATCTGCACAAGAAACCCTCAAGGCAGCTTGATAGACTCTGCTACAGGAAGACAAGAAAGGAGCTCATCAGCCCTGCAAGAACTTGTGAAGATTTTTCTTTTTTTGGAAGGGAAATGCTCAAAACATTCTAAAGCAATGAGAAGAGATAGAGATGGTCCTTCCTGCTGTATGTCGGGTGGTGCTACAGAGCCCAAGGAAGGTGAACCCCTTATGCCCAAAATGAAGGTTAGAGAAGTCCATCCATGAGTCTAATCTGCCTCTCTCACCCAGGTCCCAGAGGCCCCTGGAGGAATCCCACGTCCCTCCCAAGTGCTCACTCCTCACAATAGCTGCTCCCTGCAAACCTAAGCCAGCTTCTCCTCTAAGAATGTCCAATATGGCAGCAAGTGGAATTAAAAAAAAAAAATCTGATTTTTTTATTTCAATAATTCTTGGGGGTACAGGTGACTTCTGGTTACAGAACGAGTTTTTTTTTTTGTTTTTGAGACGGTGTCTCACTCTGTCGCCCAAGGTGGAGTGCAGTGGGGCGATCTCAGCTTACTGCAACCTCCGCCTCCCAGCTTCAAGCAATCCTCCTACCTCAGCCTCCCAAGTAGCTGGAATTACAGGCACACACATAACCATGTCTGGCTACTTTTCGTATTTTTAGTAGTGACAACTGGTCTCAAAGTCCTGACTTCAAGTGATCCGCCCACCTCTGCCTCCCAAAGTACTGGGATTACAGGCATGAGCGACTGCACCCAGCCTTGAACGAGTTCTTTAGTGGTGAATTCAGAAACTCTAGTGCCCCCTTCACCTGAGCAGTGCGCACTGTACTCAAATATGCGGTCATTTATCCCTCACCCCCTTCCCAACCTCCCCCACGCCTGAGTCCCCAAAGTCCATTATATCACTCTGTATGTATTTGCATGCCCATAGCTTAGCTCCCGCTTATAAGTGAGAACACACGGGAGTTGGTTTTCCATTCCTGAGTTACTTCACTTAGAAGAATGGCCTTTGGCCTCATCCAAGTTGCTGCAACAGACATGATTTCGTTCCTTTTTTATGGCTGATAGTATTCCATGGTGTATATAAACCATATTTTGTTTATCCATTGAGGTCTGCGACATCTTCACTCACGCTCCGTTCTCAGAGCTTTCCCTGCCCTGTGTCCCTACAGCACAGCCAAGGCTGGTCACTGAATTTCAGAAAGGTGAGGACCTTGCACAAAGGATCAAGACTAGGAGGTGGCTGAGCAGGGCCTTCCCTCAGGCAGCAGGGACAGCCTCCCCCAGTACAGAAGACAACTTTCAACCTTCCAAAGAAAAGCCCACGGGTTCCTCTACACCAGGCTTCCCCAAAGCGGGGTTCAGTTCTTTGAAATTCTACTTCCAGATTGGCTTTATGAGAAGCCATCTGCTGTGTGAAGAGGAGGAAGCCTGACACCTGGGTGCAGGGGCAGGCAGGGCTGCCTCACTCATCCTCCGCCCGGGGCACTTTTCCCTCAGGTCTCATTCTGACCCTAGAGGTGCAGACATGTTGGCCTGAATCGCAGGACAGGACTCGGTAAAATGTGACCTGGGAGGTGTGGAAGATCCCAGAATAATTCATGGAAGGCTATATTCTTGCCTGTGACTGTGTTTTATTTTCTTACTTTTTTATTTTATTTTATTTTATTTTTTTTTTTGCAGCGGGGACAGAGTCTCGCTCTGTCACCCAGGCTGGAGTGCAGTGGTGCAATCCCTGGTTCAAGAGATTCTCTTCCCTCAGCCTCCCAAGTAGCTGGGACTACAGGGGCACACCACCATGCCTGGCTAATTTTTGTATTTTTAATAGAGACAGGGTTTCGCCATGTCGGCCAGGCTGGTCTCGAACTCCTGACCTCAGGTGATCCACCTGCCTCGGCCTCCCAAAGTGCTGGAATTACAGGTGTGAGCCATCGTGGCTCCCTGAAAAATTTTACATAAGACAAAAAGCAGCGCAAATTTTAATGAATCTCCACAATACTTTGTCTAAAAAGTCTTAAATCTTTTCCATATTTGTGTCATCATTTTTACCTTTTCGCTAAGGTGTTTTAAGGTAAATTATAGTCATGACATTTGACTCCTAAATACTTCAGTGTGTATTTCTGAAAAATTAACAACATTTTCCCATTTAACCACAATGGCATAATCACCTCTAACAACATTAATGGTGACTCGTTGGTGTTACCTAAGGCCTAGCCTGTGTTTAAACGTTTCAGTTTTCAAATGTGCCTCCTGCTTCTGGAATTTTAAAAGAGGAGTCACAGTGCACCTCTTTATCCATTCTTTAATAGGTTGAATGCAACGCTGTTCAGACTGGATTCCCCCTGGGATCACCTGGGTTCTGACCTTTTGGGGGACGTGGTGCCAACGTTTTCACCACAAGCTGCTCACAGAGGTCCACAGACTAAATGTGACCCGCAGGTATGTTTTGTATGGCCTGAGCAATGTTTTGAAACATTAAAACCAGGAGATTTCTGCATAAAACCCAGATTTCTGGCTTCCCTTTACATAATGAGCAGCCCTGCTAGTGGGTAGGGGCTAAGCCGGGAGTGCCTAATTCGCGGACCAAATAGCGCCGTCACTCTGCCCAGCCTGCTCCCCTACCCTGCCTGGCGGCCTCCGTGGGCCAGTGCATTTGCAAGCCCTGATTTATACCCCTTGCACAGGCAGTATGACCAGCCGAGGCCCTAGAAATACATCCCAGAGGCTACACTGCATCTACTTCACATCACAAGGTGACATTCCCCGAGGCTGTCAGAGACCTGCGGTACCATTTACCGGCTCTGTGGGAATGCAGCGAAATCCCCTGCAATCTCCGTTTCCCATCTGCAAGATAGCGATGGGGTAGCTCCTGCCCCATTGGTGATAACCCAGGCTCAGCACCTGGTAGCCGACATGGCCCGCCAGGCCTGTGACAGGTGCTGATGATCCACAGATGTTGAGCTGGGATCCTTTTCCTCGAGGAGTTTAAATGTGCAGGAGGGGGTAGGGACAGGCTGGGGCAAGTGCTGCAATGGAACCCACAGGTGCTCAGGGAAGCTCGCAGGGAGGAATATCTACATTTGCAGGAGTGCTGGAGAGAGCGTTTCACTCCAAGGAAGCAGCTCCTGAAGCTGGTGCTTTAGCTGGCTCCTGGAGGAAAGGCGTGTGGCCATCGGATGGTCAAGGTGGTGCCCTGAGGGTGGGGGAAGGGCATGCCAAGTGGAAAGAACAGCAAATGCAAAGAATAAACCCCCAGGCAGAAGGACCTTGGCTTGCTGGAACAGGAGGCAGCCCGTGTGGCTGGGTTTAGCGGCTCCAGAGGTGTAAGACTACAGTGTCAGCAGCAGTAAAACCATGCAGAGCCACGGAGACCAGGGAACAAAGCCAGCGGGAGGTGGGAGGCATGAGGTCGATGATCTGATAAACACTGAGAAGGAATGCTTGAGGACAGTAGGGTGTAGGCAGCTTAGGCAGAGAGAGCTCTCGAAACTCCATCACGACCCTCTGCTACTGGAATTCTTCAATGGCTCCCATGCACTCTGTCCACCTCCCAGCACACACAACTAAGCTAGCGTGGCTCATGGGAACCTTGCCGTGTGGCCCCAGCATGCCTTGCTAACCTCTCTTCATGTCACCTTCTCCCCAGCACCTCCCGCCCCGACCCTCACCAACGCGGTAATATGTTAGCAGCCCCAAGTTTCTTCTCATGCCCAGCACCCAGTCTCCTGATGCCTCCCGTGTCTGTCTGGGACGTCCCAGAAGAACTTGCCATTTTGGTCTTTGCTCCTGTGCCGCCTCCTCCGAGAGACCTCTCAGGACATACCGTGGAGGTCGCCCAGGCCCTCTCTGATCCAGTCCTCACTCTCTTTCTTCAAAGCATTCATTGCTTCCTGGGATAGTCTCATTCCTTCACCGCAGGCCTCTCGCTCGCTCCCCCACCTCCCTTGCTAGACAGTAATTCCACCAAGGCAGGGACCTTATCTGTCTGGTTCATCCTTTTATCGCCGGAGCCTAACACAGTGCCTGGAGATCCCAAGAGGCTCCATACACCTTGGTTGAGAGAACAAATACCTGTTGGGGATAAAATCAGGGAAGGCCAGGCAGGCCACAGGAAGAATGGCCTGGAGGCTGTTGCCAAAGTCCAGAGAGAGAGAACAAAGATCCCTGGTGGCGGAGTGGACAGACTGGCCTGGAAGCCAGCTCCCTGATTCCAAAGAGAGCCGAACACCAGAGAGCAAGTGAGTGAACACGGGGAACTAGCCCTTCAGAGGCCCCATCTGTCACATGGGGCTCCCAGGAGGAGACAGGGCATCCAGGAAGGGCCCTGAGCCCCTGAGAAGTGTCCAGCTCTTAAAGGGCCATGAGGGATCTGTGAGTTTTCTGGTTGGGCTCCTAGGGCGGCAGCCAAATTTCAGATGAGAAGTCACAGGACTGGAGGCAAGCCCAGCGCGCGGAACCCGCCAGACTCCTCTGGGGGCTGCCTAATGAGTCCTCGCTGCCCGCCCGTGGCCCTGCTGTCACTCTGTGCAACATTCCTGCCGTAGCACCATCCTCAATGATGCCTGAGAGCTATTCATAGATGGCACTGGGAGTTGGGCCTCGCTTTCAAAAAGAACACTCAAGACGATTTTAATAGGAATATTTTTCTTCCCTACAGAAAAGCTTAATTTTATTTTGAGCTTCAAGAAGATAAAGATATCATCAAATGAAGAATAGCTATTTTTAAAACGATGGACTGCTGTGAACAAGACGACGAGGCTCCTGGAACCAACGCTCAGGCCCCGCCCCATGTATTTCCCCGAATTTTGTTCTCCTGGCTCATTTCTGACAAGTGCATCTTTGCAACGCATGTCCTGCTCCCCAGTGGGCCCCTCCCCAGGAGCCGCACCTCGTGTGAGCTACGGGACAGACAGAGGTGATTCTGCATTTCCAAAGATCTTCTTCTTTTTATCAAGGAATATCAAAGTATTCTCTAAAATAAAAAGGTCCAGTCTATTGGGAGTAGCAGGCAGCTCAGCCCCCTTAAGAGATATCTGCTTTGGAGTCAGCTGATGTTGCAACTTGCCACTGGCTAGAGAATTCTAGAATGTTGACTAGACTACCAAGGACTCCAGCAACAAGGCCTGCTGGCTATGAGATTCCACCCTGCACCTTTTTTTTTTTTTCTTTTCTCTGAGACGGGATATCTCTCTGTTGCCAAGACTGAAGTGCAGTGGTACAATCATGGCTCACTGCAGCCCTGACCTCCCAGGCTCAAGCAATCCTCCTGCCTCAGCCTCCAGAGCAGCTGGGACTACAGCTGCACACCCCCATGTCTGGCTAGTTTTTAAAGTTTTTGTACAGACGAGGTCTCGCTATGTTGCCCAGGCAGGTCTTGAACTCCTGGGCTTAAGCAATCCTCCCTCCTCAGCCTCCTAGAGTGCTGGGATGACAGGTGTGAGCCACCATATCTGGTCTCATACCCATTCTGATGAGACTGGCTCACCAACCCCATTTCTTCTTTCTGGGCACAAAGACAGACTGGGCTTCCCAGCATGCCTTGCAATTAGACGAGAGCCATAGGCTGACTTATGGTTAATGTAAGGTAATGGGAGTTGGCGCAGGCCACATCCAGGCCTAGCCGAAAAAAGGAAATTCCCTGCCATCCTCCCATCTCCTGCTTCCCCTTCCCCTTTCTCTGGGAGCATGCAGCCCACACATGGAAAAAGGAGGGGCCGCCTGATCTGCAGTGGACTGTGACATGAATGAGAAGTTAACTCATGGTGTGCCATCGAGTTACAGATTTACGCCCATGCTGGTTACCGGCACCCGCGTTCATTGTGCTGGTTCCTGCATGGTTCACTCAGTGACTATCTGCCACATGCCTGCATATGTCCAAAGCACCATGCCTTGAAGGAACATATTGGCAAACAGATGTGGCCCCTGCCCTCTGGAGCTTAGATCCAGTAGAGCCAACAAGCAGATACATGAATACATCATAACGAGTGCTGGGACATAGATGGACTTGGCTTGGGTGGCTAGGACAGGAAGGCACGTGGGAGCAGGTGACTTCAGAGGTGAGACCTGAAGATTCAGAGGAGGCAATGCAGGAAGCAGAGAGGCCAGCAAGGATGCCGCTGCAATCATCCAGGCAGGAGATGCTGGCGGCCGGGAAGGCAAGGAGAAGCGAATGGGTTTGAGTTCTACTTCAGAGCTGACTGATCTATTTCAGCGGTGACTTGCGGATAGGCTGCAATCATTCATTTGCTCAGTCAGCTCTCCAGTCACATATATTCGTTTGTGGATTCATTCAGCACGCATTCTTTGGGGGCCTACTGTGAGCCAGGCACTTCCAATAAAAAGATAAATGAGACCTGTGGATCCTGCCTTCGTGGAACTTACAGTCAGCCGGAAAAGACATGCAAAGCAATCATTACAAAACAGTGTGACAAAGCCACGACACACGCCTGATGAAGAGCTACACGACGTCTTCCGTGGGGGAGAATGGGGCAATGGTGCCTGATCTGAATGGGGGTCAGGGAGCCCGCCCACAGGACTGTGTGACATAATAATGACCATCATCATTATTAGTAGCAGCAGCAGGAGGAGCCGTTACTAGCAAGATTTTGGGAACGCTTTGTCTGCCAGGCACTGGGCCAGGCACACCTATGTTTACACATCATTTCATTTATTCTCAGCAGGCTATTGAGAGAGGGCTTTCTTTTCTTCTTTTTTTTTTTTTTTTTTTTCTTTTTTTCATAGTTTCGCTCCGTTGTCCAGGCTGGAGTGCAGTGGCACAATCTCGGCTCACTGCAACCTCCACCTCCCCGGTTCAAGTGATTCTCCTGCCTCAGCCTCCCGAGTAGGAGGGATTACAGGTGCCCGCCACCACGCTCAGCTAATCTTTCTATTTTTACTAGAGACGGGGTTTCACCACGTTGGCCACGCTGGTCTCGAACTCCTGGCCTCAAGTGATCCGCCCGTCTTGGCCTCCCAAAGCGCTGGGATGACAAGCGTGAGCCACCGTTCCTAGCCAAGAGGGGCTTTTGCATGTTCCCATTTCAGAAGAAGGAAGCTGAGACCCAGAGGCGGCCAGGTCCGCAACCCCTTGGGCTGGGGGAGCGGGGGATGGAGACAAGAATTGGCCCCAAGAGGCCTTATTCCTGAGCCAGTGCCCTTATATCCACTCTGCTCCACAACAGTGGGAGAGAAAGGAAGCTCCAGGGCGGGGAGGAGCCTGAAGATGCCAAAGACAGTAGCTTAGGCGGACCACAAGATTCAGGAGCAGAGGGGCCTGAGGTAGGGGGAGCTGGGGAAGCCCTAGGAAGCCACATGAGAGGATCTGGACTTTACCCAAGGAGTGACAGGCATTTTAAGCCAGAGAGTGAGAATCAGCTATTGTTTCCATGAGACTGGAAACAGCTCTGAGGCTTCAATTTTAAAAAGCCACTCTGTTTTATCCCTGGAGCATTGAAAATCTGCCTTTCTTCTTTCAAGCATTAGCCAGTTGGGAGGTGTGGAGCTCATCTAAACCGCAGGCCCAATCCAGCCACCCTGGGATGCACGGAGCAAGCCGCAATCCACGGCAAATCCATGCCAACCTGTGAACTCTGCTTTATAATGGGGGGCGCCTGGGCTCCCAGCACCCAGGCCCCAGCAGTTGTTTCTGGGGAGCCCATTGGGCGGTTGCTAATTGGGAAGCTGATGAGAGAAATTCCTGTTATTGCCACTTAAAAACTCTCGACAGAGACATCTGAGAGCAACAAATAGTCGGGCATGGTGGCCCTCATAGCAGTGGCTTCCCAAATGTCACAGAGCTCCTTTTATCAGCTGCTGACTGGGCGCTGTTAGCAAAGCTTCACCAAGTGGCCTCCCCTGATTAACCTGGGGAAAATAATATAATTGCAGATTTAGAAAAGAAACGTGATCTAATCTTTATACTGGGACTTGGCCCCAAATATTCACGAGGAAGGTCCTGAGGCTCCCATCTGGGCCAACCAGTGGGGCAAGGGCCTGGCTGAGAGGCTGGAACAGGTCCTGCAGCTTGTTCACCAGGCCCTTTTCTACATGATCACCGCCTGGAATGTACCAGGCATGGACGGAAGAGGGGAGGGATGAGATCTTTATCTGAAGGCGTTTTGCAGGGGCAGGGAAGGGAAGGAGAGACCAGAGGAAGGCAGGGCAGGGAAGAGGACAGGAGGAAAGAGAAGTGAGTAGAGGGGAGGGAAGAGGAGAGCAGGCCAGGGCAGAGGAAGGCTGAGAAGAAGACAGCAGAGCAGCTCAGGGCAGGGCAGGCAGGAGAAGGCAGAGAAGGGGCGAGGAGGGCAGAGCAGGAGGGCTGGGGAGGGAGCACTAGGAAGGGGAGGGGAGAGGACGGGAGAAAACAAAGCAGGGCAGGGGAAACGCACGCACAGTAGAGCAGGGCAAGGGAGAGGGAGGAAAGGTATGGGAGGGAGGGGAGAGGAGGTCAGAGGAAGGCAGGATGAGGGAGGGCAGGGTCAGAGAGGAGAGGAGAGAACCGAGGAAGGGGAGCGCAGGGCGGGATGCATGTCAAAGGCACCCTTGGTGGGACTCTCCTCCCATAAGCCTCTGCAGACACACTGCCTTGGAGGCCAGGGCCACTGGCCTCTGTGGGGACGAGGGGAGCAAGGCCCTATCGACTCTTTCACCCCAGCAACTCTGCTCTGCCACCACTTCCCAAGCAAGTGCTTTGGTGATGGACTGGGAAGGAGGGAGGAGGGGAGGAAACAGGCCTCGCCCTGCAGAGGCCATCGCACCCTCGCTCCCCAGGCATTGATTGAGTCCGTGGGATCGGATTCAGTTCTCCATCTAAGCAGACATCTCTTTGACTTCCCTTCTGTGCCAGGCCCTGTGAGTAGAGGCGAATAGCACCTAGTTATCCCTGAAGGCACGAACGGTCTATGGTTCATGCACGTACTCCAGCCTCCGTTAGGCACCCATGGTAGAGAGAATCCATCAAACACCTGCGTGTCCATGGGATGCCCGCCTCCCTCAAGTACTGCTCATGAGTCCCACGGATAAGAAGAGGCCAGTCAAGTGAAGAAGCAATGGCAAACTCCGAAACGACCCCATGGGAGGCAGAAAGATCACTTGAGCATGGGAGGTCAAGGCTGCAGTGAGCTGAGATCGCACCACTGCACTCCAGCCTGGGCAACAGAGTGAGACCCAGTCTCAAAAACCAAAAACATCTATCTATCTCTCTATCTATCTTCTATCTATCACCTATCGATCTATTGATCGATCGATCGATCTATCTGTCTGTCTGTCTGTCTTCCCTGGGCCTTCCATGATGGACGTAAACAGTGAGAGGGAGATTCAAGCTCCCTGCAAAGCACTCAAGGGCCCTCACCATCCAGCTCCCACCTGCCTCTCCAGCCGCACCCTCTCACCTGGCACGGCTCCACTCCCTGGGCACTTTCATACCACCAAGGAGATGCTCACACCCCAAACTTAATCTTAGGGTCCAACGCAAATGCCTCCCTACATCCCCTGGGGGACAGCTGCTTGCTGCCTCTACCATGAAGCCAGAACCAGCTGCAGTTTGGCCTCATCTGTTGAGACATCCCTGACTCTCCCCCTTCCGCTGCGAGGCCCTCCAGGGTCCTCCTCATGGCTATATCCATCTTCAGTGCCCAGCATAAGGCACACACCCCTCAATGAACGGTCACAGCTACTGTGAACCGAGTCGCTTCTATGCGGCCCGACCACTTCCTCTGCCCTGCCCAACGCCGTCCTGTGGTTTCTTGGCCCACCTAGAACAAACTCCCAAGTTCTCAAGTCCCATAGGAGGCTGTGGGAGAGCCCGAGGCTTTGAGCTCAGCCCCACTGCTTTCGAGATCTTACCCTAAGGTTGCAGGGGAGGGTGGGATGACAGATCATAGCCCCAGTCCCTCGGCAGCTCAACAGGAGAATACCCATGAAAGAGCTCGGAGACTACCCCACAGCATTCACACGGTATCATTAAACCATGCTAAATGTTAGAACACAAAATAAAACCTGATCCCACATCTACAATGACGATGTGTCCAAATCAAAACTTAACCGCAAACACAGGAAGGAAAGCACGTCTCCATTTCAGAAAAGGAACGAGGGCTCCACACGGAGCAGAAGGCCCAGTTACACTCTCCTCACACGTGTTTCTCATAACAATAATAGGACCTGTATCACCAGCTTCCTACCCTCCAAGCACGACGTGAAGTGTTTGCTTCCACTGTCTCAGCATACCCCTGCAACCGCTTTGGGAAATAGACAGTAATATCCCCATTTGGCAAATGAATACACTGAGACTCCAAGAGATTCAGTGGCTTCTCCAAGGTGACCCAGCTGAGCTCAGAGCCACGTCCGCCTGAGTTCCGCACCTGAGCTCAGCAGTATGAGGCTGTCCTGCCTCTTAAGACCCATGCATTCATGACCACAGGAGGCCTGCGGCTTCGCTAAAAACAGAAATAAAAAAATGAACTAGTCCTGCAGTTCACACAGGGTGAACCAAAACACCAGAGTTCTAAAGACTTTCCTCCTGGCGCAGTGAGAAATATTTTTGGTTGGATGAAATCTCATCCTTATGTCTCAACAGAACCCCAGCCTTGAACCCGGGAGGCAGAGGTTGCAGTGAGCCGAAATGGCACCACTGCATTCCAGCCTGGGCGACAGAGTGAGACTCTGTGGGGGAGTGCTTTTGCTCAAGAAGGGCTGGATATGGCAGCCTGTCTCCCCACAGGCAGGAGCCCACCTGTGATGACTCTTCTACCCTCCATGGTGCTTGGCACAGACTGGGCCTTCGGCAGGACACAACAAATGATTGCCATGGCAGGAAAGCTGTGGGCTCTATTGCAGCTAAAGCCTATTTTTTCTTTGTTTTTGACTTTGCAGCCAAGGCAAACTGCAGGCTGGACAGCTGGGGGGTGGGGGAGGAGAGGAGGAAAAAGGCTAGTTCATGCTTGCTTTTTTTTTTTTTTTTTTTTTTTTGAGACAGAGTCTCACTCTGTCATCCAGGCTGGAGTGCAGTGGTGCCATCTTGGCTCACTGCAACCTCTGCCTCCCGGGTTCCAGCGATTCTCCTGCCTCAGCCTCCTAAGTAGCTGGGACTAAAGGCCTGCGCCATAATGCCCGCCTAATTTTTGTCTTTTTAGTAGAGACAGGGTTTCGCCATGTTGACCACACTGGTCTCGAACTCCTGACCTCAAGTGATCCACCCGCCTCAGCCTCCCAAAGTGCTGGTTTTATAGGCCTGAACCACCACACCCAGCCTCTTCCATATGCAGTTTGGCCTCATCTGTTGAGATGTCCCTGAGTCTCTCCCATCTGCTGCAAGACTCTCCAGGGTCCACCTCATCCCCGTATCCATCTTCAGCACCAGGCACACACCCCTCAGTAAAACCACCATATTTTGGAGCAATCTATCAATATTTGGTGAAATTACACACAGTAGAATACATGACCCTGTAATTCCACCTGGAGGATCTCTCCCAGAGGAATTCTCATCCTGGGCCGTATGGGCTACATCAAAGCAGATGTCGCCAGTGCACCCTCCAAAAACAGAATCAACAGTCCCAGAGGCAGAGTGCAGGTATGCACCGCCACATGGCTGGAGCTGCAACATGGCACTGGGTGAACCAACCCAAAGAGTGAGGACTACAGCACAACGCCATGGAAGTAAATGAAAAATACATGCAATGACCCAACATATTCTGGAAGGAAACAAATGTACAGCTACATGCTGAGGCTACTGGAGCAGCTGCCTGTGGCAGGGAGAACAGGGACAAGAGGGAATAAATACAGGGCTTTAGAGTGACCAGTGAGGACAGCATGCCAGGAGCTGGGAACAGCATTCACTCATGTGGCGGAACGGAGGGGTGGATCTATTTATTCACTGGTTCATGGATTTTGAGAGGCAAGCTCTCACTGTGTTGCTCAGGTTGGTCTCAAACTCCTGGGCTCAAGCGATCCTCCCGCCTTCGCCTCCCAAAGTGCTGGGATTATAGCTGTAAGCCACTACCCTTGGTTTCACTCACATTTTTGTATCTAGGTCCAAGAGAAAAAACAAAAAGGAAAGATATTTTCTTGCCCATACCTGTTTACTGCCAGGAACCCGCTCCATGGGACCCAAAGACAGGATGTGGGGTTCTGACATTTTCTGCCCTGAAAGAGCTCCCAAGGCCAATAATTTCAGAAGCCAAGACTGAGCTGTGGAATTCCAACCAGGAATTCCCAGTGCCCTCAGACACTCTATACTTCAGTCTTCCCTGGGATCCGCTCCCCATGCCTCCCCAGCCCTCTAAGCAATTGCTTGGGTGGTGTGGGCCCTGGACCAGCTAAGGGGCTCGCTGGGCTGACAGATGGCATGCCCGGTGCCCTTCCCTTGTGATCACTGAGTGAATGCCCTCCCCATGCCCTGAATCCCTTCACACTCGATTCCAAGTGTGATGGTCACCCAAGGTCTGGACTAGAGATTCTCAGAGGCTTTAATGGCAGCGGTGGTGGCATTGGTTGGGACCATCTCTAACTGCCTTAATTGCAGCCTCTACAACCAGCATAAATTCTTCAGTGCAGAGGCCACAGGCTGAAATGGCTCAGTGGGCAGAGAGACCATAATGGAGACAAGATGTTAGCACCAGCCAACGTGTGTCGGATGCCAGGAACTGAGCGGAGGGACTTATAGACACTATCTCCAACCTGAACAACATTTCACAGGTGAGGCTCAAAGGAGGTAAGTCTCATGACCAGGACCCCACAGTGTAGGGACTCCAGGGCCATGTTCTTTCCACTGTGCTTGGCCATTGTGTGTCCCCAAGAAAGCTCCTTCAGTGTAGGTCATGGCTGGGGAGGAACAGATACCCTTCAAAGCCAGCCAGGAGAAGGTGGCATGGCATTTGTACCCCTCCCTGGAGCTGAAGGAGGTAAAAGAAACCCAGAGTGAATCAAACACCCTAAATGCAATCCCATACTGCAGTGGCCACAGGCTGAAGGTATCAACTGCAAGAACAGAAGGCGCCAGGAATGGTGGTGAAGCAGAAGGGATGCTCTGGCTGACCACAGCCCTTTGAAAGCAGGAGCTCACAGGGCCAGCTCTGTCTGCTTTTTAAGGGAAGCTGCAGATCTGGATCATTAGGCGAGATCTCTCCATTTTCAAATCACCTGGCAGCTAATTCAAATGCCTGAATATCACGGTGCAGATCAAACAAAATATATCTGCAGGCCATCCAGAAGCAACAGAAAAAAGAAATCAATAGGCCATCAAAAACAGTCTGCAAGCTTGTTGCCTCCCCACTGCTACAGTTCATCGAGCTGTGCTACTGAGAGGTGACACTGGTCCATGCTTCTGAAGGCCAAGCACCTACCTACAGAAACAATTCAGACACGCTGGGAAGGGTGGGGCCCAGCTCGCCCTCCAGAGCAGGGCTGGGGATGCGCGACGGTGCCACTTCTCTGGACTCCTCCCTCTGACTGCAACGGCTACAGACAGAACAGCCACCCGCCACAGCCCACCAGGCGCCATTCAAAATACGGCACCTACTGTATCTTCAAAAACGCCCTTCCCAAGAAGGTAGCGGTAGCTCCATTTTACAGGTAAGAACACTTAAACTCACAGAGATGAATCAGCTTGCCCTTGGCCATGTTAACTAGCGTCAGAGCTGGGATTTGAACTCAGGTCCACACGGCTTCCAGGCCCAGCTACTCTGCTGTCCCACTTGCCCCTTTGTTCACACAGGGGAGGTTTGCAAAAGCTCCATTCAATTAAAAGCCCTTGACTCGGCCTTGACCATGTGCCTGGTGCCATGCTGGGAACTGGAGAAAGGAGACAGCAGAGCACAGAAGCGCCACCTGTCAGGACCTTTCAGTTTAATGCAAACCACATGGATAAGGGGAGGGAGGGAAGGTAAAGGGGTTATTTTAATGTTCTACTTCAGAGCATTATATACCCTAGACAAAGGTTCTGGAGTTTTCTCATAAGAAGGAAAGTAAAAAATAAATCAGGGCCGAAAAAGGAATCATTCCAGCTGCAGTCAAGAAGTGTCCCAACTCAGGCTCTTAGCTTACTATCTGGCCCTTTGCAGAAAAAGTTTGTTAACTCTTGCCCCAGGGGATGGTGAAAGCTCACTATAGAAAGATCTGGGATCTACACAGAAGCCACTCATCAACCACAAGCATCCAAACAATAACATCAACAAGAAACAGAGTCTGGCATTGAAATCTGTTACAGCAGCTAGCTCAAATCCAACATGTATGGAAAATGGAATTGGGGAGGGTTTGATTCTGCATTAGCTATTGACTGTCCAGACCTGGGACCACAGGGCTAGTACACAAATACCAGCAATGCCAGACAGGACTCAAGCTTCTCTTTCTCTGACTGTAAATAGCAGCTCGCATCTACTGAGGGCTTGCTCAATGCCAGGGACAATGCTAAGTGCTTTGATGTGGTGGGAAAGGACCCAGGCCAGGAGTCAGACCCTCTGTGTTTCAATCCTGGCTCCACCACTTACCAGCTCTACAGCCTTAGAAAGCATTTCAGTCTAATCACCTCTGAAAGAGGGATGATAACAATAGTTGCAGTGCCCAACACAAAATGAGCACTTAGCTCACCTTCGCTATCATCATCATCTTTGTCAGGCCATTTAATTCTCACAATAACTTTCCCCACCAGCAGATAAGCATACAAGTCTTTGCTCTGCAGTTCAGAGCTTTGTCAGACAAACGAATGCAAAAATGAGTGATGATCAGAAAATAGATACACACTGTGTTAAGGACAAGCCTCAGGAAAGAGATTTGAAAGATAAAAAGGTTTCAGCTGGATTTGGTGGGTGGGCTGGGAGGGAAGTGTGGTTAGTATAACCTTCCCAGGCCAGGCAGACAGATTCCACCTCCTCAGCTGTCTTCTTTACCACCATTCCCTGACCACAGTTGATGTTGTTAAGCCTGACTTGTCTTAAGCCCTTGATATGCTGCCTTTGCTGAACACGATTCTAAGAAATCACCTCTAGATAAAATGCTAGAAAGCTCAGTGATTTCTTTCATCTTTCATTTCTTTCCTTTTGGGCAATCAAATAGCCAAAAGCCTTTTCAAGTCTGATTCTATTCCCTCCGTATCACGTGAGGTGCCTTTAATGAAGCTTTGGTGGTCAGAATTTATAATAGATAACTTTTCCTCTTCTAACTCTTGCCTGTCCAGCACACATCCCCTTCATGGCCCTGTTAGGAGCACTAGAATAATCCTTTCAAATATCTCCCACTTCCCATTTCCAGACCAAGTAGTTGAGGACAGACTATTCCTCCCTCCAGCTGCAGGGGCAGGCACAGGATTCAAGTCCAGCTTTTTTTTAGGGTGTTGTCCCCCTGGACACAGTGATTGGTTCAAGAATGGACACACTGGCCGGGTGCCGGTGGCTCACGGGTCACCTGAGGTCAGGAGTTCAAGACCAGCCTGGTCCACAAGGTGAAACTCCATCTCTACTAAAAATACAAAAACTAGCCAGGTGTGGTGGCACATACCTGTAGTCTCGGCTACTCAGAAGGCTGAGGCATGACAATCACTTGAGCCTGGGAGGCAGTGGCTGCAGTGAGGCGAGATCACACCACTGCACTCCAGCCTGGGTGACAGAGCGAGACTCTGTCTCAAACAAACAAACAAACACAATCTGAAACCTGTACTCTGAAAAACTACAAAATATGATCAAAAGAAATAAAGAAGGCCTAAATAGAAAAAATTCCATGGTCACGGATGGGAAGATTTAATATCATGAACATGGTGATGCTCCTCAAAGCGATGGCCAGATTCAATGTCATTCCTTATCAAAACTCCAGAGGCTTTTTTTTTTTTTTTTTTTTTTTTGCAGAATTGACAAGGCGATCCAAAAATTCATATGAAAACTAAGGAACCCAGAGAAGCCAAACTAATGTTGAAAAAGAACAAAGCTGGAGGACTTGTACTTTTCAATTCCAAAAGCTACTACCTGTACAAAGCCACAGTAATCAAGGAACCATGTGCAATGATAACTATGCTAATCTGCTTCACTATAGGAACCATTTTCCTGTCTCTATAAATCCCATGGCATCATGTTGCAAACCTTGAATATACAAAATAAGATTTATTTTTTAAAAAAGGAACTGGCATAAGGATGTTTACATCAATGAAAAAGAACTGAAATTCTAGAAATAAACTCTCACATTTATAGTCAATTGATTTTCCACAAGGATGCCAAGAAAATTCAATGTGGAAACAATGGTTTTTTTTCAAATAGGCCCCCACCAGACACCGAAGATGCTAGCACCTTGATCTTGGACTTCCCAGGCTCCAGAAGAATGAAAAGTTTCTGTTATTTGTAAACCACCCAGTTTGTGGTATTCTGTCACAGCAGCCTGAACAGACTAAGATACCACATGACCTGGCAATTCCACTCCTAGATGGAATGAAATAAAGAAGATAAACGTTTGTCCACCCAAAAACATTCACAGTAGGAGTCTCTTTTGGTTTCTTCCTTTATATTTTTTGTAAAGACAGAGTCTCACTATGTTGCCCAGGCTGGGCTTAAATTCCTGAGCTCAAGTGATCGTCCTGCCTTGGCCTCCCAAGGACCCAGGACTATGAGCTACTGTGCCCAGCCTAGGATTCTTCACAAAAGCCAAAAAATGGAAAACAACTCAAATGTCTACCAACTGACGAATGAATAGGCAAAATATGGCATAGCCACACAATGAAATATTATTTAACGATAAAAAGGAATGGGGTACGGTGGTCCCGCTTATCCGCAGGATACATTCCAAGACCCCCAGGGGATGTCTGAAACTGTGGATAGCACCAAACCTTATATATACTACATTTTCTCCTATACATACATACTTATGACAAAGTCTAACTTCTAAATAAGGCACAGTAAGAGATTAACAACAATAATCAAATAGAACAATTATAACGATATACTACAATAAAAGTAATGTGAGCGTGGTCTCTCTCTCAAAATATCTTATTGTACCGTACTGTGGGTAACTGAAACTGCAGAAAGTAAAACCTTGGATAAGGGGCGGGGGTTACTGCACCGATACATGCTACGACACGGACGAACCTTGGAAACATGATCCTTCTGTGACTCACAAGAGAGTTCATAGTGCATGATTTCATGTATATCACATTTCCAGAACAGGCAATCCTACAGATACGGAAAGCAGATGAGTGGTTACCCAGGGCTGGGGGTTGGGGAAAAATGGGGACAGGCTGTGTACGGGTACACATACAGACTTTCTTGCTGGGTGATGAAAACATTCTAAAATTGCTCCTAGTGATAACTGCACAATTCTGGAAATATACTAAAAACCACTGAATTTGAGACTTTAAACGGGTGAATTACCTGGTACATGAATTATATCTTTTAAAAAAGGAATGAAGTTCTGTTACGTGCTATAACACGACAGACCCTTGAAAATATTATGCTAAGAAGCCACTCACAAAAGACTACATATTATGCTATTCCATTGGTAGGAAATGTTCAGAATAGGCAGATCCAGAAAACAGATGAGTGGTTGCTAAGGGCTGAGGTCTGGGGTTTGGCAGGAGGGGATGGTGTGACTACCAAGTAGTACAGGGTTTCTTCTGGCGGTGATGAAAATATTCTAAAACTTGGGGTGATGGCTGCACAACTCTGAATAAACTAAGAGCCACTGAATTGCGCATTTTAAATGGTTAAATTGTACGGAATGTGAATTATAGCTCAATAAAACTTTTTTTTTAAAAAGAATGGACACATGACTCAGACAAACAGAACAATGGAATCTAATCCTAGGACTTTTCGGGGACCATTAGAAAGGAGAAGCTCTCTTTCTGCAGCGGGTAGGGCCAGAATAAGTCTGGGCCTGCCAGAGGCTCTACCTTGAAGAAAGCCTCTCTGACAGTGAATCCTACACAGGAAAAAAAGTGAAGGAGAGAGGGAAGGAGGGGAAGAAGGAAGAGGAGACCCTGTTCTGCTGGGATCGCTCCAGCCCTGGAGCCAGCTTTAAGCTGCACCATCTCTGCTCTTTTCAATCACAGAAATCAAATTCCTCTCATGCCTTTGCTAGTCTACAAGTTTTCCTCAGCTTCTCACTGAAATGTTCATACTTCCTGGGCACCCCCCACTTATTGTTCTGGTCACAGACCCTCCTTCCCTGGGCTTCCCATCCTGGAGCCCCATTCTGCCCTTCAACACCCCGACTTCTCAGTGCACGGGCTTATCTGCAAAGCCTCTTCCCACCACTCGGCAGCAGCCTCCCCTCAACCACTTTCCCCACCTAGACTGCACCTGGAGCAGCTGCTTAAAAATAAACACGAGCTACGTTATTCTCTCCACATTCTTCCCACCCTATTAATTATTTATCCAGCACCTGCTTCACAAAAAGGAACTTCGCAGGGAAGAAAAGGAGGAGGAACTGGAAGGAGTGAGGCAGCTCAGAGCAGCAGTGGTGGGTGGCAGCACCCAGCAGGGTAGGGGCAAGGGGGTGTGCGGTTGAGGCGACGCTGGGGGTGGGGGTGGTGGATGGGAGGGTCCTCTCTGTGGCTGTAATGAAGCCCACTGGCCCCTTCTCAGAATGATGTTTTTAAGTTCACAAAACAAGATACACAGGATTACGGAAAAAAGGCAGAAAAGCGCATACTCTTAAACACAGGTATCAGAACTGCCATGCAGCAACGCGAGTGCTTCTTTGCAAACACATTCAGTAACAAGATCTACTGGCAGCTCTAATCACTCTTGTAATTCTAAAGTAGTGACCTTTAGCCATGAGCTTTAACGATGGCTGGAAACATCGCAGCAACTGCAATGTGATACGAAAATACATGTGATTGCTTTCTATTGGGGACAAAGGAGGAGGTACCATTACTGCTATTATAATTTGTCATCTAAATTCACATTTAAAGTTCATGTTTCACGTAGAGAGTGGTGAGAATAAAAGTGTAAATCTTTTCCATTGATCACTTGAATTTCATCCTCAGACCCCAGGATAAGAATTCCTCGGCTAGAAGATGAGGCTGAGCCCCGAAGCAGGCCACTCTGAACCTCAATTTCCCTATCTGTAAAACAGGGCTGGGAATGAGACCCTGGCCACCGTGGGGAGGGTGATGAGAGTCGGAGTTAGGGGGTGGCATTCAAAGGGCATTTTTGGTCAGGAAATCTCAAATGTTACCACGGCCTAGCAACCACCACCACCAGCGGTTGTGAAGCGTTCCCTGTGGGCCCGGCCACATTCTGAGGCCATTCCCCGAATCACTCAATCCTCACAGTGCCCTCGTAAGGGAGATGCCACTGTCTTGAAACTTGAAGACAATAAGGCACAGCGAGGTGACATGCTGCTCTACACTTGCTCAAGATTCAAACCCAAGTACTCTGACCCCAGAAACCACGCCCTCCTCCACCGCCCCTCACCGCCACTGTCCCAAGGGAGGTAAATGCCCAGAGGAGGCCTCATCAGACCCTAGTTTGAGTTGCAGCTTCGGGTTCCAAGCCTTGTACATCTGGATGGAGCATGTTGCCTGCCCGGCTCGGAGGTGCTCCTGAGCCTGGACATTAAGCAGGTCCTATGTTCTCACCAAGAACTAGAACCTTTCCATTGCAGTGGCAGGAAAAGCTCCATGAGTCAGAGAGAGAAGGTCCCTGACCCTATAACTAGTGATGGCCTGGCACAGGCCTGCATGTCCCCTGGTATCCACTCTCCCTGTTGCTTCTTAGCTTAACTGGATCACAGCCTCCACATCTCAGTGTAAAGGGCCCTAACTGACCCTGGGACTAAATCAGGTTGTTTAATACGTAAACAAAGAAAACCCATAAAATTCTCTGCTAGGCTGAAAATTCCATGAGGGCAGGAAACATGTAGATCTTTTACCACTGCCCTTTTTTTTTTTTTTGAGACAGTGTCTCGCTCTGTCGCCCAGGCTGGAGTAGTTACAGTGGTGTGATCTTGGCCCACTGGAACCTCTGCCTCTCGGGTTCAAGCGATTCTCCTGCCTCAGCCTCCCAAGTAGCTGGGACTACAGGCATGCATCACCATGCTGAGCTAATTTTTGTATTTTTAGTAGAGGTGAGGTTTCCTCATGTTGGCCAGGCTGGTCTTCAACTCCTGACCTCAGGTGATCCACTCACCTCAGCCTCCCAAAGTGCTGAGATTACAGGTGTGAGCCACTGCGCCTGGCCTACCACTGTCTTAAACATAATTTGTTTTTAAAGAGATGAGGGCCGGGCGTGGTGGCTCACGCCTGTAATCCCAGCACTTTGGGAGGCTGAGGCGGGCAGATCACAAGGTCAGGAGATTGAGACCATCCTGGCTAACACAGTGAAACCCTGTCTCTACTAAAAAATACAAAAAATTAGCCGGGCGTGGTGGCAGGCGCCTGTAGTCCCAGCTACTCGGAGAGGCTGAGGCAGGAGAATGGCAGGAACCCGGAAGGCGGAGCTTGCAGTGAGCCGAGATCGCGCCACTGCACTCCAGCCTGGGTGACAGAGGGAGACTCCGTCTCAAAAAAAAAAAAAAAAAAAAAAAAAGATAGGGTTTCACTCTGTCACCCAGGCTGGAGCGTAGTAGTGCAACCCTAGCTCACTGAAGCCTTGAACTCCTGATCTCAAGCAATCCTTCTGCCTCAGCCTTCTAAGTAGCTGAAGGTAGAGGGGCACACCACCACACCCAGCTAATTTTTGTTATTTTTAATGTTTTTGTAGGGATGGGGGTCTCACTATGTTGCCCAGGCTGGTTTTGAACTCTTAGCCTCTACCAATCCTCTCGTCTTGATCTCCCAAAGTGCTGGGTTTATAGTTGAACACAATTCTTGAATAAATCTGAATGAAGAGCCCATAGGAAGAGGCAGAAGCAGTGAGAGGCTGGAGCCTTGCTTGCAGCTGGGAGCTTCCTGTTTCATCCTGAGAGGGCAACACAGCACACAGCCACACCCCAATATGACAACATAACACACAGTCACTCTGCCCATGACAGGCATGGCTCAGAGCCTGACAACCTGACAAGTGAGCAACAGTTGCCCTCCACTGAGGGGGCCAAGGTGAGGCGGGGAGGAAGGAGACAGGAAAGGGTCTCATTGGAAGGGTCCAATGTGATAACAACCACAAAAATGACACGGAACAGTGCTTCTCAAACTTGCTTGTGTATGCAACCCACCTGGGAGCCTGTGAACATGCAGAATCTCATGCAGCACATCTGAGATGGGGCCTGAAATCTGCACATCTGACAAGCTCTCAGATGAGGCTGATGTCACTGGTACACAGACCGCATTTTAAGTGGTAAGATATTGAGAAAGAATAGACACGTGATAAAATTGTAGAATCATTCTTTGAGGTCTTTTTTGATACTGTTCATCTCAAGCCACATTTTGGCTGGAAAGTCTGGCACCAATGCATGAAAATATTCACCACTGTGTTCTTTGCTCATCCACATAACGGCATGACGTTGACAGCAAAAGGAGCCCATGGAGGTTACAGAGAAGTGGACTCCTGTCAGAAGTCACAGGCCTGGCTTTCCGAGCACCTATGTACCTCACTGTCTACCTGGGGCCAGTTATTTCCTCCTTCTGGGTGATCCTCAGTTATTGATCTGCAGGCAAGCTCCATCAGCATTATCTAAGGACCTTTCACAAATGCAGGGCCAGGAGCAGTGGCTCATGCCTATAATCCTAGCACTTTGGGAGACTGAGGCACGAGGTTTGCTTGAGTCCAGGAGTTCAAGACCAGCCTGTGCAACAGAGCCAGACCTTGTCTCTGCATAAATTAACAACAACAAAAAAATTAGCTGGGTGTGGTGGCATGTGCCTGTAGTCCCAGCTGCTCAGAAGGCTGAGGCAGGAGGATCCCTTAAGCCCAGGAGTTTGAGGCTGCAATGTGCTATGATCATGCCACTGTACTCCAACCTGGGTGACAGAGCAAGATCCTATCTCTAAAAAATTTAAAATTAAAATAAAATAAATGCAGGGGCAATGGCTCATACCTGTAATCCTAGCACTTTGCGAGACTGAGGAGGGTGGATCCCTTGAGCCCAGGAGTTTGAGACCAGCCTGGGCAACATAGCAAAGCCCTGTCTCTACAAAAATATACGAAAATTAGCCAGGCATGGTGGTGCATACCTGTGGTCCCAGGTACTCAGGAGGCTGAGCTGGGAGAATCCCCTGAGCACAGGGAGGTCAAGGCTACAAGTGAGCCGTGATTGTGCCACCGAACTCCAGCCTGGGCGACAGAGTGAGATCCCATGTCTAAATAAATAAAGAAGTAAATGAATGCAGATTGTGGGGTTTCACTGTAGAGATTCTAATTCACCGGGTCTGGGGTGTGGTCTGATCATGTGAACGGGCTTAAACCCCAATGATTCAGATCGCACCCAGCATGGGAAACCAGGAGGCAAATGACAGCTGCGGTGCACCTGTCTTCGCTGCTGGCCAGCGGAGAGCTAGGTGGCCTAAGTACGGACTAAGGGAGGATCCCCAAGAGGCCATCATTTTACCACTTGGCTTGAGAATCTGGAAAAGATGCAGCTATGTCTTGCCCTGCTCAGGTGCTGGCATTACTGGCACCCCCGTCAGTCACCTGGAACTTAGCAGTGAAGCCTAACCCACCACAAAACGAAAAACAATGATGTTCAATTATTTCCAAAATCAGTGCACTGGGGGCATCTGCGAGAATCTCCAAAACAATGTAAAAGGCATGATGTACAGCTCTCCAGCCCTGCCTGGCCACCAACGGTATTGCTGAGGGAAATGCCCCAGAGAGCAAACACATTTTTTACTGGTTGTTCCAGTTTGAAGAATGCCTGTACAGAACTCTAACTTGTGCCTTCTGCTGCGATTTCCCACTGCAGGAGGAGGGAATGAGCGGAGGGCGTTAAGGGGAAGGAATGAAAGGTGGAAATGAGAATTAAGCAGAATGCCAGGTCTGCCCGGGTGGCTCATTTTTCCAGCTCCCTAAAAAAGATTTATGCAGCTGTCCAAAAGGAGCTATGGCTCCATTACCCAGCACACAAAGCCCCTTCTGCTATCAAGTAGCAGATCAAGCCTAGATGATAGTTCACTGCTAGCTTCTGAAAAACCTACCATCTCTCTACTTACATCCTCATCTTTCAAGCAGAACTGAGCAATTTTACTTTTGTTGGCAACAGTGGCCAAAAAATGTTTTAATTTGCAAATTGAAAAAATTCTATGCTGTTTGGTTTATAAGTTAATGCCTCCTATGACCTGACTTAGAGACAGCTGTAGAGTTGAATCTTTTATGCTATTCAGAGACTACTAGACACTACCTACATGTTTGTTTATGTGTACGTTATCTGTTCTCCTTCCCACACAAAAACTGTAAGCCTATGCAAACAGAGCCCTTAACTGTTTAATTATCCACTGTATTTTCAGTGGCTGGCACATAATAGGTGCTCATGAAAGATGTGCAGAATGGATGAATAAATGGTGTTCCCCTTGATATGCATGCAGCCCTCTCTGTATTTACTAGTCCAGCGTCTCCTGCTACTGGTCATCCCCTACACTGCTTCCCAAGCAACCTTTTTTTTTTTTTTTTAATGCAAAACCAGTTTTAAAAAGCATGCCACTTTTTTTGCTTTCAGGATAAAAGTCCGAACTCCTTAGCTAAGCATGCAAGGTAACTGGCCTTGCCTGGCTGTTCTGCCTCACCTGCTAACGTGCACATGCTCTGCCACGTGCCCCTGCTGCTACTGGGACATGCTGACTTCTCAGTGGGACTCATGGGCTGGAGGAAGTTGCGTTGTTCCATATACTCAGCTCTCAGAAGTGCTGTTTCCTCTGCCTGGAATTCGTCCGTCTCATTCAACAGCTGAATACTGCTTATCCCTCAAGACTCAATTCTGGCGGCACCTCAGTTCTGACGCTTCCCCAGTCTCTCTTTCTCTTCTCCCCACAGGCTGTCTCCCCTTGATATTTTGCCTGCTCGCTACCCATGTCCTTTTCTCCTGGTGACAGTGCTACAGCCTTTCCTTGGGGAATCAACCTTGTCTGAGAGTGGAAAGAAATTATCCACCCCTCCATCCAGGGCTGAACCAATGACCTGGCCAATCCCAGTCGCTGTGATTGGTCCTGGGACAGGCAGAAGACTCCAGCTAGGCAACTGAGCATCAGTGCTGAGACTGAAACTACTGGGAAAACAATATGCTCTTTCTGCCTGAGGCGCCTAGTGGATCCAATGGAAGCCTTGAGGCAGCTGATGATCTTTGCCTTGAGAGAGGTGGCTGCCTAAGACGGACGCCAACTGAGAAAAAGCAGGCAGAGAAAAAAAACAGGAACAGACACAATAGGCAAGACTCAGTTGATTTGTCATGTCAGCAAATACAAGAGAAGGAGACTGGTCAAGATAGAGATGTCTGATGATACTGAGCTCCCGACTCCAGCCACTCCTGAAGTCATTCCTAAGCCTCTCGTTACAGAAGCCAACACATGATCTTGTTAGATTAAAAATAGTTTGACTTTGGTGTTGCCACTTGCCGTAGAAAGCATCCGCGATGACATCCTCTCCCGTGTGCCCCCACATCCTAATTTAACCTCCTCCATAGCACTGACTCGGGGGCCCTATGAGATTGTGAACTCCCTGAGGGCAGGAAATGTGTCTTATTTGTCTCCAAGGCTACAAGACTTGGTGTATCATAGATATTCAATAAAGGTTTGTGAAATAAAAAATTAAGGAATGTTTATGTAGAAATTAATGAAGCTTTTCATTTACTTTTTTACTTTAGGGCCTTTCTGCCAAGAAATCTCAGATGCCTTGGGATCTTGGTTGCGGCCAGGCAGCTGTCCTCCCCAGAGCCCTTGTTGTTCAGTCCTCTGAAGTCATCGGTCCTGGAGATAACAGGGAGGGTAGGTCCCGGCTGCTGAGAAAGCCCAGGGCCCAGGATCCTACCATTACCATGCTACCTGCTCACCTGGCTTCACCCAAGGCCACACTCATCTCCGGACCCCTTCCCAACACTGGTGAGGGGCAGGAGCACCCGGACATCAAGAATCGAGCGCATGCCTGAACCTGTCCGTTCCCCATGCTTCTGCAGCTTTGCTCATGCTTTCCCCTTCCTGGAGTGCTCCTCCCTTGTCTACTTAATTATTCAAAGCTCAGAGGAAAAAAAATCACCCACTCCAAGAAGTCTTCCCCGAACCCTAAAGGGAACCAAATTCAAAGCCATCAGAAGGCCGAGGCGGGCGGATCACTTGAGGTCAGGAGTTCGAGACCGGCCTGGCCAACATGGTGAAACCCCGTCTCTACTAAAAATCCAAAAATTAGCCAGGCATGGTGGCGGGTGCCACCCAGCTACTCGGGAGGCTGCGGCAGGAGAATTACTTGAACCCAGGAGGCAGTGGTTGCAGTGAACTGAGATTGCACCACTGCACTCTAGCCTGGGAAACAGAGCAAGACTAGGTTAAAAAAAAAAAAAAAAAAAAAGAAAAAAAAAAAAGCTATTAGAGCCAAGGAAGCGTGAGAAGCAGGGCAGGCTGGTGACCTGGGACCATGTGCTCCAGCAAAGGGCCCAGCCTCCATTCACTGCCTGACAGTGGTTGCAACGAGGAAGCATGAGATAAAGAGGAAGACGAGCCTGGCTTGCTGGGGAGGCCGTGTACCCTGAGCTGCAGGCATGGGTTTAACATACTTATCATCACTAGCAGCATGAAACACAAACCCTGCCTTGGGTGGAATGTGACCTGTGCATTGCCAGCTGACTACCCCTGTGTCGCAACTTTGTCCGAGGCACAATTTTAGGGCCCTCACACTGCATAGTATAGTCACCTACAAATGAGTGTGACCTTTCTGCAAGTCCCCAGCTCTGCCAAGTCAGGCTCCACATCTCCATGGCTGCTGATTCCCCTCTCTCCTCAGTAGCTCTGCGCTCACTGAAACCTGCAGACATTTCTTTTTTTTTAGATGGAGTCTCATCCTGTCGCCGAGGCTGGATTGCAGTGGCATGATCTCAGCTCACTAAAACCTTCGCCTCCTGAGTTCTTGAGATTCTCCTGCCTCAGCCTCCCGAGTAGCTGGGATTATAGGAGCCCACCACATCTGGCTAATTTTTGTATTTTTAGTAGAGATGGGGTTTCACCATGTGGGCCAGGCCAGTCTCGAACTCCAGACCTCAGGTGATCCACCTGTCTTGGTTTTCCAAAGTGCTGGGATTACAGGCGTGAGCCACCACGCCCAACCCAGCTGCAGACATTCTGCCTCTCACATTCCCCTCTCACGGGACTCCCAGCCACACTGACCCCATCCAGCTGTCATCTACAGGGCAGTGATATCTCCAAAATACAAACTGGATTTTGTCACTACCCTGCTTAAAATCCTTCAATGGGTCCCCTGGCCAGCACACAAACACACCTACCATGTTTAAGCAAGTAACTATGTTCATAAAATGTGCTGATGCTCTAAAATGAGAAAATAAGGGGCAAAGAAAGAAAGCATGTAATGGAGGGAACTAACTTATTCTGGGTAGCTGGGAAACAGTTCTTCAATGACACAGAATTGCAGATGAGGCCAGGCGTGGTGGCTCAAACCTGTAATCCCAGCACTTGGGTAAGTCAAAGCGGGCAGATCACTTGAGGTCAGGAGCTCGAGACCTGGACAACATGGTGAAACCCAGTCTCTACTAAAAATACATAAACTAGCTGGATGCGGTGGTGCACGTCTGTAATCCCAACTACTTGGGAGGCTGAGGCAGGAGGATTGCTTGAACTTGGGAGGTGGAGCGTACACTGAGCCGAGACCATGCCACTGCACTCCAGGCCTGAGCAACAGAGCAAGACTCCAAAAAAAGAAAAAAGAAAAAAAAGAATTCCAGTTGAGACCTGCCAGGGGAGAAAACTAGGAAGGGTGAGGGGTGGAGTATCCTAAAGGAACTGTATATGCAAAGGTCCTGAGGCAAGATAGAGCTTGAAGGTTTCAGGGGTCACATCAGGTGAGGCAGGGATGCTAACTCCTCGG
This sequence comes from Nomascus leucogenys, assembly GCF_006542625.1. Taxonomy (NCBI): domain Eukaryota; kingdom Metazoa; phylum Chordata; class Mammalia; order Primates; family Hylobatidae; genus Nomascus; species Nomascus leucogenys. The sequence goes on from NC_044398.1 coordinate 90,659,655, forward strand.
CCCCAGGGATGCTCAGGAGATTAAATGAGAACGTGCAGGCAGTCCTTGGCACCCTGCTTGGCATGCAGTTAGCACTCAATAAATAGCCACCATTCTTATTAAGATAGTGCCACTGATGTGAAGCAGGGCTTGTTTATTTCCTGCTGATAGGAAAAAGGAGGCCCAGTTCACCACGGAGAGCTAAGAGCCAGCATCAAAGGCTCCTTTGTGACACAAAACAGTTCCCATTTTCACCGGCTTATGAGGATCAGGCACTTAAAAAAGCTTCAAAACTCATTACAAAAAAGAACTTCACTTTCCCTCAGAAGGCAGAAGAGCTGAAAAATTAAATGATGACAAAGTTCCAAGGGGGTGGTTAAGCTGAATGTGGTTGTGAGCCGGTAGAGAAGATGGGCTCTTCAGCAACTGCCAGGACACTTAAAGCTTGCTGGACCCCGTTTTGGAGAGAGGAGCTTCGGAGCGGGTTTACTCTGCATCCACGTGAAAGAATGCAATCTGCAGCCCAATGTTCCTTCATGCCAATACCCACAAATCCAGCCTCCACTGACGCAAGAGGCCATGCCCGTCTCTCAGTGCGGACAGTCTGATGGGGAACTGCTCCCCTAGAAAACAAGTCCAGTGAGGAAGGCGACACTTAAACAAGCGTGTGCACCCACAGCTTTGGGGGCTGTGAAGGGAATGGGGGCCAGGCAGGCAGGAGGCACAGGGAGGACGCAGAGATGGTGGGGTCTAGTGTGAATGGAGCCAGAGTTGCTACTCCAATGAGAGGACAGCAAGAGTTTGCTGTTGTTGTTGAGACAGGAACTATTTTGCCCAGGTTGGTCTTGAACTCCGGGCATCAAGGGATCTTCCCACGTCAGCCTTGCATAGCACTGGGAGCTCTATCTTTGTAAAGACAAAGGATGGCATCCAGAAAACATAAAGGAATCCTAGAAACCAGTAAGAAAAATACCCCAGAAGAAAAATAGCCAAAGAACACACAAAGGCAAGAAAGGGAAGAGGATATCCAAATGGCTAAAAATCATGAGCAGATCATCAGCCTTACTGGTAACTGGGAAAATGTGAATCAAAAACAAAATGAGGGCTGGGTGCAGTGGCTCACGCCTGTAACCCGAGCACTTTGGGAGGCCGAGGCGGGTGGATCTTCTGAGGTCAGGAGTTTGCAACCAGCGTGGCCAACATGGTGAAACCCCATCTCTACTAAAAATACAAAAATTAGTTGGGTGTGGCGGCACGCGCCTATAGTCCCAGCTACTTGGGGGGCTGAGGCAGGAGAATCGCTTGAACCCAGGAAGCGGAGGTTGCAGTGAGCCGAGATCGTGCCACTGCAGTCCAGCCTGGGCAAGAGTGAGACCCTGTCTCAAAACAACAACAACAACAACAACAAAACGAGATACCATTTTGTAGCCACTGTGTTGGCGAAATATAAATAAAATTTAAGTTGAACGAAGCCAAGTTGTTGTTGCGAACGTGAAACAATGGGAGTTCTCACCCATGATTGAGAGTGAACCACTGGTGCTAGAACAATTTGGCAAGAGCTAGGCAAGTTGATGACAAGCGTCCCTTATAACCCAGGAACCTCATTCATGGGCACACAACCTAGAGAAACCGAGTCTCAAACATGTGTACCAAGACACGTGTACAAGGATGCTAATGCAACAATGACCAAATAGGGAAAAATTGCAAACTACCTAAATGTCCATCAAAGAAAGAGTACATAAATGCAACATTGAGTAGTCGTACCACAGACTATGAATAAATGTAGCAGTTAATGAATTAGAATGCCGTGCATCTAAATGAATAAATGTCAAAAAATGTGATATTGGTGAAGAACAGTAGTAGTGAAAGGCTACATAAAGATAAGTATCATTGATGTGAAGCAGTAAAAAGAAAATCCTCTCATAATCATATGTAATATAAGGACACTGAAAGATTCTGCAGAGGGGTTCCCTTCTGGAGAAAAGGTGCAAAGAGGGTTTAGCTGTATTTACAGTGTTTAATTTGTAAATGTTAACATTTATTAATCTGGATGGTGATATGTGTGTGTTCATTACATTTGCCTGTGTATTCCAGGGCACATCTGAAACATTTCATAATAATTTTTTAGGCACTTGGAAGCAAATGTGATAAAATGTGAACAGCGGTTAATTTGGTGTGGTGGGAATACAGGTGCCTGGTATCCTATTCTTTGTATTCTTTTTCTCTTTCTTTAAAAAATCATCACCGTATGGCCGCTTTGGGACACTGTTTGCCAGTATCCACTACAGTGGAGTACAAACATACCCTGTGACCAGCAAGTGCATTCCTAAGGATTTCATCCCACAGAAACCAGGGCTCACAGCCAGCGGAAGACATATGTAAGAATTGTTAATTACAGCACTATTTGTAATTGAGCCAGACCAGAAACCACTGAACTATCCATTAATAGTAAAAGATAATTAAATTCTGGTGTATTCACACAATGGACTATTACAGAGCAATGAAAATGAACCAACAACTGCTGCTTGCAACAACATGGAGGAAGCTCATAGATGTGATGCTGACAGAAAGAAACCAGATACAAAGGAGTACACACAGGCAAAAGCACACTATGGTATCAGAAAGCAGCACGGGGGCCCTTTAACAACACGAGGCTCTGGAGCGCTGATAATGGTCTATTTCTTGGTCTATTGCTGTCTGCCTAGGTGTGTTCATTTTGTGAAAATCCATCAAACTGTACCTTAAAACTGGAGGTATGCTATACCTCAACTTAAAAAACAGCCCAAAAAGGCCTGGGGTGGTGGCTCACGCCTGTAATCCCAGCACTTTGGGAGGCTGAGGTGGGCAGATCACTTGAGGCCAGGAGCTCGAGACCAGCCTGGCCAACATGGCGAAACCCCATCTCTACTAAAACTACAGAAATTAGCCATGCATAGTGGTGCATGCCTATAGTCCCAGCTACTCAGGAGGCTGAGGCACAAGAATTGTTTGAACCCAGGAGGTAGAGGTTGCAGTGAGCCAAGATCGCACCACTGCATTCCAGTCTGGGTGACAGAGTGAGACGCTATCTCAAAAAAAAAGCCAAAACCCACAAGTAGAGAAGTGAATAGGGGGAGGAAGAAGAGAGAATGAAATAAAGGAAAAGCAAGCATGCCTATGTGTGAGTTGTCACCAATCACAAAAGAAAGGAAATCAAATGAGTGCGTCCTCTCTGTAGACCTGGTTTTTACGCTGGTGTTTGAGGGCTAAGGACACATCGCACCATGGGAAACACGTGACTGTCACGAGCTTCTTCACTCTTCACCACAGCCCATGCTGTCAGTGTGCTCACCACCATGTGACCGCTGAGTGCCCCAGAGCCTGAGGACTGGCCCAGGGTCACACAGCCAGTGTGGGCGGGGGCAGGATCTGGATCCACAGCCCAAGCTTTTTCCCTCTGTGTTGCATGGTTTCTAAAGATGCAAGTGGCCCGTGACACTGAAGAGAAGGAGAAGAGAAACGGAGAGGCTTCCTCCAGCCTGGGGTTGTGAACTCCAAAAAGGTGGCTTCAGGAAATAACCAACTGGTGGCAACTTGAGAGGCTGAATTTATTTTTTCCAGCGTGCTAGAGATGAACCAAGATTGCAATACACAGTTCTCAATTTGTTTTTTCTTTGTGTTTTTCTGCTGCTTGAAGTTCTCAAATATTAATGAGAATATTGAAGGGAAAGGTAGCAATTATTCTCCAACTATTCAAAAGGGTAAGAGCCAAGAAATACTCTTCTAAGTTGTGATTTTAATCGGTTGTCTGAAAATGCGAGGAACACAAGCAGATAGAATACAGGTTAAGTCTTTTCAGAAGGCTTTTAGAGCTGCAAGGAGACACTAAATAATGATATACAAGGAAACTCACAGCCCCAGAAATACTTTGGCCAACGTTTAATGCCCAAGAGTCAAGTTGTCTTATAATTCACTCAATCACAAAACCGGTGGGTTCTACCTAGAAATAGGGTCCTCGAACTCAGCCTGAAATGAGTGAAGTGGGTCAAGCTGGCCAATTCTGGTGGGTTCACTGAGAAGACCAGACCCCAGAAGTGTCAAACAAATTTTCTTTGTCACCAGGAACAATTAAGGCAGAGTCTTCATGGAAATTCCTGCAAGTATCAGCTGGTCAATGTCCAGCGGGCAGGTGAGATGGTGCCACATGGGAACTGAGCATCTATGAACAACCATGAATGACAGTGTCCTGGAAGTGAAGGGACACAGGACGAGGGAGAAAGGAAATTAATCACTCAACAAAGCCGGTGCTATACAATGACTTCCACACAGCTTCAGTTCATTATTCAACAAACAGGTTCGACTCTGTACCCGGCACTGTGACAGATCCCAAGAAGACAAAGACTCAAGTAAGACCAGGCTCTGCCCTCTAATTCTACGGTGTCATGGGTGCGGGGATGGAGGGGACTGCGGGAAGGAAGAACTGTCAATCAGGCAACCGTCATGCGATGCAGTAAGAGAAATGAACCCAGGGGAGGGGCGGCTCATGTTTTTGAAGTCAGGGAAGACTTCCTGGTGGAGGTGTGAAGGCCACAGTGGAGGGTGGGACCAGCAAGTTCTGTGACTTGAGACCACCAGGAGGAGTCTCTTCAATTCAGCTTCTCCGTGTGCTATACCTAGAAAATACGCAGGATGGGAATAGAACAGCAAATATGCTTTCAGTGGCTGGCTCTGGATTTTTTTGCCTATAAATGACCTTGATTTTTTTTTTACTGGATTTTATTTTGATATAGAAAGGTCCTCCCAAGACACTGCACTAATTAAACATATATATACCGACGCATAGGCCTCCACATACATATTCCGAGTCTGAGGCTCACCAAGGTCTCTTCCCTGAGATGCTTTTTTTCTGGCAAGATGACGTTAGTGGTTGCTCTCCCGGCAAATATCTTAAGAGGCTTTTACTGAATTAAAGAGAAACACAAATGTGTGATGTGTAATGAGCCCAATTTCTCTCTTCTTCTCGATTAATACATTAAGTACTAGGAATATTTACATGGTGGTTGGCAGAGTGTCAAATGAGACACAGGCTTGAGTTTACGGCTTCATTCACTCGGAGCCGCTTTCCGCTCCCAAATTTCTCTGTGGATCCCTAGCAGTTGTGGGGGATGCTGTGTGAGCTCCCTGTGTCTCTGCTTCGAGCAGGGCGGGGAGTCCCGCCATCTTCTCAATTGTCTTCACGTGACCAACTTTCTGGCTGAAACCTGTAGTAGGTGACTTTCTGCATCCCCTCTGCATCACCAGCTCCTAGATTTGGGCATGGACGAGTGGGGCCTGGCTTCTCCACGCAGGGCTGGGTGGTGCGGTGGCATTTGCAGAGTTCGGGTCAATTCCTGACTCCGGCACTTATAAGCTATGGGAGCTTGGGCAGGATGCTCATTGCCCCTAAGCCCCAGTTTCCTCATCTATAAACACTTTGTATGGAGCCCGATAAGAACTGCACGATGAGAAAATGAATACAAAATTCCCGGTGTGCCTGGCAAGCCGGCATATGGTGGCTGGTGTTAGTCTACATGGAGACGCTGGCTTCGAGGTTTCCGGCGGGACCATCCATGTCGGGCTCACCCACTGCACAGGTTCGGGGTCCTGGCATCGCTGGGGATGAGAAGGCGCTTGTGTGTCCGCTCGCTCCACTTCACTCCCAGCCTGAACACAGATCTTACCATATGCCAGACACTGTTCTGAGCACTTTACAGATGTAACCACCTTCCATCCTCATAAACACAACACTAGAAGAGGCATGAGTATTCCTAGTATATAAACGGGGAAACAGGCACAGAGAGGTCAAATAACGTGCCCGAGGCCTCACAGGTAATAAAGCCTTAAGGATCTTTTTATTTTTTTTCTTTGACTCTCAGTGCTTATTACAGCCTCTTACAGAGTTGGTAAAGTCACACTGAAAGAATAAATGCATAAATGAATGAACGAGTACCTGTCACCCCACAAGTTCAGGATTAGCAGGGAAGTTCTTACAAGCCTATGGATGAACTATGAGGGCAGCATTCCCAACTCTAAAAATGGCCCCTAAGCGAGGGTGGAGCAGTGGGTGTGGGCGGAGAGACAGGCCATCAGAGCCCCGCCTCACCTGCCCCCTGCTCTCCACAGCACCGAGGTTGAGGAGTTGACTTAGGGAGTCAATGTGAATGTCCATCAAATGGGCAACGGCTGACTGATTCTGCCCGTCCAGCCTCCAGGGTCCTCTGCAGCCGACCTTTTTGTGGGATAGGCTGTGCTCACAGAGGCTGAAGGCAGATCACCTGCCTGGGCCCAAATATCAATCAGCCTTGACACTGCCAAGCGAGATGGCCCAGGCAAGTCACTTCACATCCCCGTGCCTCTGCTGCCCCATTTGTAAAGTGGGCTAACAGCAAGAGTTCTCTACCCAGGGCAAGGAAGAAGGAAGAAGAGGTGTACAGTAGGCAGGATGAGGCCCACCCTCTCCTAAAGTGTCTATGCCTCAACCCCCAGAACCTGTGAATAAGCTACTGTAAAGGGGCCATTGCAGAGGAGGTGAAATTAAGGGCCCTGAGAAAGGGAGATTACCCTGGATAATCTGGGTGGGCCCAATCTAATCATATTACCGAAAAGTGGAGAACCCTTACCTGCTGTGGTCAGGGGAAGATGTGACAACAGAAGAATGGTGGGAGAGAGGCAACACGGAAGACAGAGGAAGGGGCCACGAGCCAAGAAATGCAGGCAGCCTCTAAGCTGGAAAAGGCAAGAAGGATTCTCCCCTGGGGTCTCTAGAAAGAAATGCAGCCTCGCTGATGCCTTGATTTTAACCTGGTGAGGCTCATTTGGACCATCTGGCCTCCTGAACTGTACGAGAATAAACGTGTGGTGTTGCAAGCCACGAGAAACCAATCCGGGATGCACAGAAAGGATGCCTTGCACTGATTCTGCTGGCCCACCTGCTCCCTCGCCTAGATTTCTGGCTGGGAGCCCTGTGGCCCCTCAAGCATTTCACCTCCTGCAGGAAGCCTTCTCTGCTTCTCTCTCCTCTGTCTGAAGATTGCACCAGGTTCCCTGCAGCTCATATAGCTCCTCTCTGAGGACTCATTTAGTTGTCATCCTCCCTATAAGACTGCCAGCTTCTTAAGGACAGAGACCGAACCTTAATTCGCCTTTGTTGCCCCTACACCCAGCACAACAGCCCTGTACTCGTACACATTTGCCTCTGGTTCCTGCATGAGGTCCACTAGCTCCCACCTCTCCGTCTCACGGGCCGCGTTTCCAATGGCACCTCCCAAGAAGCTGCAAAGGGGCTTCCCACAGCTCAGCGAGTTCCAGTCAGTTCCTCTAGCACACACGGGTGTATGTGTTTTTAATGAGGATTTTAATGCATAATTTCTCCAACAAGTTGAATTATCCGTGGCTCCAGGGAAAGTGATTTGCCTTGCGTTAATGCCAAATGAACTTTTGGAGACGGAATCTATTATCCTAAGAAGGAACGACAGTCTCTCCGTTCTCATTTGCTCCCTGAGCCATAATGCAGACTTTAGTAACATCATCAAAAACGAGTCCTTTACCTAAGCCCTCATGCTGCTAAAGCCCATCTGCACAGGCAGCTCGCCGGTCAACTCCCTCAGACCATTAGAGAGCCACCTTTCCTGTCTCCAAAAGCCTGCTTGGCCTCACGCCCATTCTGCAAAAAATATTCAGTCAAAAGCAGGCTGAGAACAACCTCCCGAGTCACCTTGAAAGTTTATGTACTTACTTTTGGAATTGAGATTTTTTGGAATGTGTGCCAACACCCAGCAAAGTGAAGAAGAAAATAAAAGGGAAACTCTTCCATTGAATTTCTGTTCGTTTGTTCATTAATTTAGACCGTGAATATCTTGGTATGTCAGGTGCTATTCTAGGAGCTGGGGATAGAGCAGTGAATAGAAACAGGCTCCAGCCCTGGTTCATGAGCTTCCATGCTGGTGCAGAGAGACAGATAATATTGAACTGCACAAAGAAGTCATTTCCAACAGCGGTATACACTGGGAAGAAAATTAAAGCAGAGGAAAGGGCCAGAGAGTGACTGAGGGCGGCAGAGTGAGGGGTGTCAGGAAAGGCCTCTGTCCAAGGAGGGCAAATCTAAACTGAGATCTGGTGAATGGAGGAGCCATCCATGCAGAAATCTGGGAATGGCCATTCCAGGTACAGGGTGTGACAGGTGCAAAGGCCCTGAGGTGAGGACAGTATAGACGTCTTAGGACACCAGTGTGGCTGAGTGGAGAGGGCGGGGGCAGGGCATGAGATGAGGTAGGAGAGGGCAGTGAGGGAGCTACCAGGGGACACCTCTGAGGCCACAGTAACGAGTCCCCATTGTTAAGTACCAGGGGGTGTCACTGGAGGGTCTTAACCTACAGCTGACACAATCAGATTTATGTTGTACAAATCTCACTCTGGCTGCAGTGTGGAAAATAGGCTACAGGGAGGCCAAAGAGAAAGAGAAAAAGGCCAGCCACTGCAGGTGTCCACACTGCGGTGACAGTGGCTTGGAGTTAGAATAATCTAAACAGGACCCACGGGCAGTGGTTCATGTCTGTAATCCCAGCACTTTGGGAGGCTGAGGTGGAAGGATGGCTGGAGCCAGGAAGTTCGAGGCTGCAGCGAGCCATGATTGCACCACTACACTCTAGCCTGGGTGACAGAGACAGACCCTGTCTCAAGGAAAAAAGAGAGAGAGAGAAAGAGAGAATGACTTAAGCAGGGATGCAGGAAGCAGGTGAACTGCGACTCTTTTGAAAGTGGAGCCCATGGGACAGGCATGTATAGTTGTGGATGGGTGAAGCTGTGCTCTTACTATCTCAGCCCTGCTGAACAATGTCATTCAACAGAAACGTCATCCCAGCTTGCGTCATTAGAGCTGGTCATTAACATCTGGAGTGACTCCTTTGCTCCCTGGGCATTAGGCACGGCCAAGGAACTTGCTCTGGCCATTGAAATACAAGTGGAATTCCCATCTATCACTTCCAGGCAGCGGCTTTAGAAGCTACTGCCTGACTTGCCCCTACTCCTTGTTCCTGTTGCCACGTGCATGCAGATGGAGCCTCCAGCAGCCTGGAAGCCAGCACTACGATGAGCAGAGCCCCAGGCCAACCCAAGATGGACAGAGAACATGAGCCAAAGATATACCCTTGTCGGCTTAAGTCACCAAGATCTTGGAATTGTTACCTTGGCCTAAACAAGCCCCACACCTGTGATATATAAAAGTTAAGGGGCCAGATGTGGTGGCTCACGCCTGTAATCCCAGCACTTTGGGAGGGTGAGGTGGGTGGATCATAAGCTCAGGAGTTCAAGACCAGCCTGAGCAACATGGTGAAACCCCATCCCTACAAAAAATACAAAAATTAGCCAGGTGTGGTGGTGCACACCTGTAATCCCAGCTACTTAGGAGGCTGAGGCAGGAGAATCGCTTGAACCTGGGAAGCGGAGGTTGCAGTGAGCTGAGATCACACCACTGTACTCCAGCCTGGGTGATAGAGCAAAACTCCGTCTCAATAAAAACAAAAAACAAACTTAATGGCCGGGTGCAGTGGCTCACACCTGTAATCTCAGCATTTTAGGAGGCCAAGGTGGGCGGATCACCTGAGATCATGAGTTCAAGACCAGCCTGGCCAACATGGTGAAATGCCGTCTCTAAAAAAACACACAAAAATTAGCCACGCATGATGGCAGGTGCTGTCTCGAAAAAAAAAAAAAAAAGTTAATAACTTCAATATATATCTATTGTGGCTTGACTCTGCTATGAAAGAATAAACTTCATCGAATGGTGAATTGATATTCAGGCCAACTATTTCAACATGATTTGAACTTGATACAGTATGTGAAGGCATGAACACCTCCAGGGAGAGCTCTGGGTATCCTGTGAACGTATAATTACACACATGCATGGCATGTTAAGGCAACAGATTCTTTGCTAAAGACAAATGCTGGGTCTACACACTATACAACATGCTAATTTTGTCAAATAAAAAAGATTCAAATTGGGATTAAGGTCACTTTCAATTATAAAACTGTCAGACAATTACCAATGATGGCATTGTAGGGGAAATATATAGAAATACGGGCTAAAAGGATACTCATCTGACAAATGAGAAAGGCTAAACTATGCTTGCTATTTCCTTGAATAATGTCTAGGTCTATGGATTCTGCAGAGAGTCATTTATTTAATGGGTTCAAGGCTTAAGAGTAACAAGGCATGCAAAATTCGATCAACCCTGGCCAGGAGTGGTGGCTCATGACTGTAATCTCAGCACTTTGGGTGGCTGAGGTGGGAGTAGCTCTTGAGCCCAGGAGTTTGAGACCAGCCTGGCCAACACGGTGAAAAGCTGTCTCTGCAAAAAAACTGGAATATTAGACAGGTGTGATGGTGCGTGCCTGTGGTCCCAGCTACTTGGGAGGCTGAAGCAAGGGGGTCACTCGAACCCAGGAGTTTGAGGCTGCAGTGAGCTACAATTGCATCACAGAACTCTACTCTGGGTGACAGAGCAAGACTCTGTGAAAGGAAAGGAAGGGAAAAGGAAAGGAAAGGGAGAAAGAAATTAATTAAATCAGCCCAAACACGTCTTGTCTAGATGTGTGCCACAATGGTCCAGGCGGACAAGGGAGTTATCCTTGAAGTAACCCAGTCAAAGAAAAGATTCTGATGTGGTGGATTTTTCTGGGCCAATTTAGAATCAACGCACTCCAAAAATTTTGCCCTTGGGATATTAAAGCAGGTGTCCTGAGTTATTAGGCCCACTGAGGCCAGCATAAGCTTGGCCTTGAAATGAATTCACCAATGGCCTCAGTTGGGTGTTGAAGGTTCTGAATCTTGACTCAATCCTCCTTTGGAAATGGGAAGAATCACTAAGATCTGTCCTGAGCAGCAGCCAAGGTGGATTTAAGGGAAGTGGGTATGTCTTAGCCAAATGCAGAGAAAAAGAAAGAAGGAATCAAAGGACAATCATGCGGCTGGGTATGGCCCCTCCTGTTACTCACGCCTGTAATCCCAGCACTTTGCGAGGCCAAGGTGGGCGGATCACCTGAGATCAGCAGTTTGAGAACAGCCTGGCCAACATGGCGAAACCCTGTCTTTACTAAAAATACAAAAATTAGCTCAGTGTGGTGGTGGGTGCCTGTAGTCCCAGCTACTCAGGAGGCTGAGGCAGGAAAGTCACTTGAACCCAGGAGACGGAGGTTGCTGTGAGGTCAAACTGTGCCACTGCACTCCACCCTGGGCGACAGAGCGACATTCGGTATGTGTGTGTGTATGTGTGTGTGTGTATATATATACGTGTATATATGTGTGTATATATATAATGTGTGTATATATACATATATACACGTATAAAAGACAATCACAGTTCAACCAGCTTATTAAAGTTAAAAGCTGCACAGGCTAGAAATGGAGCTGTGGCCCCAAGACTGCTCATGAACTGGGCAGTCAGATCCATCCCCACCACTGGGAGCAGGACCATAAATCTGGTTAAGAACCAGCTGGTGCACTTGTACCAGCTGATCATTATTGGGCCAGGCCCACTAAGATGGTGTCTTTTATTCTCAAGCTTGTGTATTTGCAAATAGGGTTATGTTGGGGGGAAAAAGCACATTGCTTGGTTGACACAGGCTTCACAGGGGAAAGGTCCGCTGCTGTGAGGAATGAGCCTCGGGATCAGCAGGGACAGATCGTCTCTCTACCCTGGGGATGAGGGTGGAGAGCATGAAGCAGACTCAGTTCTCTCCTCTGGAAGCAGAGGTTGCAGTGAGTTGACACAGCGTCACTGCACTCCAGCCTGGGAACAGAATGAGACTTTGCCTCCAAAAAACCAAATAAACAACAACAACAACAACAACAAAACAGTTCCCAGCTCCTGCACAGGAGAGACCCAGGACAGCTTCATGCTCTCTTTCTATAGGACACAACTCCAGAAAAACCCTCCCACTCCCCAGGGCTCAGCCTCATCTCACTAAACTCAAATCCAGTGTTTTCAGGACTGATGAGATTTATTTTGTCTTAAGTTTTGTGTAACTGGGGGGCTTGAGGAGGGAGGAGGCGGGAAGGGAGTTGTTTGAGGCTGCAGAGAAAGCATGCAGCAATGTCGAACATGTGGTGGGCGCAATAATGGCCCCCACAGACGTCCACACCCAAATCCCCAGAACCTCACATGACCAAAGGGACTCAGCAGATGTGATTAAGTTAAGGATCTTGAGACAAAGCGTGGGTCGGGGGATTATTTTGGATGATCTGGGTGAGCCCAATGTGATCACAGGGAATCTAAGGGGAATTCTAAGAGGAAGAGGGTCAGAACCAGAGAAAAATGTGACTATGATGATGGAAGCAGAGGCTGAGTGATGTCTCTGAAGACAGAAAGCCATAAGGCAAAAACGAGGGTGGCCTTGAGAAGCTGAAAAAGCAAGGAGCGAACTCTCTCCTGGGGCTCCAGAAGGAAGAGGCCTGGCTGACGTCTTGATTTTAGCTCTGTGACACTCATTTTGGACTTCTGACCTCTGGAATTATAAGATAATGAATTTGTTTTAGGTCCCTACATTTGTGGTGATTTGTGACAGCAGTAAGAGGAAACTAACATAGCAAGTGTTGACTTAATGTTGTTGATAGGTTCTAACTAAGACTTTAAGCTAAATACAGTACTGTACGCCCTAGGAACTGAACTCTTGTTTGTATCCATTTGTCCATGGTAAAGTTCATTTCATAACACAATAGGTCATTTTGCTTAAAGTTGCAGTTCCCAGGCACCCCTGGACAATGTTAAGTCAGGACAATGTTAAGCCACAACCCAAGACTTTTCCCCTTCCAAATCCCCTCATTTCCACCTTGTGCTACAATGGTGTTCCCTTAGCACAAGACGCAGGCAGGTTCCGCGAAGAAGCTGTCATGGAAGAGACACTGCAGGATCACGTTTCTTGCACTTAAGAATGTCTTATAATTTGATAATACACTGCTTAGCAGCATGTTGTTTTATGACATTTTAGGACATTCTGAATGAGTACCAAGATTTGTATAAGCCTATGGGTCATTAGATTAAATCAATATACAATTTTCCCCTCTTTTCAAAAGAATTCTTGTACTCCTTGCTATGAACAAGCATAGAGTTTCTGTCTGCCACATGTAGCGAGCGGTTCAGCTCTACTTTTCCTCAACAGAAAAATGAAGGACAAATGTATTCTGGGCCTGGGATAAGCCTGCTTTGTAACTGTTTATGTTCAAATCGAGCAGACCTTGGCGCGATCAGGTTTCAATCTGTTTTATACATAGAAATTTACACACATGTAAATGTAAGGGTTGGGAATAGATTTCCCTGTGAAATTCCCAAGTGCCAGGAGTGGGTTTTGGAAACTCTTGCTCTGTGTTTCTGTGATAAAGGTCAAGGAAATCCTAGCACGGTACCTCCTGAAGACAGAAACTAGGGATTCGCCCCATATGGCATCTGCCACATGGCTTTGTCAAAAGATAGAATGGCAGTCCTCATACTTCCTCATGAACAACATCACCTGGAGGGCTTGTTAAACCCAGACTGCTGGGTCTCAGCCCCAGAGCTTGTGAATCAGCACGTCTGGGGTGAGCCCAAGAATGTGCATTTCTAACCAGCTCCCAGGGCTACTGCTGCTGCTGGCTGGGGCCACGCTTTGAGAATGACCGTGGCAGAGAGATCATGCTCAATACAATGCCCGATGTCTTACACATCCTGAGAAAGGTCATGGCTCTACCTTCCCATCGGACTGTCCCTGCCAAGCTATTGAACACATACCGCAATTGATGAAGTGCCCGTCTCCTTCTTGACTCTCAGCTAAAGATTCTCCAGTTTGGCCGCAGAGTGCAATCACTTAGAGAACTATTCAACCCCTCCATGCCCAGGCCTCCCTTCAGATCGATTCAATCAGAATGGGGATGGAGGTAGGGTACAGGCAGTCCTCAGCGGTTTTCAAAGCTCCCCAGGGGATCCAAAGTGCGGCCATGACAGAGAACTGCTTCCCTAAGCAAACATGAGGAGTGACATCATGATGCCACCTAGCTGAAGCTGACCATTTGACAGGGCTCCAAGCCAGGTCCACACCCAGGTCTGTCTTCTCCAGGGCTGAACCCAGCCCTTTGCACAACGACACACAATTGGTGCCCAATTAATGACTGCTGAGTGAATAATATTAATCAACCAAAGAGCTTGCAGAGGGCTAGCACCTCCTTCCTCAAGGAAACCAGGATGAATAAACAGACAAATTGGGTCATCATAAATCATTAGCCTTCACGAGGCGAATAACCGTGTAACAATAACAACAACAACAACAGACTCCTCTGAGAAAGTTCTACTCCACAGTCACAGGTTGCAGTGAACATCATGACAACTACGGATGAAAACTGGAAAAGCATTTTTTGGTCCAGAACAGGGGTTGGCAAACTAACCTATAGGCCAAATCCAGCTGCTATCTATTCTTAAAAGTAAAATGCTATTGGCACACAGCCATGCTCATTTGTGTCTGTACTGTCTACAGTTGCTTACACAAGACCCCAGCAGAGGTGAGTATTTGCCACTGAAATGGTATAGTCTCTAAAGCCAAACATATTTACTCTCTGGCCCTTTAAAGAAAAAGTTTCCAACTCCTGCCCTAGAGAAATAGGAGGACATACACACATACGACATAATGGTGACCGTCTTTAGGTGGTGGAATTATGAATAGCTATTTCTTTTCTCTATTTTTTTCTTATATCCGCCAACTTTTCTTTAAGGAGCATGTGTTTTTAAGCAACAGACTAAAGAAGAAGAATAAATAATCCATTTGAACGCAGGCAGTGACAAGCAGGCTTCCCGGCATGGGACGGTACCTTGTTTCCAATGGCCTTTTTGGGTGGGAAGTTGTAGGCCCTCACTTGAGGGTACTTGTTTTGTAACTTGTGGTGCAAACTCCTGAACTCTGTATACCGGCGATAGATGTTCCATTCATCGTCTTTTATCCGGATGTAGACCTGTCAAGAAAGAGACAGAAAACGTGAATTCCTCTTAAAACTCTTATTCTAAAGGAGTAGGATTTCGGCAATGCGTTCCCCATGAAAACCAACTGCAGCAGGAGTCACATCTGTGTCACACACCACTGGATGCCCAGTTCCTGGCACAGAGCAGGGATTTATTGGTGCTGGCTGAACACATGGGTACAGGAAAGAATGACTAAATCAGGCAAGTTATGGGAATGACATACTATATGCTATTTTCCCAACATCAACAGAGATCCACAGCCCAATTAATAGCAGAGATGCATTTTTCATGTTGCTGTCATGTGTGTATTGCAGCACTAACAGCTTGCTGGTGAGAGGCTAGTCAACCTTTCTGGCCACTTGTTTCCTCATCTGTAAAACAGAGCTGAGAATAGCACCTCACTCCAAAGGTGGTTTGGAGAGCAATGTGGTGTTTCCTGGGACCACACCGACCACCACACAGACGAGGTGGAATTCAGTTTCAGAAAGAAGGGAGAGGGCAAGAGCTGAGATCTGCCCCACTAGACTGAATGCCATGTCCAGATGGGATAAGCATGACCGGGACACAGAATTTCTTTATTTTAATCAAGTTATGACTCCTTAGAGAATACTCTGAGGATACAAAATGTAAGGGCTGTTTCATCAGCTTTTTGCAGGTCTTAGCACCTTCCAGGGGCAAGTAGCAACTTCACAAGGAAAAACAGAGGGAGGAGAGAGATCAATCTACTTTTTGAAATTACATGAGTTAAGAACAGCTCAGAGAGAAAAGTCCCCAAGGATAAACGGATGTTGTAATTTACACTCCATGAATGTCAATATACATCTTTAAAACCTCTATGACCATGAAAACAAGCATCTCTAATGTGAGTGATAAATTCTGTTCCTATGTGAAAGCCACCTATCAACCCCAAACACAGACATCATGTGTTCGAACTCTAGTATGGCGACCATAGAATGTCTCACATTATTCTGTGAACAGGAGGAAAGACTAGAGACTAAAACCACAACATGTCAATTAACAAATGGATAGATGTTTCCGATGGAGTGAGATGGAGAAACAGAATGCCTATGAAGTTTACAGAAGTCCTGGGGTCTCTGATGACCTTAAGGAGCAATAATGTCATCCCATTATTGCTGACGTCACATCACCAAACCTATAATCAGATCAGTTACTCAAGGCTTCTTCAACAAACGAGAAATATTCATCTCTAATTTGTTCAAGCTAATGTTTTAGGGGTCTTTTATGAGCAACTGAATGCAATTCTCATCATATATATATATATTCTTTTTTTTTTTTTGAGAAATGTCGCTGTGTCCTTTGCTTTTTTTTTTTTTTTTTTTTTTTTTTTTTGAGACGAAGTTTCACTCTGTTGCCCAGGCTGGAGGGCAGTGGCATGATCTCAGCAACCTCCACCTCCAAGTTCAAGCAATTCTCCTGCCTCAGCCTCCCGAGTAACTGGGATTACAGGTGCCCACCACCACACCTGGCTAATTTTTTGTATTTTTAGTAGAAACAAGGTTTCGCCATGTTGGTCAGGCTGGTCTTGAACTCCTGGCCTCAGATGATCTGCCTGCCTTGGCCTCCCAAAGTGCTGGGATTACAGGCGTGACCCACCGCACCTGGCTGTCACCCTATATATCTTGAATGGCCCATACCTGCTTATGATATATTCTTATAAAAGTCCAAACATCTCTTGGAGAGTGGCAAGTTCAATCACTTCTATGATCATCATACATACTACTAATTATCTAGATCAGGGTGGGCAAACTATGGCCCATGGGCCAAATTCAGCCACAGTGATTTGTTTTGGCTGCTTTTGAAATATAGATAGTCCCTCACTTAGGCTGGTAATTGTCTTGCAATTTTTCAAGTTTAAAATGGTACAAAAGCCATAAGCATTCAGTAGAAACCACACTTCAAATTTTGATCTTTTTTCCAGGCTAGTGATGTGCAGTATGATATTTTACATGAGCTGTTCAACACTTTATTATAAAATAGGCTTTGTGTTAGATGATTGTGCCTAACTATAGGTGAATGTAAGTATTCTGAACAGCTTGAAGGTAGACTAGGCTGAGCTATGATGTTCACGAGATGAAGCGTATTAAATGCATTTTCAACTTACGATATTTTCAACTTAGAATGGGCTTATGGGGACATAACCCCATCATAAGTCAAGGGTCTTCTGTACAGCAGAGTTAAGAAGCTGAAATAGACCACAGAGCCTGCAAAGCTCAAAGTATTTTTCCTGGCCTTTACAAAAAGAGTTTGATAACCCCCGATCTAAATAATCAAGAAGTCATTATTTTTTTTTTTTTATTATTATACTTTAGGTTTTAGGGTACATGTGCACAATGTGCAGGTTTGTTACATATGTATCCATGTGCCATGTTGATTTCCTGCACCCATTAACTCGTCATTTAGCATTAGGTATATAAAAAAAAAAAAAAAGAAGTCATTATTGTTATTTTTCCACCAACATATCCAAGATCCGGTGTGGAGAAGGGCAGTCCTTTCCAAATCTTACCAACCACTGGGTGGGTTGCATTAACCATCTGAGACCCAGGAATCCCCAGTGCAACCAAAGCTTCTCCAGTGATTCTCACGAGTGGGCAATTTCAAGAACCCCTGATGTAATGCACAAACTCACCCATCAGACAAGCCATGCAATCTTTCTGGCCATTCATTTCCTCATCTACAAAATGGAGCTGAGAGCAGCATCTCCCACCCAAAGTGGTATGGAGAGAATTCAGGTCTACGAACAGCGCAGCTATGCCTGGGATCACACGGACCACCCTACAGACGGAGAGGAACTGGACTTGGGTTAGGAATGAGTAGGCTAAGGTCAAGATCTGGACTTGCAATTATCAGCTCAACTGAACAAAAGGTCACATCCAGATGGGACCAGCACACGTGGGCGTACACCTTCTTTATTTTAACCAAGTAGAGAAAACATGAGCACTGCTTCATCAGCCTTTTACAGGCCCTAGCACCTTCCAAGGATATACAGCAACTATAATACATCACAAGGGAAACCAGAGAAGTGGGAGAGCGATCAATGCACTTTAAAAAAATTACCCGAGTTAAGAACAGCCCACAGGGTAAAGCCTCCAATGATAAATGGCCATTGTAATTTGAATCAGTGAATGTCAATACACATCTTTAAAACCTTGTTAACGTAATAATAAAAACAAGTCTCTCTCTTGTGAGTGATAAATTCTGACTCTACATTTTTCATAAGGTACATGCAAGAGCCCACTGTGTTTGCTCCCTGGAGGCCTCTCTCTCCACCTTCCAAATGGGCACCTCCTCTCCTGCCCACGCCCTGCCTCTCCCCGGAACACACATGCGCAATCCCAGGCCTGCATGTTTCATGTTTAGGCCAATGACTCTAAAATCTGTATCTCTAGTCTGGACCTCTGATACAAACTCCAGACGAGGACATGATATCCCCTAGGTAACTAAAACGCATCAGGCCTAAATCTGCACCCAGGATCTGCCCACCTATTATTTGTTGAGTCCTATCCCAGGCTCTACGCCCCTCACTGTCCAGCCGCATGTTAATCTGCAAGGCAGATGGTACGAACACTCCCTTTTCAGATGAAGTAATGGGCTCAGAGAGGTCAGATCACTTGCCTAGGGTATGTGGGGAGATAAGGAATTTGAACCCACGGCTACCTGCCCTCTGCCCTCTAACACTTTCTATCACAGTGTTACCGGACAGGGGTTCCGATCCAGACCCTGAGAGAAGGTTCTCAGATCTCAACCAAGAAAGAATTTAGGGCGAGTCTGTAGAGTAAAATGAAAGCAAGTTGATTAGGAAAGTAAAGGAATAAAGAATCGCTACTCCATAGACAGAGCAGCCCCGAGAGCTGGTGGTTGCCCATTTTTATGGTTATTTCTTGATTATATGCTAAACAAGAAATGGATTATTCATGCCTCCCCTTTTTAGACCATATAGGGTAACTTCCTGATGTTGCCATGGCATTTACAAACTGTCACGGTGCTGGTGGAAGTGTAGCAGAGAGGACACCCAGAGGTCACGCTAGTAGCCATCTTGGTTTCGGTGGGTTTTAGGTGGCTTCTTTACTGCAAGCTGTTTAATCAGCAAAGTCTTTATGACCTGTATTTTGTGCCGACTTCGCGTCTCATCCTATGACATAGAATGCCTAACCATCTGAAAATGCAGCCCAGTAGGTCTCAGCCTCATTTTACCCAGCCCCTATTCAAGATGGGGTTGCTCTGGTTCAAATGCCTCTGACAACAGCAGGCTGCTGCAGTGACCCAGAATCCTGAAGGCACCAGGAACCCCAGACCAGCAATGTGGGTAGCTGGGACCAGGAGCCCTTGCCTAGTTCCCCTGAAGCCCAGGCACCTCTTTGTAGATCCCGTGTTCTCGGAAAGGTCTCCTTGCTATCAGACGTTCCAATCTCACCTCATTTGTGCCTCTCCTTTCGGATCTAATCGAAGCTAGTCTAATGCCATTAAAATTACCCAAAATTACCCAAATGGCTGATCCACAACAACAATGCTTCAAACATCCAAAGTTAGGAAACTTTCTCTGCAAATTAAGTTGTCCTTGAATTATATATACTTAACTAAATCATGGACTTATTTCACTAAGGATTTCAAAGGGCTTAGACTCAAAATCGTTAGAGTTTTTTGTTTTGTTTGCTATTTTAAAAGCCTCTCCCCTCCAAATTAAGTTTGATCAGCCCCAATTCCTTCTGCTTGAGCCATAAAGATAATAATTCCTTGCAGGGATAAAGAGTTGACCTCTTCCGACACAACCAAGTTCCCTTTTAAAACTAGCAATAAAAAACCACTTTATGTTGGATCTCCTTGGCTCAGCAAAAGAAGATTAAATAGGAGGGTAATATCTGTAATCGGGCATCGGGGCAAACCCTTTCTTCTTCATTTTAAGAGGAAGTTCAAATCTGAAGATTTCTTTTCCACTGAGAAGAATTACCCTCATGATGTCTGTAGTAACAGTGGAGGTAAAGGTTGGTTAAGGGGAGAAAAAAAATGCAAAAACCTCAGTCCATCAATGAACAGAATCCAGAACAAGCTCCAGTAGAGATAAGGTCTCAAGGAGACGCTTTCTTTTAGAAGATGAAGAGCATCTACCAGAGTGTTCCTATGAGACTTTTCTATGCCCTGTTCTAATCAATAGTGCTCTCCTGCAATGCTAAGCACTATCCCCTAGATTTCTTCCCTGTTATTTTATTTTATTTTTTTTGAGATGGAGACTCGCTCTGTCACCCAGGCTGAAGTGCAATGGTGCGATCTCAGCTCACTGCAACCTCCGCCTCCCAGGTTCAAGTGATTCTCCTGCCTCAGCTTCCTGAGTAGCTGGGATTACAGGTGCCTGCCACCACGTCCGGCTAATTTTTGTATTTTTGTAGAGACGGGGTTTCACCACGTTGGCCAGGCTGGTCTTGAACTCCTGGCCTCAGGTGATCCACCCACCTCGGACTCCCAAATTGCTGGGATTACAGGCGTGAGCCACTGTACCCAGTCTTCCCCGTGTTTTTGAATTTGACCTAAACAGAACCAGCGTGTGCTCCTCTGGGTCTGGTTTCTTTCACTCAGTACTGTGGACATGAGATGCAGCTGTGTTGCTGTGGATGGCCCTCATGTTGCTTTGCACTGCCTAATAGTATTCCACTGTCTGAATATTTCCCTGTTTGTATCTACCTGTTCTGCTGGGGTGGACATTTAGGTTGTTTCCAGTTGAGACTTTCATGAATAAAGCAACTATCAACATTCGCGTGTGCGGCTTTTGCACTCGTGTCTTTTGGAGTCATAGACCTCAGTGTGAAAAGTGAAATCATAAAGCGAGAGGAGAAAACATGGCAGAATGTCTTCATGACCTTGGGCGGAGAAAAGATTCTTGTGCAGGGCACAAAGCAGCCTTCTGGGTGCTGGAAACATCCAGGATCTATATCTGGGCAGTGGTTATAAAGGTCTATACAGAAGTAAAATTAATTGAACCATAAACTTAACATTTATACACGTGATGGTATTTATGTTAATCCTGAATTTAAAAGCAAAAACAAAACAAAGCCCTGCCTTCACTGTCCTCGGGAGAGTGAGCTTTCATCCTAACTTGTGGGGCAGGGATGTCTAAGCCAGGCCATAGATGGGGCAGGAGGTAGTGTCAAGGCTCTGTGGGTGCACATCCACGTGGACCTCACACGTCGTCATCCGTCAGCATCGGGAGGGAGCCCAGACACTGGATTCCAGCCTCAGAGAGAAATGGGCTCGAATTCCAGCTCCACCCCTTGCCAGCCAAGTGATCCTGGATAAGTTAATTCACCTCTTCAAGCCCTGAGTCTCTATTTGGATAAATGAAGACAGTGCTACAGGCTAAGTCTTTGGGAAAGGAGGAGAATTAAGCAATTATATTCAGGACAACATTTTGTACACGTACTAAAACATCTAACCACCAAGCAGTCAACATTCCAGGGTAAAATTTATCTCAGACACACACACACAAACATGCACTCCCATAGGGGAGTGGAAAAGAAGAAGTGGGGAGGGAGCCAGGGAGACAAAGAATGAAGATGTAAAAGCTTCCTTTAAGTGGTTGAAGCCCTCAATATGGTTTAAGGGTGTGCCAAGCACAGGAATGAGCATCTTCAGCCCAAAGCATGTCGGATCTCAGGTGCTCCTGCAAGAGGCAGAATGGCAGCGTGAAAGGGCACAGCTGTGTAGGGAGGGAGGCCTGGGTTCACATCCCCACAATTATCCTTTTCGGCTGCTGTGACCCTGGGGATGACACCCCACCTTGAGACTCAGCTTCTTCATCTGTAAGACACGCCAATGCCAATGTCACTGGGTGGCTGTGAGGTGTCGTGCCTCGCCCATGCCTGGCAGGCAATAAGCAATGACAGCTGTTAATATTGTAACCCTTATCACCTTCATCATCGGCTGCCTTTGTGTACATGAACTTCCCTATTACAGAATTAGGGCTAATTATAGGATGTGCAATCATGAAATTAAAGCAGGTAATTACCATGCCTAATTAATTGTCAAATGCTAGGCAGGTGGGGAAACACAAACATAAAGCACGCTTTGTGGATTGGGCAGCTAAGCATCCCCTCTGCTTCCAGAAAACTCAACAGAAACAGCAGAGTTCAGGAAATGACCTTCTTGAGTGGGTTTCTGAGTGCTAAAACAAAACCCAGGAAGCGTTTCCCGGGCTTCTGACTCAGAACAAGCTCGGTGCACCTCTCTGCTGGCTGCAGGCCGGCCTGGGCATTTATCCAGTCCCTGCCACGCAAGCCCCCAGGTTCCTGGGCAAGAGTGCTATTTTAGGAGGAGGACCTCGTAGGAGATACTTGATGGATGTTATAAACCCCTGCAAGGATCAGACCCCACAGAGAAACCCGCTGACATGAAGGCGGTGAGAACTCAGAAGTAAACATTCACTGACACACAGCGAATGTGGAACCAACATGTCAGGCTGCCCCTGCTTCCTGCAGCATAGACCAAATGCCTCCCTCTCCATTTCAAACTTCACGTAACTCCTTAACAATCCAAAGTCCTGCATCTCCAAACTGAATACTTTTTTCTGCATGTTGGAATATTCAAGAGTGAAAACTAGTATTAACTGGAACTTTCTTGGACATACGGAAAAAGCTGTACCATTTCACAGCACCTGTCACGTGCCAGACATGTTACACACAATGTTCACAAAAGCCCTGCGATTTATTTTTTTATTTTATTTTTTTGAGACGGACTTTGCTCTCGTTGTCCAGGCTGGAGTGCGATGGCGCAATCTCAGCTCACTGCAACCTCCACCTCCCGGGTTCAAGTGATTCTCAACCTGCCTCAGCCTCCTAAGTAGCTGGGATTACAGGCACAAGCCACCATGCCTGGTTAATTTTGTATTTTTAGTAGAGACAGGGTTTCACCATGTTGGCCAGGCTGGTCTTGAACTCCTGACCTCAGGTGATCCACCTGCCTAGGCCTCCAAAAGTGCTGGGATTACAGGCATGAGCCACCCTACACCCGGCCAGCCCTGCAATTTTGTATGCCTTAAAACAAACGTGGAGCAACTAAGAAATGCGCTATCGCTCGGGGAGTGAGCAGTGGAACTAGCACGGGGCCTTCGGTGTATGCTGCCCCCAAAGCCTATAGCACATCTTCTCCATCTCAGAGAAAAACAAGTGTTATCATCTCTCTAAAACCCTGATCCCCTTTACGCGGACTGTTGAATGCAGAGAGAATCAGATGACATGAGGATAACAACGATTCTTCAAAAAATGACTTCAGGTTCCCAATTCATTTTGCTTCCTTAATAGCCAGGGAATGAAATGATTTGCGTTTGGGTTCAAGGCCTGTGTTAATGTATCCTAACAAAACTTTCCTTTTAATGAAATGGCTTCATGTGTTATTAACTATAAGTGTCCTCACTGCTAGAACAAAATGCCTGAATTACTGTATGGCCGTGCCGATAAACTGATATTATTGCAGCCAAATGCCAAGAATAAGATGAATAACTTGGCCCAAGAAAAACGACTTTTCAGTTCACTGGGTTATGTAAATGAGGCAGCCTAGTACAAGAGGAAATGCATTATTTACTAAGAACTGCCAGTACCATTCCACAGACCCTTGAAAGAAGGATGTAGCGTAAAGGTCTGGATGTGGCAGAGACCCAGCCAGTCTCTGCTTTACCTGGAACTGCGGTAATGTAACTGTAGCTGAAGAGCAGCCTCTGTGTCTCGGAGAGAACTGAGGTGCACACATTATGTTCACTCCATTTCAGCCCATGGTCTACTGTCTCTGGACATTTGACTCAATGCTTCTGAAAGTGGCATGGCCGGAAGTGCCCAAAGACCAGCCTTCCCACCCCCCTGACACTGCCTGTGCTGTTTTATTAGTTTTTAGACATGATGAGAACTGGATGCTAGGTTGAGGGTGTGTACTCCTCCTTCAAGACCCTCCTCAATTTTCCTAACCCCCGCTGTCCCCCAGGCAGAACTGCGTGTTCCCTCCTCAGTCACCACCAGGTGGCCTGCTGTATACCAAGCTGCGGGCTAGGCCCTGGGGCTATCATGGAGGACAAAACCAGGCAGGATCCCCGCCTTCCAGGGCTCAGTCCTCGGGGACCTCAGCCAACCTGATGCCAATAATCACCCATAGAAACATAGGCTTTCAAAGGGAGATGAGGGCTGCGGGAGGGGGCCTGGTTCTGCCAGGGGCACCACGCCTGGGAGTGGGGTTGGATTAGCTGAGCTTTGATGTTTCATCTGGAACCAAAATATTGAGTTGGAGGTTGGGCGTGGTGGCTCACACCTGTCATCCCAGCACCTGTAATCCCAGCACCTGTAATCCCAGGCTGAGGCAGACAGATCACTTGAGGTCAGGAGTTCCAGACCAGCCTAGGCAACATGGTGAAACCCCATCTCTACTAATAATACAAAAACTAGTGGGGCATGCTGGCGGGTGCCTATAATCCCAGGTACTCAGTAGGCTGGGACATGAGAATCGCCTGAAACTGGGAGGGAGAGGTTACAGTGAGCTGAGATCACACCACTGCACTCCAGCCTGGGTGACAGAGTAAAACTCCACCTTAAAAAAAAAAAAAAAAAAAAAAGGAGTCAGAGTAGACAGTCCTGGAAGGGGAGCAGCTGTAGGGCAAAGGGCAGGGCAGAGGGAACATGTGGCAGGGGCTCGTGTAACAGGGGACAAGTGAAAGGAGGCTGGGGCAGCTGGGGCAGGGAGCACGAGGGATCCAAGAGGATGCTGCAGGTGACCAGGGCCCGGTCCGGGATGTTAGAGATGATGAAGTGGGTGAAGCCATAGAGCCGGAGCCAGAGCTGTGGCTGTTCCGTCTGCCTGGAGTGCCCTGTCCCTGGACAGCCTCGATGCCTATCCCCTCACTCCGTGAGGCTTCTGGCTCAACTGTCACTGCTGACCCCAGCACGGAGTACCATCTGGCATGCTAGGTAGACCTGTTTCTTGTCTTTCTCCTTCAACCAGAGGATCAGCTCCATGAGGACACGGATCTGGTCAATTTTATCCAAAGGAAGTACAAAAGAACACTCAGTATATATTCCCAGGACTAAATTTTTAAGAAGGACAGAATGAATGAATGAATGAATGAATGAACGAACGAACGAACAAACGAACAGGTCAGAGGGGATGCAGGCAGTGTATTTGCCTGTCCGTGAGAGCACTGCCAGGGAGTGTCTTACTCACAGGTCCTGCCCCTCTCAATCCCACAAAAGCAGGAAGTCACCCGTGTGTCTGTGCATGCGCCTGATGGATACATGTCAAATACAATAACCGGGGGCTGCTCAGAGCATGGGCCTGTCATCTACAGCTCTTATGGATTTGGAAGAGGAAAATGAGAGCATGGATCTTTGCCCTAGTGAGTGATAGCCATTTATATACAAATGGGTTTTCTTTTACTCACTTTTAGATTACTGGAGAGAGAACACAGATGTATGTCTCTAAGAGAAAAGGAAATATTTTTAGCACTACTGGCCATGGACCATGGTTGGCCCATTCACTTTTACTTGCCATAAGCCCTGATGCAGAAGAATTTGCCACTCTCCCTTACTGAGTCTGAGCCACTGGTCTAGCACAGAGCTAGTTAGAAGTGAAACAAGGACTGAAG
This sequence comes from Nomascus leucogenys, assembly GCF_006542625.1. Taxonomy (NCBI): domain Eukaryota; kingdom Metazoa; phylum Chordata; class Mammalia; order Primates; family Hylobatidae; genus Nomascus; species Nomascus leucogenys. Next base: position 90,685,257 of record NC_044398.1, read on the forward strand.
CCCAGGTCTGCCCGACTTCATGGCCCACATCTTCGCATCATTGGCCACTACCTTTTCCTTCACACCTAGGAAAGCCAGGGGAACAGGTGGGTACTCTTGTTCCCCTAACTCACTGAATTTCTGGCCCAGGTGCCCACCCTTTGGCTCTAAAACAAAGTCTATGAGTAGATATGCCATGGACTGGACCATTTCCAACAAAGGAAGATGCGAATGGCCTCTGTTAGAGGACTCATGGAACGGTCTCCACCTTATGTCACCCTGCTAAGTTAATGGACTTTCCAATCCCCTTGGAACCCACCGAGGACCCAAGAGCCCAGGCAGCCAACTGCTATGGCCTCTTTCAGTCCCAACTGCTGCCAACACCAGCCCCTGCCAGAAAACTAAGGAGCAGACAACTTAAGCATGAAACTCTCCATGCTTTGGTTCATGGCTGTTGGGCTGGGGCTCCAGGTAGATCACGGTGAGGCAGGAAGCTGGCCTTTTCAAGGGAGTGGTGGACACAAGCAAGGCATGAAGGCCCCATTCAAAGACACTCTGAAGACAGGCTGCGACTCTGGAAGGGGGGTGCCACATCTGAAGGCAGGTTCATCTGGTAGTAGCCACTAAAAGTTGTCCCCCCTGCTGTATCTCTCTCCCATGATCACTATGCTGCTGTATATACAGTTTTATTAAAAGTTCTAGCCTGATGTTATTACAAATGGGACTTTCCTAAATTTGTGTTTTCAGATGGTTCATTGTTAGTGTATATAAACACACCAGATTCTGTATGTTGACTTTGTATCTGACAACTTTACTGAATTTACTTGTTAGTTCTGGCAGTTGCGGGGTTTTTTTTGTTTTGGTGGTGTCTTTAAGGCTTTCTATATGACATGATATCATCTGCAAATAGAGATAATTTAACTTCTGCTTTTCCAATTTGGATGCCTTTTATTTCTTTTTCTTGTCTAATTGCTCTGAATGGGACTTCCAGTACTATATTGAAGAGAAGCGGCAGGAGTAGACATCGTTGTCTTGTTCTTCATCCTAGAGCAAATGCTTTCAGCTTTTCACTGTTGGGTGTGATGTTAGCTTTAGGCTTGTCACATACAGTTTTCTTAACCCTCATTCGTTGGGCGGTTATCATGAAAGGATGTTGAATTTTGTCAAATAAAATACTTAGGAATAAACTTAACTAAAGAAGTGAAATATCTATATGCTTAAAAGTATCAGACATTGATGAAATAAACTGAAAAAAGAAACACAAATAAATGGAAAGATATCCCAAGTTTATGGACTAGAAGAAATAATATTGTCAAAATGTCCATACTACATAATGTAATCTCTATCAAAATTCCAATGACATTTCACATAAATAGAAAAACAACCTTAAAACTCATATGGAAACACAAAATACCCTGAATAGCCAAAGCAATATTGAGAAAGAACAAAGCTGGAGGTATCACAGTCCCTGATTTCAAACTATACTACAAAACGACAGTAATCTTTTGGTGCTGTCATTAAACAGACACATAGACCATGAGAACAGAACAAAGCCCAGAAATAAACCACACATATATGGTCAACTAATCTGTGACACAGCCACCAAGAAAACACAACGGGGAAAAGACTGTCTTTTCAATAAATGGTGCTGGACAAACTGAATATCTACCTTCAAAATAATGAAATTAGACCCTTGTCTTACACCATATAAAAAATTATCATGAAATAGATTAAAGACTTAAGCGTAAGATCTGTAGAACTCCTAGAAGAAAACATAGGGAATGAGCTTGTAGACACTGGTCTTGGCAGTAATTTTTTTGAATATGTTACCAAAGCACAGACAATATAAGCAAAAACAAAATAAGTTGGACTACATCAAACTAAAGAGCTTCTGTGCAGCAAAGGAAACAACGAAATGAAAAGAACCTACAAAGCAGAAGACATTTGCAACCCCCATATCTGATAAGGGGTTAATATCCAAAATATATACAGAAATCCCAAATAATCTGATTTTAAAATGGACAAAGGACCTCAACTGACATTTTTCCAAAGAAGAGACATATAGCCTACAGGTAGATGAAAAGGTGCTCACATCACCACTCATCAGAGAAGTGCAAATCGGAACCACAATGAGATATCACCGCACACTTGTTAGGATGGCCCTTCTCCAAAAGACAAAAGACAAGAGACAAGTGTTGGTGAGGGTATGGAGAAAGGAAACTCTTGTACACTATTGGCAGGAATGTAAATCATGGAAAATACTATGAAGGCTCCTCCAACAAATAAAAATAGCACTACCATACAGAATCCAGCAATCCTACTTGCAGGTATATATCTAAAGAAAGTAAGGCAGGGTGTGATGGCTCAGGCCTGTAATCCCAACTCTTTGGGAGGCTGAGGTGGGAGGATCCCTTGAGGCCAGGAGTTCAAGACCAACCTGGGCAACACAGTGAGACTCTGTCTCTACAAAAAAACTTTAAAAATTAGCCAGGTGTGGTGGTGCATGCCTGTAAGTCCCAGCTACTCAGGAGGCTAGGGTGGGAGGATCGCTCGAGCCCAGGAGGTGGAGGCCGCAGTGAGCTGTGATTGCATCACTGCACTCCAGCCTGGGTGTCAGAGCTGAGACCCTGTCTCTAATTAATTAACTGAAAAATAAAATGAAACTTTAAAATAAAAAAGGAAATTAAATTAGTACCCTCAAGAACTATGTGGACCCGCATATTCACTGCAGTATTATTCACAAGATATGGAAACAAACTAGGTGTCTGTCAACAGATGAATGGATAAAGAAAATGTGGTGTGTGTATGTATTTATATACACACACAAACATGCCACATATGGAATATATGTGGTACACACAAACACATACATATGCCGTGGAATAATATTCAGCCATAAAAAAGAAGGGCATTCTGTCATTTGTGACAACATGGATAAACCTGGAGGGGACCGTATTCAACCAAATAAGCCAGACACAGAAAGGCAAATATTGCCTGACTTCACTTATAGGCGGATGTGAGTGAAGTTCTATGGATAAACTCATAGAAGCAGAGAACAGATGGGGGTTGCCAGGGGCTAGGGGGATGGATAGGGGAGATGGGTGATGTTGGTCAAAGGGTACATCTTATAACTTTCTCTTAGAAGATAAGTTCTGTGGATTTGATGACAGCATGCGGACTCTGGCTAACAATACCATGGTACTGTTTACTCGAAATCTGATGAGAAAGCTAACTTTAAGTGTCATCACACACACACACACACACACACACACACACACACGCTCACTTCCGGAGGTGGTGGATATGTTAACTGATTGTGGCAGTCATTACATAATGTATATGTACATCAAATCATCATGTTGTATGCCTTGAATATATACAATTTTTATTTGTCAACATCTAAAAATTTAAAAACAATTTTTAATAATAGAGGTTGATATGGTTTGGCTCTGTATCCCCACCCAAATCTCATCTTGAATTGTAGCTCCCATAATTCCCACATGTTGTGGGAGGGGCCAGGTGGGAGATAATTGAATCACGGGGGCAGGTCTTTCCCATGCTGTTCTCTTGTTAGTGAATAAGTCTCATGAGATCTGATGTCTTTATAAGGCAGAGTTTCTCTGCGCAAGCTTTCTTTGCCTGCCACCATCCATGTAAGATGTGACTTGCTCCTCCTTGCCTGCCACCATGATTGTGAGGCCTCCTTAGCCATGTGAAACTGTGAGTCCAATTAAAGCTCTTTCTTTTGTAAACTGCCCAGTCTCGGGTATGTCTTTATCAGCAGCATGAAAACCGACTAATACAGAGGTGATAGGCAATGAAAAACTTCTAGCCTCGCCTCAGTTGTGTTGTGTGGATATAAGGCACAGGCCCAGCTGTCACATCTGGGTTTGAGTAGGAACACAGAGAAAGTGCCTCCGCCCCCACCCCAAGTCAGAGCGACAACGCCGCTGGCGGGCAGCAGAGCCCAGGAGCCTGGCGTCCTAACAACGGGCGTCTTCAGCATGGGCAGCAGCAGCAGCAGGGGCCACAGAGAAAATCACAAGGGGCAAGTCCCTGAGTCCACGTGAGGCGGCTCCTGGGAAACTCAGAAATAGCTGGAGCCACTGCTATGGGAGCTAATTTCCGGCAATCAAGCTGCTGGGGGCTCCAGCGATCATAGCAGGGGGATGTAAAAGGAAGTATGACTTCATCCTGCAGTCACATGTTGCAGTCTGGATATTTGAGTCATGCACATGATCCCTCAGCCATGTGCACTGCTAAACTGGCTGCTCCATTTGCCGCACTGATATTCTGCATAGAGCTTTCTATTTCCCTGGGAAGGTAGGGCAGGCTTCTGCTTCTCTCTTCATAGATATAAATACCTGCCAAGTCTTCCTGGGATGGGGGGAGGCAGTGAGGAACAGAAGCTGGACCCTTGTTTATTCTGAAATCATGGAATTAAGACACTGCTTATGATATATTGATAAGTATGACTCCAGTCACGTGTATGTGTACGTGTATAATTAAATCCCCAGAAATAAGACTGGGATACAAATTAAAACATTAACAGTGGCTGCTATTTCTGCATGGTGATAGATTTTTATTTTGTTTATCTTCTTTCAAGATTTCCAAATTTCTTTCTTCTACTGAACAGACTTTGGTAACAGAAAAATTAAATGGTATTTTTCAAGTTAAGTGGGACTTCCGGTTGGCACTGTGAAGACAACACACCTCCAACCCTCCCTCTTCTCCCCAGATGCAATCGGATGAAGGCTAAACTGCAGAGGTACTTGAAAAGGCGTGTCACATCCCAAAATGAAAGGCACGTCGCTATCCCTCAGGAAAAAAGAGGCAATGTCCAAGAGTGAATGGGGGAAAGTGAAGCTGACCATGGAAGCAGGGTCCAGCCCAGGCTGCAGGGCCAGGGCTGAGAGCTCGCTGGGGACTAGACCTACGGCAAGAGATCGAGCCCAGAACCTGGAGCGAAGCCATAGCTGAGGCCCAGGGTGTTCAGGGTGTTTGAGATATTGATCTCCACACTGGCCTGAATATTTTCTCATATATAAGAGTGTGTGTGTGTGTGTGTGTGTGTGTGTGTGTGTGTGTGTATATTTTTTTTTTTTGAGACAGTGTCTCACTCTGTCACCCAGGCTGGAGCGCAGTGCTGCAATCTCAGCTCACTGCAACCTCCGCTTCCTGGGTTCAAGTGATTCTCCTGCCTCAGCCTCCAGAGTAGCTGGGATTACGGGCACCTGCCACCATGCCCAGCTAATGTTGTATTTTTAGTAGAGACAGGGTTTCACCATGTTAGCCAGGCTGGTCTTGAACTTCTGACCTCAAGTGATCTGCTTGCCTCAGCCTCCCAAAATGCAGGGATTACAGGTGTGAGCCATGACACCTGGCCAGCCTGAATATTTTCTATCATAAAAAATTTAAAGGAAAACTCCTCTTGGAAGACGCGACGCTTCAAATTGTTTTCCAACCCCAAGCAGAATTGCTGTGATGGATGGGAGGTTACTTTTCACCCTGCAGCCTCAGCACCAGAGCCTTTGAAAAAGCTTCTGATAGAGGAGACGAGTTTTAAGAACAGAATAAGTTTCCATTTGTCTTGGAAAGAAGGAGTGAAGGGCCGCGGTGAGAACTTGCTCTGACTGCAAAATTTCATGTGGGCAGGAGGCCAAACGTGCCTCTACCCCTCATCACAGTAATAGAAGCAGCAAAACCACCTCTGGAAATTCCTTCCAAGTCAGCCCAGCTGCACATTCACAGGTATCCAATCTCTTTAAGTTCATCCAATGTTTATTGAGCACCTGCTAGGCACCAGACTTGTGGTGGCTCCAAGGAGGGATACTGAGCTGAGCCAATAGTTTAGAGCAGTGATTATGGACACAATAAGACTAAAGCTGCCTGGGATAGAATCTTGATTTCATATTCTCATTAGTTGTATGACCTTAAGTAATTTGCTAAACCTCTCCACACATGCTTCAATTTCTTAATGTAAAACGTGGGCAATTATCGCATCTAACTTCTAGGACTGTGTTTGAAAATCAACTACTTTGCTTAACATTTAAATATTTAACAAAAGTCGGCTATTATTAGCAAAAGCAATGTGCCTGTTCTAAAGAAGTTCACACATTTGGCTGGGTACGGTGGCTCATGCCTATAATCCCAGCACTTTGGAAGGCTGAGGTCAGGCGTTCGAGACAAGCCTGGCCAACATGGCGAAATTCTCTCTACTAAAAGTACAAAAACTAGCCGGGCATGGTGGCATGCGCCCTGAGTAGACCCAGCTACTCAGGAGGTTGAGGCTGGAGAATTGCTTGAACCCGGGAGGCGGAGGTTGCATTGAGCTGAGATCACACCACTGCACTCCACCCTAGGCAACAGAGTATAGACTCCGTCTCAAAAAAAAAAAAAAAAAAAAAAAAAAAAAAAGAGTTCACACATTTGTGAGGCAGCCACCAGCCAAAAAGTTATAGTCCAGTGAAATAAGTGTTATGGCATAGGGACACACAGGAGGCCAGAAGATAAGGAGAAGTGACACGGAATGCAGTTTCCTGGAGGAGGTGATGGCTGAGCAAAGCCTTGAAGGATGAAGAGGAGCTGGCCAGGGGGAGGAGGAGGTAACAAGAGGGAAGACCAAGCTAAAAATATAGAAGGAGTTTTCTACTTTCGTTACACTAAGACCTGTCCAAATGAAAGGTTCTTGACAATAGGAAATTAGTGAGAATATAATGGACTTAAAAATAATCTTGGCATTTGAACAAGCAACACACTCAACTCTGAAAATACTAAAGAAATCACTATGCCCAGCAGACAGTTTTAGGGTTTCCCCCTCTGAAGGAAAGTTTCCGCCGCACTAGGCCTGTTTGGCTGCGTCTGGCTGCAAGCCGTGGTTGGGTGATGAAGTCTCATTTGGCAAAACAGCTCTTGTGTGAAGGAATGGGCTGGGGAGGTCATGATTCAGCTAGGATGGCCACTACCATGTCACCTTCTGATGTGATCCTGAATGGCCCTCTCCCTCCTGCCACAGCTAACTATGCTTTACAGAATCAGGAGCTTCTCTGGCTGCATGGAAGCTGAGCCACGCTTCATCTCGCCATGCTTCTGTTCAGCATGTTGCTAACCACACCAGGAGCCAGGCACTTCTCTTCTGGAGAGGAAATCTGTGAGCCAGGCCGACGGTGTCGCTGGTCCTTCTATCTTCTTAGTCACAGACTCTTTGATTACCAGGAAGAAAAGCCAGTTCACTATGGCTTTGGGGAAATGGGGTATTACTGGACGGGTACAAGGGTATCTCAAAAAAACCAACAGCTGGAAAGGCTGCTGGGCCTCCTGAAGGGCAGGACCAGTGACCAGAAAGCCACCCAAGTCCAAGGTTAGCTGCAACGCCACACTGCTCTGCTCCTCTGCACACCCAAGGGATTCGGCTTCCTCCCTGCAAGTTTGCTTTCTCCACCTCCTGAGCTTAGGGTCTACACACGACACTCCCTCCACCCAGCCCCACGTGCATGCAGACTGACCCAGGCTCTGAGGCATAATCCCGCATGGTCCAGGAGGAAGCACCCGTGCGAACAGTGGTCGTCTTTCTCTGCCTGCCATCCACTTCCTCTTCTTCAGTTCTCCTTTAGGGACCCACTCTCCACCCAACCTGTCTCGGGCCTCCCTGTGGGTCCCGCTCCAGCTCTGACCCTGGAGTAGGCATGAGATCAAGGCTGGGAAAATCAAAGTCCTGCATGCACCACCGTGAGGGTGTTCTACGCCATCCAGGCCGATCAGGAGCCTGTATGACAGGGAGAGAGCTGACGGTTTTCATAGCCACATTCCTTGGCCTGTGAGGATCTAAGCTCAGAGCTGCTGGTGAGCCCCACAGGAGGGGAACCTACTAGAGAACACACTATAGAGAGGCAGAACCTAAGGGGGGAAAAAGGGGTTAGGAGGATAGGGGGAGGAGGGGAAGTGGAGAGGGGGAGGAGGAGGGAGTGAAATGGGGGGGGAGTGAAATGGGAGGAGGAGGGGAGAGTGGAACTGTGGGAGGAGGGGGGGTGGACCGGGGAGGAGGAGGTGGGGGAAGAAGACAGCAGGAGGGGGCGGAGGAGGAGGAAGGGAGAAAGGGAGGAGGAAGGAGAATAGCTGAGACCCTGGATCAAGCTACAACAGAATGTTTTACTTATATAAGGCAAAAAATTGTTTTGTTTTATCCAGTTCAAGGTAACATTTTGCCACTTGTAATGAAAAGACCTGAGACCAACAGGGAATCTAATTGGGCCAGTATCTCGGTAGTTTTCTCCTGCGTGAGTGCTCACTCTGGGCCAATGAGCTGTGGCCAGAGCCTGCCTCTGCGCATATGTGCAGCATGTGCAGGAAGAGAAGGGGAGTGGACTGTGACACACTCCAAAGGACACCTCCTCCTTGGTGCCCACAGCATTGCCCTTTCTGGATTTAACTGGCCTTCTAACTCATCTACACAATTCAAAGCTCCTTCCTGTATCCTTCACCGTGACTGGGAATTGTTGGCTGGGACAACCTTGCAGCCAACACCAAGAGTACAAATACTTCCTTTCTCCCTCTAGAAACAGGACCAGTGATAACTGTCTAACAACAAAAAGTACATAATAAATACAAAACCCTCAAATGAGTATTGATCTTTAATCAAAGAGCTGCAACTTCTCAGGCAGCCACAGAAGCGAGACCACTCCGTGTCTGGGTAGGGCTCGCGTTTGATGCTTCTTCCTCCTCTGCAACCAGGCAAGGTTTCCATCTGGTTTCTCCAGAAGACTTCTGCCTCCCTGTCCCAGTGTTATGGAGACCTGCCCCTGCTGAAATGCATTTAAGAGGTTTTAAATAATGCCAAGCAGATGGTGGTCAGCTCGGGGCAGATATGCTACAAAATGCCAACTAAGGTCCCTCTGGGCTCACAGATGGAACATGGCTGCCACTTCCCAATGGGCCTGAGGTTTCTCCACGTGCAGTGCAGAGCCCAAGGTGAAGCTGTTAAGGCTCTCCACCCATTTACAGATGCACGGTCTTTTTTGCACAGCTGCAAGACTGTGCTTATGGTCTTTAATCTTCCTCTTTGAAAAGCATCCAATTTAGGAATTTTTGCAGTAATCATTTCAGAGTAATGAAAAACAAACAGAACAATAGAACATTTCAGATGTGATAGGCGCACTCTCTGCACCTCTCTCTAATGTATGTTTAAAGAGACGTATTAGTCATCACGAGGAACCCTCTTTTGTCTCCCCACGCAATCAAATTGTGCCCGCATGCAGACCACAAACATGGTAATACAGTTAATTTACCCAATCTACTCATTTCTCTCTCATAACAATGCCCGTAAGATAGCATTCAATTTTGTTTTAAAATTTCCTCACATACAAGACGGGGCTGGGATGAACATTTTTTCCATCTTGCAGGCTTACAAAGCACCACAGTAGAGGCTAATGTGTGCCATTTTGCCTGGTCCAAGTCTTTTTACGGTGGGTAAATGAGGTGTGAAAAGGGCCTTGCCCAAAGACCCAGAGTGAGTGATGGAGACGTGAATTGAAACTTTGCCTTTTCCAGCACCTAATCTGCGTTCTTCCTCCAGACCACCCTGTCCTTAGGCAGTAGAGAAAGAGCTCAGGCCCTAGACAAGGCATTGAGGTATTGTGTGGGCCATTCTTGAGACCTGCCATATCTCTGCAAAACACAGGCAGATGCCTCCGAATCACTAAGAGTAGGGAGGCCCCACTCCAGAGAACAGAGGTTAAAGTGCGGGCTGTGGGAACTGCTGCCTCGATTAACCCCCGACTCTACCACCAGCCAGCTGGATGACTCTGGCCAACCTACCTTACCTTTCTGAGCCTCAGTTTTAGCATCTATAGATCAGGGATACTATTAGCACCCACCTAAGAGGGTTGTGACGTAATGCATGCGTAAAGCATGACCGGTGTCTATTGTACTGTTATCAGCAATTCTGGAAAGGGGTTGAACTCTCCTTAAATGCTACATGAACACACAATGTGACTTGACCTGCCCTGAATGTACTGCTACTTAGTAAGGAGAAGAAAAGGGAAAAGGGGTCTGGTCTGATATCACAGCTTACTGCCCACTAAAAGAGGGTGGCATTATGGCAAAGGAGGCCTCGAGTGTCACAATCAACTCTGTCAATGCGATTCAAACACTGCTTTGGTCTTCAGATGCACAGCGTTCTCTCTGGAGGCCACCGGCAGACAAGATGCTAACGCCCCGGGCCTTCTGGGAGTTCAGAGGGTGCTCCTGAGCAGCTCCCATCAACCTCTGTGAAGGCCAGCAGCTCAGAACCTTTCCACCTTTGGAAAAGCCCGCAATCCCGATGCATCCTCTCCCTGAAAGGAGGCAATTTCACACATCCCCCCAGGCACACATGCACATACTCCACCAGATACACATATATACACATGCTACCGGGTGCACACACTATCAAGTACTCACACACGTATCCCTTCAGGCACACATGCGTACACCCCATCAGATGCTCATCCATACACACACTACCAGGTGCACACACTACCAAGTACTCACACACTGCCCCACCAGTTATATATCACTTCCACCAGATGCACATACACACACGCATACACACACACACGTGCACACATGCCACCCAGCATACACCCTTATCCCGCCCCAAAACTATCCTCTACCATCATTCTCTCTCTGCTTCTTCACAGCGTTTGGCATAATGAGCAATTATCTTGCCTAGTTTTTTCCAGTATCGTGCTGTATTTATTGATGCCATAGGTTGACACTGTCTGTTTACAAGATGAATCATTTGAAATGGCAGGCAATCGCAGCTGCTGACCTCAATCTACAGTACACATCAAGCCTTTATTTATTGATGGCTCACTGTCCTCTCTCCACTAGAACGTAAGCTCTGCACATTATAAAATTTTATTCTTTTAATTGACAAATACTAATTATATATATTCTTGGGAGTACATGACCACAGTCTTATTCACTCTGCCATAGTACCCAGACCAGTGCCTGGAAATAATGGATATTCAATACTATGAATGAATGAATGAATGAACGAACAAATGAACAGATGAATAAATGAACATCACCTGAACATTTACTTGCAATTGTACCTTTACAAGTCTCCATCTTTACTATGCAACGAATTCCTTGAGGGCAAGAACCAAGATGGAAACGCCTAGGAGCCCTCAGTTCCTGGAGATGCCCAATGGGTGCTAGATGGGTGGGTAGGTAGATGGATGGATAAATGGAAGGAAGAGGAAACAAGAAGGCAGGCAGGAAAGAAGGAAGGAGGGAGGGCTTACCCTCCGTACCGGGCCACCTACATCTCATCTATCCTTGCTGATAAGCAACTGGCAGTGAGCAAAGGACAGATGCTTTTGACAGTCAAGACCAAGGTCTGCATATGCAAATCTCTGTGTGTGACACTGTGACACCTCCTCCAGTTTTCTGCACAAATACTTTGCAAAGCCTACTGGATGAAGTTACCGACACTCATAGCAGCGAAAACTGGGAAGTCAGAAAAGTCTCACCTAAGACAGAGGAAGAAACAGGGAGGTCCCGGGATCCACAACTCAGAGAGGGATGAGACAAGGAACACTGGCTAATGTGGGGAGAAAGAGGACTTCCTTCGCCAGGACTCTGGGAACCAGAGTGGCAGCAGGTGGCCACCGCCACCTAGAGGTCAGTTACAGCCACGGCGGGTGCTGGCCAAGCCGGTATGCAGGGCTTGCCTGGTGTGTGGCTGACCAGGAATGCTGGAGGTTCTCAAAAAAAAAAAAGTCCTTGATGGGGTAGACCCAGGGTCTGGAAGTCCCAGCCAAGAGGGCCACGAGGTGTGGGGGCTTTAGAAACCCCAGGCGTAGACCAAGCTCTGACTTGCTGCCCTAATCAGACTCGGTGGGGTTCTGCCAAGGAGAAGGGCGTCTTAGAGCTGGCTGATAGACTCAGGTCTTCTAGGAGAAGGAGGAAACCCTTGTCAGGAGGGATAAAATCAGCTATCTTGCCTCCTACTCCTTTTCCACACCACAGCCAGAGCAATGGTTCCCAAGTGTAAATTAAAGTCCTCCAACGGGCCAGGCGTGGCGTGATGGCTCACACCTGTAATCTCAGCAGTTTCGGAGGCCGAGGCGGGTGGATCACTTGAGGTCAGGAGTTCAAGGCCACTTTGGCCAAAATGGTGAAACCCCATCTCTACTAAAAACGCAAAATAATTAGCTAGGCATGGTGGTGCATGCCTATAGTCCCAGTTACTTGGGAGGCTGAGGCAGAAGTGCCTAAACCTGGGAGGCAGAGGTTGCAGTGAGCCAAGACCGCGCCACTGCACTCCAGCCTGGGTGAGAGAGACTCCATCCCAAAAAAATAAATAAAATAAAAATAAATAAACAAACAAATTCATTCCTCCAATGACGCGCCACTGCACTCAAGCTCAAGGCTAAATTCCCGGATGTGGCTTGCAGGGCCCTGCCTGATCTGTTCTTCCTCACCTCTCTCTTTGGGTTATTTTCTATGTTTGCTCTTAAACTGAGCAACAAGCCACATTCCCCAGCAGCACCTGTGGCCCATGAAAACTCATAACTAGCTGTTGACTATGTGAGCTGAACACCAAAGTCCCTAAACGCCACGTGCTATGTCACCTCTAGAGTTCTGGGCAGCAGTTCTGTCAGCTTCTATTCAAAGAGCTCTTTGCATCAGGTAGGAATTGCATTTGGCTCCAAAATAGCAGGGATCTAATCACTTGTGGCTTCTTTTCTGATGGACAAGCAGTCTGCAGGGAGGCAGTCCAGGAATGGGATGGCTGCTCCCCTTAGTCATCAGGGACTGAGGCCGTCCATCTTACTGCTCTGCTATCTTAGTTACAGAGTTGCCATCCCCCAGGTTACCACATGGCCCAAGGCGGCTGCTGGAGTTCCAGCTATCATATCTCAATTCTAGGCAACAGGAAGCAGAAAGGCAAGGCATGTACCACCCAGATGAGCTATAAGGAGCCTTTCTGGGAAGCCACAACCAATACATCTACCTATATCTTTCTGGCCAGATCTTAGTTACATGGCCATATGTAGCTGCAAGGGAAGCTGAGAAATTTACTATTTTCTTTGTGGGCATAATGCCCAGGGCTCTGTTACTAAGAGATAAGGAAAAAAAAAATCATGGCTATTTTCAGCAAGCAACTAGCAGTGTCTGCCACACTCCTATACATCCAATTACCACATCTTGATGGAAGGCCAGGGGACAAAAAAAAATTCCAAAGACACCTTCCCTGCAATCTAAACGCCTACAGTCTTATTGAGCACTCAAACAAATACAGCCGAAAAGATAAATGACAATATCAAGCAGAATTAAATGAACCACATTTCCCACTGCAGTCTCTGAAGGGTAAGTTTTATGCAAAAATCAAGACAAGGAACAATTACTCAGGGCCAGTGAGGTGGCTCACGCCTGTAATCCCAGCAATTTGGGAGGCTGAGGCACAAGGACTCCTTGAGACCAGGAGTTCAAGACCAGCCTGGGCAACACAGTGAGACCCCATTTCTAAAAAAATAAATCACTGAGCCCTTACTCCAGCTGGACTCTATGCCAGCCACTTACTTTGTTTTTACTTCTCTTAGTTTTCACAATAACCCTGCAATGTAGGCATTAGCATCTGCATTTTGTGTAAGAGGAAATAAATTGGGGTTATATGATGTGTCCAGGGTCACACCGCTAGTAAGGATTTCCAGCAAGGATGGCAAATCTGTCAAGTCTAGAGCTACCTGCCTACTCTAGTGTACAGTGGTGGTTGCCTGGGGAAGATGGTGGTCATGTGGGGGATGATTCTGAGAATGCATCTGAGTTCAATGAGAAAGTCTGTGATTGATTAGCCATGTCTGCCATGGACAGGCAAATGGGGCAGGGGGGCATGAGAGCCATATATGTAACATTCCTGTTTCAGAGGCTTACAGCAGTTGGTTCGTCTGTGGAAATGCCACATTGGCACTCTGCTGTCTACGCCTGGGAGAATGAAGGGTGGGAGGGGAGGCACATGCTGCCACCAAGTGAGACAGCCCCAGGTCTTACTGCTGGGGATCCTTTTTGCATCTAGGGCCCCGTGCCTTGAGAAAGTGGGTGCTTAGCAACTAGCCAAGATGAAGTCCACCTCCAAGCTCTAAATTATTCCTCTTACTAACAAACGGCCTCAGAAATAACAAAAGAAACGACAGCTGCAGTCAGAACAAGGAGCAATTTTATTTTAAAACCCAACTTGAAAAGGAGAGACCTGTGATCTCATGCCGGAGCAGAGGTGACAGTTTCTGTTCCACAGCACCATGCCTGCCAACACCTTCACCACCCAGCTCCTCTCCTCACACCCACGGGCCCATGTGACCTCACACTTGGAAGGGTCTGGCAGTCACAGATGCAAGCCACCTCTTCCCCACACCAGTCCCCAGGGCTGGTGACCCTCCCTCACATCCACTGAAGAAGGAGAGAAAATGATTGGGGCAACTTGCAGACTCAACTCAGATGCCCTCCCCATCCACAAAGCCATCCCTCACCCCCTCACTCCGTCCTGCCTCTAGGCTATATGAGGCAACTGTCCTCTGAGCTCCTCTGGTCTCTAAGGAGCGGTGTACTCAGCGGTGGGCATCTGCCTCTGATTTCTGACTTTCTGCATTTAGCACAGTCCCTGGCACAGAACACCTACCATTTGATGGCTACCCCGCTATTCAGAACACAGTCAGCTCCAGATACCCCACTGTTTTCTCTACTTGAGGTTTTCTCAGCCACAGCACTACTGATGTTTGGGGCTCAATAAGTCTTTGTTATAGGGGAGCTGTCCTGTGCATTGTGAGACATTCCACGGCATCCCTGGCCTCCACCCATGAGATGCCAGTAGCAGCCACCCCAGTTGTGACAATCAAAAATGCTTTCAGGCATTGCCAAATGTCCCCATAGGGACAAAACAAAACCACCCCTGGCCAAGAATCACTGACGGGCATTATCTCAGAGTTGCCCAGGGCCACTCAGCTAGAACTTGCACTGAAGTCCCTACAGCTGTTCTATCTCATTTAAGCTTCGTGATAATCCCTCAAGGTGGGTCCAGCACCCTATCCCACAGATGACAGGTCTGAGCTTCGGTGAGGCTCAATAACTGTCCAAAGCTAAATAGCTGGGCACAGGCCCTTTCTAGAGCTGAATCCAGAAGAACCAAGCTCAAGCTGCTTGTCCAGGCCAAAGACATCACTCCCTTATTTTAAGAAAGACAGAATTGGACGTACCCGGTAAGGCCAGCTTGGCTGGAAACCATCTGTTTATTTATTTTTGAGATGAAGTCTCGCTCTGTCACCCAGGCTAGAATGCAGTGGCGCGATCTGGGTTCGTTGCAGCCTCCGCCTTCCAGGTTCAAGCGATTCTGCTGACTCAGCCTCCCAAGTAGCTGGGACTACAGGTGTGTGTCACCATGCCCGGCTAATTTTTTGTATTTTTAGTAGAGATGGGGGTTTCACCCCATTAGCCAGGATGATCTCGATCTCCTGACCTCACGATCCACCTGCCTCAGCCTCCCAAAGTGCTGGGATTACAGACGTGAGCCACTGCACCCGGCCACATCCGTTTCTTGAACGCAACCAATGCATGGCAGCCTTTCCTATTTCTGTTAATGCTAAAAGGCTGCTGCATGGAATCTCTTTGGTTGGTAAACAGAACAGAGCAGGTCACAGGTCATCCCGCATGCTGGGCAGCCACCAGATCATTAAATGGTCAGAGACAAGAGGAGGTTCCTACTCGGCAATCAGCCCAGCTCCATGGATTCCTTTCTCTCCCCTACCAAGAATACTGCCAACCAAGGAGATGAAATGTAAACTTGGTGGAGCTGGTGGGGAAGAAGCTAATTTTCTATTACAGAGCATCTCCATTTCGCACAGAGCCCTGAAATTGTGTTTATGAACCTAATGTGTACTTTAGAGGAATGTGGTTGGCAGTAATGAGCACATAACTCTCAGGAGTCTGGAGGCCACCGAGTAGCAGATTGTTGAATCAATAAAAATAGCACTAAGTACCTCTGCAGCTCTTCTGTTCAAGGACAAAAGTGACTACTTTGGGGGCAGTAGACGTACTTTCTCCCTTGCTTGTAGAAGGTGCATATTCTGTGCAGATCCATGGTCAGAAGCCTTGTTATTCCCTAGTACTGGATCCCTGACTCAACTGCTTGGCAGAGCTCATCTCGGTTCGCTTACTGGGCAAGCAGGGGGATGGTGTATCAAGTCCAGGCACTTCTACCTCCTCATGTGTTCTGGGTTTTCTCCACTCCTGCCCTTGGTCCTTCATCAGCTGTACTTGCCAGGACCTCCAAATGGTCCCTGATCAACCCTAGGTTCCCCAGTACCACCACAATGACTGGCCTAAAGCTCCAATTATACCATGTCACTCCTCCACTTAAATTCTCCGGGTCAATGCCCAAGCTCTTCAGCAAGCAGACAAAGCCCACCTGACTAGCTCATGCTTTGGGCCACCTGGTTCATATTGCATCCTCTTTGGTAACCGTGGCCTGACCACTCTCCGGGAAGCCTCCGTCTTCCCTTCTCTCACACAGTGTGCACTGGACAGAGCCTATGACTCAGGCCTCAGCCAACCAGAGCACCTCATTCCCTTGGCCACAGCAAGTGGTTCAGGAATGGGCACATCATCGCGTATGATTGGGTGCAGCTTTTCCAATTAACGGGATAGAGAGCTGTACCCTTTTCTCACTGACTTGAAGTCAAGTTGATCCCATTTGGAGCTTCCACAGTTGACTCCTGCCCATGAGAAGAAAGGCTGTCTGAGAATGTGCCCAAACAAAAGCCAGAACAGCCCCACCACTCAGAGAGCCCTCTCTTCCCTGCACCCTGCCCCTCTCAACACACAACCGAGTGTCTCCATATATCATGGGAATTGTATTAGTCTGCTCTCACTGCTAATAAAGACATACTGAGACTGGGTAATTTATAAAGAAAAACAGGTTTAATGGACTCACAGTTCCACATGGCTGGGGAGGCCTCAGAATCATGGCGGAACACAAAGGAAGAGCAAAGCCACCTCTTACACGGTGGCAGGCAAAAGAGAATCAGAATCGAGCAAAACGGGTTTTCCCTTATAAAACCATCAGATCTCTTGAGAATTACTCACTACCATAACAACAGTATGGGGGAAACTGCCCCCCATGATTCATTTATCTCCCACCGGGTCCCTCCCACAACACGTGGGAATTATGGAAGCTACAACTCAAGATGAGATTTGGGTGGGGACACAGCCAAATCATATCAGAAATCATGTAAAAACATTGTCAAATGTACAGCTGGTGTCTGCCCCTGTCACCACCATCTGTGACCAAAGACAGGGATTTCAGCAATGGGATTTAGGGAAGTTCACTGGAGTTGCAAGGAAGAGAAGGGATAGTGGTCAGCAGGAAACCCACAGGCTTTGAAGTGAGACAGGCTTGGATGCAACCTGTGTAACCTCAGACAAATAGCTTCTGAAGTGATTGTGACTTCTGAATGCAGAAAACAGAGCAGGGAGATGCAGAGCTGGAGCAGGGGAGGTGCTGCATTCGAGCCCCTGATCAACCCGTGCCTGCAGCCAGGTTACCCCAAGACTACTGACTTACAGAGTATGTCAGTTTGTGTAAGCCAGTTTGGTTTGGGTTTTCTGTCACTTTTGAGTTAAGATGCCAAATACAAACATCATTACCTGCTTTGCACTGCATAATCCACCTAAACCAGCTCGCTCCAAGCTCACACATATGCCATGATCCCTGGCCTTGCCATGCCTATTCTCAAGCCTGTTCCCTCTGCTTGTCCCCACCATGCCTTCTTTGCCTGGCTAAGTTCTACTCATCCTGGAGGGCTTGCCTCCAGCATCTTCACCCTGCAACATCCTTCTCTGGTCTCTTCTCCTTTCCTCAATTATACCCAACTTCTGTGTTCCTTCAATGCCCTAAACCAAGGTCTATCACTGTTCCACCTCCCTGTCCCCTACTGCTGTGCCTGCCTTCCCTATCCACCCCAACGAGACTGAGCACCACCTGAGGGTAAGGAGCTAGGTCTCATCTCTCTATCCCCAGTTTTGGGCACCATATCCAACAGAAATTAGGTTGCGTAGTACATGTACGTTGAAACTAAACTGAGTCTTGTTCCTCATTGCAAACCTCCCCTGCGGCCAGCAACTCTTCCCCTGGCTTGGAGAGAGAATCACTGGGAGTCAACCTGGTACCTATGGGTAGAGCCTAGTGAAAGCAAAAACCAAAGCAAATCACTACTGCCTAAAAGGGAAAGAAAGATGCTTAATTAGAAGAAAATGGGTAGAGTTGGATGCAAGGAGGTTTGATGCACCTGATCAGGACAGCTAATTGTACTGGAGAAAGACTGACAGACATGACTATGAGCCAGACACTTCAGGGAAAGTCTCAGCCATGTCTCTGAGCACTGGGCAGCCACTCCCATAATTAGCAGGGTGGAGTGGACTGATGTCTGAATGAATCAGATAAGGGCTTGCAATAAAGCTGGGCTTTTCCAGCCAATAATGAGGGCCAGAGGATTTTTTAGAAAAAAAAAAAAAAAATCATCTGCTCTTTTCTCATCAACTTCTCAGAACCTTTAGTATGTCACCAGATGTTGGGCTGTACATAAGCAGGAGGTGTCACCATGAAAAATAACTGCAGTGAAACAGGATCACTGACTTGGTGGTCTAAAAAAAAAAAAAAGAGTTCCCAATTGCCTTGAACAATTTACTAATCTGTACTTTCTGAAAAAGATGTTCACGAGCAATTGAAGACATGGCAATATATCACGGGAATCATGCAAAAACACTGTCCAATACTCAGCTGGCGTCTGTCACCATCACCACCATCCTTGACCAAAGACAGGGATCTGAGGAATGGGATCCAGGGAAGTTCACTGGAGTTGCAAGGAGGACAGGGAAAGGTGGTCAGCTGGAAACCCACAGGCTTTGAAGCAAGACAGACCTGGACGCAAGTCTGGGTTTTGTCACTTACAAGCTATGTGTCCTTGGTCACCTTGCTTAACCCCTCTGAACTTCAATGCTCATCCATAAATGGGGGGATAATAATGTCATTCTTGCTGTTGTCCTGGTGGGGCCACTGCGAGACATGGGCCTCGTACATCCACAATCAGCATAATCCAGGGAATACCACCATTGTCATCATTCCCAAGCCCCAATCCTAGGCCTTCCCGGAGCTAGATGTGAATGATCTCAGCTACCATCAGCTGATTTGGGGGAGGTTTTTATCCCATTGGATAAAAGCCCTTCCCTAGTGTCTTCCTGACAACCGTGCCAGCATTGGAGACACTCAGATGTGTGTTCAGAGTGGCAGGGTACAGGGAAGAGAGGGCTGAGTGGTGGGGCTGTTCCCACTTTTGTGTGGACACATGAAGCACTCTTGCCAAGTGACAAACACAATCTCAGGAGAGAGCTTTGAAAAATAACGCATGAGCTGGCAATCTTATCTGTTAACCTGCATCTCAATTCCAGCTACGGAATTTTCAAAAGGCATCCAATTAGTCCCCTCAGCCAACTGGTTTCCACCATTCAACCAGGCTGCTGGTTTACACCATCTTCTCCCCATTTATGAAATCTCGGCTCTGTCTGGGTGGTTTCTCTGGACTTTTGTTACTACAGATAAAAAATGAGATTTAGAAGGGTGAAAATTGATCCAGAAAGTACTGACTGAGAGTCTTTGGGGGTATCTAGGATTAGGCTGGACACCAGGAAAGGTTTTAGTTTTGATTTTTAGAATTCCACTAACAACAAAAATCCACCATGTATACTTCTGTCCATCTGCAGAAAAAGTCAAGGGAGAAAGGTGCCCAAAGCCGATGGGACTTCTTCAATTACCTGGATGCTTTAAGAACCAAAGTTTGTATTTAAGAAATGGTGCTGGTCTGTAGCATTTATTTTATTGATTTTATTTTTTATGTGATTTTATTTTATTTTATGTTATTTATTTTATTTTATTTTATTTATTTTATTTGAGACAGTCTATCTCTGTCACCAGGCTGGAATGCAGTGGCACCATCTCGGCTCACTGCAACCTCCACCTCCCAACTTCAAGTGATTCTGCTTCCTCAGCCTCCCGAGTAGCTGGGACTACAGATGCGTGCCACCACACCCTGCTAATTTTTTTTATATTATAGTAGAGATGGGGTTTCACCATGTTGCTCAGGCTGGTCTTGAACACCTGACCTCAAATGATCCGCCCACCTTGGCCTCCCAAAGTTCTGGGACTACAGGTGTGAGTCACCACACCCGGCTCCTATTTTACATAGTTCAATCCTGCCCTTAGAAAATAAAGAACATAAGGCAGCTCGTTGGGATCCAGTTAATAAAACAGGTTAATAACGGCCATTTCATATTGAGAGCTTAGTACGTACCGGAGCCAATTCTAAGTGTTTCCTATAGGTTAAGTCATTGAATCCTCATCCATGGTAAGTGCTGAGTATACCTAACAAGGCACACAGGAAAGTCAACAGGAGCTCCACCGCCATGAAACTCTGCAAGGAATCCCCTCCACAGGGCCAACTCTTTCCAACTAAAACATCAATACTAGCTCCTATACTGAGCAATGTTCTTGATAAGCTCCTCTGACTCCTCTCTGTTCATTGAGCACATGGTAGGTCCCTCTTGGAGTGCTAGATCAATCCTGAATTGCCCATTCAATTAGAGGCAGTTACTACATTAAATATCCCACCAGATGATAAACAACAATTAATGACTATGCTGAGCTTTTAAGATTCTAGGCAGAGACTCTGAAAGGAGTTTCCTTGTCTCAAAAACAAATGGGGCCAGGCGCGGTGGCTCACGCCTGTAATCCCAGCACTTTGGGAGGCCAAGGCAGGTGGATCACTTGAGGTTAGGAGTTCAAGACCAGCCTGGCCAACATGGTAAAACCCTGTCTCTACTAAAAATACAAAAATTAGCTGGGCATGGTGGTGCACGACTCTAGTCCCAGCTACTCAGGAGGCAGAGGCTGAAGGACTGCTTGAGCCCAAGAGGTGGAGGCTGCCGTGAGCCGAGATTGTGCCGCTGCACTCCAGGCTGGGCAACACAGCAAGGCCCTGTATCAAAAAAAAAAGAGAAGCTACTGTTTCAACTGCATGTCCAGGAGCTGCATGGGAGCAGGTGTGCGGCAGGAAAGCATGGACTCGGGAGCTCCACCTCCTGGGTTTGAATGCACTCCCTTTTCACACACATTGACCAGCTTAGTGTCCTTGTGCAAGTGGCTTAGCCTCTCAGGCGTTCGATTTCCTCATCTGTAGAATGGGGGCAGCAGCAGGACTTTCTTCCCAGGGTTGTCCCGAGGCTTGAATTGGTTAATATCTGTAAAGCACTCAATGCAGGGCCTGCCATACAGTAGGTGCCATGCTGAGTGTCAGCCATTTTTATTGGTGACACCTACTTGTGAGGTTGGAGACGAAGCTGATGGGCTGCAGAAAGAGAAGTTCTGAATCCCCTGTACACTGAGGCTATTTTTTGTAGGTGAAAAAGCTTAGCTTAGGTGGACCTGGGAAGAACTCCATCTTGATTTACTATTTCATGTTTATTTCATTCTTTCGTTCCTTCAGCCAGCCAGTCATCTATCACTTCATAGGTATTGAGTACCTACTATGTGCCTGTGTTGTGAGCAAGGTGGGCACCTAGGATGAGCGAGCCCTACCCTCAGGGAGCCCCAGCCTCCTGGGGAGACGCACACAGGAGAGTTGCTCCGTGTATAGCATGAACAGTGTAGAATGGAGGACGGCTTAGCATACAGGAGCCCTGAAGGGGGGCATATCGATAAGGGCTCAGCAGACGTCTTCTGCAGTCAGCCAGATGATAAATGTTTTAGGCTTTGTGGATAATACGGGCTCTGTCCTAAAGACTCACCTTTGTCTTTGTTGTATAAAAGCAGCCACAGACATTATATAAATGAATGGACATGGCTGCATTACAATAAAATTTTATTAAAAATAAAACTGTCAGCCGGGCACAGCGGCTCACTTCTATAATCCCAGCATTTTGAGAGGCCGAGGTAGGTAGATCACTTCAGGTCAGGAGTTCAAGATCAGCCTGGCCAACATGGTGAAACCCCATCTCTACTAAAAATACCAAAATCAGCTGGGCATGGTGGCAGATGTCTATAGTCCAGCTATTTGGGAGGCTGAGGCAGGAGAACCCCTTGAACTCAGGAGGCAGGGGTTGCAGTGAGCTGAGGTCGTGCCACTGCACTCCAGCCTGGATGACAGAGTGAGACTCCATCTCAAAAAAAAAAAAAAACTGTCAAGGGGACAATGTGACCCACAAGCCATAATTTGCTGACCCCTGATCTAGAGGAAGGGGTTCTGGAGATGTGATGAATACGACCTGTAAGGTGGGGTGGGGCCTACAAGGAAGAGACAGAGGGAAGGGCCTGCAGTCTGGGGAGTGAGGCTTGGAGGCCATGGAGAAAAACGCTCTCCCTCGTTCAAAAGGTCCAGGAAAATGACACAGGTACCTGTGCCAGAAACAGGCCACAAATGCTTACTCTGCTATGGAATAAGAATTCCCCCTAGACCCACCTGATCCAGTTCAGGCAAAGAAGAAAAGTCAACACCTACTATGTACCAGGATCTGGGGACAGTACTTGAGTATCTGTGTTTATTCCTATGCTGCAGATGAGGCTGCAGGCTCAGGGAACCACCACGGGCTGGAAGCAGCTACCTGCATCTCCCTCAGCATCCAGTGCAATAAGGGATGCAGTGGGAACAAACAGCAGCACAGTGGCAAATAGCTTTGACTGAGTGCTTACTGCATGCTAGGTGCTATACTGAGTGCTTACTACGTGCTAGGTGCTATAATGAGTGCTTACTACGTGCTAGGTGCTATACTGAGTGCTTACTACGTGCTAGGTGCTATAATGAGTGCTTACTATGTGCTAGGTGCTATACTGAGTGCTTACTATGTGCTAGGTGCTATACTGAGTGCTTATTACGTGCTAGGTGCTATACTGAGTGCTTACTACATGCTAGGTGCTATACTGAGTGCTTATTACGTGCTAGGTGCTATACTGAGTGCTTACTACATGCTAGGTGCTACGCAGTTTCGAACGCTCACATTCCCCAGTGAAGAAGGTACTCACTTGTCCCATACCCTTTTTGCAAGTGAAGAAACTGAGGCTCACAGACTAACTTACTAGACCAAAGTCACACATGACAGCATCTGGCAGGGTTTGGACTGGCTTTAAAAGCCGTGCTTGGCGGTGGCTCATGCCTGTAATTCCAGCACTTTGGGAGGCCGAGGCAGGCAGACTATCTGAGGTCGGGAGTTTGAGACCAGCCTCGCCAACAAAGTGAAAACCTGTCTCTACTAAAAACACAAAAATTAGCCAGTCATGGTGGTCCATGTCTGTAGTCCCAGCTAATTGGGAGGCTGAGGCAGGAGAATCACTTGAAGGGGACGCAAAGATTGTAGTGAGCCAAGATAGCACCACTGCACTCCAGCCTGGGTGACAGAGCGAGACCCTATCTCAAAAAAAAGCCATGCTCTTCCTAGAAAGATTTAGAGCTGATGTTTTGGGGTGCAGTGAGAATTGTGTGTTTTTCCAGAAGAAAAGGTAAAACATGTGGCTGGCATCCATTGTAGTCTGGTTTACCAGAGTATCTGCAGGAAGACTCTCTCCGCTGCCTTGGCCAGGGGTTGGTAGAGTAGTCAGGGAGGAACAGCGTGGGCCCCTCTAGTAGCACACAGGTGACCCTGCTCTGATGTCCCAGTGCAGCAATGCCATGTCCCCAGCAGGATCTACTGAGCAGCTTCCATAGGAAGAAGCATGACAGAGAAAGCCCACGCAGGCCCTAGGCCTGGCAGGATTTAGGCAGATGCTCCATCTTCCTCTGACACACTGTTCCCGCCAGACGCACTCCTCTCAAACCAGGCTAGCCACCTGGCCTGCTGGCTGTTTTCATATGGCCCACAGACTAAGAATGGTTTTCACATTTTTAAACAGCTGGAAAAAAATCAAAAGAAAAGTAGTATTCTTTAGCACAGGCAAAGTATATGAAATTCAAAGTTCAGTGTCAAACAAGAAAAAAAAATTTTTTTTGAACACAGCCGGGTATGGTGGCTGACACCTAAAATCCCAGCACTTGTGAGGCCGAGATGGGAGGATGCCTTGAGCCCAGGAGTTGGAGACCAGCCTGGGCAACATAGTGACACCTTCTCTCTGCAAATAATAAAGAAAAAATTAGCCAGGTGTGGTGGCAAGTGCCTGTAGTCCCAGCTACTCGAGAGGCTGAGGTGGGAGGATCACTTGAGTCCAGGTGGTAGCAGCTACAGTGAGCCATGATTGTGCCACTGCACTCCAGCCTGGGTCTGGGTGACAGCCTGAGACCCTCTCTCAAAAAAAAACCAAAAAACACAGTCACATCCATTCATTACATATAGCCTATGGCTGCTTTGGCTCTTTTAGAAGAGAGTTGCATCTGACATGGAGACTGCACGGCCTACAAAGACATAAAATATTTACTATCTGGCCCTTTACAACAAACACTTGTAATCCCTTGCCCTAAAGACTGCACAAAAGATAAAAGGAAAGAAGGGAAAAAGAGAGAAAAGAAATAGGGTTAGGAGAGTGGAGAGACACTTCCTGATTCCAAGACGTCCTAATAAGCCAGAGTAATCAAAACTGTGTGACGCTGTCAGAAGGACAGGCATAGAGATGCATGGGACAGAGTTAAGAGTCCAGAAACAAACCTATTCATCTATGGTCAACTTGTTTTTGACAAGAGTGCCAAGATCATTCAGTGCGGAAAGAACTGTTTTTTTTTTTTTAAGAAACTGTGCTGGGACAACTGGGTATCCACAATAAAATGAAGCTGGATCCTTACCTCATACCATATATAAAAATTAAGTTAAGGCCAGGCGTGGTGGCTCATTCTGTAATCCCAGCACTTTGAGAGGCCAAGGCGGGCAGATCACCTGTGGTCAGGAGTTCAAGACCAGCCTGGCCAACATGGTGAAGCCCCATCTCTACAAAAATTAGCCAGGCATAATGGCAGGTGCCTTTAATTCCAGCTACTTGGGAGGCTGAGACAGGAGAATAGCTTGAATCCAGGAGGTGGAGGTTGCAGTGATCTGAGATAGCGCCACTGCACACCAGCCTGGGTGACAGAGTGAGACTCCGACTCAAAAAAAAAAAAAAGTCAAAATGGATCAAATAACTAAATGTAACAGCCGAAACTATAAAACTCTCAGAAGAAAACACAGGGCTAAATCTGTGTCCTCTAGTAGGCAAAGGATTCTTAGACATGATACCAGAAGCACAAGCAACAAAAGAATAAACAGATAAATTGGACTTTATCGACATTAAAAACTTTTTTGCTTCAAAGGGCACTATCAAAATGGAAGGAAAACCACAAAATGGGAGAAGATATGCTCAAATCCTGTGTCTAATAAGGGACTTATATGCGGAATCTATAAAGAACTCTTACAACTCCAAAATTTAAAAACCTATGAGTTTTAAATAGGTAAAGCAACTGAACAGGTATTTCTCCAAAGAGGGTACACAAATAGCCAATAAGTACATGAAAAGATGCTCAGTGTCATTACCCATTAGAGAAACGCAACACAAGATCCACCTTCAAAGCACAAGGATGGCTATCATCAAGAAAACTGACATGTGGCCTGGCAATTCTGCACTTGGGTAGATGCCCAAAAGAACTGAAAACAAACGTTCACACAGAGACCAGTATAGGAATGTTCATAGCCACAGAATTCGTAACAGCCAAAAATGGGGTACAACCCAAATGGCCATCGGTAGATGAATGGATAAGAAAAATGTGGTCTACCTAAACAATGAAACATTATTCAGCCATTAAAAGAATGAAGTAGGCTGGGCGCGGTGGCTCACGCCTGTAATTCCAGCATTTTGGGAAGCCGAGGCGGGTGGATCACGAGGTCAGGAAATTGAGACCATCCTGGCTAACACAGTGAAACCCCGTCTCTACTAAAAATACAAACAGAATTAGCCAGGAGTGGTGGCGGGCACCTGTAGTCCCAGCTACTTGGGAGGCTGAGGCAGGAGAATGGCATGAACCCGGGAGGTGGAACTTGCAGTGAGAAGAGACAATGCCACTGCACTCCAGCCTGGGCGAAAGAGCAAGACTCCATCTCAAAAAAAAAATAAAAAAAAAAAAAAGGAATGAAGTAGTGATGCATGCTACAACACAGATGAAACTTGAGACTATTAGCTAAGTGAAAGAAGCCAAGCATAGAAGGCCACATATTGTATGATTTCTACGATCCCAAGTTACAAAAGGCAGATCTAGAGAAAAATCTGCAGAGAAAAATATAAATCATTCTACTATAAAGAACATGCTTGCACATATTCACTGCAGTACTATTCACAATAGCAAAGACATGGAATCCACCTCAATGCCCATCGATGATACACTAGATAAAGAAAATGTGGTACATATACACCATGGAATACTATGCAGCCAAAAACAATGAGATCATGTCCTTTGCAGGGACATGGATGGGGCTGGAGGCCATTATCCTTAGCAAACTAACACAGAAACAGAAAAGCAAGTACTGTATGTTCTCACTTATAAGTGGGAGCTAAAGGATGAGAACATGTGACACAGAGGGAAACACCACACACTGGGGCCTTCTGGTGGGTGGAGGGTGGGAGGAGGGAGAGGATCAGGAAAAATAACTAACGAGTATTAGGTTTAATACCTGAGTGAAGAAATAATGTGTACAACTAATCCCCATGGCACAAGTTCACCTACGTAACAAACCTGCACTTGTACTCCTGAACTTCAAAGAAAAGTTAAAAAACAAAAGAAAAGAAAGTAGATTACTGGCTGCCAAGGGCTAGGAGGGGAAGGGTTGTGGGGGTGACGGAGAGTGCCTGCTAACAACCACAGAGTTTCTCTAGGGTGATGAAAACCTTCTGGAATTAGAGTGGTGATGGTTGCATAATCTTGTGAATATACTAAAAAGTGACTGAATTGTACACTTTGAAAAGGTGAGTTTTACGGTGTGTGAATATCTCTTTTCTTTTGTTTTTAAGGACAGGAGAGAGAGAGAAGGCTGAAGCTCAAGGCAAGGGGAGGGGGGATGTGACAGGTGCTGACTCCTGCTCTGGGCCATGTTCCAATTTATGCCCTTTGCGAGCACAGCTTCTTTCAGTCTCCACTCAATCTGGTGGGGTGGGTGACATTCCCATTTTATACATGAGACTCTAAGAGGCGAGGCTGGCCCAAGGCCACGCAATTCCAGGAGGCAGAGTTGGGCTGGATCCCCACGTCCCCTGCACCCACACACCAGCTGGACGGTTTGGCCGGCCAGCTGAACCCCACCAGATACGGAGAGCCAGGAAAATACAACTTGGCATCTGGGGAGCACCCACCCTGCACCAAGCATGTTAGTGCTCTTCCCCCGCTGCAGGGGTGAAGGTGTACTACTGCCCTAGCAGAAAAGGGGGAAACTGAGGCTCAGAAATGCAAAGTAAGTGTACCAAGGTCGCATGGCTAGTACGTGGCTGGTATGGTTTAGTTGTGTCCACCCTCCCCAACCTCATCTTGAATTATAGCTCCCATAATTCCCTCATGTTGTGGGAGGGACCCAGTGGGAGATAACTGAATCATGGGGGTAGTTTCCCCTATACTGTTCTCACGGTAGTGAATAAGTCTCACGAGATCTGACGGTTTTATGAGGGGAAACCCCTTTCGCTTGGCTCTCATTCTCTTCTCTTGTCTGCCACCATGTGACACGGGACTTTCACCTTCCGCCATGATTGTGAGGCCTCCCCAGTCACAGGAAGTTGTGAGTCCATTCAACCTCTTTCTTTTGTAAACTGCCCGGTCTCTGGTATGTCTTTATCACAAGTGTAAAAACAAACTAATACAGTGGCTAAATCAGAAGCCAAGCCCTGACTCCACACCGGAAAATCAGGACCCGCTACTCCCCTGGCCTCTTTGGTGACTTCCAGAGGCTCTTAGGTGTCACTATCTTGTCACCAGGTCATGGCAGACATGCAGCTGCTGGCCCACCGGCTGTCTCTCAGCTCTCTTCCCTGCGTACAGAGGCTGCTTCCCATTGCAAGGCTGGCAAATCACACTTTCCCAGGTGCCCCTGCAACCAGGACAAGAGCAGGTGGAGGGCCTCTGGGAAAGACTGGCCTCACTGATGAGGGAGGCTGGGGAAGAGAAGCCTTCCTTCTCCCCTGCTCTGAGCCCTGCCTTGGAAGCCCGGGCTGCCATGTGCAACCACGATGGAAGACAATGGTCTACACGGCAGGTGGACGATCCTGTCCGGTGCCTTCCTCTCTACCCTCACCTTACATCACCCTCCCCCTTCCCTGCTGTGTTTCCCTCTCTGCAGCCAGGTAGATCTCCTTCCAGTTCTTCCAACAGGCCTGGCTCCTGTCCATCCCAGGCCCTCAGCCCAGAAACTTCCCTGAGTCTAGAACGTCCCTTCCACCCCTACACCTGTTTAGCTCCAATTCAGTCATCAGATCTCATTTCAAATGTGACCTCTTCTGATTTTAATGTGTTCAATAGTCCCTGGGCTTTCTGACTGTTCATTCATGATTGTGATCATTTCTTCAATGACAAGCTCTTACCTCTGGACTGAAGTTCTGAAAGTCTGTGAGTCTGGCTGTCCTTGCCACCATACACCAGGCAGCCTCACTGCCTCTACCTGGCACCCAGCAAGGAGCAGCCTCACTGTTGGTCTGTGTTAAAAGAATGCCCAAATCTAAGCTGCTACCTTTTCCTGCTTGGACAGAGGTTGAGATCAAATGATCACTGAAAAGCCACGGTCTGCCAGAGTAAAGGGGTCCTGGGTTGGAGTGAGGGGGTTAATGAAGAAGGGGAGAGGTGAACTGGGTAGTAAGGAGGAAAGGAGAAGGATGACAGTAGAAAGAAAATAAAGGGAGAGGGGAGAGTGCTGAAGCCAGCTGAGCTCTCAAATTAGGTGAAAGTTTCCCAAGGAGGGCTGATGCCTTGGCTGGAAACCAGGTGGGGCTGGAACGCCTGCAGTGAACCGCCTGCCTGGCCTCGTGGGACTGGTGGCTGCCTTCAAGTCACCTGATGCATCAAGTAGGTCAGAATAAAGATAGCCCAGAGATGCCCCCCGACTCCCGCCCCCTGACCTCCCCACTCCTGCCCAAGCTAGGCCAAGAGGTGAATCTCTGAGGCTGCTTGGAAAGGTCAACAGGAAACTCTCCGTAAGCCAGCAAAGCCCCCGGCCAAGAGTGGGCGTGTGTTCCCGAGTCCAAGTCCCCGCATCTGCGCCACACAGGGGTGAGGAGCCCACACCAGGCAGAGCTGGGCCTGGCAGTGCAGCTGGACCGCTGGGGCCCTGGGCTGTGGGCAGCTGCAGCAAGCCCGCATGAACATGCCAGGCAATGGCCCTGGGCTGGCGGGGAAGGGCACCCCCCAGAGTGGTTTGGAAGGCCAGCCCTGCTTCACTGATGGTGCAGCAGAAAAAGACATTAAGTGCTAGCAGCCAGCATGCATTTTTGAGATTTCACCTGAAGGAAGAAGGGGAAGATGGTGGAGATAAATCTGGGTGCCGGTGTGCTCCTGACCCCTCCCAGGGACTTTGGGTCCTGGAGCCAAAGGAGGGGGCACCCTGAAGAAGGAGGGGGCAGCTATGGGTGGGGAAGCAGCCAAGTTCAAGAGGAGAAAGGAATCAGGTCAGCTAACCAGCAATTCGGGGAGACAGAGATGTTGTCTACCTGCCAGCCCCATTCTGCCCCTTGATACACTTCATATGTGTGGCCTGAGACTCAGTTCAGATGTCACCTGTCCTCCACAAAGGCCACCATCTCCCATGCCTGGCACAGGCAACCCTCCTCTCACACCACCCCCTGACCCACTGCCTCACAGCCGTTTGAACCTGACTCTCTCCCCTATGAGACAGGGAATGCGGTGTGCAGGGCCTCGCGCCCATCCAATCCATCCTGAGCACAGAGCACAGTGTGTGACACCTTGCCGGGACTCAGGTTAAAGAGAGAGTGAGAGAGAGAAAAGAAACAGACCAAGAAAGGAAGAAAAGCAAGGTGAGAGAGAAAGAATGACAAATAGGAGGAGAAGCAAAGAGAAAGAAACATACCACATTCATTTGGGCTACCCTGAAAAATTACAGGATTTCAGTAACAGTTTTAAACCCCCATGATTCTTTATGGACATGCTGTTGCTTTCTCTGTCTCTCATTCTAAGAAGGAACACAAACTGTCTTTCAGAATCTCAGGTTTGCTACTTTCCTTTCATATATTCAGAGATGTCAGCCCTGGACAGGGACATTGGAAATACCTAGCAACACCTCAAGTTCAAAGACAAGGAAAGAGGTCGGGCGTGGTGGCTCATGCCTGTAATCCCAGCACTTTGGGAGGCCGAGGCAGGCAGACCACTTGAGGCCAGGAGTTTGAGACCAGCCTAGCCAATATGGCAAAACCCCATCTCTACTAAAATACAAAAATTAGCCGGGCACGGTGGCAAGCACCTGCAATCCCAGCTACTAGGGAGGCTGAGGCAGGAGAATCGCTTGAACCCGGGAGGCAGAGGTTGCAGTGAGCCACTGTACTCCAGCCTGGGCCACAGGGCAAGACTGTGTCTCAAAAGGACACAGCCAAAGTCCCCCGGTCAGAAAGTACCTAAAGATGATGGCCCTCATGGCAGGCCAGGGGCTACGACCCTGAAGAGTCCTTCCGGGCACCAGGGGAGCTCGGGGAGGCCCCTCAGCCCTTCTGAATCCCAAGCCAGGCCTCGCCTGAGCAGTCAGGGGTATGAACGCCTGAGCAACAAAGGCGATTTCCTGAAATGGCATCTGGCAGGGAGGAAAGCAGCCAGGTGCTCGCGCGCCACTCCACCAGGCAGCAGCATACCTTACACACGGAAATGTCACGCATCGCACTGACGCCAAGCTGTCGCCGTCTCCTGGTACTAAAAATGGTGCTGTGTTCCTGTCTTTGTTCCTTCCCCTCTCTACGAATAGAAATGTCTGTGAGCTCCTTAAGCCGCGGCCTCCCGTGGAGAGCCAGCGCCTGACGCCTGGGCCCAGGGAGAGGGCGTGGCCCTCGCCTGTGCCAATACTGTGCTGGGGGCTGCAGCAGAGCATAGCCGGGGTCTCGGGCATTGCCAGGAAAAGAGCTTTAATCCCCTTTGGAAAATCAACCTTCAGCGACGTCTGCATCACCAACATAAAACTCCCGGTGTGTGCGCTGCCCCAGTTGAGTGCCAATGACACCCGCCCCCCCAACATTTGATCCTAGCAGCTGCCCCAGGAGCAAGGCAGACCCAAAATGCAACCCCAAAGCCCAGACCCTGGGCCTACAGGAGGTGACGCGCGGCACGTGTGTGGCATCGCTGCTCCTACAGATAGCGTGCTGTTCCCTAGCTCTGCTTCCTGCCATCCCCTCTCTCAGGGTGCCCTGCCCAGCTGGGACTACACCCGTCATTTCAACCTGCCCAAGGCCCAGAAGCCAGGGGAACCGACAAAGTGTGTCCTCACCATGAAGTGGCTGGCTGTGCCGCAAGGAGACCCAGGATCACGGGTGACAACATTCCAGCCAGGGACTTCCAGGAGCAAAGCAAGAGAACCCCGCAAGGCTGAGGACCCAGACTGGGCTACTGGATGCAGCTGCTGAGAAGAACTGGGCTCATCAAGGAGGAAATACATATCTAAACTGGTGTTTTCTAAACTGCATCCTCTGGTGTTTTCTAGACTGTGTCCTGAAACAAATGTGTCCCAAGAGATGTCTAGAAGGATTCATAAATGGAAGTGGCCAAAGGCATGCCCAGGACCCCTCAAGCAGGGCAGGTTCTCAGAGCCTTGTACCCACCTGCCTGCAGCCTGAGTCTTCAAGACGGTACCCTAAGAAGAAGCTGCTCCCTTCAACTAAATTACCGGGCCGTCTCCTGACCACAGAGCAGGAGAGCATCATTCGTACACTGTGGATCAATAACTTCAATGTAAAAAAAAAAAGAAGAAGAAGAAGAAGAAAAAGCCCCTGTCCCTAAATGAAAAAGCAAAAGACATCGCAATATAATAAATCTAATACTCTCCTCCTCACAGACCCCTGGGGCTCAGTTAATTGGAGCGATGTTCTCAGGATCTGCACTGATTCGACCCTCACAGCAGGGGGCCATTTCTCCTACCTACCCCCTCTTCACCCTTTGCCCAGACATCTTGTCTTGGGGCCTGGGAGCTCACAGGGCCCCCCACCCCACTCACTCCCAACTCCACAGTTAAGACTGCTTCAGGCCAGGTGCTGTGGCTCATGCCTGTAATCCCAGCACTTTGCGAGGCCGAGGAGGGTGGATCACCTGAGGTCAGGAGTTTGAGACCAGCCTGACCAACATGGTGAAACTCCATCTCTACTAAAAATACAAAAATAGTCAGGCGTGCTGGCAGGTGCCTCTAATCCCTGCTACTCGGGAGGCTGAGGCAGGAGAATCGTTTTAACCCAGGAGGCGGAGGTTGCAGTGAGCAGAGATCGCGCCACTGCACTCCAGTCTGGGCGCGACAGAGCGAGATTCTGTCTCAAAAAAAAAACAACAAAAAAAAGACTGCATCAAGAATCACCTCCTCCTGGAAGCTTTTATGACTGTCACCACTTACAAGTGGAGTAAGGTGTCTCTCCTTATTTTCCCACCACAGCTTCTCTATAGCCTGCTTCCAGCATGGATAAGAACAATGAGGATGACAAAAGTAATAGTAACAGTCATAACAATAAAGCCTGTCATGCATTCAGAATGGGCTATATTACTGGGACTATATAAGTGCTTTACAAGTAATAAAATTTTATTAATTTCATTTGATCCTAATAAGTACTTTCTAAGCTTCGATGCACTATGATCATTTTACAAACGAATAAACTGAGGTTAGGAATGTTAACTTGCCCAAGGCTATAGATGTCTGAGGGCAGAGCTGAGAGGCAAACTCAGAAATGACCGATTCCAAAACGGATGTGCCTGATCCCAAGGTCACTGCCCCTCAGTGGAGCAGACAACACAGTAACTGATGTAAGTGTCCCCCTCAAGGCCGGGAACCTCACAGTCATTATCATTCACTTCACAACCACCCTGCAAGTTGGGTGGCACTGCCCCCACTGTGCAGACAAAGAAAATAAAGCAGCAGTTCCCAACCATTTTGGCACCAGGGACCAGTTTCGTGGAAGACAATTTTTCCATAGACTGGGGCTGGGGGGGAAACTGATGGTTTGGGGATGAAACTGTTCCCCCCTCAGATCTTCGGGCATTAGATTCTCATAAGGAGCATGCAACCTAGATCCCTTGTATGCACAGTTCACAATGGTGCTTGTGCCCCTATGACAATCTCATGCCACTGCTAATCTGACAGGAGGCAGAGCTCAGACAGTAATGCTCGCTGGCCCGCTGCTCACCTCCTGCTGTGTGGTCCCCTTCCTAACAGGCAACAGCCCAGTACCAGTTGGGGACCCTTGAATAAAGCACAGCAGTTCAGTCAGCTGCCTGTGGCCAGAAAGCAAGAAAACAATAGTCAAGATTGCAGTTTGTATCCATCTACTACAGAAGTGTATGCCCTTTCTATGACAGCACACTGCTACCGACTCCTCTGACCACAAACCTCTTCAGGAAAAGAATCTAACATACAAAACAAGCCTGAAGAGCAACATGGTTCCCTACAACTGTTTGACAAGGAGAAATTAGAAAGAAACTCAAATGTTGAGCAAGAGGAACAATCAGAGAAATGACATGACAGCATGATAGTGGAACACTGTGCACCGCAAGAGATGGTTTGGGTGTAAAGTGCAGAGTAACAAGAGAAAAATCTCACGTTAAATTAAAAAGCAGATGCAGGGCCAGGTACAGTGGCTCACATCTGTAATCCCAGGGCTTTGGGCAGCTTGAGCCCAAGCGTTTGAGGCTTCAATGAGCTATGATCTTGTCATTGCACTCCAGTCTGGGCGACAGAACGAGACACTATCTCTTAGAGGAAAAAAAAAAAAGCAGAACACAGACATTTACATGTGACACGATTCCAACTAAAGAAAAAAATGCACAGAAGAAAAGCTAGAAGGAGATATTAACTGCAATCGTATCTATGCGCTGGGATTAACTACAAGGAGATATTAATTGCAATTGTGTCTGTGTGGTGGGACTAACTAGAAGGAGATATTAATTGCAATCATATCTGTGTGTTGTTACTAACTAGAAGGAGATATTACTTGCAATCATATCTGTGTGGTGGGACTAACTAGGAGGAGATATTAATTGCAATCGTATCTATGTGTTGGGACTAACTAGAAAGAGCTATTAGGCCGGGCGCGGTGGCTCACGCTTGTAATCCCAGCACTTTGGGAGGCTGAGGCAGGCGGATCACGAGGTCAGGAGATTGAGACCACGGTGAAACCCCGTCTCTACTAAAAATACAAAAAAAATTAGCCGGGCGTGGTGGCGGGCGCCTGTAGTCCCAGCTACTCGGAGAGGCTGAGGCAGGAGAATGGCGTGAACCCAGGAGGCAGAGCTTGCAGTGAGCCGACATCACGCCACTGCACTCCAGCCTGGGCAACAGAGCAAGACTCCGTCTCAAAAAAAAAAAAAAGAGCTATTAATCACAATCGTATCTGTGTGTTGGAATTAACTAGGAGATATTAATTGCAATCGTATCTGTGTGTTGGGATTAACTAGGAGATATTAACTGCAATCATATCTATGTATTGGGACTAACTAGGAGGAGATATTAATTGCAATCGTATCTATGTGGTGGGATTAACTAGGAAGAGATATTAATTGCAATTGTATCTATGTATTGGGACTAACAAGGAGATATTAATTGCAATCGTATCTATGTGGTGTGATTAACTAGAAGCAGATATTAATTGCAATTGTATCTGTGTGGTGGGACTAACTAGAAGGAGATATTAATTGCAATCGCATCTGTGTGGTGGGACTGACTAGGAGATATTAATTGCAATCAGATATCTATGTATTCGGACTAACTAGAAGGAGATATTAATTGCAATCAAATATCTATGTATTGGGACTAACTAGGAGGAGATATTAATTGCAATCGTATCTATGTGGTGGGATGAACTAGGAGATATTAATTGCAATTGTATCTATGTGAGTCCTTTGTTTTCCGTCTTTCTAACTTTATTTTCTGAATTTCTATAAAGAAGATGTACTACTTTTAGCATTTTTAAAAGTTTTTATTTATTTATTTATTTTTTAAGAAACTGGCTATTACCAGCTAAGACTGGTCTTACCTTATTTTAATCTTTGGAATGGACACCACTCTGAGTTCTGATTAAGGATAATTCAAGCCATTCCAATGTCCAAATTGTCTCTATTGACTTTTTTTTAGGAGAATAATTACATTTTATACTAAACTTATTTGCAGTCCAAATGCAGCTTAAAGCCTTGTTTTGATTACTTGTTTAGGGAAAGAGTAACATTAGAAAATGTCTAAGAATCACATTTGCATGATGGGTGATCAGGCAGGGAATTACAGTTGGGGGAAAAATAAAATAAAATAAAACCCTGAATATTCAGCAGCGTGTATTGAATCTAAGCCTACTCTTACATTCACATTTATATCCAACAAATTTTCTTTCTCTGCTTCATGCAATTTCCTGTGTCTTTAAAGGCAAAAGGCACATTTGGCAAATGAAGCCACTGCAGGGAACTGTGCTTCGGGTAACTGCTAAATTGGAGTTTAAGTGCTTTGTCTGATCTTACTTAGCAACTGCTCTGGGAACTTGCCTCAGAAGGTTTCTCCTTTCTCCCACCAAGTCAGCTGGCATCTTCCCAGTCATGGGGTCATTTTCAAGAAGACACACCAGGGCTCTGTGTCAACAGAAGCCAGCACAGAGAATCCTGATGTTCAAGGTCAGCAAGACATCAAGGGCGATCTGCACCCTCTTCCCACTGTGACTTCCTCTTGGGGTTCAGCCTGTCCTGGCACAGGCATTATCCCTGGACGTTTTATTAACCACCAAGCATGGCCGATGCTTTGGGTCACTGTTGTTTGATTAAACACCAGCAACCGAATAGAGAATTACAAAGTCAACAGCAATTCCTATACCTAAAGTATTTTTTTTTCTTTTATCAGTTCCCCAATTACTATCTGTCAAAAGGAAATACCTGGCTTCAAGGTAAAGTGAGAGAATACAGATAAATTAAAAAAAGAAAAACAAAACATAGAAAATCTCACTACCCAGAGAAAGCCACTGTTGGTTCCTATCAGAGGTGGCGAACTGGTGATTCACGCACGTTAAAACATCTAATTCGTTGCCAACATTTAAAAATAAGAGGTTTTAACATTGAAATCCAGATTTTCATCACAAAAAAACAACAGCAATGACAAACAAACCTGGAAGATGAGGGAACACAGAGTCTAAAACCCTGCATGGTGACAGAGGGTTGGCACCGAGAAGAAGCCACCCGGAGTCATTTCCCAGCTGGGCTCTGCAGCCCCCAAGGGGTGCTACATCTGGGCTAGATCTTTCCACTTCTTCTCCTATGCTAATATATACATTTTAATTATAATTTTTAAAAATGAGCCTAAACTAGCCATTCTCTTTTGTTACCTGCTTCTCCCTCCCCTATTCTGGCATATATAATAAATAGCTTTCCAAGCTGACATACTAGATCTACATCACCGGCCAGGCACGGTGGCTCGGGCCCTGTAATCCCAGCACTTTGAGAGACCGAGGCAGGCGGATCACTTGAGGTCACAAGTTCAAGACCAGCCTGGCCAACATGGCAAAACCCCATCTCTACTAAAAATACAAAAATTAGCTGGGCATGGTAGCACGCACCTGTAATCCCAGCTACACAGGTAGCCGAGGCACAAGAATCGCTTGAACCTGGGAGGCGGAGGCTGCAGTGAGCCGAGATTGAGCCATTACACTCCAGCCTGGGTGACAGAGTGAGATTCTGTCTCAAAAAAAATAAATAATTTAAAAAAATTGAGATACAATTCACATACCATAAAATTCACCTTAAAAAGAATTTTAAAAATTAGATCTACATCACCATTTTTAATGGCTACGTAACACATATCTATCCTTCCTGGCATTTCTATAATGAGTATTACTTGGGGAGGCACATTACATTTCTATTCCTCCAGATGTTCCCGTCATCTTCCTGCAGGGCTCCTCCCTGCGAGAGGATTATACTTTCCGGCTCATTATCTTCAGGCCTGACCATGTGTTTTGAGGGAGTGACATGTGTCACTTCTGAGCAGAAGCTTTCAGGATCGGAGCAAGGCCTGCCACTGTCTCTTATCCCCCTGCCAGGAGAGCTGCATGCCCCGGCTAAGGGCTTGCTTCTTCCTGGATCCTGGCATAGAGACAGCATGAGCACAGCCACAGCTGACCCACGACGGATGTGTGGCATGAGCGGGAAACAGACGAATAACAAACTTACTGTTGTAAGCTGCCAAGGTTTGAGGACTGTTTGTCACAACAGTATAACCTAGCCCAAGCTACCTGATACACCAAAGTATTAAAACAGTACTGTATTTTTTTTTCTTTAAAATAAGATAACTAAAAAACTAAATATTTTTTTCTCCCAGTAAGCCTTTAGTACTCCTATAAAATAATTTTAAAAGGTCTCTGGCCAATGCCCAAGGCCTGTCCCTGAAGGTCTTGGCAGGCTGTGTCTGGGTGATGGTTCTGTCTGCCTGCAAGAGAGCCCAGGTTAGCCCTGCAGAAAACACACCAAGTTTTGTGGCTAGGACAGAAATGGTTATTTGTGTCAACAGTGCCCAAGAGTAGAAGAAAGCAGCATGAAAAAACATGTAGCTCTCAGCACAAGATGCTCACAATAGGAGAAGAATTCAGAGAGGAATTCAGAAATGAATTCCTGGCTGGGGAAGAGCAGACCCTGGCCACCCAAATCATCTGTGCAAACTCCGGGACACACTCTCTTTGAGTAGAACCAGCCCAGGCTGCCCTGGGATTTAAACTAGATACGTCTGTCTGTCCGTGTTGGATATTTTCTCCTTGTCTCTATCTGCCTCTTCTCTACTTCCCACCCTGCCTCTGTTTTCTATTCCCTTTCTCTTTTTTTTTTTTTTTTTTAAACTCTGGTCAGTTGAGTAGTGTGGACTTCACCAAACTGAATCAGTGTGCAATGGAATTACGTGTGCAGCCAGGGCTCCTGGGCCTCCTTCTAAGATCTGTGCTCCTGTGACTAAGTGATAAATACATGGGCATCATCCAGAGACCAGAGGCTTCAGGGGCACTCTGACCTTATGGCATCTGTTGAGCTAACGATTATCCACAGTTTCAATTTGCTTAACCCGCCACATCCACATTGCCATCCTGGTTTCTTAGCATATGCGGGGGTGATCCAGCTTTCTGCTCTCTCCTGACCCCTCACTTTCATCCTGAGCACTGAAAACCTGAGTGACCCGCATCACCCATGCTGTACCATATCCCCAGACGACAACCACAACTGGCACCTCCAAGAGCACGGATCGGTCTCACCCGATTTTGCATTTAGATTAATGCAATCACCTGGGTGTGTTTTGTTTGTATCTTTTTGTACCTAGTTTCTTTCAGTCAACATTGTTTATGAGATCCAGCCACACTGTTGCCTGTAGTTACAGATCTTTAATCTCCTTGCAGCACAAGGTTCCACTGTGTGAATGTACCCCAATTTATTTATCCATTTGTCTATGGACGGGCATGTTAGGGTTATCCTGCATTTATTGATGTGGTTGATTAGTATTAATTTTCTCCTCACTATAGACTGTAATTCCATGATGACAAGAAACTAGTCTACTCTCTCATTACAGTAATCTAATCCTTAACACAGTGCCTGATCCATAATAACTGAGGGAGGGAAGGGATAGAGAGGGGAGAGATGGAGGAGAAGATACTGTTACAGGTATCCCCCCAGATAGAACTCCACTTGGAACAACAAGGTCTATTTCAACAATCAAAGTAAATAATAGCCCGATTCCTGCTTGCTTTATAAGCTACTTCTCTCCTGCATATTTCACATTTAATTAAGCCCCTAGGCTCTTAAGCTATTTCTGCCTCTTACTGCTAATAAAGATTTTTAGATGTTATTAGTAATAATTTGCAGGTACCAGCAGTCTCCAGCTCTCTCAAAGCAGTTGCTTACCACGGTTCTAGTTGCCCAAGGAAGGGCCCTAAGACAGAATATTATCAACTCCATGTTATCAGCACATTCAAGAGACAAAACCTCTCTGTTCAATTATCTCTTCAATTTTCCATATAAAGTATGCAGTGGAAGAGAAAAGAAACAGCAAAATCAAA
Organism: Nomascus leucogenys; assembly: GCF_006542625.1. Lineage (NCBI taxonomy): Eukaryota > Metazoa > Chordata > Mammalia > Primates > Hylobatidae > Nomascus > Nomascus leucogenys. The sequence goes on from NC_044398.1 coordinate 90,724,486, forward strand.
ACTCTTATGCAAGAAAAAGAACAGAAACTGACCATGCGGCCTCCTGGTCAAAGACTCCGGTCTTGGGCAATGGCCACACCCTAGACGGACCCACACTCTGCTCTTGAAGGACTCTTCATTTTACCTGTGATAGAGGTTGACAAGAGAAAGTCGCTGCACTGCTACCTGGGAACAGAAATTGGCTTCTGAAATCTGAAAAGTACAAAGCCATCCTCTTAAAACATTTCTGATCACGCCTCTGAGGCTCTAACGTGGACATGTGCAAAGCTAAGGCTGCCAGTAGCCCTGATTCCCTCTGGCCAACCAGCTCAGAATATGCTTAGAACTTCACTTCATGGACCTCACACTCTCTGCTGAGAAAGAGGACTATCCCCAACACCAGGCCCCTTGTCCACCTCAACAGTATCACCTTTTGGCCACATGCCCTGACATGCGCTCTTCTTACAAAAACTTGTAGGCTGGGCGCAGTAGCTCACACCTGTAATCCCAACATTTTGGGAAGCCAAGGCAGGTGGATCACTTCAGGTCAGGAATTCAAGACCAGCCTGGCCAACATAGCGAAACCCCATCTGTATTAAAAATACAAAAACTACCAGGCTTGGTAGTGCGTGCCTGTAACCCCAGCTATCCAGGAGGCTGAGACAGGAGAATTGTTTGAACCTGGGAGGCAGAGGTTGCAGTTAGCCAAGATGGCACCACTGCACTCCAGCCTGGGCGACAGAGCCAGACTCCATCTTGAGAAGAAGAAAAAAAGCATGTCCCAAATGCACTTGGCACCTGTTACCCCAGCCTTGGTTCCAAAGGTTTCACATTTTGATACAGTTATCTGCCTGTCCCTCTGTGCTCGTAGGGTTTGCCTAAGCCCCAAAGCCCTGAGCTGGAGGGGAGGCTCTGAGCTGAGTGATGCCAGCTGCAGCTTCCTCATCTGGAAGTGATGCTGCTGCTCATGCCCGATGTCCATCCCGAGGTTGATGGGAGGCAGTGGGTAGAGATGGTCTGTGAGCCATCAGGCAGCTGTTCAGACATCAGCTCTTATGATCTACGTTTTTGGGATGAATGTTTTCCCAGGGCCTGCGGCATGGGAATAATGACTATTTTATTTCTGTGTTTTAAAAAAAAAAACAACCCCATGCACTGGCAAGTAAATGCTTCTCCTGGCTTTAGCGAGCCAAGGGTCCATCTTTGGAACTTGCGTTGTGCCTGTAGCATGAAGGCTTGGTATCACCTTGTATTCACCTGAACTGTTGCATGACACTATGAAGCTGGGTTTTTGTGTGTGTTTTTGCTTCTTCCTGAGCTGGGCTTTGAGAAGCCTGAGTCTTATAATGAAGTAGACAGGGTGGGGCTGTTCCTTTAAGCTTCAGATGTTTCTTTCCCACCTGTTCCAGATACAGAAATCCATTTCCAGTCCAACCTTTAAAGCCTATCTCCGTACACCACCGGCAGCCTCATCCCGAGAGACTGTGAATCCCAGCTCCATGCCAGGCTTCACGAGAGTGAAATTGTCAGACTGCTCTGTCGGGGGTTGAAGGAAGCAGCTGAGCTGGCGGCCATGTGGAGGCCTCTTCTCAGGGGCTGGGAGAGAGAGGTGTGTGAAAAAGTGTGTAGTTTGCTGACTGGGTTCTCGGGAAGTCCCTGAGGATGGTATTATGACCTTGAGAGCACGGGACAGTGGAGATGGGATGAGGAATCTCAACTCTGCTGCTGGACTGACTTGGCCCAGACAACAGGAGGCAGGTGTTGGGGCAAGGAGCCCAAGGAAGACGTGGAGGGAAGCAAAGTTCAAGCACCTCACTTGCCAGAAGAAGCCGAAAGGGAAACAAGCTGCTTTTTGCAGCAGGGGATTTGGAAGAAGTTACTTGCTAGACTCTCGAAGTAACAGTTATGTTACCAAGTCTGCCCCTACCCCGCCTAATTTTGCATTAATTAAAAACAGCAGGGGAAACAGATACACAAGGGCTGTGGTAACAGCAAGCATGGCTCTTTATTGAGCCTTTCATATTACAGCTCTGATTCCTCTCCACCACCTCATGAGGGGAGGTATTTTCTTCTCTGCAGATGGGTAACCTGAGGCCCAACAGGTGCAATAACCTTCCCAAGCTCACACAGCCATTGAGTGGCAGAGGAAGCTGCAAACCTAGGTCTAGACAGCCTGCCAGCTGTATGTTTTTAAGGAGAAAAATGCTGCCTCTTTCTTAAATGAGTTTCCCTAAGAAAGGAGAGAGAAGGTGAAATACTGACGGTGACAATGTTAGATGATGGTGAGGATGATATGGATGATAGGTGATGATAGGCTGATGATGATGGTGATGGATGGTTGATGATGGTGACAGTTGACAATGGTGATGGATGGATGATGATTGTGATGGGTGGTTGATGATGGTGATGGATGGCCGATGATGGTAATGGATGGCTGATGATGGTGACAGATGGCTGGTGATGGCAATGAATGGTTGATAATGGTGATGGATGGTTGGTGATGATGATGATAACTGGTGATGATGGTGATGATGATAATAATGGTGATGTTTCTGATTGAGCAGGAAGGAGGAGGGGAACTAATGATGACAATGGTGATCATGGTTGATGACAGCAGTGGCAGCAGCTATGATGTTTCCTAAGCACTACCCATGTGTCAGACATTGTGTCAAGTTCCCTCCATTCTTTACCTCCTTAAATCTAACAGCACTCTGATAGGAAAATTCTAGTTATGGCTGCACTTACAGAGTAAGAGGTCAGTGTTTTCCTTGAACACCCTATATGTGTTAAGGAAAATCAAATCAAGAAGGATCTAGGAATATTTCCACCGTTCACAACACAGCTGGCTTTTAAGTATTCATGGTCAGGGGCCTGGCAGAGCCTGTGGAACTAAAGCCCCATTTGGTCTCCAAACCTCCTTTGAGACCTTGGTTTTTACTCTCTCCCTGGCTAAACCTTTGTCTGGACTTGTTAAAGGGCAGAGCGGCCTACTCTGAATTTCCACCTCCTTGGCTCTTAGGAGTAGCCTCCATTACTTTTGGCTTCTAGCTCTTAGCATGAAGAATAAAGCAGTGGCTGCTGGCTTGGCTTCTCAGTCTGTGTTTTCAACACCTTGGGTTTCAAAAGATTGTGGATCCGAGTGCAAAGCCCAGCTCTATTATTTCCCAGCTATGACCTTAGGCAAGGCACTTAACCTTCCTATGCCGTAGTTTCCTTATCTGTAAAATGCAGCTACTGACCACCTCATGTCTTGGACTGGCATGAGGATTAAGTGAGGTACTGTAGAAGAAAAAGTATTCTGCACAGTACCTGGTACACAGGACTTAACAGATATTATCTCATCTGTGTTCCCATCTTGCTGTCAAACTGCAGAGGAGACAAGAAGGTGGTGCTCTCAGCAGCGCTGGTGGCTCCCTCCTTCCCTTGCTCATCAATTCCCCCAGGGCGGGCATGGGGCCTCGTGGGCGAGACTATCAGTGTGCACCCTGAAGCATGAGCTTGGTGACTCCTACTCAGGCACTGGGGTCAGCAGACATGTGGTATGGCCTAGACCACTGAGAGTCAAAGACAGTCACTTCCAGGATGGCTGACAGCCTCAGAAGAAACAGGGGCCTTTCCCCTGGGGGCAGCATGGACATTTCCAAGACCATGCAAGCCTGGAGCTGCAACCCGCCACCCCTGCCACCACAGCCTGGGTGTGAACACAGACAACACAGAGCAACGCAAATAGACAGAAAGATGGGGGAGTTGAGTCTGATGACATTGAGCCCCTAACTTTCAAGCTGTACCCTTGGTCTTTTCCATCAGGCAAGTCAATGAATGTCATCTGCTTCCTGTCAATCTGACCTGGGTTTCCTCCTCCTGCAACCAAGAGCATGCAAGTGTCAATGGGGAATGAGTGTCTTGGTGAGAAGAATGAGGTGGTCAGCTAGTCTCCCACACTGTCCCCATTGGAGGAGCCCTGCCTTAAATAGGAACAGGAATCACATTACAGGGGCAGGCCAGGTCCTGCTGAGGAGATGGCTGCATCCAGAGGATGCTGTCATGGAAGTATCTGGGCAGGCACAGATTCAATCCCTACCACCAGCCTCGGACCAAGATGCAGCTCCTCACATAAACCTGCCTACAAAGAAACAAGCACAAGGACAGGGAGAAACATGGGAACTAAACAATGCTTACACTGTTTACTACAGACCAGGGTTTCTCAATGGTGGTGCTGTAGAAATTTTGGGATAGGTTATTCTCTGTTGTGGACGGATGTCCTGTGCACTGTAGGATGTTGAGCAGCACCCCCGGCCCTGCCCACTAGATGCCAGCAGCCCTTTCTTTCCACCCAGTCTAGCAAGGGAGGCATCAGACAGGTTTAGGCAGATGGATAACTGCTGCTCCTGGCAAGGACAGAAAGCTTCGTGGAGAAGGGGACTTCTGAGCTGACTGTGCAGGAGATTACAAGACGGGAACTGACACCAGGCATGTGAAGAAAACTTGGAAACGTGGCCAGGTGCAGTGGCTCACGCCTGTAACCCCAGCACTTTGGGAGGCCAAGGTGGGTGGATCACCTGAGGTTAGGAGGTCGAGACCAGCCTGGCCAACACGGCAAAACCCCGTCTCTACTAAAAATACAAAAATTAGCCGGGCATGGTGGCAGGCACCTGTAATCCCAGCTACTCAGAAGGCTGAGGTAGGAGAATCACTTGAATCCGGGAGGTGGAGGTTGCAGTGAGCCAAGATCGTGCCACTGCACTCCAGCCTGGGCAACAGAGTGAGACTCCAGCTCAAAAAAAAAGAAAAGAAAGAAAAGAGAAGAGAGAGAAGAGAAGAGAAGAGAAGAGAAGAGAAGAGAAGAGAAGAGAAGAGAAGAGAAAACCCAGAAACACAGAGGGACAGAAACTGGTGCAGATGACCACACCATGCCCAGAAACCCTAAGACCACAGCCAGACTGAACAGGTCCCTTTCTCCTTCTCACCCACTCCACTAGAAAAACAGCTTTCTAACAGAAATAAATAAATACAATCCTCACTGTCAACGTGAACGTCCTACATCTGATGTGTGTTGTGGCTCCAGACTGTTTTCTGTCCTGATCAGGTTAATCTGGAGGAAGGACGCTGGCATACGGTTTTGCAGCAATTGATGAAAAGTGGTATTTAGAGTTATGGCTGTCATAAGTATGAAATATCACCAGCCAATTAACATCAATTTTAAATCTGTACTACAACAATAATTGGTCATTAAAAGTTCCGGGTGAATACTATCAGGAGTGACTCGGTAGTCATGTCAGGGAAGCACTTTCCCGACACGTGGGAATCCTCCAATGTAAGACAAATCCCACGTGCGTTTGCATGTGGTTCCCAGAGAAAAATGTGCCCTGCCGCTTTATCTATTCCCTTCCCCTTCCCAGGAGCTAAGAGACTCAATGCTGCGGCCAAAGACAGACAGTGTGGAATACCAAGAAGCCATCCAATTACCGCAGGCAGAGAAAGCTCGCTCGCTGTCGGCGTACGGTGCTTCTCTTCCCAGGGCTCAAGGAAAACAGGAAGAGGCAGGGAATTATGGATTTCCTCTCCACATCAAGGACTAAGGGGGGACAAAGAGAAAGAAGGAAAGGGAAACGGGAAGGGAAAGGGTGAGGAGGGTGAGGAGACAAGAAGTGGGAGGAAGGAAAGAGAGAACACAGAACAGGAGAAAGGCAAGAAGAGGAGGAAGAGAAGCGGGAAATGACAGGGAAAAGGAATGACGAGGAGGAGGGAAAAGGAATGCGAAGGAGGAGGAAAGAGGAAGAGGAAAGAGCGAAACAGAAAGACAAAAGGAAAAGACCAGGGGAGGGATATAGAGTGTGCAAAGCGGAAGCAAAGAGAAGGAAGGAAAGGAGAATCACCCACCCCTTCTGACCTACTAGCTCGTCTCCCTCCCCAATGTGCCAGAGGAATGTCCTCATTGCCCCTGGCCCTCACAGACAGATGCTGGGAGACCAGGTGAGCCAGACAGCCTGAAACAAGGAAAGACACCTGGGCAGAGGCGGCTTCCACGGAACCTCACTTCTGGAACCAGGGCCTTCTAGACGCTGAACACAGGAAGCCCAGTGCGCCAAGAGGTACACACAGCCTGGGCTACACATAAGAAACACAAAGCATTTTCACTGCAGACTAGCCTGAGGGAAATGCAAGTTTCATAAACAGTAAGATACGGATGGATTATGGAGTAGAATGCAAACTGCCCCGACTGTCTCATGGAATGGCAGGCTCCCAAGAAGGGCTGTGCCTGAAGTGGCTAGCATCCTGGCTGCGCCTGGGAGGCCCTTCCCCTTACTCAAGCGTATCTCACTGAGCGCAGTGCCTGGCATGCACCAGGGGCTCCATAAATGTTCAGTTTTATTTTACTTTTAATTGGCACATAATAATTATACACAGTTATGGGGTTATGTTTCTCCCCTCCAAATCATGTTGCAATGTGACCCCTGAGGCTGGAGGTGGGCCTAGTGGAAGGTGTCTGGGGCATGGGGCAGATGCCTCATGAATGGCTTGGTGCCCTGCCCATGAGAATGAGTGAGTTCTTGTTCTGTTAGTTCATGTGAGGGCTGGTAGTTGGGATAGAGTAACACCTCCTCCTCTCTCTTGCTCCTTCTCTTGCCATATGACACGCCTGCTCCCCCTGCACCTCCCGCCATGACTAAAAGCCTCCAAGGCCTCCCCAGAAGCCAAGCAGATGCTGTCACCATGCTTCTTGTACAGCCTGCAGAACTGGGAGCCAAAGAAACCTCTTCTCTTTATCAATTACCCAGCGTCAGGTGTTCCTTCACAGCCACCCAAAATAAACGAACTCAGGGGGTTTTGCTACATGTATCCGTTTTTGTAATCAAATCAGGGTAATGAGCAGATCCATCACCTCAAATACTTCTCATTTCTGTGTGGTAGAAACATTCAGAATCCTCTCTTCTAGCTCTTTTGAAATATACGTCATTGTTAACCATAGTCACCCTGCTGCACAGTGGATCACCAGAACTTCTTCCTCCTGTCTAAATGTGACTCTGCAATGACCAATGAGTGACTGGGCGGTGCCCCCAGCCAAGCCCCTGGGCTTTGCTTGCGTCTATGCTAAGTGCACTTGAGCGGCAGTTTAACAAAAGCTGAGAGAGACTCAGCGTTTAAGGAGGAGGGCCCATGAGCAGTCTCTGGGGTCAGAAACTGAACAGAGCACAGCCTGCCCAGTTCTGGGTTCCTTACCTCCCACAGGCTGATGCAAAGGGGCTGTAGTTGTCTTTTTCAAACCAGAGTACAAGCCAGGCGGCCATCCTCAGAGCCTGTTTAACTGAGGCAAATACATGTGTCCGACAGTACGGCCCTGGCCACATTCAGAAGAAGGCCCCTGCTCTACCAGTGCTCCCAGGACGGGCTATACAGGGAAGAGGTCCTGTCATTTCTTCCCAACAAAATGATCTCCCCAGGGGAGATGGGGTTTAAGAGGCATCCCTTTCCAACACCCCTAAAAATGAATATAACTATTTTGGGTGTAGAAGAGAGTGGGCATTCCCCGCCTGGGTTGCGGAGCACAGGGAGTGTGTGGTGTGGCAGTTCAGGGCAGGTGCCATCTGTTCGCCATGGAGACCTGCTGGGGAGGAGAGTCCATCTACCTGTCAGCCCTGACCAAGTCCACTCACCAGGCCTCACTTCCTCCCCTGGATGTGGGAGGTAACATCCTAGACCAGCCCCGATCATCAGGTGGGATAGAAGTTCTGATGGAGGCAGACGCTGGGCCTGGCATAGTGCAGGACCCCAAGACATCAATACCAACCTTCCTGTGAGGAGACCTTCATGGGTGGATTAATTCATCTTAGAAAGTTTTTTAAGTTTATACTCTGTTCAGGCAGGAGGTGAGGGCAAATGGACAACCTGTCCTTGCTGTGTAATTACAAGGCCTCATCCAAACACATTAGAGATGCTGTGTGTGAGTATGAAACTCAATGGCGCCAGAAGGAGCTGCTGAGTGCATCTTGATCGAGACTCCAAGGCAGTCCTGCCGAGTGGGCAGCAAGGCCATCTCAGCCATTACTGGGGTCCTGCCCCCTCCCCGGCCTTCAGGACAGTGTGACGCTTGTGCAGCACTTATACCTTGCAGAAATGACCTCCAACCTGCAGACAGTGGCCCACTCACTGCCAGTTTGTGGTTCCTGGTTTTCTGCTCCCAGGGCACACAGGCAAGCTGGAATTTTTGCCCAGACTTGGAGCCTTGCCTCCCTGGGAGGTCTCTCTTGTTCTGGGACCTGCCATGGAGCCCTTAGCCCCTTCCTGTCTCCTCAAAGGAGTCTCTCTAAAAAGACAACCAGCCAGGGGCAGTGGCTCACGCCTACAATTCCAGCACTTTGGGAGGTTGAGGCAGGTGATCATTTGAGGTCAGGAGTTCAAGACCAGCCTGGCCAACATGGTGAAACCCCATCTCTACTAAAAATACAAAAATTAGCCAGGCGTGCTGGTGGGCACATGTAATCCCAGCTACTCAGGAGGCTCACGTGGGAGAATTGCTTGAACCCTGGGGCGGAGGGTGCAGTGAGCCAAGAGTGTGCCACTCCACTCCAGCCTGAGAGAGACTCTGTCTCTAAATACAAACAACAAATAAACAAACAAAACCATCCCAAGCTTTTGAAAAACAATGACCAGGCAGAAAAATGTCTTTGTAGGACTTCTCCTTTTACCCGAAATCTCCCTTCAGGTGAGAGAACAGAAAAGACCAGCTGGCTACAACCAGAGAACCTGGAAAAGGAAAGCGACCAGGGGAATCACAGATCAGTATCTTAGCAAGTTTCTCTTCTTCAGGTTTTTGTTTCTGTGACGTTGGAGGTGAAGATGGGATATAGAGACCACACAGACAAGGTCCCAGTTCAGCCACCGTTCATATGACTTGGTGAAAAGAGGATGATTTCCAAACACCACTCTTACTTTTTTACTTGTACTTTTAGAGTCGAGGTCTTGCTGTCACCCAGGCTGGAGTGCAGCGGTGTGATCACAGCTCACTGCAGTCTCCATCTCCTGGGCTCAAGCAATTCTCTTACCTCAGTCTGCTGAGTAGCTGTGTTTAAAGGCACAGGCCACCACACCTGGCTCAAACACCCCTCTTACTTTTTAATACAGTCAGCTCTCTGTATCAGTGGGTTCTGCATCCACAGATTCAACCGACCACAGATTACAAATACTCAAAAAAGTGCATCTCTACAGACTTTTGATCTTGTCATTATTCCCTAAGCAATACCAGGTAACAACTATTTACATGGTATTTGCATTGTACTCGGTACTGGAAGTAAACTAGAGATGACTTAGCGTCTACAGGAGGATGCACTTAGGTTATATGCAAATACTATGCCATTTTATATGAGGGACTTGAGCACCCTCAGATTTGGGCATCCATGGGGGGTCCCGGAACCGATTCCCCGCAGATAGCAAGGGATGACTGTATGGTAATTTACATGCCACCTCATTTAGAACGATGGACACCACCATTTAGGAGCGGTAAGTGAGTAAGGCCACTCTCAGCAAGGCGGCTCTGAAAGCCACAGGCTGATGCAGGAAGTGGGAGCAGGGCACCTGGCGTGCGGACCGTCCAGCGCCTGCATATACTCAACATGCTGCCCACCTCCAAGACGACTCAACGGGAGAGAGGATGAACAAGCTGTCTCCTCTGCATAGCAGTGCACCACTGAACACTCGCATCACTTCGTTGCTTCCGAGGTGCCATTGTCTCGAGGGCCCTGTCACTTCTCACAGAGCCACTCCTCTGTGTTCACACCTCAGCTTCCTTCTCTTCGGTATCCTTCCTGCTGTCTCCACCTCACCTGGCTCCCTTCTCTGCACCCTCAGGCCTCCTCTGAGAGATCACTGCACCCTGGTTGCCATTCAGTAAGTCAGGACCCTGTTATCCGCTCCCATATCCACCCGGTACCCCACCCTCTGCCACCTGTCTCTTCCCCAGCCCTTTCATTTCCAAGAAGGACACTTACTAATGCTAAGGTATTCTGCCTGCAGTTAGGGGATCCCACTGCCACATCAGCAAGAGAGACCTGGCTATGCCCTTCACTGTTTTTATCTCCCGTTTTGAGACATTCCCCACACTTGTAATGATTATTTCACATTCCCCTTCTCCATTAGAACTTAGCTAATGAGATGAACCTTGCCCAGGCCCAACACTCCCTTCCCAACCAAAACCAAATACTCAGTGACAACTGTAGCCACAGAACAGAAACACAACAAAACAAAAGCTGCCAATCTCCATGATGAGCAAACGTGACAGCATGCTCTAACCTCCCCAGCCCGTCGGGCAGCCCCCCAGATGGGTCACTTCTGGGCGCAGAAGGCGTTAGGAAAGGGAGAGAGAGCCAGGCAGCCCTGAAACACAGCAGAAACACGAGTGGCCAGAAAGTGTCACCAATTCCTCTACTTTGTTTGCTACTGAGACTATGATCTAGTGCAAAACACCTCTTTTGATTTTCTCATATAAAAAGTAAATATAAAAACTCGGACAGTTCACCTGCCAAGAGGGTGTGTCCACCTCTACCTACAGACTATTTACAAAGCCCATGTCTTTAGCTTTCCAAGTAAAAAATTATAAACCTGAATGTACTTTCAAAACACACACAAAAAACACATGCACACGTATGCACACACACATGTGAACTCTAAGTTTTCTTCAAAGCCTAATATGCAAAGACTTTATGCATATGAGGCTGAAAAGGTCTCCACCTTAACAGACTTCTCACATTCCCAGGAACCCATCAATTCCACAGTCTCATATTTTCAGCGCTCTCTCCCGCGTCAAAATATTACCTTGTCACCAATATCAGCTGCCCATGGCAGCTGTGACAATGAGTGACGGGTCAATGAGAGAGTGGCAGAATTCCTCGCAGGTAACATGTTATGGAAACAGGTTCATTTCACTGAGACAAATTCATGAAGAGCACGCCTTGGTGGTTGGGTGAGGAGCAACATGGAGCAGACAGAGGCATAAGGCAGGATCTTGTGCGTGACCCAGAGGGAGTTATTCAACCCAGAGTCACAGCTGCTTCAGCTATAAGATGGGGATCATGAAAACAGTGCCTACCCCATAGGTTGCTGAAAGAATTAAGCAGCAATGTGCATTAAACAGCCTGCAGCAGAGGCTGGGGCAGCCTACCCAATGGCCGGCTCTCCCGCAAAGCCTCATGTAGCCACCCTTGAACTTCGGTTGCTTTCGGGGAGATCCTGTCTCCCCAACAGGTGCCAATACCTTAGAAAAATACTATCTTGCTCTCTGCAGCCCTTGTAAAGCTCTTGGTGAAGCAAATGCTCCTTACAGTTTTTTTGAACATGGGGACACGCCCAGAGACATTCGATTCAACAAGCGGAAAATCTTTTTACATTTCCTTCCAGGTTTAATTGCTTATCACAAGTCAAATGGTTATTAGATCACAAAGGTAATATTCACAGAGTAGCTACGGGCCAAGCATTTCATATGTCGTGACACATGGTCACATCCACGCTGCAAGGTGAGTGGTGTCCCGTCCCTCCTCCTTGTTCCTTTCTCTGCAGAGTACCCCACACAGCCTGCCTTCTTGCTAAACTAGTCAGACTGCTGAAGGTCAGCTCAATGTCAAGTTTGGCTCCCACTGGTTCTGCAGGTTTGGCACATGCTGGGCATATAGCAGACCCTTGATCAACAGCTTTGGGATGAATAAAGGCTTTATACTGGAAGGGAAATTTTAAAAATACTTCCTATTTGGAAAGATAAAGCAGTGACAGGACAGCAGTGACATATATGTCCAGCAGGAAGGGGAAAGCATTTTGCCTTTGGCTTTCTGCTTTCACCTACATCAGGCTTTCCTGGGAGCCCTAAGCATTCCAGGAACTGCTGGGGGTTCATGTGCTGTGATCCTCAGAATGCCGGCGTGGAAAGTTCTCAAGGAGGGAGATGGCAAGAACAAGCGCAAGTGCTCCCCTGGTCTGGCTTGGCCTGCAGCACAGGAGCCCACGCTGGCTGGGATGAAACTCACAAATCAAACAGCAAACGGCTACCTCAGTCCACAGCCGGCTCTCCTGTCTACCTGGTATACAACAGGTGTGACAGGAAGGACCAGGTGTGAGCAAGAGAGAAATGCTTCAGCCTTAGAACGGGTCCTTCTCTCCCCTAAATTTGGAATGGTATCTGCTAAGGCAGAGGCTTCTCAGAGCCCACATCACTGCAGCTGCAGTTCCCATTTCTGTACTCGGTCCAACCATTTCATCTTTCTCTACTTAATGAATTCTTCCCTATCTGCATAGCTACACAGGAAGCAAGCATAAAGACAGAGCTGTGGGTAAAAGAGAACTTGAGGGCCCAAGGGGTAAGCTATCTTGAGAGAGGATGAAAAGGAAGAGCTGAGAAACGCAAAGCCTGAAGTCCAAAAACATCACCATCCTCCAAACCACCTGAAGCTCATGCAGGCTGCCAAGACGCTGTAATCTATTATTAATAGAAAAATAATACACTTTCCCTGCATTACATATATAAATATGCTTAGCTGGATTAAACCTTTAAAAGTCCCCAGAGGCCAGGCACAGTGGCTTGCACCTGTAATCCCAGCACTGTGGGAGGCCCAAGTGGGAAGATCACTTGAGGCCAGGAGTTACAGACCAGCCTGGGCAGCACAGTGAGACCCTGTCTCTTCAAAAATATGGGCATTGTGGTACATGCCTACAGTTCCAGATACTTAGGAAGCTGAGGCAGGAAGGAGGATTGCTTGAGCCTGGAAGTTCAAGGCTGAAATGAGCCATGATTGTGCCACCGCACTCCAGCCTGGGTGACAAAGCGAGACCCTGTCTCCAACAAAGTAATAATAATAACCGCTCAGGCTACGTGATTTTGTTTTGCAGGATGGGGGATGGGAAGAGTTCAGATACTGAACAAGTTTTCCTGGGACACCATCATTCCTCAGCCCAAGACAACACCCTGTGGCCTCTAGGACACAGAGCTTATTCTAGAAGAAAAAAATGCGGCCTGGCGCGGTGGCTCACGCCTGTAATCTCAGCACTTTGGGAGGCCGACGTGGGCGGATCACGAGGTCAGAAGATCGAGACCACCCTGGCTAACACAGAGAAACCCTGTCTCTACTAAAACTACAAAAAATCAGCCAGGCGTGGTGATGGGCGCCTGTACTCCCAGCTACTCAGGAGGCTGAGGCAGGAGAATCGCTTGAACCCGGGAGGCGGAGCTTGCAGTGAACCGAGATCACGCTACTGCACTCCAGCCTGGGCGACAGAGCGAGACTCCCTTTCAAAAAAAAAGACAAAACAACAACAAAAAAACGCTTTGCTGAAACAAAGCAACCCACTTTACAAAGGAGATCTAATCGGTTCTGTTGCGCAAATGAAATATTGCACAACAGCCAGCATTTGTGGTGGCTAGACGCAAAGGCTGAAATTTATCCCACATGGAAGACTGATTCCAAATGTACTTACGCTGAAGGTATTTTTCAAAGGGAAAGACCTAAGATCTCAGGTAAGCACACTGATGTATTACTTCATACTAATCTGGTGGCTGTAACAGTTGAAGAAAACAAAGCAGGTGAGCTTTTTTAAGGCCTAACATACCTTTAGAGACACTTCAGTGGGATATTAAGACAGTGAATCTCATCGAGACCATCCTGGCTAACACAGTGAAACACTGTCTCTACTAAAAATACAAAAAAACTAGCCAGGCGTGGTGGCAGCACCTGCAGTCCCAGCTACTCGGGAGGCTGAGGCAGGAGAATGGCGTGAACCCGGGAGGTGGAGCTTGCAGTGAACTGAGATTGTGCCACTACACTCCAGCCTGGGCAACAAAGTGAGACTCCATCTCAAAAAAAAAAAAAGAAAGACAGTGAATCTCAAACCTGTTTGGAAGTCAGGGGATTTGGGGAATAAAATCAAACATCTGCAAAGGTATAAACTAGAAATCAATTAACAACAAATTTAACTCTGTCATATGGAAGTGCCAGAAAAATCAAACCAAAATGTGTGTTAACAGAGAAAGAGAAAGAGAAAAACTCAGCAAAACAAGGTACTGGGTTGACTTTAGTTTTGTTTTCCATTTTATTTGACACTCCTTAATCACTTTGTCTCTGGCTAGTGCCTGCCAGCAGCCATGCATCAGCACAGCCTAATGTGTAAGAAGTACTCGCGGATGAAAAACTTAAAATCAGGAACTCTCCAGATATTACTTTGTCCTGAAAAGTAGTCAAATGCCACCATTTCTTATTTTTAGTGGCAGAACACACCTCAGCTCCCTCTCAGGACACAGGAACACAAACCTTTTTCAATAATTTGCATTCAACCTTGGCAATGTACAGCACTTCTTGCTAGAATCCTCTGTGCCAAATATAATTCCAGATTTTTCCACAATACAAGCAGTGGGGGCTCTGTGACTGCACACAGCAGGGGAATTACCTTAATGTCTTTGGCATGTAGGATGACATTTTATTTTCTTTGAGAAGTTTTGCTCTTGTCCCCCAGGTTGGAGTGCAATGGCGCAATCTTGGCTCACTGCAACCTCCGCCTCCCAGGTTCAAGTGATTCTCCTGCCTCAGCCTCTCGAGTGGCTAGGATTACAGCGTGTGCCACCAAGCCCAGCTAAATTTTGTATTTTTAGTACAGATGGGGTTTCACCATGTTGACCAGGCTGGTCTTGAACTCCTGACCTCAGGTGATCCACCCGCCTTGGCTTCCCGAAGTGCTGGGATTATAGGCATGAGCCACTGTGCCTGGCCGGAGGACATTTTCAAGCAGCCACCCCGAGGCAGGTTCTGGGACCCTGACATTGCTCAAACAAGATGTCCTGAGATACTGGACGGCCAGAGAAGTTATTGTGAACCAGCACCTGCTCTGACAACTTTCCAAAGCAAACCATCTCAGGCTGGCTCTTGGATGTGGAGGGCTTGCTGGATGATGTGTACACCACAGTGGACCCAGAGAGGTGCTATGGAAAAGTCCTGGCTTGGCTGCAGGCCTGCCCTTAGCCTACCATCTCAGGGGTGCAGGTGGCTGCCCATGCAGGTGAGATCTTCGTTGAGCTGGGCCTTGCCTTTTGGAATGAGGGAGACTGTCCCAGCTGCTTCTAGAATTTTTTTTTTTTTTTTTTTTTTTTTCTGAGAAGGGTCCTGTTCTGCCACCCAGGCCGGAGTGGCAGTGGCATTATAACAGCTCAGTGCAGTCTCAAACTCCTGGGCTCAGGCAATCCTCCTGCCTCAGCCTCCCCAATACCTGGGACTATAGGTATGCACCACCATGCCCGGTTAATTTTTACATTCTTTTGGAGAGACAGGGTCTCACTGTGTTGCGCAGGCTGAAATACAGGGGCTATTCACAGATGCAATCATAGCTTCCTGCAGGCTCAAACTCCCGGGCTCAAGCAATTCTCCTATCTCAGCCTCTGGAGTTGCTGGGACTACAGGCACATGCCATCATGCACAGCTGCTTTTAGGATTTTTAAAGAGCTTGATGCAGCCCTCCTTCAGTAACACAGAATCTCTAAAGACCGGGACCTTGTCAGAGACTGCTTTGGGGGCTGAAAAACATGTCAGTAAACGAGATGCTTCTCTGTGCCTTTGAGAAGGGGTAAGAGTTTCTTACCCCACGGGATGGCTACAAGGATTGAATGAGCTATCACACAACACACAAACCAGTGAGAGGTGGCTACTAATTATTAGACTGGTTTTTGTTAATCACAGTCTATCTGTTCCTTTAGAGTGTTACCCGAATATCAATCATTCATAGAGCACCATGCTAATCTTTGGACTGTTTTCACGATTGTTTATTTAGTAGCTTTCTTTAAGCTGACTCATTTCCTTTTTACCTAAAATATATTTTAAAGGGGGACTGTACATCACCATGGTAAATGGAAAAATAGAATTCTGTGTCATAACTAGGAGGCAAATATAAAAATGAATAATAAAAAAAAAACAATCTATTTAACCTCAAGCCTGTCGCCTGCCAAAGGCATTGACCCCAGCCTTGCTGTTTTTCCTAAGAAGAAAGATCAGAGGGACATGAAAGGAAAGAGAGTGACACAGAGACTTTCTCTTCCAAGGAGCTGGAAGCCATGAAGAGCTGAAAAGCGGGGCCCTTCTCCCTGCAGGAAGTGGCCTTTCATGGCCAGTGTGGTCCTTCTAAATCCTGACTTGGCACATACGACACCATCTTGCCATCCCACACGCTGGGAGAGCTTGTTCCAAGGCAGCCGCCCTGCAGACCTCTGTGTTGCGGGGTAAATGTTCCAGATCTGTGCTGTCCAGAACAGGAGCCACCAGCCACGTGTGGCTGCCCAGCATGTGAAATGTGGTGCAACTGAGGAGCCGAATCTTTCGTTTTCTTTCTTTATTTTTGAGACAGAGTCTCGCTCTGTTGCCCAGGCTTGAGTGTACTGGCACTATCTCAGCTCACTGCAACCTCCACCTCCCAGGTTCAAGCGATTGTCCTGTCTCAGCCTCCCAAGTAGCTGGGATTACAGGCATGCACCACCACGCACAGCTAATTTTTGTATTTTTAGTAGAGATGGGGTTTCACCACGTTGGCCAGGCTGGTCTCGAACTCCTGACCTCAAGTGATCCGCCCATCTCGGCCTCCCAAAGTGCTGGGATTATAGGAGCGGCCTCCCAAAATGCTGGGATTATAGGCGTGAGCCATTTTAATTAATATAAATCTCAACAGCCACACATGGCTAGGAGCTCTGGTACGGACAGCACAGCTCTAGTACCGGGGGGCACCACTCTGCTGAGAAAGCTGCATGTCTCGGCTCTCCAGCTGAATTTATGTTCACTTTGGGGTTATGCCCTTGGTTTCCTTCAAGGGAAATCTTACAAAACCAGACAGTGGCTGTCACGGGAATGCAGATGGGGACTGTCTACTCTATCCTTTTTTATTGTTTAATCTTGAATCCTGTGTGGAAATTTCTTTTAGAGCTTCTTTTAAAGAATTAACCTATTTTCTTATCATTAGCAACAGAATTATCCAAATAACCACATTTCCCTTTCACAATGGCTGCCAGGAAGCCCACAGTAAATTCATAAATCAATGAGAGCAACTGTGTAGAATCTCATGACACATATATATGCTTTCCGCTTTTTCCTTTTAAACTCTTAGTTTACATTTTCACTGACCCTGACGTATTTTTTTAACCACTCTTTTATCATTCTTTTTTAGATGTTTCTCTAGAAATTATTTCACATCTTTTGTGGAATTAAATAGCATACTTTTTTTTTTTTTTTTGAGGCAGAGTCTCATTCTTGTCACTCAGTCTGGAGTGCAATGGCGTGATCTCGGCTCACTGCAATCTCTGCCTCCTGGGTTCAAGCGATTCTCCTGCCTCAACCTCCCAAGTAGCTGGGATTACAGGCACCCACCACCACACTCGGCTAATTTTCTATTTTTAGTAGAGATGTGGTTTCACTATGTTGGCCAGGCTGGTCTCAAACTACTGATCTCAGGTGATCCGACCGCCTCGGCCTCCCAAAGTGCTGGGATTACAGGCATGAGCCACCACGCTTGGCCAGCATACTTTTCTAATTCTAAAATAAGTACTCTTCAACAGTACCAGTATTTTAAATGAGTCACCTTCTATGCAATATCATTTATATAAAGTAAAAACATGGCAATAAAGGCTTTCTAAAACGCTTCCAAACACATGCTCTGATTTTGCTCTGCAGGCACCAATCAGAAGCACCATTTGCTAAAAAGAGAAAAATAATTGCATGCAAGACACACCACTTCACACACCCCAGCATCAGGGAAGGCTGCAGAAGGCCAAAGGCCTGGAGTGAAGTTGCTCCCAGTGATATGGAGTGGCCAGGCCTGGGGCTGGCTGGAAGCAGGGCTGAGCCCATGAGAGCTTCACACAGTGAAGGACGGGGAGACAGTGGCTTCACTGCCACGGTGGCCACTGTGGAAACAATCTCCCAGGCAACGGCGTATTTGCTAAGGTCCGTCTCATTTCATAGCTGACTTTCAGGAGCTAAAAACTGCCAAACTGCTTCATGGGGTGAGTGGGGGGGAAAGTCAAAACTGAAAGGTCAAGGAAACCTCTCAAGTGATAACATGTTTTAATTTTGCTCTAAAATAAAGCTGTCTGCTGTACTTTTTTCATCCTCCAGGCTGCACCTTCCAGCTCTCTGAAGACCACAAAGCAGAATTTGAAGGGTCAAATAAGAGAGTTGGGTTTGGGGAGAATAAAAGGAGAAAGAAAGAGAAGAGGATTTTTGAAAATCCATAATATTGGCCGGGCGCGATGGCTCACGCTTGTAATCCCAGCACTTGGGGAGGCCGAGGCGGGCGGATCACGAGGTCAGGAGATCGAGACCACGGTGAAACCCCCTCTCTACTAAAAATACAAAAAATTAGCCGGGCGTGATGGTGGGCGCCTGTAGTCCCAGCTACTCGGAGAGGCTGAGGCAGGAGACTGGCGTGAACCCGGGAGGCGGAGCTTGCAGTGAGCCGAGACTGCGCCACTGCACTCCAGCCTGGGCAACAAAGCAAGACTCCGTCTCAAAAAAAAAAAAAAAAAAAAAAAAAAAGAAAATCCATAATATCTAATTCTCTCTGTAAACCGGAGCTGGGAACAACATGAACACTCAAGATTCTCCTATGACTGTTGCCCAGCTGAACGTGTCAACTAAAACAACCTTCTCATGCCAAACTCTAGCTCATCTGTCCCTAAGATTTCCACTAAGATGTGCATATTATGCTTAGACCTGAGACCAAGCACAGCGGTCATTTGGGAAGGTGAGAAATGAATAGAGTATCTACTGCAGGCCAGGTATTTCTAATCTCAAAACAGTTTTACAAGATAGATTACTGTCTCCATTTTACAGCTGAAGAAACTAAGACTCATCTAAGGTCACAGGATTTAAACCAGGGATTCCCCCTTCAAGTTCAGTGTCCTTTCTTCAACACCCCACTCACTCTTTGGGGAAAAATATCTTAATAGCCAAGAAAATTTCTTCAATAAGTCAATTTCTCACTAAGAAAAATGGCAACAAAATCCAAGGGTTTGCAGAGAGCTCATGGGAAATAAAACAAAACCTAATGACAATTATTTTAGCACAGTCAGGAGAAGCAGGAAGCAGCTGGGACTCAGCACTGAGAACAAAGCAGTCCCAGAACAAGGGCGCACAAAAGCCTGGAAATCAGAGTCCGTGGTAAGAGAGAGGAGGAGAAGGAAGACAGACATGCAGACGAGATGTGGGCAGGGCTAAAAGAAGCTTCAGAAAATCAGAGAAGAGACGGAGAAGTGGAGTCCCCTTGATTGGGAAAAATCACCTCCTAAGCAGAGACACATCTCGCTGCCCCCAGACACTCAGTGCCCACCTAGGTGCGGCTATCACTACCCCAAGGAAGCAGAGGCGATGTCTACAGGTCCTGCTTATCAAGTATCCGTTGCCCCTTCTTTTGGAAAGAATTCTCTGGCTCTCATTTGGGGAATCTCCTTTCCCCACTCCCAGACATGTGGTCAGGTGAGGTAAACGCCCACCCTGGGGCCAGTGGTGGTCACATGAGCTGAAATCAGGCCAGTCACAGAGTCCATCACCCAACCTCAAGGTTCAGGAAGAGGCTCAAGATCCAGGACAGACCAGTGAGACCTGCCCATCCAGATGGGCTGAGAACCTGGTGCTGCTGGAGTCATCCTGTCAACCCACAGACAGCTTGCCTGAGAGGGTCACCAAGCAGCAGACACAGGAGATGGCAGCAGGGTCCTGACGGCAGGTCCAGACGTGCCCAAGGCCCGACCTACCACTGGACATTTCAGTTGCAAAACAAGCCAACACACATCTCCGTTTCTGCTCATGCAGTCTGAGCTGAGATTCCACAGCAGCCACACTAAGACCCTGACTGGCACGAAGAGGCCCACTGTATCCCCCTGCCCAACTGAAAGCCACAGACTTTTTCGGCAAGGCCTCCAGGCAGTTAAGATGTGGGTGTTTGGAAGGCCATAGCCTCCTAATCACAGCGCCCCACCACCAAGAGGCAAAAAGCACCACAGCATGACAAATGGGCGTCTTTCCACCCGGCTGTGATGTCTACCTGAAAACCAGGCACTCACCTGATACACATGGAATGCATTTGCTGCTTTGCCCCGGAGAAACACTGAGGGGATCCAGACGTTGATCAGCGCCCGGTTTGATCTAACCAAAAGAGAGAGAGACCAACATTGGACATTTTAACTTACAAAAATATAAAAAATAAAAAAGAGGAAAGGAGACAATTTTCTCCTCTAAGAGGTATTATGCACAAGCAATTTATGACAACTTACATCACACCTGATGGCAAGCTAAAGGACAAGTTTAAGTCATCACTCAGCCTGTCTCTCTTTCTCCATACACACACACACACACACACACACACACACACACACACAATCTGTACTCTGGAATGTGAAAGAGCTCCCTTTAGTTCTTATGGAGTGATCTCGCCCATAATCTATCTGAACCTCAGTCTCCACATGTGAAAATGAGGATAATAACTGGAAGCCCCAAGGACGCGATCACAGGAGGTCACACACAGCAATGCCCAGCATTTCTGGAGCACCCAGCAGTCACGCTGCCTCCTCACTGAGCTGACTTTAGACCCTGACCCTGAGCCCATTTTAAGATCAGACTCCACAAACGAGCTCAGGAGACCAACACTCATGGCAACAAGGGCGACAGCTGTTTAGGATGGGAGGAGGGAGGGACAAGAGAAAATGACAAGTTAGAGAACCAGGCTGATGGGTACAAATACCTCTCTTTCAACTTTTCCAAAAACACTGTGTATATGGGTCCAATACACCAAGGTTTAAATTCAAATGCAAAATAATTTACTGAACACCTACCATGCACAGCTCCATGCTTTTACCTATGGTAAAATCATTTATTTCTCACCCCACATGGGCTATTTGAGGCATGTTTAAGAGACATTTTGGTTATGTGATTGTTCTGTCTTATGTGATGACTTTAAACTTAACTTATTTAAGTCACTATCACATTTGTACCTGGCTGGATCCAAATTACACAGAGCTAATAAGCTGACTGTCCCTGAAACTTCAAGATCAATTGTAATAATTATCAAAACGGTGCTGCACCATTCTGGAAGGGCTGTAAGGTCCCAGCCTTCGCCTATAATTAGAGCTGTTCCAGGGCTAAACGCTTTCTCCTGAGCTCTCCTTCTCTCTGAAGAGCAACTCATAAAAACTCGCCAGCCTTCTGGGCTTGTAACACAATTTGAGACACCGGTGATGGAAGATTCCACGACTCAAATGTTCTCACAACCTCTAGAGTAAAGACCATTTCATTTTCACAGTGAAAATAACCCTTCAGGTAATGGATCTCTCCAGAAATAGCATTTCTTCTCATCTCTGAGCTGAGGAGCTGACCTCCTTTGAGGGGTAAATTAAACCCTATTGATCACCTCCCCAGGGCTCAATGCAATCTGTACATTGCAATTCTGAGCCATCAAAACTGGTTTGTGTATCTGATCACTTTCCTCCTGGAAAGGTCCCTGAAATTGTATTCCTTTCATTTCTGTTAGGCTACAAGGCAGAAACATAACTAGCACTCTGGTTTTTATTAACTTTTCTGGATTGGTGAGGACTGGGCAACCTCCCAGGGTTAGAGCGAGGTTACCCCAGCCTGGGTTAGATGGTTCTCTCTTTCAGCGCGTTGACCACACTGTATCAGAATTGACTGTTTACATGACCATCTCCCTCCTAGGTGTTAGTTCATTTGCTCATCCTTTTGTTCCTTCACTCACTCATTAAACAAGTATTTATTGAGAATCTACTACTCTGGGTACTGGAGATAGAGCAATAAAAGAAGCAGACAGAGCCCTTTCTTCTGGAGCATTCAATTTTAACATAAGAGAGACAAATCTCCATAAAATTCACTCTCTTGTGAGCTGGGTGCAGGGGCTCACACCTGTAATCCCAGCACTTTGGGAGGCTGAGGCAGGCGGATCATCTGAGGTCAGGAGCTCGAGACCAGCCTGGTCAAAATGTTGAAACCCTGTCTCTACTAAAAATACAAAAATTAGCTGGACATGGTGGCACGTGCCTGTAGTCCCAGCTACTTGGGAGGCTGAGGCAGGAGAATCGCTTGAACCCAGAGCCGGAGGTTGCAGTGAGCCGAGATCACACTACTGCACTCCAGCCTGGGCAACAGAGTGAGACTCAATCTCAAAAAAAAAAAAAAAAAAAAAAATTTTTTTTTTTTTTTTTTTTTACTCTTTTGTGGTCAAGGAAGATACTTTGGATCATTTCAATTTTTAAAAATTTATTGAGACTGGTTTTGTGGCCTAACATATGGTCTTTCCTGGAAAGTTACATGCACTTGAGAAGAATGTGCATTCTGCTGTTGTTTGGGGAATGTTCTATATAAGCCTATTAAACCTAATTGGTTTCTCATGTTGTTCAAATCGTCTATCCCCTTACTGATCTTCTGTCTAGTTATCCTATCCATTATTAAAAGTGGGGTACTGAGGCCAGGCTCTGTGGCTCACGCCTGTAATCTCAACACTTTGGGAGGCCAAGGTAGGCAGAGCACAAGGTCAGGAGATTGAGACCATCCTGGCTAACATGCTGAAACCCCGTCTCTACTAAAAACTACACACACAAAAAAAAAAACATAGCCAGGCGTGGTGGCAGGCACCTGTAATCCCAGCTACTCGGGAGGCTGAGGCAGGAGAATGGCATGAACCCAGGAGGCGGAGCTTGCAGTGAGCCGAGATAGTGCCACGGCACTCCAGCCTGGGCGACAGAGTGAGACTCCGTCTCTAAATAAATAAATAAATAAATAAATAAATAAATAAATAAATAAAAGTGAGGTACTGAAGTCAAGTCTTACTGTAGAGCTGTTTGTTTCTCCTTTCATTTCTGTTGATTTTTTACATCATATGTTCTGAAGCTTTGTTGTCGGGTGTATATATGCCAATAGTTGTTACAGATAAATTATTTACTATTATTGTAAGTGCCACAAAGGAACACTGGATCTAAGGAGAGTGACTTCCAGGGCCTGCTTTGGTCTGGGACACCAGAGAAGGCTTCTCTGAAGAAGCAATGTTTGGGCCAGGTTTTAAGGGATATTTAGAGTTAGCCAAGTTGGGGAAGGGAAGTTGGGGATGAGAAAGGTGCTTCAGGCAGGGAAATGAGCATTTGTGAAGAGCACTGAGTCTAGACCAGCACTGCCTGGCTTTGAAACCCGGCTCAATTTCATCATCTGCGAGGAGACACCCATCTCTGAAGGCTGTTGTAGGGACTGAGTGAGTTAGAATAGTGTCCAGCACAGAGGTGATGCTGTGTACAAGTGGTTTAAGTGGGTAGAGTAATAATCCTAAAGGGAGAAGACCAAGTGGGTTAGAGGAGCGGAACTGCCAGGATGACTGGTTCAGGGAGAGGAGTGGGAAAGGCTGGGAACAAAGCCAGAGGTGAGTGAGGGCCTTCTTCGTAAGCTCCACGAAGGATTTCAGTCTCCATGCTGAGAGGGGAATGGTGCCATTATTCTCTCTGGCTTTAGTGTACATGAGTAAATTGGCTGGGGGAGGTTCAAATCTCTCGGGAGAGACAATGTGGCCTGGATCAGGCAGAGACCACTTGAGGGCAGGGACCATGGCTAATTCATCCCCTCTATTCGGGACCTGCCCGGACACCAGCCTGCAGCAGAACCTGGGTGAATTCTTGCTTTGATAATGAGTGCTTCCAGCCTCGTGTCTGGAACTCCCCTCTGTGGCTCTCTCCTGTCTTCCCAGTTGCTTCCCACAGCTGCCCTCCACTGGACTCTGCCGTTCCAGGAGCCTCTTCACGCTGTGCTCCCCCTGCCCACAAGCCCACGGCAGGCAAATTCACCTTTGATTTCCATCCTTCACCTCTCACCCACCTCAGCCTCTCCACCCTATCAGCCTAACAGCCACCTCCACCCCCGACCCCAGCAGCTGCCCCAACACGAGTAGCCCCGTGATGCCCTCATGCCTTTCATAATCTCACTCATCGCCACCACAAGCCCTGCAAGGTTCTTCGCATCATGACCTTCGCCTCACAAATTAGGAAAGTGAGGCCCAGTGAGGTCAATGTTTGGACTGATGCCTGAGATTCAACGCAGGCCAGCCTGGCTCTGAAGAAATGCTCTTTCCAAGGCCCAGCCCTGCCTGCTCTAGAAGGGGCTTTTCCTGGGCTTTTCTACCCAAGGGGTGCTGAACCTTAAACTCACCAGAGCTGAATGAGAGAGGAGAGAACTTATCCCATTTCCTTTACCAGCCTAAGGGATCTATTTGTCCAAAGCCCAAGAAATCCTGAACAAAAATCGGCTGGGTGCGGTGGCTCTTGCCTGTAATCCCAGCACTTTGGGAGGCCGAGGTGGGTGGATCACCTGAGGTCAGGAGTTCGAGACCAGCCTGGTCAACAGGATGAAACCCTGTCTCTAGTAAAAAATACAAAAATTAGCCAGGCATGGTGGTATGTGACTGTAATCCCAGCTACTTGGAAGGCTGAGGCAGGAGAATCACTTGAACCCGGCAGGTGGAGGGTGCAATGAGCCGAGAACGTGCCACTGCACTCCAGCCTGGGCGACAGAGATTCCATCTCAAAAAAAAAAAAAAAAAAAAAAGGTAGTCTGATGACCAACTAACCTCTCCCTAGGGGTGGCTCAGCAGAGGCACCAAACAGAATCTAATCCAATCAAAAATCCGACCAAGGCATGGACTACTGTTGTTTCCAATAACCCAGGGGCCACACAGATCATAAAATGAGTGAAGTCGGTCACTTCCAGGCAACAGCAAAGAGCGGGGACTGTGGTCAATTGGACAGCACATGCCCTGTGCAAAGGGGATAGCTTTTACTTAGCTCCAGCAGACTGTGGCCTCACAGGGACAAGCGTCTCATTTTTAAAGAAAACAAAGGAAATTTGTATTTTTATGTGATAGCTTCCAACTTCTAAATGTCAGCCAAAAAATAAAAATGTTTTTAAATACCCAAGGGGGAGAAAAAACACATCTGAGGGCGAGACTGAGGCTGCAGGAGAACGACTCCTACTAGCTCTACAAGAACCGCAGCAACCTTGTGTGGGTCTCAACAGTGATTTCTGTTTCCCCCTGTGGTCTTCTGGGACAGAAGCCAACAACAGAGGCCAGTTTCTAAAGGACCCCTTGTGAGCACAGGCTGTGGACTTACATTTCAAAATCCGACAAACTCTGGTCTTCGGACGTTTGACTCAAATCTCCAGGCACCTACCATCAGGAGAAGGGGAAGAGGGGAGAAAAGATGCATAACGGTTACCGTGGTTTGCATAATCACAGAAGAATTCTGCGTCTCAGAGATCCCTGAACATTTCCTGTTCAGAATGAAGTGAAAAAGCACTCACTGGAAAACGGTAAGACATTGTGTGGAGGGATGGCTGCAGAGGATGCTGCAGCAATAAAAATATGCCGCCGTGAGAGATCTCAATTATCTTTACGGGCGAGGGACTGTTAATCCTATTGAGATAATCACAGGCAGGTAAGAGCATGTAATTTTGGAGCGATAAAGGCCTAATTAGGATCCGAGATGCAAGTTATCAGATGTGCAATGGAAAAAATATCCACTGTTACCATGATGGACATCACACACACAGACACACCCAGTAGGCAAACACGAAAGGCCAATGTCACCCCCACAAGGGCTCCATCCTTTTCCGTCATAATGTACGAGCAATTTGAGGCAGCAGAATATGGCTTCTCCTTCTGACTCAGAAGGACCACATGAGATGATGACTAGGGGAGAGAAACTGAACTGTGTAGCATGGTGGACCCTGCCACCAGTACTGCTTAGGGGTCCTGACCACACACTGTGGAGGTGAGGCAAGCAGGCATTCAAAGGTGCACGTGACCCCCAGTAAGCTACCCACCCTCAGCTCCCCCTCAGATAGGAAACTGATTCTCATAACTGTCACAAGGATTGCAATTATTATGTAAAGCAGACAGCAAAATGCCCAGTAGTGGTAGATGTTCAATAAATGTTGATATTTTTCTCATACCCAGGAAATGAGCTTCTTTTTTTGATCTGCTAGAAACTAAATTGGCTAGAATTTTAAGAAGGAGGATCAAGACTAAGAGAACAAGTGGAAGAGAGAAGGGTGAGGGGTAGTGAAGGGAAAAAAGAGAACACTGAATTTATACCTTTTACCTCTCAGGGTTTCCACACTACCCACAATCCCCAGCAAGCTTCACAGTGAACTTGAGGACAGGTATAATTCTCCTCACTTTACAGATAAGGAAACCGAGGCTCAGGGAGGCTGTAAAACTTGCCCAAGGTCACAAATCTAGGAAATTGATCTGTCCAACTTCAAAGCTTTTCTGCTATAAACCCTCAGTAAACAGGAAAAGTCAGCTAAAAAGGTGAAAAAAGAAAGTAAGATTGAAGTAGTGTTGAAGGCTTCAAGAAGAAATAAAGAACACATTAGAAGGCTCTCCTTAAATCAGCAGTGGAGGCTGGGTGAAGTGGCTCGAGCCTGTAATTCCAGCATTTTGGGAGGCCGAGGTGGGCAGATCGCTTGAGCCCAGGAGTTCAAGACCAGCCTGGGCAACATAACAAGACCTTGTCTCTCCTAAAAATAATGGAAAAAAAACATTAGCCAGGCATGGTGGCACAAGCCTGTAGTCCCACCTACTCGAGAGGCTGATGTGGGCACATCACTTGAGTCCCGGAGTTCAAGGCTACAGTGACCTAACCTGGGTGACAGAGCATGACCCTGTTTCAAAAAAATAAAAAATAAAAATTAAGAGAATTTGTATTTTCTATTTTGAACTTTTCTGTACTTTCTACAATGAAGATGTATTAACTGCATAACCATAAGCAGATACATTATACATCAATTTAAGTGTGTATCACATTATTAAGTAATCAAATACCTTTTCCACTTCATCCCACTCCATGCATTTCACTCAAATCCAGAAAGCAAGGTGGCAGAGATGGTGCCTTCCAAACAGTTCTGCATCACGGATGGAAAAGGGCAAAGAAAGGGTTCTAAGGCCACATCTCCTTCTAGACAACACCCATTCTCCCCTTTTCATCCATGTGGAGGACACCAGCACCTTCTCTGGCAGACACTGTAGGGCAGCTCTTGGCCACTCCTCTTCTCCAGGTTTCCCCCTCAGCACTGAGGCTGGGAAAGGCTCTTCTTGGCATGCTATGGGGATGAAGTGAGGAGACCAGAGGAGGACTCATAGGCCATCAGGACACCAGCTCCACTGCTACACACAATTGCCACCGCCTTTAGATGCAGTGTCATTTCCAACTGGAAGTGAACAGAGTTTGCACCCAGGAACCTCAATCACAAGAACATCTGGCTGTATCTACCCCACAGAGCACAGGCAGAAGGCAACCAAAAGGACCAAGGTGAAAGACAAGGCAGATTTTTTAAGGACAGACATTACTCTACAATTATTGAAAAGTGGAACAAGGTATTTTTTGGGTAGGTAAGTTTCCCCTGAGGGGTGGTGATTTTCAGGGAACATTTTGAACAGGGGATATGAGTACCCAGGAGTTGTTCAATCCTTCTGACTTAGAGGCTTTTCTTCTAATTACGTGGCATTATAGGGATTAGTAAACCCGGAGATTTTGTGTGTCTACATGAGTACCAGGGAGGCTGCTTAGAAAAAGAATTTGGGACCTTTCTAACCTCCGTGGAACATAATTTGATAACAAGGCCAGGCACTGTAGCAAATGCATGATGATAATTAAAGGCCGAGCTTACTCAACATCAAATTTTGTCTTTTCTTGCTATCTTTCAAGAATGGAGCCAGATATTAGCTAGACTTGACAGCAGCCCTTTAGAGAGCTGATTCTATTTTATATTCTGGCATTAAAGAGTGTGGAGCAGAGATTATTTTGTAAGAAAAATCAACTTTCTACTGATACTGGCCACAAACATCCCCTGTTTGTCTGAAGTCTGGGGAATCTTGGAGAACACATACCTGGGATGCAGATTTCTCTTTAGTTCACCCTCAATATGGGGCACAAACCAGCCATCAGCAACATGGCTATCTCTATTCGCCTCTCCCTGACCCTGCAGAGAAGGCAGCTCACCCTCTGCCTGTGGTCTGGGCACTCACGGGGCAGTCTTCAGGTGCAAGGAAAGGCAAAGCCCATTACTAGAGCAACAGAGCAGCCAGGATTCCTGAATCATGCCGGAGCAAACACCCTCAGTGCTGTACACACAAGGATGTGAAGTGGTAGATGAGACCAATGGGGAATCCACTTCTGGGCTGCATCAGCAAAGAAGTTTCCATCATCTCCCCTGACTCAGGATTTCCTGGGTCGTTTGGGGGAGGTGGGGAGCAGGGACAGGCCAGAGACAACAGGTCTCTTCTCCCCAGTCGTGAAACTCTGACCCCAGTGCCAGCGTGGAACTCTGACACAGGCCCACCCTGCCATTTTGACTGGCAAGTCCTCAAACCTGGGAAGACACTAGAGGTTCTGCCAAAAAGAATGAAAAGTATCCACTATGTCCTGAATAAATGTTTATTTAAACAAAAAGTAAAGACAGAAGAGGGAGAGAAAAAGAAAATAAGCCAATTGGCCAAAGCCATAGAAAAAAAATTACACCCCCTCCCACTGGCAGAATAAGGGTCCAGGTAAGGGGGTGGTAAAGATGAACAGGGAACCCTTCTGTCATTGCAGCTACCCTCACTTCTAGTCCTGAGGGGTGTTCAAGCATGACACCACCACCACCCAGTATCATCAAAGCCTGCCCACTTCACAAAGCTGTTCCACAGCGGGTGGGCAGAGTTGTGCTTCTGATTTCATGGGCAAAGACAAGAGAGATCATTGTGAATAAACACAGAGGAAGTAAAGATGTCAGGAGCCCAAACCAAATCTCTTAGTCTACTCAGCAGCCTCTCACTCAGCCTCAGTGCCTTCAGGTGGTCAGGCTTTCTCCAGGTGGAGAAGCCACATGAGGTACTCTGATCAGTAATCCCATCTGAAGTCCCAGTGAGCAGACAGCACCAACTGCCAGATAAATGAGAGCACCATCTTGGATGTCCAGCTCAGTCAAGCCCTAGTTGACACGACATGATGTAGAAGAACCACCCAGCTGAGCCCAGTCAGCCCACAGAATCATGAGAGATAACAAAATAGCCATGTTTTTTATAAAAGCCATTAAGTTTTGGGGTGGTTTCACATACAGCGATATATAATCCATAAAAGTAACTTGCCCAAGGTCAATTTGGCTAGTAAGTAGCATAGGTGGAGTTCAAACACAGGTGGTTCGGCTCCAGAGCCTGCTCTTCTAACCACTAAGCTATACTGCCTCCCACTACAAAGTCTCTGTTCTTCGCATCCTGCCTCTGGGATGCCCAGAAGATGAAGTAACCCAAATTCATACTCAAGAGTCTTAGCTGGTAAATGGACGTCTGATGGGTGAAGAAAGTCTGAAAGGACTCAATAGCTCCAGAGTAGACATATACAGATGTACAACTGGGTCTAAAACCTTGAGCCTCCTTAAAGCTTGCGGGTTTTCTGATTTTATTTTGCTGTTGCTGCTGCAGGATGACTTAGGAGGCTTTGCCCCTAGGAAGTCCCAGGTCCTTTTCCATCTCTGGGTACACAGGTCAGCCTCCAGACTCTGAGCCAAGTACCTAAGCTCTCAGGAACAGATGGAAATGCACATGTTTTGAGTTCTAATCCTGGGCTTCCTCTGATGGTTTGAGAAGTCATTTGGCTTCCGTAAACCTTGGTTTCTTCCTTGCCTAACTCAGGAAAACCAGCCTCTGATTACCCTATTAGAAAAAATCAACAAAGGTAAGGGGAGAGGCCAGCATGTGCTGAACAATTACTATGTGCCAAGGACTTCATGGTCTCACAGTTAATCTTCAAACAATCTGTGAAGCAAGTATTATTGTAAGCTACTGCTCCCTTCTCCCCTTCCTCTGCCTCTCTGTAAGGCTAGCTCTTCTCATCTAAGACTCAGCCAAAATATGAATTCCTAGGAGGAACCTTCCCAGACCACCAGAACTAAACAGCGTCTCCAATGCAACCCTCTACGGTTCACATTCCTCAGCTTGTAATGACTCCACTCTGGTTATCTGTGGATTGGAACCCTCCTTGTGAGCTCAGAGAGCTCTATACCTGCTTACCACACCCACCTGTTCACCATGACACACTGCAGCCTGGCCAAGAACCCAGCACATGTAGGCACCGAATTAACACACTGAATTAATTAATTAATTAATCATAAGATACACTATGTTTCCACCCTGAAATGCCAACAGATTTTTAGACTGCTTTGTAGCAAATTCAAAATCTTGATGCACGGGAAGGATAAGTTAGTTTGGAGACAAAAAAAGAACCAAAGAAAGAGAATCTTATTTCCTTTCTTCGAATTACCAGGTTCTCAGATTCATTGCTCCAAAGAAAAGCAACAAGAAAGATGCTACGGAGGCAGCAAATCTTTGTTCCAATCATGAAATGGCAGCCATAATTTGTTTGCCAGAGTCACTTTCTCACTCATCCCTATTTTCAAATAGTCTGCCCTTATGCAATTAGCTCTCCCTTTTTACTGCCAAAAAATGACAACTGTTTTCCATCCCACCAATTCACTTGTTTTCTCATCTCATCTTTTAATAAGGAACAGAATGTGAAATGGCATGGTTCTGTCTCTCAGCTTGGTTGGTCGACCCAAGCAACAGGCTCAGGCCTGATGATCTGATCATAAAGTCAGCCTGGGCTATCCACGCCTTCAGGACAAAGCCAGCCCAGTTCTGGAGCACTTTCAGGGTTCTCTGTTAGTTTTTTCATTTGTTTTACAAACATACAACTAGAGGCATCATATCTCTGTGGTTTTTGTTGTTGTTGTTTTTGTTCTCTGTGGTTTTTAAAAACAGCTGAGGTCACGGATTCTTTGCTAGGAGTAAAAACTTGGCAAATAAGAGGTTTAAAGGGTTTTTATTTTATCCTCTGGGCAGCCCTGAATCCTCACACAAACATAGACTATCACACTTCTGTGAATTCGTTTTTGACACGTTTGTTTTTCCCAAAAGTTAATGAGGGTGTCGAGCACAATATTCTCAGAGTCCAACGTGGTAGGCAAGCACATATGATTGCTCAGTGAATGTTCCCATTGGATAGACAGACAGGCAGATGTAAAAATGGACAGATGGATGGATGAATGGCTGGAGCAGGGAACGGGTGGGAGGCAAAGGGCATGGGGACATGATCGAACTTACTAATTCACTAAGAATGGACATCTACTTTCTTTCCAAGAAATAAAGAGTGATGGACAACATAAGCACAGAGACAAGGATACAGAGACATTTGTTGCAACACCACTTAGGGTCATAAAAGCCTGGAAACAAGGAATGAAATGGTTATATAAAATACAGCACACTCACAGCCAGGCTGTGCAGCTACGAAAAGAGCAGCAGGCATCTCCTCTAAGGAGGAGGAGATCTCTAAGATACAATGTCAAATTACAAAAGCTAGACACAAAACAACGTGTCAGGTGAGCTACTAACCTCATGAAGTAGTAGCGTGTTGGGAGACACACATGTCTATATGCATGAACCATTTCTATAAAGACACATAAGAACCTGCTCGCCATGGGTGCCTTTGAGGGAAGGCACTGAGAAGCAAATATCAGAGGAGAGAGGAGGATTTATTCCTATCTGTAAAACTTTAGGCCTTATACATTTTTACCATGTACATGACTTGTTAACCTTTCAAAAAATCAACATAACAATCACACAATTTTAAATCAAAAGAAAGAAACTACCATGTCTATGGTGGAAAGAAAATCAGAACGGTGAATGCTTCAGGGAGGGTGGAGTGGGAAACGCCAGGAAATGGCATAAAGGGACATTCTGGGACGATGGTAAAGTTCTGTGTGCATACTGAAGTATTTTGGAAGAAACATATACCAACATCTGCAATTTACTATGAAATGCATCCCAAAAAAGATAAAATGATGGACAAATGAATGAATGGCTGGATGGATGCATGCATAGATGGATGGATAAAAAAACAGATGATAAAGTACAGCAAAATGTTAATGGTAGACTCTAAGTGGTAGGTATACATGTGTTCACTGCAAAATTCTTTGATATAATTGCTTTCAAAATTTCAAGCAGAATGCTAGAAAGTTTTTGTTCCACCATGCTGGAACAACGACTGAATTATCTTTCTACTCTCTGTACAGAAAATGATGTAACAGTACTGCCTTCTAAACAGGCTATCAGAGTATGTAGCTTAAAAATGTAGGAGAAAAGGGATCAGAGAAGTGTGCCTGATGGTTAATTAATTAAACTATGATGTTTGTCTGGATTCTGTGGTATTTGTGGTACGTATCAGCTCTTTAACAATGATAATTTGTAAGGCTGGGCATGGTGGCTCATGCTTGTAATCCCAGTAATTCAGGAGGCCAAGGCACGAAGATCGCTTGGGCCCAGGAGTCTAAGGCCAGTCTGGGCAACACAGGGAGACCCCATCTCTACAGAATATTTAAAAAGTAGCTGGGTGTGGTGGCATGCTCCTATAGTCCCAACTACTCATGAGGCTGAAGTGGAAGGACTGCCCGATCCCAGGAGGCAGAGGCTGCAGTGAGACGTGACTGCGTCACTGCACCCCAGCCATGGTGACAGACTGAGACCCCATCTCTAAACAATAAATAAGGATAATTTGTTGAGATTTATTTCCTCATTCTAAATAAGTGATTTTTTTTTTTTTTAAAGACTGAACAAGACTTGAGTCAGCTGGGCCTGAGCTCTGACTCAGCTGCGTGGCTGAGAATAAGCCACTCCACATCTCTGGGCCTTATTTCCCTCCTGGAAAATGGGGACAACAGAAGCTGCCCTGGTGGGGTTGTTGGGAAGCTCCAATAGGATCCTGCAAGAACCATCCCAGCCCAGCACCTGGCAGAGAAACATTCTGGGCTCTGAGGAAACCCCGCTGAGGGCATGGCGGTTTCAGTGCTTGGCAGCCCTCGCCCGGAGTGAGGGGCTGACTGCTCCATTCCACAAATGCACACTAGTTATGCAAATGTTTATTCCACAGATTTGCACTACATTCCACTCAGTAGTCAGACTCTCTGCAGGTGCCAGGGGGACAGGAAGCCCCGGGGCTTGCAGAGCATACAATCCACCAGGAGAGACAGTCTCCACACAGCAGTCAGCACAATTCATTAGACAGTTAAGGCTGTGAAAAGCCCACGGAGGACAGGGACGGATGAGGCGTCTGGGAGGAGCCTGAAGCATGAGGGAGATGAGCACAGCTTTGGTCTGTGCTCCAACGGGGGAAACCTAAGAGGGATTTAAGCAAGAGAGAGGCTGGTCCAGCTCACACTTCAATCAGTCACTCTGGCTGCAGAGCAGAGATGGGAGGTAAGAGGCAAACTGCCAGCAGGCTGCACGCGCATGCATACACACACACACACACACACACACACACACCCCTCAACTGCACACACAGGGTAACATGCCAAACTCTCTGCCATCCTCTTTATATCAACAGACTTTTAAGGATCACCTATAAGAAAAGCACAAATCAACAACTGTCTAGCATTCCTCCAGGCTGAAGCTACCAATAAAGAACTATTCTTAAGTTATGAATTTTCAACCAGTTGGTGAAACACTCAGACCTATTGCAATGAGTGGAGAGTATTCAACTAACCCAAACTCGCTCCTGCTTCAGACGAGGGAAACAAGGTTTAAAGAGTGAATGAGCAGCCTTACAGTGGCTGGGTCCCTGGGCTGCAGGCTTCTCCTGCTCTGCCCCACATCTGTGGTTGTTTTTAGCCTCTCCTCCCAGGTCCCAGGGTTTCTAGGAGATGTTTCAAGGCTCAGTGGCCAGAGCCCTCCCTGTGTTCTCCTATGAGGGTAGGTTCTACTTTGACCCATTCCCCCTATTGAGTTGCTAAGGAAGAGTTCCTCTTAAAGGGTTACACAAACATGATTTTTTTTTAAGTTTAGAAAACACACAACAAATGACCTTGTATTAGTCTGTTCTCACACTGCTAATAAAGGTAATTATAAAGGAAAGAGGTTTAATGGACTCGCAGTTCCACATGGCCGGGGAGGCCTCACAATCATGGCGGAAGGCAAGGAGGAGCAAGTCACATCTTACATGGTGGCAGGAGAATGAGAGCCAAGCGAAAGGGGAAACTCCTTATAAAACCCTCAGATCTCATGACACTTAATCACTACCACGAGAACAGTATGGGGGGAAACCACCCCTGTGATTCGATTATCTCCCACCAGGTCCCTTCCACAACATGTGGGAATTACGGGGGCTACAATTCAAGATGAGATTTGGGTGGGGACACAGCCAAACCATATCAGTTCTCATGCACTATTTCATCCTTAACTCCTATTGAACAGTCAGGGAAACCAAAGTACAGATCAACCAGATGATGTCAAAGAAAGGCAGCTGTGCAAAACCAAGAATCTGAACTGCCTCACGCTAGTATTACAGTAACATGGGGAGTGGATGTAGGATTTCCTAAGATACGCTACAATCGCAAGGAAAACAATGATGTAAACACTGGCCTGGGACCACTGAGCAGCATTAACAGCACTGAGAGATATCAAGGATGTTTAAGCAGCAGGCCTGAGGAGCTCATCCTTGCAGGCAGGAGCAGATTTAGATACACCTGGGTTGATCTGCTAGTGACACCAGCCTGTAAGAACAACCAAAGGTACCTGCCTCTCCCGTTACCTTAAATGTCCTCTTGCAAACAAAATATCCCTTACCAGCACTACGTGCAAGTGTGTTACAGGCAGAACCCTCCGGGGCAAGGACTCTCATTCATTTTTGCATTTCCAGCACCTAAACCCAGTACCTCTCTATACTCGACAGCGGGGTCAGCAAACTATGGCTCCTGGGCCAAATCCAGCCCGTTTTTATAAACGAAGTTTTATGGGAACACAGTCACACTCAGCCGGTTATGCATCATCTACGACCACTTTCAGGCTGCATCAGCAAAGTGGAGTAACAGTGAGAGGGACAGCGTGACCCACACAGTCATGTACTATCTGGGCATTTACGGAAAATGTTTGCCAATTCCCAAATGATAGCTGGAAAGATGCAGAAAAATCATTTGTAATTTCAGGGAAATCTCATTTGTATAGGTAGGGAGGAATAAATCTTTGATCTCCATAGCTTTATAAAACATCAGGGGCTTGAGAATCCAACGAGGCCCCTGGCTCCGGGTAGAGAAGCAATGTTAAGACATTAAGGAGTCAGACATTTATCTGTACCCACTCATGTAATTCTTTGAGTAACCTGTTTCTCAAAGGCTCAGAGAGGCTAAGTGACGTGCCCACAGACACAGCAAGAATTCAAAGCCAACTTTGGCTGAATCCCAAGTTGCGTTCCTTCTATAACACCTGCTGTCTCCCCCAGAAGAAACATGGGTGCAGAAAAAGAATCCGGGCTCAACTCTTCTGAAAGAAGGAAGCCCTAAAGCTCGGCACCTGCAAAAGGCAGTGCCCCGAAACGGAAGTGAAGATGCTCTGGCAATCCGAGCATGTGTATGACTGGGCCATTTGCTGTTAACCACATGCATGGAGTGTATTTTTAACATTATAAGCACAATGATGACATCTGTGGATGAAGAGGCTCTGTGTTTGCTGCTAATTTGCAGATAAAAGCAAAACAACTCTGGAATGTTTCCTCCAGGGTTCTTCCTTAGAGTTTAATTTCCACCAGTCACAAGAAAGAATGCCACATCCCGGAGCCTGCTTCAGGCATGGACGCATGGAGATAGGGGAAGAATGTTCTCATGAAGCTCTTCACTGATTAGTTTTGACTACCAAGGTCTCCTGGAAAAGACCTTAAGGGTCTTAAGGTCAGATGGCTTAAGGTCAAGTAGACTCGGGCCTCAACACTTATTAACAGCAAATCTTGAGCCTCAGTTTCCTCATCTGTAAAACAGGGCCAGTACTCACCCACCACGATGCCTGCGACGTCCTATTTGTAAAATGCCCGGCATCCTGCTGGCTGCACCATAACAAGCACTCAACAAAACAGCCTTTCTCACCCTCTCACCCCAGCCCCTCCCTTTCACATCCCTGCACTAAAAAGATAACAAATGGCAAGGGGAGTGTAGCCAGCTTTGACCTGAGCCATTGTCCTCTCAGCTCAGCTTGGATGAGAACCTGTTCTCCACTTCTGAGACGCCAACAATTCTCCTCATCGCTCTCCCAAGGCTCGAGTGCTATCCCAAGTAGACCGGTAGACTGCAGCCCTGGGAAGAATGAGGTACCGGAGCAAGCTGTAGCCTCCTCTCTCGGCCTCTCCTAGGCCCATTCGGTTGTGTGATGAGGAACAAGGAGAACTGCCGCAGTCCCACTTCCCTCCCAATCAGCGCAGAGGCAGCAGGAACGGAACCGCTAACTCGGTTTCTATGGATCAGTAATGGGAATCTAGGTGTGGCTCTCTTTTTTTTTTTTTCAATGAGACTGAGTCTCGCTCTGTCGCCCAGGCTGGAATACAGTGGCACAATCTCGGCTCACTGCAGCCTCTGCCTCCCAGGTTCAAGTGATTCTCCTGCCTTGGCCTCCATAGTAGCTGGGATGACAGGGGTATGCCACCATGCCCAGCTAATTTTTGTATTTTTAGTACAGATGAGGTTTCACCATGTTGGCCAGGCTGGTCTCGAATTCCTGACCTCAAGTGATCCACCCGCCTTGGCCTCACAAAGTGCTGGGATTACAGGCTTGAGTCACCACGCCTAGGTGTGGCTCTCTCTTATTTGCTCTTCCCTCTCTTCTGGAAAAGAAGGTCTTTTTTTTTGTTTAATTTTTCACCCTTCAACTCTTTTCTTATTAACAGTGAGCAGGCATAGGCACTTCCAACTGCTGGGGAAAGATTCATCTCACGTTGAAAAATGCATCCATGGGTTTTCCACTCCCTGCAGTCACAGGTTTATTTTTTTCTTTATTTCTTTTTTAGCAGACTCCTTCTCTTGAATGGCATCTTACCAAGAACCCTGCTATTGGCAACGGTGTCACACTTGCTATCTGGGACAGTGATCTGGTTGGCCGGTGGACTGAGAACAGGTGGGCAGAGCAGTGAAGAGCATGGAGGGAGAAGCAGCCACCCAGTTCACAGTGCGAATTGCCTCCTCCTAGCTCTGTGGGCACGGCAAGTAGCTCCACCTCTCTGCCCTTCACTTCTTCCTCCGTGGAATGAATACGGTAATTCCATCTCCCTCAGAGGTTTGTTGTAAGGACTCAATGAGATAATTTGCATAAAGTACTAAGAAGAGTGCCTGAACCACCAGGGCTCTCCGCAAGTGTGACCTTGGCTATCATTATCTGGAAGCCGCACCAGCACACGAGGCCCCAGGAAGAGTCCTTCGCTGGCTTAAGAGTTGATGAGAATGACCTTGGTCTTGGATCCAGGAGTTCAGAAATAGATCTGGATCAGGAGGTACTGGCTCAGAGAGCCTGAGGGTGAGGAAGGAAGATGTTTTGGTACCCTGGAGTCTCCCTGTGCAGCCAGTCTAAGAACACAACTCTGCAGTGACGGGGACACCTGGCCAGCTGAGGCTGCCCCTGCCTGGGGACAAGGCCATGCATATTGAGCTGGGTTCGCAGACCTCATCATCTGCTCCAAGGAGACGTGAGGTGTCCCTCAGTCCTCATCCCCATCACTGTGCAGGAGCTGGTGAGGCCTGAGCCCAGGAGGCCGCACATCCCATTGGTCCCGGAGAATGCTGTCCATCTTGTCGCCCCGTTTTCCAACAATAAATTCCTGCTGTATCCGTTATGTGGGAAAGCCCTACAGAGTTACTTGAAAAAGGAAGCCAAGCGGCATCTCGTCAGGTCTTTCCGTCAGTCTATGCCTATTATTGTGAGTTGTCGATACAGCTAAGTGGCCTAGAGCACACAGGCTTTTCCTTCATCTGCATGTTTATTTGGGAAGGTTTGGGGAAAGCTGATGGACACGGGGTGGGAGGTAACTACAGCCCCCTCAAGCCACTCATTAGCTCCTGCAAATGTCACCTGGCAGAGAGCAGTGGCTGTGGGGACACAGGCCGGGTGAGGGCCCTCAATGCTGGCCTCCTCCTTCCTTCACTTCTCCCTGCCTTGGCCTGGTGGCCTCTTCTCGGAGCCCTAGAGCCCTGCGGGAACAATGTGAATCCTACCGCCCCATGAGAAAAACTCCAACTCTTTGAGGATGACAATCAAGATCCTCTAGGAACAAGTTATCTCAGGATTCACTTCCCGCTGCAGGCAACATCCCTTCCGGGTTCTTTCCTTCCACAAGTCCCCAGACGTGGGTCTGTCAAGGTTTATTCTTTCAAAGCCTACAAGGCTCAGGTGTCCCCCAATAAGCAAAGACTTTAGAACTGATAATCCCTTCTCCCCTGTGTCCCCACAAAACTTTTTTTTTTTTCTGAGATGGAGTTTCGCTCTTGTTGCCCAGGCTGGAGTGCAGTGGCGTGATCTCAGGCTCATTGCAACCTCTGCCTCGCAGGTTCAAGTGATTCTCCTGCCTCAGCCTCCCAAGCAGCTAGTACTATAGGCATGTGCCGCCATGCCCAGCTACTTTTGTATTTTTAGTAGAGATGGGGTTTCACCATGTTGGTCAGGCTGGTCTTGAACTCCTGACCTCAGGTGATCCACCTGCCTTGGCCTCCCAAAGTGCTGGGATTATAGGCAGGAGCCACCATGCCCGGTCTCCACACACTTTTTGTATGTGTCCATCACACCACTGCCTATACTGCATGGAGATGATGGGTTTACTTCCTACTGTCCCAGAAGTCTGTGGGTCATGCAGACTTTCTAAGAAAGTTACTTAAACCCCAGCAGGCAACCAAAGCAAAAATGGACAAATGAGATCACATCAAGCTCAAAAGCTTCTGCACAGCAAAGAAAACAATGAGCAAAGTGAAGAAACAACCCACAGAATGGGAGAAAATATCTGCAAACTACACACCTGGCAAGGAATTAATAAACAGACCGTATCAGGAACTCAAACAACTCAACAGGAAAAAAATCTAATAATCCAATTAAAAACCAGGCAAAAGATCTGAATCGACATTTCTCAAAAGAAGACATACGAATGGCAAACAGGTCTATGAAAAGGTGCTCCAATCACTGATCACAGAAATGCAAATCAAAACTACAATGAGATATCGTGTCACCCCAGTTCAAAAGACAGGCAATAACAAATGCTGACGAGGATGTGGAGAAAAGGGAAGCCTTGTACACTGTTGATGGGAATGTAAATTCGTACAACCACTATGGATAAAATTTGGAGGTTTCTCAAAAAACTAAAGATAGAGCTACCATATGATCCAGCAATCCCACTGCTGGGTATACACCCAAAAGAAAGAAAATCAGTCTATTGAAGAGAGATCCACACTCCCATGTTTACTGCAGCACTATTCGCAACAACCAAGATTTGGAAGCAACCTAAACGTCCACCAGCAGATGAATGGGTATAGAAAATGTGGTACATATACACAGTGGAGTACTATTCAGCCATTAATAAGAAAAGAGCCTGTCATTTGCAACAACATGGATGGAACTGGAGGCCACTATGTTAAGTGAAATACAACAGGCACAGAAAGACAAACATCTCATGTTCTCACTTATTTGTGGGAGCTAAAAATGAAAACAACTGAACTCATGGAGACAGAGAGTAGAATGATAGTTACCAGAGGCTGAGAAGGGTAGTGGAGGGAGGAGGGGAGAGGAGGGGATGGCTAATGGGTACAAAAAAATAGAAACAATGAATATGATATGGTATTTGATAGCAAAAAAAAAAAAGAAAGGAAGTTGGCATATTTTTTTTTTTTTAATGTTACATCAAGCCGGGCGTGGTGGCTCATGCCTGTAATCCTAGCAATTTGAGAGGCTGAGGTGGGTAGATCACCTGAGGTCAGGAATTCGAGACCAGCCTGGCCAACATGGTGAAACCCTGTCTTTACTAAAAATACAAAAATTACCTGGGCATGGTGGTGGGTGCCTGTAATCCCAGCTACTCGGGAGGCTGAGGCAGGAGAATCGCTTGAACCCAAGAAGGCGGAGGTTGTAGTGAACCAAGATCGCACCACTGCACTCCAGCCTGGGCAACAGAGCGAGACTCTGTCTCAAAAAAAAAAAAGAAAGTTATAAAAGAAAGTTCGGTGGTCACCAAACTATAATGTATATAATGAAGTGTTTAAGATGCTTTTTAAAATGATATTCTTATAATGCTATGTCTTATCTCAGAATACCCAAGACCTATCCCAGTGCTTGGCAAGAGGACAATAATCCCCGTATGTAAAGACTGCATGTATCTTTCCACCCTAACAGAAAGTTCTGGAAGGATAAGCTCCAAGCTCATCACAATGGTGACCTCAGGGGATGGGAATGGAGGTGACGGTGATGGCCAAAGAGATGCTTAACTTAATGTCTAAAGGCTTATATTGAGAATGTCTTCATGTATTACTTGTATCTTCTAAACTTTTTTTTAAATAATAGCAGCTGTAGTAGGTTGAACGGCGTCCTCCAAAAAGATATGTCCACATCC
The DNA here is from genome assembly GCF_006542625.1 of Nomascus leucogenys. Taxonomy (NCBI): domain Eukaryota; kingdom Metazoa; phylum Chordata; class Mammalia; order Primates; family Hylobatidae; genus Nomascus; species Nomascus leucogenys. The sequence goes on from NC_044398.1 coordinate 90,764,945, forward strand.
TAAGCCTCAGAACCTATAAATATGACTTGTAAATGTGGAAAAAGCTGTCTTTGCAGATGTAATTCAGACTCTTGAGATGAGAACATTCTAGATTATCCAGGTAGGCCCTAAATCCCATGGCAGTTGTCCTTATAAGAGAGATACAGAGAGGCACCAGGGAGAAGCAGGAGAAGGCCAAGTGAAGACAGAGGCAGAGATCGGTGTGACACGGCCATAAACCAAGGGATGCCTGGAGCCACCTGAGGCTAGAAGAGACAGGGAAGGATCTTCCCCTACAGCCTCCAGGGGGAACACAGCCCTGCCACTGCTGGTACCGTGATTGCAGACTCTGGCCTCCAGAACTGCGAGCAAATAAACGTACGTTGTTTTAAGCCAGCACGTGTATGGTAATTGGTTACAGCAGCCCTAAGAAGCTAACACTGGCAGCTAACATCAGGTAACCACATGCCCAACACCACGCCCTGGGTTATGCATTTTTTTTATACGTCATCCTCCTAAGCGGTAGATATCATGATGATTCTCATTTTACTGATAGGACAATAGACTCAGAGAGCTGACTTAACTTGCTCAAGGGCACAGGGCTCTAAGTGGCACAGTGAGGACTGGAGGCAGGCAGTGTGGGCTCCAGAGTCCATGCACTAGGTTGTAACTCAACTTGCAAGACCATGGCTGTGGGGTCTGATGGAGCAAGGTTCACACCATGACTCTGCTATCTTAACAAAAGCACCTGACCTCTCTAACCTTCACTTTTCTCAGTTAGAAAGCAGGGAAATATGACTTCCCTGCTGGTGGAGTAATGAAAATTCTGAGTTTGGTCTTGTCTATCTCAGGGCCTCATGTTGCTCAGCAAATACCTCCTGAATGAATGAGAGGTAGGGGTCAGATAGGGTTGCTGCCTCCCTTGATGTGGAAGCCGGGTGTTATTCATCGGCAGGGGTGGTCATTTCAGATGGCTGGGTTTTGGAAGCTGCTTGAAGACATATTCCTCATGATGAAAGTGATGACTTTAGGTACAAATCATTTTCTAAATTCATTCGCACAACCATAGCCACTACTCTATGAGCTCTTAGAAATGCCGGACGTGTGGGTGGGGTGGGTAGATGGATGACGGGGGTGGGGGTGAATGGGAGGATGCATGATGGGTGGGTGGGTGGGTGGATAGGTGGATGAATGATGGGTGGGTGGGTGGATGGATGATGGATGGGTGGATGGATGATGAGTGGGTGAGTGGATAGGTGGATGAATGATGGGTGGGTAGGTGGATGAATGATGGGTGGGTGGATGGATGATGGATGGATGATGAGTGGGTGGGTGGATGATGGGTGGGTGGGTGGGTGGATGACGGCTGGGTGGGTGGGTGGCTGGGTGGGTGGGTGGGTGGCTGGGTGGATAGGTGGATGGATGATGGGTGGGTTGGTGGATGGATGATGGGTGGGTTGGTGGATGAATGATGGGTGGGTGGATGATGAGTGGGTGGGTGGATGATGGGTGGGTGGTGGCTGGGTGGATAGGTGGATGGATGGTGGGTGGGTAAATGAATGATGGATGGGTGGGTGGGTGGATGAATGATGGGTGGGTGGACGAATGATGGGTGGGTGGGTGGATGATGGGTGGGTGGATAGGTGGATGGATGGTGGGTGGGTGGATGATGGGATGGGTGGGTGGATAGGTGGATGGATGGTGGGTGGGTGGATGATGGGTGGGCGGGTAGATGATGGGTCGGTGGGTGGGTGGCTGGGTGGATAGGTGGATGGATGATGGGTTGGTTGGTGGGATGAATGATGGGTTGGTGGGTAGATGGATAATGGGTGGGTGGATGGGTGGTGGGCAGATGCATGGATGGATGGTGGGTGGTAGGTGGATAGGTAGATGGATGAGGGGTGGGTGGGTGGATGCATGGTGGGGGGGTGGATGGTAGGTGGGTGTGTGGATGGTGGGTGGGTGGATGGATGGTGGGTGGTAGGTAGATAGGTGGATGGATGGTAGGTAGCTGGATGGATGGTGGGTAGCAGGCAGATAGGTGGATGGATGAGGGGTGGGTGGGTGGTGGGTAGATGATGGGTGGGTGGGTGGATAGGTGGAGGTATGACAGGTCAAGGGATGGGTGGGCGGTGGGGGGATGAGTGGATGGATGATAGGTGGGTGGTTGGGTGGTGGGGGGTAGATGAGAACAGTCTGGACAGGTAAGTGGCCGTCCTCAACCTCAGATTCTCTAAGCCAGTACCCTCCTGATCCAGTTATATTTCTGAACCCCTGGAACCGAGACCAAGGTCATTCTGACCAGCCCTTAGGCCAGCTAAGGACTCCTCCTGGGGTCTCGTGTGCTGGTGCAGCTTCTAGATTAATTACATTCTGCGAGGTTAAGAGATTAGGGCATTGGCAGCAGAAAGTAAGAGGGAATTCTTAGGAGTTCTGTCTTCAAACACCAAGAGGTCATATACCAGAATCTGCCTCCTGGACAACTTGCTCTGTGACATTCAATAGTGAAGCCTAGCAGTAATTCCAAAAAACTACCTTCCAGAAATATTCATATGGAAAAGTTAACACATGCCCCCAAACACACACACCAGTGCCTCCCACCAGCAGCTGAACAACAGTCTCATCACTGCTGGGCAGGCCCCACTCACTGGGATGGATGACTTAGGAAGCCAATCACCAAAACCCTCAATTAGAGCCCTGACCTGTTCCTCAGAGAGATCAAACTCAAGCAGGAGCCCCGCCAGAGAGAAATCAGCCTCATTTCTCATCTCTTCTATCCATAAGCAATAAATGACAAAGTTCTGCTCATTGAAAATGCCAGGCATAGTGCAATTAACATCCCTTTTATAATCACCTCATTTTATCACTGCTTCCCCAATACCCTTTTGAAACTGATGACTCTTTGAGAAGATGTTTTTGGAAGTGAGTCAAAGCGGCAAAAGGGCACAGTCCTGGACCCACGGCCTGCCCTGCTTCTAACAAGCTGAGGGGCAGCAGCCAAGTCATTTCCCTGCTCTTAGCTTCAATTTCTTCCCTAAAGAAAGGAAAACCGCTGGGAATAGTGGCTCATGCCTGTAGTCCCAACACTTTAGGAGGCCAAGGCAGGTAGATCGCTTAAGCCCAGGAGTTAAAGATCAACCTGGGCAACACACGGAGACCCCATCTCTACAAAAAAAATTTTTTTAATTAGCCAGGCGTGGTCATAGCTATTTAGGGGCCTGAGGTGGGAGGATAATTTTACCCCAGGAGGGTGAGGCTGCAGGGACTCACCACTGCACCCCTGCTTGAGAAACAGAGCAAGACCTTGTCTCAAAAATAAATAAGTTCATTATCTATTTTTTTAAGAAAAGGAAGAAAGAAGGGGCAGGAAATGGGGGTGGACTATGGCTGTCTGCTGCCCCACCTCCACTCTCCTGTTGGGAAACCATCCTTCCGAGAGATGTGCTCCAAGGGTGAGCACTAACTGACTTCGGCCAATCAGCATATCTTCTCCTCCTGGCCGTAGTAACTGGTTCAGGATGGGTCAATTAACCAACATGGTTCAGAGTGAATCTGGGCGTTTCTGCTGGCAACCCTGGGAACAGACTTGCTCTTTCTCTTGAGTCTAAACAGCCTGAGAACACTGCAGCTACTGCTGTTTCCATGAGGGGAGAGGGAGAGGGACTGGGCTGGGTGAGCGGAAGGGAGCGGTGAGAACGGAGTCAGGCAGAAATGTACCAGGTTTCCATGATATCCCAGGCCTCTGGGTCACCGTGAAGCTGACACTTGCTGCTATGGTTGGCATGCCTGCTCCCTCCAAACCTCATGTTGAAATTCATTCCCCAATGTTGGAAGTGGGGTCTCATGAGAGGTGTTTGGGTGCTGGGGACTGAGCCCTCTCGGCTCACTGCAACCTCCACCTCTCAGGTTCAAATGATTCTTGTGCCTCAGGCTCTTAAGTAGCTGGGACTACAGGCACACATCACCACACCTGGCTAATTTCTGTATTTTTAGGAGACACAAGGCTCACCATATTGTCCAGGCTGGTCTTGAACTCCTGACCTCAGGTAATCCACCTGCCTCAGCCTCCTAAAATGCTGGGATGACAGGCATGAGCCACTGCACCTGGCCTCTATTTGTTTCTGCAAGAGCTGGTTGTTTTAAAGAACGTGGCACCTCCCCACTCTCTTGTTTCCATTCTTATCAATGTGATTTCTGCACATACCAGCTCCCCTCTGCCTTCTGCCATGAGTGGAAACACCCTTACCAGATGCAGATACCCAATCTTGAACTTTCCATTCATCAGAATCGTGAGCCAAATAAATCTTTTCCTCATAAATTACCCAGCGTCAGGCATTCCTCTGCAGCAACACAAAACACAATGAGGCACTCACCTACCTCTGGACTTTTTTAGTATCTAATATAACGAATTCCTTGCTTTGTGGAGGCCAGTTTGTACTGGCTTCTCTGCTTATTCCACTAGAATCATCCTAATACAAAAACCATGATCCCAAAGGTCTCAGCCAGTCCAGCATTTCTTTTATTTTATTTGTAAGATTTCCTAACCATGCCAAGGCCTGAAAATGAAAACCCAAAGGAAAACCCTCAATCCCTGTTGCCAAGGAGAGATTGTGGGCTATTTAAGGCCACAGACCATGGCAGTCTTCTCTTTGATCCCAAGTTCAAAGCACAGTACCTACAACTCAGGAAACTGAAAAACTCAACACACATGGGCTAAATGAGTGGCTCAGTAAGACAAAGGTTTTGTAAACTGCAGGCCCGAGATAAGCTTTAGGTCACTAATCAGCATCATTCCCATCACCACCTTAACCACCATAAGCACTGCTATTTGTTGATTGCTTACTAGGTACCGGGCGTGCACAGCTCTGCATCTATTACCTGCCTGAAGCCTCATAACCCACCCATTGAGTGATCAGGACCGCTCACAAGTAACTATGCTCTCTCTTTCCAGAAGCCTAGGAGACTGCCCCTCCCCACCCACCTGCAGTTAGACGTGTCTGTGGAACTTGCTTTACCGTTGAAATAAGAGAGATGTGACGTGTAATTTCTGGGTGGAAGCTTTAAGAGTCAGAGTGTGCTTGACCAATGTCTCCTGTCCATCTGCCACAACCTGGGTCTGCAGGTGAGGATGGTGACAACACAGAGCAGTGGCCCAGCCAATTTCATGAAGGACAAGTGATGTGAAAGAGACCGAAATCTATGTGTTTTCTGTTCATGACATTATGGGATGGTTACTGCAGTGTAACTCAACCTACAATGACTAATATCCTACACCCTGTTTTACAGATGTGAAAACTGAGGCTCAGAGACGTAAAGCTCCTTGCCTGAAACCACATAGTTACTACTGCAGCAGAAAGGCTTGCATGGGCCTGGAGAACGCAGAAAGTCTGACCATTGTTCCCCAGGTCCTCGATCCCCGTCTTTACCCCAGCTGACTTGGGGCTTTCAATGGAAACCTTGCCCACATTCTCCTGGTTAGAAAATTCCAGAACCAGAAAAACTTCTGGACCTCAGAAACCAACAGCCAAGACAGAGTAAAATTAACAGAAACCAAGTTCCTCAAACCAACCCTCAAGACATGAAATTACAGACATGAGAGAAAATATACAATGTAGGATATAACAGGGCAAAGAGACAGAGGAAAGAGAAGGGAAATAAAGTACATTATTGAAGAACAAGCCAGAGTAGGTCAGCCTGCAGAAACTCCTGCCGTAGAATTTTTTTTTTTTTTTTGAGACAGAGTCTTGCTTTGTTACCCAAGCTAGAGTGCAGTGGTGCGATCTCAGCTCACTGCAACCTCCGCCTCCCAGGTTCAAGCAATTCTCCCCGCCTCAGCCTCCTGAGTAGCTGAGATTATAGGCGCCAGCCACCATGCCCAGCTTATTTTTGTATTTTTAGTAGAGATGGGGTTACACCATGTTGGCCAGACTAGTCTCAAACTCCTGACCTCAAATGATCCACCTGCCTCGGCCTCCCAAAGTGCTGAGATTACAGGTATGAGCCACCATGCCTGGCCCCTGCCATAGATTTTCAATACAACCAATCATTTCTACATAATCAATTACAGGGAAGCAGTAATTTTGGCTCAGATGATTTGTGACCAAAGTAGAGTGCAAACACAGTTGTAAGACTCACTTTGTCCATAAAATAACTAGCAATTGCTCGGCTTCACCTGGCATTCAGCCTGTGACAACTCGCTCCCGGGGGACCAATAAAGGTGCCATGCACGTGGCGTGGGGGTTGTCTTCAGTGATATTCCTGTGGTGTGCCGCCTTCTAAAACAGACCCCAGTGGCTCTGTTTCCTGGTCCTCACCTCCTGGATAATCCCCTGAGTGTGGCTTGGCCATGGTGACTTGCCTCTGTCCTAATGAACAGATTAGAGTAGAATATAGTAGAAGTCATGGAATGCCACTTTATTTATTTATTTATTTATTTATTTATTTATTTATTTATTTATTTTGAGATGGAGTCTCACTCTGTCACCCAGACGGGAGTGTAGTGGGGCAATCTCAGCTCACTGCAACCTCCCGCTCCCGGGCTCAAGTGATTCTCCTGCCTCAGCCTCCTGAGTAGCTGGGATCACAGGCGTGTGTTACTACCACCTGGCTAATTTTTGTGTTTTTAGTAGAGATGGGGTTTCACCATGTTGGCCAGGCTGGTCTCGAACTCCTGACCTGAAATACACCCCCACCTTAGCCTCCCAAAATGCTAGAATTACAGGTGTGAGCCACTGCTCCCAGCCAGAATGCTACTTCTAAAGCTTAGACTACAAAACACCCTGACTCCCATTTAGTTGGTCTCTCTCTTTTGCTTTCTTTGGCCACAGTGAAAAGGCCTGGATAGGCAAGAAACCAAGGGTGGCCTCCAGCCAACAGCCCGAGAGTAACTGAGGCCCTCAGTCCAAGAGTCCGTAGGAAACTGAATCCCGCCAACAACCACATGGGTTAGCTTGGACGCGGATCCTTCCCTAGGGGAGCCCTGAGGTGTCTGCAGTCACCGGCTGAGGCTGTGGTTGCAGCCTGGGAGACACCCTGGAGAGAGAACCAGCTGAGTGGCACCGGGAATCCAGGCCCACAGAAACTGTGAGATGGTAAATGTTGTCACTCCCAAATGTCGTTTTTCCTCTCAGTGTTGGGACAATTTGTTATGCGGAGAAAGATACAATCACTCAATAGTGAGTTTCATTTAGCTATTTCTGGTGTTGGCACTTAATGAATCATTGGCATAATGCCAAATCATTCCCAATGAGTCTATGGGGCCAAAATAATGGGGGCTAAAACTGCCATCCATGGATAAAATCTAGAGGAGTGTTCCCCAAACCCCAGTGCACCACAAAGCACCACCAGGATTCTTGCCACACTCACCCGCCACTTGCACTGTTGCTGCATAATGTTGCCTTTTCAATCCACTCATTTTTTTTAAGACAGGGTCTCACTATGTTGCCCAGCCTCGTCTCGAGCTCCTGGGCCCAAGTGATCCTCCTGAGGAGGTGGGATTACACCATTCATCTTTTTTCACTTATAACATTTACTTACAAAGGAAAGTATATATCACTCTAGCAAATAGAAAGCCAGTATCACTAGAAGGCAACTGCATCTGATGAAAGCCAAACGTGATTAAATCCTAAGTGTTAGTGGTTCTCAACCCCAGGAGCATCACAATCATGCGAAACAGTGAGAGGTGCCCAGGCCCCATCGAAGAGATTCTCCTGCAGCTGATCTGGGGTTGAGCCTTGGCATCAAGGCATCTGGACTTTCTGAGCGGAGTCTACTGCAGCCGCATCTGAGAGCTCAGAACTTCCCAGTGGCCGACGGCACCCTGACCCAGAGGCCCACATTCACTTTGTCAGGGTCTCCAAGAGTTAAAGCCGGGCTAGCACCAACCTAAGACCGCACCAGCATGGCCAAAAGGAAAAGAAAAGGGGAACATCTTCCCAAGCGGAGCCCATATTATTCAACACCTGACCCTGAGACATCTAACATCACTCTACTATCACCAGGGCTACACGCCTCATACTCCACAGACAGACCCGAGAGCTGGACAGACGCATCTCTGTGGAAGTGACTGATCAAAATAAAGAGATTCTGAGTGACAGACACTTGTAGGTTACAGCATCTGGCGAGGGACTGGATTCTGTCATCATAGCTCAGCTCACATGGTGTCTCCTCCACCAGGCTGCAGATTGTGTGAGTCCGGGGGACAGTGACCAAGGCCTGCCCTCTGCATCACTGGTGCCTAGGTCAGTCCCTGGCATAGGGAAGACATTATTAGCATCCAATGAATAAATAGGTGAAGTGTCATCCAAACTGGATCTTGGGGAATGGGCTAGACACAGCCCACCATCCAGTGGGGAGAAGTGGTATTCCAGAGGGGACCCGGAGGAGCAGGGCCAAACCTCTGCTAGCCAGCCCTGGCTCCTCCACCAATAGCTTCCCAAATTAAGCCCTGGCTTATTCCAACAGCCACTGCTGAAGGGACCAGTTCTCTCTGTGACTGATGGATAATTTCATACTCAAATTGGAAACCATTTAAATTGAGACATCAGGAAAATCAGAGGCAGGCAACATATGATATCGCTTTATATTTGACAGCGAGTAAAAAATGAAAACAGCAGTGTTGATCATCTTGAGACAAATAAACTCACAGTCCCTTGGTGGTTTGTGGGGCAGGCACAGAGTGCTTCATTTCAGTCAAATTCACCATGTGTGTTCTGGGCATCTGTAGTCAGGATGCTACGGTGAGAAGTGGGAACTAAGATTCTCACATTCAGCCAACGTTTTATACTCTGTATCAGGTGCCGGGGACACAGCCATACATAAAATGGACGAAGCAGAGAGCAAATAAACAACCCTGTGCCAAGCAGCATGAGTATTATGAAGAAAAATAAAGCAGGAGAGTGCTATTTTAACCAAGTTTATGATATAAGCTGATATTTTACTCCCTACTTTGGATGATTTAGAGGCATTTACTGTTTAAACCTCATATAACTCTCTTTGGTGGGCATTCCTAGTCCCATTTAAAGATGAGGATATGGGCCAGGCATAGCAGCTCATACTTGTAATCCCAGCACTACGGGAGGCCGAGGCAGGAGGATCACTTGAGCCCAGGAGTTTGAGACCAGCCTGGGCCATATAGTGAAACCCCATCTCTACAAAAATTTGAGTTAGCCAAGTGTGGTGGTTCATGCCTGTAATCCCAGCTACTCAGGAGGCTGAGGTGGGAGGACTGCTTGAGCCCACAAGTTGGAGGCTGCAGTGAGCTATGACTGCACCACTGCACTCCAGTCTGGGCAACAGAGCGAGACTGTCTCTTAAAAAAATTAAAAATACAAAATGTAAAGAAATAAAGTTGAGGACATGAAGACTCTAAAAAGAGACTTACAGCTCCATCTCCTACTAATCATGGGGACATGGAGACTTGGGGATATTACCTATCTTATCTGTGCCTTAGTCTTGTCATCTCTAAAATGGAGACACGAGAACCTACATCACTGCTTGCTGCTACATGCACAGCTCATGGAACAGGATTTGGTATGTAATAAGTGCCAGTATACCTGTCTGCAGGTAGGAGTGTAACTGACACTCCCATTTTAAGAACTTCATCATCTCATGGAGAAGCCAAACGATACATCCATGAAACTAGCAATGAGAATATTTTGAACAAACCATGTCGATTGATACCACCATTCCCGCTGCCTAACAGGCCCATCTTCCTGATCAACTTCAACTCATCCTTAAAAACTCAAGTCAAACGTCTCCTCTTTGAAATCTTCCATGGCATACCCCAGCAGGTAATTAACCCCACCACTGTGCCATCATTATACTTGATACCTCCATGATTCTATTTCTTACTCATTGCTCATTCTTTCATTCAACTACTGTGCATCAGCAGCCTGCCATCTACCATGCCCTCATCAACCTCCACGGCAAGGATGTTTAGTATGTCTGTGTCTTCCACTGGATGACAGACTTCTTGGGGGCCAAATAACTGAGTGGAGCTCAACGGAATTAATTAATGAATACACAAACAACAACATAAGATTAGACAAAATAAGCGGTCCAGAGGGGAAAAGGATTACAGGAATTTAAAGAACATTGGAAACATACCTACCAAAACCCAGTATTGACAGGGCCACTAGGGGCTTTCTCAAAGAATGAATGAGACCTTGAAGGATGGGGAAGATTTGGAAGAGTGTGAAAGAGGAGGAAGTCAACATATATTCATGACTGAAGAATGCAAAGTCTCAAAACAATCTGAACAGTATAAATTATCCTATTTGTGTTAAAAATAGATGTGCGTTAGGCATGTGTATGTGTATATATATATGCCTGCCTATATGCAAATGCATAAAAAATACCTGGAAGGGTATATACCAAACGCTTCATAGCAGGATCACTAGGAGGGAACACTTGTCTTTTGTACTCTAGATAGCTGTGCATTATTTATATTCTTTCAGAAATGTATTTTTATATTATTTATATAACTTAGAAAAAAATGTTAAAGCATGTCTTCTAAAAGACAAATGGTGAAAAGGCAGAGCGATGGAAGTAGAAGGAAAAGGAAGAGCAAATGCTGAGGGACAGGACTTGGTGGAGAAATAGCAGACGGCAAGACATAGGGCGAAGGCGAGAGTCAGGTCCTGCTTCGCCATCTGCCATATTATTTTTAAAACAAAGCTAAAAAATATCTGCGTTGCATTGCAGCACTGGGGCCAAGAGTTGGCTGCAAGCTTTGCTCTAACAGGACAGCGTGGCGATTCCCACAGGAGGCCCACACACTCAGGCTGGCATAGGCAATGACACCTTGGACAGGATAAACGAAAGGAAGCCACTTTCCCAGAACAGAAATAAAAATCTGGCTGGGTGCAGTGGCTCACACCTATAATCCCGGCACTTTGGGAGGCTGAGGCAGGATCGCTTGAGCCCAGAAGTTCGAGACCAGTATGGGCAACATAGAAAGACCCTGTCTCTACAAAAAAATTTTAAAAATAACAAAATTAGCCAGGCATGGTGGCATGCACCTATAGTGCCAGCTTCTCCGGAGCCTGAAGTGCAAGGATCGCTGAGCCCAGGAGTCTGAGGCTGCAGTGAGCTATGATTGCACCACTGCCCCCCAGCCTCAGTGACAGAGAAAGACCCTGTCTCTATTTAGGAAAGAGGAAAGGAAGGAAAGAGGGAAAGAAGGGAGGGAGGAGGGAAGAGAGAAAGAGAGGAAGGAAGGAAGGAAGGAAGGAAGGAAGGAAGGAAGGAAGGAAGGAAGGAAGGAGGTCCAAAGGAGCTTGAAGTTCTTCCAACTTTATCAAAAGCCTTGGCTGATCCCCAACGCCTGGCTGGCAACATCAGTTGCATCCCCAACCACCTGCTTTGGGATGGACGAGGCCTTCTATTTTCGAATATCTGGGAGAACACCATTTGAACTCTGATCAACAAAATCACCTTCCTCAGAAACCAGGACGGCAGCTCTGCAGACCTCATGGGCAAGAAAGCTGCAGCCCAGGAACACTGGGGTGTAGGTAATACCAAGATGGTGCCCACCCCTCAAGAAGAGGTCATTTCCAGAAGAACAAGTCAAAGGGAGCCAATGGCTTGGCTTTTTGCAACTAAATCAGGGATCCCTTTACTAAAACGTATCTATTCCCATCTAACCACATAACATGCTGGTCGCCCAGAAAAGAGACAGCAATGAATCTAGGCACAATCTGCTCTGGTTCCCACAGACCAGCTGGCCAGGGAACCAAACTCCATGAAACACACAGCAAAACAGCATTGACTTTTACTAGGAGATTATATAAACTCGTTTCAGGGAGATGGGGAAGCCTCCTAGAACACGCCAGGAGATGCCCTTGGTGCTGCTCACTGCCTGGCCCAAAGCGCCTATGTGAATGATGGCCCAGGAGACAAGGAAGCAGAGATGTGCCTTCATTGATTTGTTTTGAGATGGAGTTTCGCTTTGTCACCCAAGCTGAAGTACAATGGTGCAATCTCCACTCACTGCAACCTCCACCTCCCAGGTTCAAGCAGCTATCCTGCCTCACCCTCCCAAGTAGCTGGGATTACAGGCACCTGCCATCAAACCCAGCTAATTTTTGTATTCTTAGTAGAGATGGGTTTTCACCATGTTGGCCAGGCTGGTCTCCAACTCCTGACCTCAGGTGATCTGCTCGCCTCGGCCTCCCAAATGCTGGGATTACAGGTGTGAGCCACCGCACCCAGCCACCTTTATTTTTGTTGTTGATTGTTTTTTGTTTTTGTTTTGTTTTGTTTTTGAGACAGAGTCTTGCTCTCTCAGGCTAGAGTGCAATGGCACCATCTTGGCTCACTGCAGCCTCCACCTCCCGGGTTTAAGCGATTCTTCTGCTTCAGCCTCCCAAGTAGCTGGGATTAAGGGCACATGCTACCATGCCCAGTTACATTTTCGTATTTTTAGTAGAGACAGAGTTTCACCGTGTTGGCTAGGCTGGTCTCAAACTCCTGCCTGACCTCAGGTCATCAGCCCACCTCAGCCTCCCAAAGTGCTGGGATTACGGGCATGAGCCACTATGCCTGGCCTCAAAGAAAGATTTTTTAAAATAAGAAGAAATCTTTCGGCCGGGCGCGGTGGCTCACGCTTGTAATCCCAGCACTTTGGGAGGCCGAGGCGGGCGGATCACGAGGTCAGGAGATCGAGACCACGGTGAAACCCCGTCTCTACTAAAAATACAAAAAGAAAAATTAGCCGGGCGTGGTGGCAGGCGCCTGTAGTCCCAGCTACTCTGAGAGGCTGAGGCAGGAGAATGGCGTGAACCCGGGAGGCGGAGCTTGCAGTGAGCCGAGATTGCGCCACTGCACTCCAGCCTGGGCGACAGAGCGAGACTCCGTCTCAAAAAAAAAAAAAAAAAGAAGAAGAAATCTTTCAAAAAATATATAGAATATCAGATGCAACTTGTGCAGAAGGTGTGACTAACCAGAAGTGAACTCTCAATGCAGGGAAATCAATATATTAAATTAAGGAATAAGTATAATGTATTTAGTCACAAGGTTTGTACAACTATTAATATAATCATGTGCTTATTATGTATCCCTGGAAATACTGTGTGTGTTAATTTAGCAGAAATTGAATAAATTAACTTAGTATCTAGATGGATGTGTCATAGCCAGTGAGATTTACAAGGTGGCACTGAGACAGAATGGAAAGCACTGGGAGGGTCCACATTTTTAGTATGACAAAAATGAAATGGTCAAGGACAGTGTCATCATCTGACCATGTAGAGGAGAGGACCTGGCCCAGACCAGCTTCTAGAGGAGTCCCATTCGGTTGCCCCAGGCACAGGAACCCCCTTTCCATGCTCATGACATCATATTAAGATATGAAAATGCGGCCGGGCATGGTGGCTCACACCTGTAATCCCAGCACTTTGGGAGGCCAAGGTGGGTCAATCACTTGAGGCCAGGAGTTCAAGACCAGCCTGGCCAACCTGGCAAAATCCCATCTCTACTAAAAATACAAAAATTAGCTGGGCACGGTGGCACACGCCTGTAATCCTAGCTACTAGGGAGGCTGAGGCAGGAGAATTGCTTGAACCTGGGAGGCGGAGGTTGTAGTGAGCTGAGATCGCTCCACTGAACTCCAGTCTGAGTGACAGAGCAAGACTCCGTCTCAAAAAAAAAAAAAAAAAAAAAGATATGAACACGCTAATAACAGGCATACCAGGCAGGAGCAAAGAACCAGGGTCTTGAGATGACTCCCTGTGGGAGAGGCGAGTGGAGTCGGGGGAAGTTTCTGTAAGAGACCAAGAATGAGATCAGAGGAAGCTTATTATTCAATCAGAGCAGGCCTTCTTGCACCAACAACTAATGTGGGTCATGAGCTCCGGATTTTGATGAATCCTTATCTGTGCATCTGGTTCAGATGAAATTCAAAGAACAAAGAGAGACGCCATTTCAAGAAGGACTGGGTGGTAACTAAAATGAGAACAGGGGGCATGTGAGCCCCAAGAGCATCCTCATGGCCGCTGCCTGTCACTTCTCCTGCAGGTGACGTTGTGAGCAGCAAACTCAAACCACACGTTCACAAACATATGCCGGAGAAGAGAAGAGAGGACAGGTAGAACGGAGGGGTCAAAAGCTGCCTTCCAATCCCAGCTTCTATTCCTTCAGGATCAGTGGCAGGAAAGATCTCAGCATTATCCAAGCAGGACCTCTGTCTCCATGCCAAATCACCATGAAGTGAAGCCAGAGAGACACAAGTCACACGAATTATATTCTGGGCTTTGACCCTCTCAAAGGCAGGGACTGTATCTTCCACGTCCACTACATCTCCATAGTCTGCCTCACACTGGGTAAAGCGGCCACACAAAACACAAGTGACCGACAGGCGATGTAAGCCAGTGTGGAAAATGCCTCCCTTGACTCACAGCTGAAGTCATTAAAGAGTACCAAGTTTCTAAATCCTGAATAGTTTGCACGTTGCCAGTGCTTTCTATTTGCATCAACATAGGACCAGCTTTAAAGGTAAGCTTGCATACACTGCATTTGCCAGCTGACATGAAACTCTGATCTTCAGGGAAGTGTAAAATTCCACACCTGGATGCCTTGGACAACCAAACTCCTCCACTCAAACGCTAGAGTCCAGCCCCTCATGGGTCCCCAGGGGAAACTGACTACCCATGGTGATGAGCAAGCCATGTAAAAGATGAGAGTTTAACACAGGTGCATCAGAAAAGATCTGTGATTTTAATACTTCCAACTCCCCCCAGGTGCCAGAAGCACGTGCATGAACATCAAGGAGCATGTGATCACTTGGGGTATTTAGCCATGGTCAGGAAAACACAGCCAGGCCGAAAGAGATGCTTTTCTTCTCTGGATCTGAGAGCTTTAAAGTGGGTTCCACAAGCATCTTTCCAAATAATTTTGTGTCAAAGACTAATATTTCTGAGTTAAGCCTCTATGTGAGATATATTTTTAGTAGCCCCTCTTAAATGGCACTTTTAGAAATAATCTCCTTCAAGACGGCAGGCGATTAAAACAGGGATGTCCAAGCGCTGAGTTAAAAAGCCTCTTATAATTTGGAACACGAAGTTTAACATTGCCGTGGGACAGCAGACAATTTGGTACTTGATCATTAGCTATGCGGCAACTGCCACCCAGCAGAAAAATAGATTTCTTATTAAGCTTTCATACTTAAATAGCATCAGCCCTCAAATGAGATCACTCCCTCCGAAGGTTTTAAAGATACCAAGAAAGTCCCAGGGAGCATTTTATTTTAAAGTGAATCTTATTACAAAACTTGGGATGGGGTTTTTCCATCTATCTCATCCCTGGATATGAAATTACTCATCTTTCTCTCCCATCACCTCAGTCATCTCAGAGGAAGCAAGGTGCCCCAGGGAACACAGACGGCTCACAGCGAGGACCCACATGAGGTGTTATTGAGCAAGACGGGAAGGCAGCTTTCTGGATAATCGAACGTGCTAGTGAACAGAGTGTTGCCAGAGATACTCCAGGTGCACACTCAGATGTATACGTCATATGCTCCCTGAGTGATTACGTGTTCCAGGCTCTGAGGGTAGGAAAATGAAGACAACAGTCTCTGTCTCAGGAAAGCTCCAGGTCCGCAGGGGAAAACGGAAGTCAACGCCAATGGTACTGCAGAGTGGCAAACACCACAGCACAGAGTGCTCCAGAAACACTCATCAGGGGCCAGCCATACGGTGGAAGGCAGGCAATGGCCCACTCCACAGGGACCCTCACAAAACACACAAGGCTTGGATGATGAAGGGGAGATGGAAAGCCTTTGTAGTTTTTCAGGGCAATTGCAATGAATGGCAATTATCAGGGCAACATACATCAATGTAAATGTTTATTTACTGGAGACATGTTTTTAACTGGAGACAATGGGAGAGTGGAAGGGAAGGGAGAGGGAGAGGATTGCAACCACAGAGAGAGAGAGTCAGGCAGGGGGAAGAGACAGACAGACAGAGGAAAAGAGAGAGAGAGAGACAGAGGCAGAGACAAAGAAAGAAGCAGAGAGAGAAACAAAAGGAGAGAAAGGGAGGGAGAGAAAGACACAAAAGAACAACAAAAAGAGAAGCACATAGAGACCAAAGAAGAAACAAAGACACAAAAACAGGAGGAGAAATGGAGAGAGTGGGAGAAAATGCAGAATATAAGAGACAGCCCAGGTGGCAGAGACCCAAAGTTCCTGGGAAAGGCAGTGCTGTTCTAGACCAAACCCTGACCAGGCTGGTGAGTGGGTGGGAGGCCAGTTGGACCTGGGACTAAACAAAGGCAGGCCCACTGCACCCCACAGCCACGCTATGTCATCTCCTCTCCTCCAGGACCTGCAGACTCCATGCCAGGGCAGGCTCATGAGATAAGGCAGGCTCTGACGAGCTCCCTGCTAGCTAGTGCATCAATAAAAAACATGACATTTAAGGGCCCTACCTTTCCCAAATGCACTCATCGGGAAATAGTTCCATGACCATCTTCTTACAGAAGATGTTCCTCAGGGAAATAATTCTGGAACATAATGACTGCAATAGTGTTCCTTGGGGAAATAACTTTGGGAAAGGCTCCTGTACCTAGCCATCCCTTTGGAGAAGCATGGAGCAGCCTCGTGTGTGGCCCTTGAGAGAAATCCCACAATATAGAAGACTATCAAACTATCTCTGATCCAACATTTTCCAGGCTTACTGCATCACAGAACCCCAGTTCCTTTTTAAAAAATATATGAAGCAACTATGCAAACCCCTCACTCAATCACTGTTCTGCTTTTTTTTTTTTTTTTTTTTTTCTTGAGACGGAGTGTCGCTCTGTCGCCCAGGCTGGAGTGCAGTGGTGCGATCTCTGCTCATTGCAACCTCTGCCTCCCAGGTTCATGCCATTCTCCTGCCTCAGCCTCCCGAGTAGCTGGGACTACAGGCACCCGCCACCACGCCCGGCTAATTTTTTGTATTTTTAGTAGAGACGGGGTTTCACCGTGTTAGCCAGGATGGTCTCAATCTCCTGACCTCTTGATCCGCCCGCCTCGACCTCCCAAAGTGCTGGGATTACAGGCGTGAGCCACCGCACCCAGCCCACTGTTCTGCTTTTGGGAAACTCTGCCTTCTCTAGATTATAAGTTTCCAAAGAGACTTTTTTTTTTTTTTTTTTGAGATGGAGTCTTGCTCTGTCTCCCAGGCTGGAGTGTAGCGGCGTGATCTCGGCTCAATGCAACCTCCACCACCCGGGTTCAAGTGATTCTCCTGCCTCAGCCTCCCAAGTAGCTATGATTACAGGCATGCACCACCATGCATGGCTAATTTTTGTATTTTTAGTAGAGGTGGGGTGACACCATGTTAGACAGGCCGGTCTCAAACTCCTGACCTCAAGTGATCCGCCTGCCTCAGCCTCCCAAAGTGCTGACATTACAGGCATGAGCCACCATGCCCAGCCTCCGAAGACCTGACATAAACATCATGTGATGAGTATGCTAAACACACACACACACACACACACACACACACACACACACAAAGTCCTGATGTATGAAGTGAGAAGGAGAGACAAGAAGGGGAGAGATTCACTTTTCAGATAAAGAATGGGCATGTTTGAGAGCTTCATCACAGAAGCATCCGAATGTTTAAAACCATTCAGAGTGCTGTGCCTGGAATACAATACACATCAAATTTGGCTTGAAATCGGAAAACATAAAATAAAAGAGTGAGCAGTGTGGTGGTATGGAACAACAGAGTCCTGGGTTTACATTCAGGTGCTACCATGAAGCTGTGTGCCTTTGGGTGAGTCACAAAACCTCTCTGTACCTCAATTTGCTCAGCTGAAAAATGGGCCTAATCAGAAAATTATAAGGACTGCCTAGAGGGTGCAAGGAAAAAAATGCACACCAAACACACAGCAAAGCTCTGCCAAAGGGTGGTTCCCTCATCAAACAGACAAGGGAGGGGACGAGTGAGAGCGGGGGTGGGGGGAAGGAGCCGACAGCATGGATGCTTGGAGTCAGGACAGTGGTTTCACAGGCAGCAAGTCACACCAAGCCAGGCCATCTTTTCTGCTTAAGTGCAGGTGATCAGAAACGGGACTAGGGACAGAGAAACAGAGCCTTGCCAACGGGACCAAAATAAAGAGGAATCCAATGTCCATTACATGAAGTGAGCTCATGTTTGCATCCGCCATGGGAACAAACTGCATTTAATGAGTGGCTTCACCTTTAGCTTTTACCACACTGTGCCTTTAACTGACCTCTACAACTTGCAGTCTTACAAGGTTCTATTTCCCTGTCCCCATTTATTATTCAAACTAGCAGGTGTTCTCCCAGAGTGTAATCAAATCCTGCTAAAAGGTAAAAGCCTCCAGCATTCATTCACCTCTTATACCAAAGGGGAAAAACATAATAAGAGAGTCCTAAAAATACTCACGGTAAAAAAAAAAAAAAAAAAAAATTCAATCCTTAATCCAAACTCCTTTTCCTTAAAAATAAGTGTCTTAGCTTAAAAGGATACACAGGCCAAGTTTGGTGGCTCATGCCTATAATCCCAGCAATTTGGGACGGCAAAGCAGGAGGATCGCTTGATGCCAGGTGTTCAAGACCAGCCTGGGCAATATAGTGAGATCCTGCCTCTACAAAAATAAAATGAAATATAATATAAAATGAAATAATTAGCCAGGCTTGGCGGCGCACACCTGTAGTCCTAACTACACCAGAGACTGAGGCAGAGAGATTGCTTGAGTCTAGGAGTTTGAGGTTACACTGAGCTATGATGGTGCCACTGCACTCCAGCCTGGGCAACAGAGCAAGACCCTGTCTCTAAAAAAAAGGACAGTATATATAGTGATACAAGCTAAGCATTCCTAATCCTAAAATCTGAAATCCAAAATGTTCCAATGAGCATTTCTTTTGAGCATCCTGTTGGCATCCAAAAAATTTTGGATTTTGGAGTACCTCAGATTTCAGATTTTTGGATTAGGGATGCTCAACCCAAAAGTATAATGCTAATATTCCAAAATGTAAAGAAATCTGAAACACTTGTGGTCCCAAATATTTCAGAAAAGAGCTGCTCAACCTGCATTATAAAAAGATACCACTGAAAGGAAACTAACCCTGCTCGTCTCTTTTCTGAATTATCACTTCGTCTGTGCACTCAGCCTCTGCTCTATGAAAATGAAGTCATCATGTAGCAAACATTTACTGAGCACCTACTACATGCTGGGCACGGTGCTAGGCACAGGGGATCGGAGTTGGAAATGGGTCATGAGGGCCAGCACAGAGGGCACTGTTTCATTGGCAGAATCTCACGGAACCTCGCACTATGGTCAGCACTATGTTTATTCCCAGCAGATAGAAGAGGAGATTTGGGTTTCCACCTAAAGCAGACAGTCCTGTCCTGACCCTGAGTCACTCGAATACCCTGGGGTCTTGGAGGAAGCCTAATCCAGTGTGGTCAGGGATCCAGGCCCCATGGAAAGGAAGAGGGAAGTGGCTGAGATTCCCATAACAGATGCCTCTTATAGTAAAAAGCCAGAGAAAAAAACAAAAGATGACTCCAGGAGGAAAACTGAGCTGGAAACGGCCTTCTTTCTTCTGCCCTGGCTGTCTGACTCTGGGGAGATGACCAAAGCAGGCCTGAGGCAATAATGGGGTATCCCCTGGGGACCCGGTCCAAATGGTGAACTCTTCTGACAGCCTTCAAGCCCTTAATGACCTTTTTACTTGCTCCTCCCTTCTGGCCATCACAGCCTAACAGAGGAAAGGATCTGATGACGAGAGCTGCCTCTGCGTAAATGGCTGTCTCTGTCCTGGAGGGCATCGGACTTGGGCAGAGGGAGCATGGTACAGAGGAGAGATGTGCTGGCACGGCATGGGGGCCTACTGGTGACATTCATTCATTCACTCATTCACTCAATGAGTCGACCCACATTTACTGAACACCTACCATGTGAATCACTGAAACCCAAAGGGAGCAGAAAGAAACAAAAACTTGCCCTTGTGGACACGGGAAAGATAACACTGATCAGTGATAAATCAGTGTAACATTACATTAAGACAGGAAGGGAGAGACACATGTCAGCATCATAGTCAACATGGAAAATCTGACCTTGTCAGGGCTTCAGGGAGGGTTCCTGAGGAAGTGTCGAGCTGATATGCAGCCCTGGCACTGCGCAGTGTTCCACGCAAGGGAACACTAGGAACAAAGGCCCTCAGTGGGAGGCAGCACAGGGCAGGAGGTCCAGCACCCTGGGGGAGCATGAAGAGAAACTGGTGGGGTGGGGGGACGGGAGTGGGGGTGCAGTGGCCAAAATCCTTCTGCAACTCAGTTATCTAATTCATAAAAGAGGAAAATACTTCATTTGTATGCCCAACGCATTGTTGGAACTACATCGTGACCTCTGAAAGGATTATGAGCCTCCAAAAGGATATTCCTGCAGCAGGTGGAGGAGGCTGGGAGGAGGTGGTCACCCTTTCCAAAGTCCCAAGAGTCCTGCAGGGCAAGATCTCTGAGTTTTCACCCAGTCTAACCGAGCCCCGTGGACTGCCAGCCAGCCTTCCAGTCTAAAGGGAGGATTTCATCTACATTGAAGATTTCCACCCAGGATGCTATCCCAACATTACTGTAAAAACAAAAACGGGAAACCATGCAACATCCAAGAGGGACCTGGGGAAATCCATTATGGTTTTGTCAGTTCCAGGGAACAAGACACAGTTCTTAAAATGAACAACAATTCTACTCATAAAGTAAAATTAGAAGACCCCTAAAGCACATTGTTAAATGAGGAAAGGTAGGACACAGAAGAAGGAATTCAGTAGGCTACTCGTTATTAACACATATAGGTGCATACTCATCATTAACATGTATAGGCATGTGCTCGTTATTAACATGTATAGGTGCATGTTCGTTAACATGTATAGGCATGTGCTCGTTATTAACATGTACAGGCGCATGCTTGTTATTAACATGTATAGGCATGTGCTCGTTATTAACGTGTATAGGTGCATGTTCGTTATTAACATGTATAGGCATGTGCTCGTTATTAACATGTATAGGCATGTGCTCGTTAACATGTATAGGTGCATGCTCGTTATTAACATGTATAGGCATGTGCTCGTTATGAACATGTACAGGCGCATGCTTGTTATTAACATGTATAGGCATGTGCTCGTTACTAACATGTATAGGTGCATGCTAATTATTAACATGTATAGGTGCATGGTCGTTATTAACATGTATAGGCATGTGCTCGTTATTAACATGTACAGGTGCATGCTCGTTAACATGCATAGGTGCATGCTCATTAACATCTATAGGCATGTGCTCGTTATTAACATGTACAGGCATGTGCTCGTTATTAACATGTATAGGTGCATGCTCGTTATTAACATGTATAGGCATGTGCTCGTTATTAACATGTATAAGTGCATGCTCGTTATTAACATGTATAGGCATGTACTCGTTATTAACATGTACAGGTGCATGCTCGTTAACATGCATAGGTGCATGCTCGTTATTAACATGTATAGCCATGTGCTCATTAACATGTATAGGCATGTGCTCGTTATTAACATGTATAGGTGCATGCTCGTTATTAACATGTATAGGCATGTGCTCGTTATTAACATGTATAGGCATGTGCTCGTTATTAACATGTATAGGTGCATGCTTGTTAACATGTATAGGCATGTGCTCGTTATTAACATGCATAGGTGCATGCTTATTAACATGTATAGGCATGTGCTCGTTATTAACATGCATAGGCGCATACTCATTAACATGTATAGGTGCATGCTCGTTATTAACATGTATAGACATGTGCTCATTAACATGTATAGGTGCATGAGTCTAAAAATTTTGATACTTTCCAACTGTTAAAAGCAAAAATATTACCATTAGTATATCATATTGTATAATATGAAAAAAATGTTTAAGAAAAAAATAAATTTAAAAAACCAAAAATCTAATATTTTAAGTCAGACCCAGAAGTGCCACTTCTCAGTGTGGGATGCTGGGAGAGTTGCATCATTTCTGAGTCTCAGCTTTGTCTTCTGCAAAATGGCCATCATAATATTAATTACTATTAGGCCATGTGAGGATTAAATTACTAACATTCAAGAGGGAAGCCAAATTTTTGACTGATATCAATTAATAAATATTAGCTACTAATATCAGCAGTTATTCATTTGTACAGGTTAACTGGGTTTTTTTATTATCCACAATGAGAATGATGCACTGATGTTGCTCTCCAAAAATTTATCTACAGTGACAACAGTCACCTACCATTTACCACCTGACACTGAACTTGTCCTAAGAAATGGGACCACTGCCTGGTTCCTGACTGCCCACTGAGCCCCTCTCTGCAAGGCTAGCCTTGGAGTAGGCTGGGACCCCTGGTGTTGGGCAGGGACAACTGAGAGGCTGGCCCACCTCCAAGACCTACCCCACTCACACTGGGAGACAGGTCAGGGCCAGGCCTCCATCCCCACATCCCACTGTCCTTTCTCAGAGGAGGTAGATTAGACGCTGCCCAAGTCTCTAATGTGCAACACAAGTGGCAGGGCCACTGCAGGGATGCTGGAACCTTGGCTGGTGGGAATGGGTAACATAAGGGGACCCCCTCTCCCATACCTATTCCTGCAATTCTCTAGAGCTGGTGTAGCTTGGAGAAAGAAAATGGGCTTTGTAATTAAACCTGAGTCTGAATCCAGGCTCTATTACATACACACTCACAGAATGACTGGAGGCTTCTCTGAACCTCAGTAAACCTGTAAAATGGAGATGACATCACCTCCCTGAAAGGGTTCTTAGTATACAACAGGTCCTTCCTAAATATGCTTCCTCTTAAGGAAACTCCTAACTACCTAGATAAGAAATCCACAAAAACATGTACAAAGTCTTGGAGCTGTCAGGAATTAGGGAAGCAAACTCAGTCAGGGACTGCATTATTAGGCTTTCAATATGGTAGGGGGTGGGGGGATGGGGATTACATTTGCACACTGGCCCCACTGAAACAAATGGGGTGTGAACTGACACCTGCAATAGTGCTTTCCTAGACCAACATTTATGAGCCTCCTGATGGAAACACACACCACCACCTGTGACATGGTTGTGGCAAAAAAACACACCTGAAACTCGTCAAGCCTCCAGAGTGAATGACCAATTTAAGGAAAGGTAAGGGACAGAGGAACATGACAAACATCACCATAGGACTGCAATTAGCAAAATCCTAACTGGGAAAGCCTACAGTTCAAGTGTCTTCCACAATAATGACAAAAGAGACAAGGGAAAAAAGAGAGCGATAGCAAGGGAATCTACAAATTACAAGAGCCTGAAGAGGCACACCAACCAACTGCACTATATGAACTTTATCAGGGTCCTGATCAACACAAAGACATGGAAACCTCTATTGAGCTACCTGGAGAATACTGAACACAGACTGGGTATTTCATGATATCATGAAATTACTGTTAGAAATAGGTGTTAGGCCAGGTGCAGTGGCTCACGCCAGTAATTCTAGCACTTTGGGAGGCCGAGGCGGGCGCATCACTTGAGGTCAGGAGTTTGAGACCAGCCTTGCGAAAATGATGAAACCCCATCTCTACTAAAAATACAAAAATCAGCCAGGCATGATGGTGGGCACCTGTAATCCCAGCTACTTGGGAGGCTGAGGCATGAGAATTGCTTGAACCTGGGAGGCAGAGGTTGCATTGAGCTGAGATCGCACCACTGCACTCCAGCCTGGGCAATAGAGCATGATTCAGTCTCAAAAAAAAACAAATAAATAAAATAAAAATAGGTGTGCTAATGGTATTGTGAATATATTTTAGCAGTAAATATTGGGTATTTATAAATGAAAGCATAAGACGGGTTGCATATACACCCAAATAATCTGAGTTGAGAAGTAACGAGCAGAGTATGAGCAAAGCAAGAATGACCTTGAGTTGATTATTATTGAGGCTGAGTGACAGGGACATGGGTTTTTGTTACATAATTCCCTCTGCTTTTACATATGTTTTAAATGTTCCACTTTTATTTAAAGTGAATGATTAAGCCATAGGCTGAGGGGATATGTAAAATACGTGTAAGTGCAAAGGAGATATAAAAAGAGTGAGAAAGCAAGAAAACCAAATACTGTGCAATAGAAAAATGGACAAAGGCTGTGAGAAGTCAGATGTGGAACCCAGAATGGGGAACAGGCAAATGAAAAGATGGGCAACCTCATCTGTGGTCAGGGAAACGCAAGTTCAAGCCATCTCATGCAAAAAGGCATTGGTAGGTACGAGTGGGAAAACATGAACCATTTTCCTTCTGCTGTCATACCACAACCATCAACAAAGACGACTTCTTGGGACAAAATGTATGGGGGTTTCTCCCTACCACCAAACAATCAGTTCTGCAGCAGACACCAGATGGGTGTCCTCTGATTCAATTCTGACACATCTACCTGGAGGTAGCATCAGATCCCACATGGTCAGGCTCAGTCCCACAAGACCGCCCCTCACTTCTGATGCCAACCACAAGCCCCAGGTTGTTTCACCTGTGCTTCTAACTCACTAGCAATAAACTGCGGATCTCACAATCCCTTTCTTGGGTTCCATTAATTTGCTAGAGCAGCTCACAGAACTCAGAGAAACACACTTTCTGGTGATTATAAAGGATATTACAAAGGATACAGTGAAGAGATGCACAGGCCAAGGTATGGGACACGGTGCAGAGCTTCCATGCTCTCCCCATGTATCAACCTCCAGGAACCTCCACTTATTCAGCTACCTGGAAGCTCCCTGAATCCCGTCTTCCAGGGCCTTTTATGAAGACATCACTGGATAATCAAGATTACCAACGTGATTGGATAAAAAGGGTATGGTCTAAGACTAACAGACTGAGTGGGGAGACCCTGCAAGCCCTCTCTGTCCAGATCCTTCCTGGCTTCTCTGTGCAGTATTCTTTCCTCCAGGGTGCGGGGCTGGACCCCTTCTGAAATGGGGGTCTTGTGACCCACAATCAGACGATATGGGTCAATTTCTTTACAGATAGCAGAGGAAGATTCGAGTCCTGTCTTGGGTAGAAAAAGGAAGAGATGAAAAGAGGGCAGGAGAAGGTCAGAGAGATTCTGTTTTCCGAGACCTTCTTCTGAGGCCTAAAGTGCCTCCAACGTTACAACAAGGGCTATGGGAGTTATGGGCCAGGAACAGCAGAGGAAAACACAAATATATAAAATATCACAGCAGCGATGTGAAAGTGTCAGCAGGAACTTTTACACATAAACAGAGGGATAATAAATAGGTGCTTTTACTTTATAAAATGGCAAAACTCACTAAAGTTTAAGACGCCATACACTAAAACGCCGCAATTTCACACTTAGGTAGTGACCTTAAAGAAACGTTTGTGTAATGGATCCAGGAAGTGATAAGAGATGGCTGCTAATATCATAAAAAGATAGCAAACATTATACATCTCCTGACAGAAAACACCACCCAACAACAGAGTCATATAATCAGCAAAATTAAACCTGAATCCAAGCTTCTAATGTAAGGAAATACAGGAAATGAAGAAGCGTATTGAATCACACTACAGAGATACCATCAGCAAAACTGAGGTGGTAAAAACCTCTGTAAGGCAAATCCAGTGTCTTCAGTAAACAAATGATGAGAAAGAAGGGGAGAGAGAGAGATGAGAGAAGACTCTGTTGAAGAAAAGAAACCTAAGACAGTAGTGGATTCATAGAGGAACAAAGTAGAATGGTCGCCAAGGGCTAGGGGGAGTGGAGAGCAGGGACTGAGTGTTTAATGGGGACAGTTTCAGTTGGGGAAGATGGAAAAGTTCTGGAGAGGGGTGGTGGCGATGGCCTCACAATGTGTGAACGTACTTAATGCCACTCAACTGTACACTTAACGATGGTTAAAATGGTAAAAGTTATGTTAGGTATATTTTACCCTAATTTTTAAAATTTAAAGGAAAAGCAACATAGAGACATATTAACCAATTACAATGCATGGGTCTCACATGGATCCTGAATCAAAAAAACTATTCAAAGGTATGAGGCAATTGGAAATTTGAACACTGACTGTGAAGACATAAAGGAATTACTGGTAATGGGGGTGATAAGGATATTGTATTTCTTTTTGTATTTTTAGAGATAAATACAAAGATGTCTATACATGAAATAATACCCAGAATTTGACTGAAATGGTATCGGAGGAGGAAGCAGATGTAGATAACCTGAAACACAATTGGCCATGACGGATAATTGTTCACCCTGACAAAGGATATACGAGCGTGCATTACACAGCCTGCCTAAATGTGGGCATTTTACATAATAAAGAAGTTGTAAAATGAGGAAGCTATTATACGTCTCCACAAAAGGACAAGTGTTAGATGCTCACAGCATTGTGGTTTGTAATAGCAAAATAGTGGAGACTTCCTAAATGTTTACAAAGACAGGACTGAATCAAAAATATTGTGCTACTTCATTCAACAGAGAACTACAGAGCCAAGCAAGTAAGTGATCTAGATCAGTGGATCTCAACCAGGGGTGATTCTGCCAGGTTCTGAAATCCAGAGGACATCTGGCGATATCTGGAGACATTTGTGGTTGCCAAAACCTGGCGAGCTGAAGCTACTGGCCTCTAGTGGGTGGAACCCAGGGATGCTGCTAAGCATCCCATAATGCTCAGAACAGCCCCCACAGTAAAGAATTATATGATCCAAAATATCAGCAGTGCTGTGGTTGAAAAGCCCTATACCTGATGTATGTGGATTACTCCTCAAACTACAATATTGAATTAAAAACAAATGAGCAAAAACAAGTGGCAAACAGATATATACAAAAGTAACACCATGTAGGTAAAAGTTAAGAACACAAAACTAAGACTGCTTACTTCTCATGGAAATTTATCCATGCAGTAAAGTACGGAAAGATGGGCAGAGGGAGACTATGCCAATTTTAACTGTAGATGACTAGAAGGAGAAGCAGGAAATGTTGCTTCAACAGAACTTGTAACATTTTACTTATTCTACCCCCTCCCCACAAAAAATAAAAAGCAAATGTGGCAGAGGTGAATGTGGGCAAATCTGGCCAGTGGATGCATGGTTGCTTGCTCTATTGGTCTCTGTGCTTTTCTACTGGGCAGTGGGCAGCAGAGGCTGGATGGACACACAGGGTTGGGGGAACACTCACCGGTCCCCGGAGATCGATGAGCTCCTGCCTCATCTGGGACACGAGGGCTTCCTTGGCCACCAGGGCCCTGTGCAGGCGCTCGTTGAACTCAATCAGCTCGCCATGCATCTCTGCCACCTGGAACACGAGCATCGAAAGGTGAGGCTTAGAGGCAGACATTCCCCAGGGACCAATTCCGCCTTCTCTGGACTCTTCTTCCTGACACCTGTCAGCAAAACATTCGCAGGCTGTTGGGGCTGGAGCCAATGACACTGCTTACCTGTGAACCATGCAATCACCCATAAGCTCAATGTGTCTGACCTGCTTCATACTGACACTTCAGAGTCAAAAGTATGAAGTTATGGTCCAAATACGATATTATCCGATCATGTTTGGACCTTGGGCTTTTTTTTTTCTTTTTTTTTTTTTTTTTAAATAAGGTCTCGCCCTGTCAAGGTCAAACGTCTAACAAGGAACTGACACCAGAGCCCTGGCTATGCGCTGTGGTCCTGCCACTCCACTCTGCCCACATGCAACCCATTTGGGCCTGCTGTAAGCTGCTGAATTTTTCCAAATTGAATTATTCGATATTCTCAGCTGATCCCCAATAAATAAAACTGGAGGTGACTATAGACGGTCTATAGTCAATGTACAGACTATTCAACTGTAATTTACTTAAGCATTTTAGAGAAATGTGAGATGTAATCCTGCTACACTCTCCAAGAACCCTAAAGGAAGAATCCTGCAAGCATCTTTAAGAGAAGTCCCCAGAATGCGAGGTCAGGAAGATCCTTATCTAGGTCCCCAGCTCCCTGCCCTTCCCAAGACATCCCCCCTCCAACGCCCCAGACCTCACCTAAGCACTAACTACACTGTATGCAGTGCAAAAACAATACCAGGCCATTTGCAATAAGTACTTTACATGAGCTATAGAAGACACTGTCAGAGTAAAGGAGGGACACAGGGAGAAGCTCTGTGAAAAAACAGGGGTCACTAAATGTGTGTCTTATCTGAGGAGGAATAAAAGGGAGCCCTCTTTTTTTCTTGTTGTATGAAAGGTAAGTCGCAGCATGAAGGGTAAGTCAAAGAAGAAAATCCACCAAGATATGAATGATAGCCAAAGGGGTATGTTTCCTTCTCATTCTTTCTACTTTTCCTTATTTGAGCTCCCATTCGTCAGTGAGAGAAGCCACTTAGACCCTTTATAATGAATTAAAATTCTTCATCTGAAATACAAGGGAGCCATTGTGCAATCAACATGAAATATATCAGGCTTCCATTAACTTGCTCTGTGAGTTCCCCTCCAAAGGTACCCCCTTCTATCCCTGAGGTACAGATGCTTTCAAACCAGTGTGAAATAGTAAGTGAAAATGACACAAAAGATACTGCAAGAACCATGCAATTAACAAAGGCAGAATAAGTCACTGAGCCTTTCTGCCAGCTTTTTTCTTTGTACAGATGTAAAATTAATATTCCTTTGTTGCCTTATTCCTTTTGGATAAGAAAAGGTTGAGTTGATCATCTTTGGGCCTTTAACAAACAAATACAGTATTGCTCATAATGCCTATGTGCCCCCTCCACACAGAAATCACATGAACCCTCCACGAGCTTCCTCTAGGCTGTGAATCCGTTCACCACCCAGCAAACCAGAAATCCACAGCTGCCGATATTACCGCTAAATACCTGCCAATGTGCCCCCACAAAACGTGAGCCTTAAATAAATGCCACTGCCATTTCTAAAGCAAAGCAGGGTTTTGTGTTTTGTTTCAGTTTTGTTTTGCAGTGAGAGCCAGAGTGTTACTGCAATTTCATAAATGCAGAAAACATCGAAACATCCCAGATACAAGTGGTGTTTACCATAAGCTGTCAAAACCCTGGTTCTCTTTTGCAGCCAGAAGAGCAGAACTTGACCACATCAGGCAAATCTTTCATTTCACTAGGGAATGAAAAGGAAAAATCCGATGCAACTTAAGAGACAAAATTTGATAAAATAATGTCCAGTAACCATTAAAACTATGATGTTCCTTGTTACTAAGCTAACCTCTGAAACTCTGAGTTTTTATATCACATATCCCTACCTACAGCCATTGGTATAAACAGCTTTCATCTTACATAAACCATACTGAGCTTACTGTTCCTCGAATAACTATTTCCAAACTCCAGTATAACTAGAAATAAATTCAAGACTCAGAAAGAGCCTAAGAGAGAATGTGAGATCACAAATAGTTCCTGTTATCACAAAAATAAAAGTAGGCTGCACAACCACTGCCTCTTGGAATTTTTATTAGGCTTTGAGGGCACTTATGGGTTCTCATCTGACCTTCTTATTTTTCAACAGCCACAGAAAATAGCACAGAGAGAGAACAGGTGCCCTCCAATCCATTCTCCTCCAAGCAGGCACAATCATCTTCCCAAAGTAACATCTAATGTTGTCACCTGCTGTTTAATACTTTCAGGGCTTCCACTGCTCTAAGAGTAAAACCCAAACTCCTTCAAGATGCAGCCCCAGCCTTTCTCTCCAATCCCCCTTCTCCCTCTTGGGGTCTCACTCACTCACTCAGTCCCCACAGGCCTTCTCTGCTCCATAAACATGTTGAGCAATAAGAGGTCACCCTGCAGACAAGGAAGAGAGAGGTACGACCAGTGGAGGAAACTACAGGTTCAAGTGCTGGCACCAGAGGCTGGCAGGGAGGAGGCGGAGAGAGGTGGTTCAGGCGTCAGGCCTTGGTGCGAGATGGGCCTGGGCTTGATCAGTTACTGACAGTGTGTGTGTTCTGGTGTGAGCCTGTGGCTGTGCATCTATGAAATGGGCATTAAAAACCACACCCATTTCACCAGGCCGCTGTGAGGATGGCAAGAGAAGCTGCACTTAGCAGGCTTGGCAGCACATCTGGGGCAGGGTAAGTTCCCAGCGGATGAGAGCTGGTTTTATGTCATGGGTTATCATGACAGCAGACATGGAGGAAGTGGCGGACAAGTAGGTCTCCAGGGGCCAGATGGAGAAAGGCCATGACATGCCACATCAAGGAGACAGAAATGCTGTGGGGAGCACTCAGTGTGCCCCGAAGCAAGAGCACCACAGAGTTGCTAACCATCTTCCAGGCACAGTGCTAAGATCTTAGGGAGGAGGAAGGACAGCCACACAGTTCACATCCTTTGACGTTTGGTAAATTATGATAGAGTGACCCAGAGAGAAGACAGGGTGTCAGGGAAGGCCCACCCCTCCAAGAGTTAACATTCAGGAGTCACTTATCTAATGAGCCTTGGCACATGCCAGGCAGCCTCCCATGCCATATCCAATGCCTATATCCCCACCAGGCACTTGTGTCCTGACATTGTCAGTTTGAGAGTCTGATGTGCTTCTTTCTACCCTCAGTTGTTATATTTCAAGAAAATTAATCAATCTGCAGGTAGTTAAGGAGGAGATGCCATTTGACAACACTATGACAGTGACAAATCAAAAGCAAATGCCAGGTGGAGGGAGATACACTGACCAGGGCTGACACAGCCACAAACCCAGCCCAGCAAGGGACAGAGGACCAGGAATGAAGCCTTGATTCTCCAAAAGGCCCAAGGACACCACCTAGCCAGTAGAAGTTGTGCTTCTGAACTTGTGCTGGGAAGGCGCACAACTTATCAGTTAATGAGGTGCTAAGACTATGCGTCATGATCTGGGTTTCATCTTTTGGGCTGGAGAGAAGGTAGAAGATTCAAGAGGTTTAAGTAACTTGCCTATTTGGCAACGTCTATCAAATTTTTTAAATCACTCACCTTTGATTTGACAAATCATGGCTGGGCAGAAATCCTGCCTCTCTACTTGCATGTGAGCTCAAAACACAAGTTTAGCTCCAAATGTCTGGGATCCACCTCAATGCCTGTCAAAGGGGACTGGGTAAGTATCTCAGGATTCCACTACTCCCCTGCCCGCTGTTCCCCTGGCAGACAGCACTAATCAATCACTGTTCCTCAAGAAGATACCTAGACAGCCATAACCAACCAATCAGTGTGTTGACCAGCAAGATGATGCCTATTTGGTAGCCCTGGCCTAAAAGATGGGGGAAAGCACCACCAAGAAGGTGACATTTGAGTTGGGCTTTGGAAAATGATGCCTTCGGAGCTTTAGGAGATGGAGCAATTCCTTTCAGCTGGAGTATCAGGAAAGATGATCTCCAAAAATAATGTAGCTGTGAGAAAACTTTTAAGTCTGTGAAAATACCAGGAATTATAATTACCTGCCAAATCACTAAAGGATTATAAATTTTTCAAAAACGCCTCTGGCATTTCCTTTCATATCAGAATATTCCCTCCATCTAATCACATTCAAGTAAATCATGCTTCACCCTCCTCCAGCTAACAAATTAGACGCTTCTTGATTAATTAGATCAAGACACCCCCTAAAATTTCAATAGCAACTGAGGTTCTTTGGGGGGGTCACATACTCAAAACTCTCCAAGATTATTCACTTCGATGCCTTAGAATCTGTTAAGTTTTATAAAACTCACAACCTGTTTTCTGGCCCAGTTTACTCTGGTTGTGGGGAGGGGCCTGAAGCCTCTTTCTGTGATGATGGCATTGCACCTGTCTAGTTAAAAACTGAACCTAGACAGCGCCCACTTTGCGTTCACACGCTCCGGAGCACCAACTAAGTGTCAGGCCTCTTACAGGCATTAGGTGCACCAGCTCATGTAATTCCTGCAGCCCCCCTGGAGGGCCAGCATGCTTCCCTTATCAGTGAGGCACAGGGAGGTTGGCTTATAAGCCTCAAATGTCAGGGCAAGGAAGTGTCAAAGTGGGGAACTGAACCCACACCTTAATGTCCCTACTATCTGTGCTCTTTGCACTCCCTCTTGGGATATGGTAGGAAGCTGATCCCTTTGGTGGTTAAGGACAATTCATTTGTACTGCAGAGTAGAGTGCAGTGGCATGGTTTGGACTCGTGGCTCCCAACCCAAGCTGATCACTAGTCACTGAAGGGCTTCTGAAAAACACGGATTTATGGGTCTTGGCCCCTGAAATTCCGATTCAGTAGACTGAGGGGAAGGACCTCAAAGAAGTATTTTTTAAAGCCCGCGGTGCCTACAATGATCAGTCAGAGTTAAGAGCCACTGGTAAACACAAAGGGAGCATTTCATAGACTCAGCTTTGAACGGCAGTTGGGCCATTCCCTACTTGTAGGAAACAGTTTTCCTGTTCCTCATTTGCAAAACGGGGACGTCGCAGAAGCTCCTCCACTTGTCAGCTCTCCACCTCTGAACTCTCGCTGATGCGAACAAAGCCACAAGCCAGAAGAAAACGGCATGAACTCTGCCTGCCCACAGCAGATGGCGGTACATCATCCCTCGGTATGCGTGGGGGACTGGTCCCAGGACTCCATACGGATAGCAAAATCCACGGACACTCCAGTCCCTTCTATAAAATGGTGTAGTATCTGCAACAGAACCTACACACCTCCTCCTGTATACTCTAAATCTTCTCTAAATTACTTACAGTACCTGATATGATGTAAGTGCTATGTAAATAATGGTTGTACCATATTGTTTAGGGAATAAAGAAGGAAAAAAGTCTGTACATGTTCAGTAAAGATGCACTCCCCCCCGCCGGTATTTTTGCTCCTCAGTTGGTTGAACCACAGATGCAGAGTCACAGCTACAGAGGGCCAACTGTAACTGTCACATGCAGTGTTGCCACCTCAGTAACGACACAGCAAGTGTCACACACACACAGCAAGTGACTCTATGACAGTGACATGCACAGGGTGGCCCACAAACTGGTGTGGGTGTGCCACCTGTTTTCTGCCAGTATGAGACCACAGGAGGAAAGAAACTGGAAGCAAGCATTTAGAAATGTTTCAAGCAATTTCATACTGCTGTGAAACACAGGAGCTTCAGGGTTTTTCTACATTGTTTTTTGGTAATTTATAAAAATATCAGTCTGCAATGGATTGAAAGTTTTTTTAAAAAAGAAAACGGGTTCTCATAGTTTGAGAAGCATTGATCTATAATTGCTGTGTTTGAAGCAATCTCTTGCATTAATAATTACGAAAAACAAGGATAAACAATAATGAAAAAAAGCCAAACTACAGTCACGTTTGGATAAAATTCAAGACAGTTGAAAAGAAAAACGAGATAAAACCAATGCTATCAACACCTGTCCTTCTTTTAGATACATATACAAGTATCCCTTATCCAAAATGCTCGGGACCAGAAGTATTTTGGATTTTGAAATTTTTGGATTTTGGAGTATTTGCATTACAGTTACAGGATGAGCATCCCAAATCTGAAAATCTGAAATCCAAATGCTCCAATGACCATTTCCTTTGAGCATTATGTCGGCACTCAAAATATGCTGACTTCCGGAACATTTGGAATTTGGGATTTTTGGATTTGGGATGCTCAACCTGTACATTGTCTTACAGTGTCCATTTAGCCTTAAAAAGTAAGAAAACTAGAAATGTTCATTGAAATAATGGGTGTCCAGATCTCGTACTAGACACAGAGTCACAGGAAATCCTCATGGGATTCTACTAGCCATAGCTCTCTTTTACCTTGGCACTGTGGGTCCAGGGAGTGACAGAGAAATCCGAATCCCAGTTATTAGGGCTCCAAAGCCCATGCTCTTCTGGTCACATGGCCTTTCAGGCAACACATAAATAACCCAGGAAGAGAAACACGGTGCCCATTTGAGGAAATGTGGCTTGGGGAAGCAAGTGGCCTGTCTAAAGCCATACACAGTTTATTTTACTCCCTAACAGAGCCACGACTACACACCAAGCTTCCCGCTTTTAATTCAGCGCTCTCTGCTCCTCTACTGGGAGGCCACAAGACTTTTAAACAAGCTGAGGAATGGAAAAGCATTCTGTAAACTGAGGGCACTGTCTTCCCGGAGGGGGGATGGTGACAGTGTGGAGGGGCGGGCAGGCTCAGGGGGCACTCCCTGCGCACCAGGAACGTTCCATGTCCTCTCCGAGCAGTACTCACCTGTACCCTACAACTCCCCTGGGAGGTGAGTGGTGTTACTGTCCCTAATTTTGTAGCTAAGAAAACTGAGGCACAGAAAGGGTGTGCAACTTGTCCAAGGCCACACAGGAAGTAAGCAGCAGAACTGGGATTCGGATTCCCGAGCCTGTGTTCTTGGCCACACTCCTCTCTCCTCCCTCTCAGCATACGCCATCACTGTGATGCTGAGCTAGCATCTCAAGGCACCAGTGAAGAGCAGAGGACCTGGAAGGGTGCTGAGCCAGGGATGGAGGGCTGGGAGCATCTCAAAGGTAAGGGAAACTGTCACACACACACACACGTACACACACACAGAGCCGGGGAAAGGCGCCGTCAACGCCACAGCGAATGGCTGCCATCGGCAGGCAAAGGCGAAAAGCCATGTGGGCTCTGGCTGCTCCCACATCCCCCTCAGGGGGACCCTAGCAGTAAGGGAAGGGGCACCTAGAGTACGTAAGAACCTCGGCCAATGCAAGGCCAAAGGAGACTCCCAGAGAAGAGTCTAGGGCCTCCCCAGCAGCTAGGGTGAGCCTTCTCCAAAATGGTTTCTGCTTCAGGTGAAGGCAACGCCGACAACAGCTTCAAACGAAAATACCAGCATGAAGACATTCCAGGAGACTGGCAGACATGACTTCCGGATGTTCCATGTCAAGGAGAAAAATGAGGCCCTGGAGGTCAAATCCAGGCCCTGTCTACTCACTGCTGGATGACCTTGTGTAAAGAATCACATGTCTTTGATTCCTGGTATCCTATTTTTTACATTTTGTTTTCCAGAGACAGGGTCTTACTCTGTTGCCCAGGCTGGAGTACAGTGGTGCAATCACAGCTCATGCAGCCTCGACTTCCTGGGTTCAAGCAATCCTCCTGTCTCAGCCTCTCAAGTAGCTGGGACTGCAGCCATGTGCCACCGTGCTCAGCTATTTTTTTTTTTTTTTTTTTTTTTGGGTGAAGACAGGATATGGCTATGTTTCTCAGGCTGGTCTTGAACTCCTGGACTCAAGGAATCCTCCTGCCTCAGCCTCCCAAAGTGCTATAATTACAGGCATGACCAACCGCACCCAGCTCTAATTCCTGGTATTTATTTGTCAAATGAGGTTACTGTCACCTATTGTACAGGTTTGTCATGAGGTACAAAGGGATGAAAGAGCTCTCGGGCAGTCACCAGTACCTGCCATGATGCGGACAGGATGTAACAGAATGATCACCTGCTATGGGTCTGATAGCACTCTAAGTGTTTTACATATTAGCAGACATTACAAGCCTGGGAGGTGGATATTTACCCCCATTTTACAGATGAGGAAAACTGAGGCTCAGAAGGGTGACTCGAATGTCCCAAGTCATGCAGTCTGGAAGGGAGGGAGGTGGTCAGTCTGGCTCCAGAGCTCATGGTCCTGCATTTCCCATCTTTGGAGTCTTTCCTGTTTCTTTCTTCCTTCCAATCCACCTTTTGTTTTGGTTCTGCTGTGGGGAGGGCTGGCCCCAGGAAGTTATTCAGGCTTGCCCTGATGAGCCAGGTGCTCTGGAATCTCGGGACTCATCCTCCGCAATGCCGCACCATAAAGCCACCATGTAATAAAATCAACTGAGACCTGTGGGGCAGATCATCCTGAAGTGCCACCGAGACAGTGCTGTGTGGGCTCTGTCTGCAGAGCCACTAAGCAGAGGCTTGTAAGTAACCCTGGTGATAACTTCACATTTCAAAGGCTCCCTTGATGACCTCTGCAACAAGCCCCTCCGCACTCAGAACACTGAGATGGCGAGAGGTAATGCTTGCACACATCAGGATGGCATTACAGTTTAAAGAGGGACAACACCCACACTAACAACAGCTCAATTAGTAAGGGGACGCCTCTGAGAAGCAGAGGTTTAGGTGACTGTCATAGCTTGGCCACAGGGCTGCCAGGTCTCAGGCCCCAATGTTGGTCATCATTTCTCCCGACATGTGGTCTTTCAGAATATACACAGGCAAGCCAGGGAGGAAGCCTTCATAGAGTAGGAGCTGCTACCCGCCTGGAGACACTGATGCTCTCCTGGCCCCCACCAACAGCCCTCCAAGAGCCAAGGCAGAATCCACAGAAATGACCACGTTACAATGGCAGCCGACACCTTCCTGGTGGTTGGTGAGCAATGACAGGGGAAAGAAAGCAAAAAACAAAACCTGGAGCCCCAGCCCTCTGCTGAAAGGTGAGTTCCTCTAAGAAGAACACACAAGAGGCACTGATGCAGCTGTGAGGGTCTTTAAGTGGGTTCCCCAATTCAAACCTGTCCTGGGAGAGCAGTACGGGAGAGGGTGTGTGGCGTGGTGCAAATACCAGAGGCAGGCCGTTTGGGATTAAAACCCACCATCCCTGACTTTCTAGATGTGACTTTGGGCAACGTACCTCCACCTCTCTGGGTCTCAGATTCTCATCCACAAAATTACATTAACAACAATGCAAATTTCAAAGGACTTTTGTGAGGTTTAAATAATAAAAGAAAGAAGTGCTTAACTTAGGGTTACACAAAGTACTCCACAAATGTTCATTACCATGATTATCCATTTAAGAGGCACCAGCAGAAGTATCCAGTACCACTGGTCCTATAGAATCTACATCCTGCATCTCTCCAAGGTCTGTCCCCGCTCCTCCATCCTTGTTGCCAAACCTAGGTTCAGAAGCCCCCTCCCACCTAGACAAACACCACTGCCTCCCTGCTGCCCCCGCCGCCAGCTGACGCTCAAATGATCTTTCTAAAACCCAGGATCACACCCCTTTACTGCTTAAAACCCTTCAATAACATTTACAAACTAGATTGCATGATGTCTGCAATTTGCTTCAAAATAATACTAGGAGTGGCGGCAGGGAGCGGGGAGTGGGACTGGCTTGGGTTGGTGGCTGCTGAAGCTGACGGGACTGCTGAAGCTGACGGGACAGGTGCATTCTACTATTCTGTCCACATTCACATTTGTGCACAATCCAAACTTAAAAAGAAATTATTCAATGGCTTTCCACTAATTTTCTTGGCATGGCATAAAAGCAACTGGTGGGAGAGGAGGTGGGAGGAGAGGGAAGAAAACATTTCAAGAGAAGGACCGACATGGATGGAACGAGAATACGGCTGCACCCCCACCTTCCCACCATGCGCACGTCCTAGAATTCTATCCACCCTTCACAATGTCACTCAAATCTCAGTTGATCTCCTGCCCAACGCCTTCGATCCATTCATCCACCTCCTCCATAGATCATCCCCCAGTAGTAGTGGCAACAACAGTTACTGTTTTCTGAGCACTTACTACATGTCAAGTACACCATGTTTGACATAAAGTCTCTTTCGTGCAATCAAAGGAAGTGCCCCGACTGGCCACAGCCCCATGACATCTGAGTTCAGTGACTGGAGCACAGCTAGATAAAGCTCCCACTGGTCCCCCCAGAGCCATAAGCTGTTGTGCAGTGTACAACCTGCAAAACTGCACACAGAAGCCTTAGACATCATAATAGGTGCTGGTGTTGTTCCTATTTTATATGGGAGGAAACTGAGGCCCACAGGGACTAGAACACTTGCCCATGGTCACATGGAGATGGCTGCAGTAGCTAACGCCCAGATCCATGTTCTATCTGTTACATGAGGCTCCCCCAGAAGTAGGTGTAGCACGCACTTCTGCAGATGGTAATATCTCCTGGGCAGTTCACAGCTCTAGCGCAGAGCACAGGATCTTACCCAACTCCACGTGTGTTACTAGGGATTACTGCCAAAGCCACTGACAACACCAGACACTTGTAGGGCTTATTTCCGCTGCATGGATTATGGGAGGGTCAACGGAAAAAGGGGCAGAGGCCTCTTTCCGTAAACATAGCATATGAGGTGGTTTACTTGGCACCACACGATGGGTGTAATTATAGTTCCATCACAAGCACAAAACACGGTGCTCGGCTAGGCCTGTGAAAATGGGGCCGGAATTACTTTAAAAGGCTCTGCTGGCCTCTCCTTTCAAAAGCACAGTGGTTACAGGCTGGCTTGCAGAGGATGGCTATTACTTCCCAGGACCTGGGAGTTAGAAGGCAGCGCAGCGTTGGCCTCCTCTTCTCCCCAGCACAGAAGGCCTTCTCCAGCCGGCTGGGCAGGCAGCCCAGGAGGAAAAAGAGGAAGAGGAGGATACAGTGAGGCCACTGTCATTAACAGCAAACATTTACTGAGCATGTATTGGCCACCAGACCCAATCCTAAGCCCCATCCTTGTGTTAACTTATCCATACGAGGCCTGTCCATGGCTCCTTCTCGAGAAACTTATCTTCAATATTTGAAAATTTTCAGATTCATTCATTCATTCCACAACCATCTATTGAGCATCTACCATTTGCAAAACCCTGTTTTAACACTATGGATACAGCAGCAAACAAGAAAGACTCTTGCCCTCGTGGCTCCTATATTCTAGCTAGTGGTTCCATCTACAGATTGAGGAAACAGAGGCTCGTGGAGGTTTAGTCCTAGGCAAAGCTAACACTGAAGGCCATGGGATTGGAACCAGAGTTCTTTCTCACACCACCATGCTGGACAATCTCTCTCTGCTCTGGGGTTATTTTATAAACCCTCTCCCTTTGTGAGGTTGTATTAGTCTATTCTCATGCTACTCATAAAGACATACCCAAGACTGGGTAATTTATAAAGAAAAAGAGGGTTAATGGATTCACAAGTTCCGCATGACTGGGGAGGCCTCCCAATCTGGCAGAAGGCAAAAGGCATGTCTTATATGGCGGCAGACAAGAGAGTGAATGAGAGCCAAGAGAAAGAGGAAACCTCTCACAAAACCATCAAATTTCATGAGACTCACTACCACAAGAATAGTAGAGAGGAACAACCTCCATGATTCAATTATCTCACACTGGGTCCCTCCCACAACATGTGGGAATTATAGGAGCTACAACTCAAGGTGAGATTTGGGTGGGGACACAGCCAAACCATAGCAGAGGTCAAATGCATCTCCCTGCACTGGCCTGGCAGCACTAATTCATTTGCTTCTTCAGTCATTCATTCATGTTTCTTCATTCGTTCAACAAACATTTATTGAGCAACAGTGTGCCAGGCACTGATCTTAGCTCTGGGCATCAGTGTGACAAGGACCCTGCCTCTGCCCCTGCCCTCACAGAGCTCCCTATCTCATGGGGATCTAGGTGGTCAATGGTTCTCAAAGTGGCCACTGGCATAGCAGGAAGACTAAGGTCCCTGGGAACACGAAGGGGAGGCAGCTACCCGTCCTGGGGCTTGTGATACTAAGCTGAGGCCAGAGGCAGGCAGAGGTCAGCCGGCAGGAGGCATGAGAACAGGTTCACACCCAAGCCCCATCATGCATCTGCTCCCATTTCCTCGGCTATAAAGTGGGGCTCCATCGTATCAAGCAGGATTTTAAACATGGTTAAGATGTGACTTCAGAGCAGCCAGCCTGGCACAGGGCAGCTTCTTCTTATCCATGAGAATAGGTTGCTGGACCCAGGAAGTTACTTAGTACCGTGAGGCTAACACTAGCACACCAATTCAGAAGATTTTCTGGAAAATATTTCACCCTGAAGTGCTGCTTTCCCATTCATTTTGCAAGGTGCTGGAAAGCACAGGCTTTCATATAAAGATGTAAATTCTGAAATTATGTGGCTCTTGGTCGTGTTCTCATGTCTTGAGCAATCAGTGGAGGCTGGCGTGCATTTTTAATCATATTCCTTTCGAAGTAACACACAGAGACCTCCTGAATATTTCAACCACGGGCTCAATAAATTATGTTCAAGTTTCAAGAGAAAGACAGTAAATGAGAGAACATTAAATTTTATGAACATCAAAGTGTTGTTTTCCTTTGAAAGTCTCCTTCTCATACCCAACAGCATTCCCGTAAAGCTGCCAAGAGCCTCCTTCAGGTAATGTTTGGCTTGCTCCTCCCAGGAAGGGGTACGCAGCCATTCATGTGTGCCAGGTAGTAATTCGTGAACACCAGCACCTGGACAGAGGAAAGACTGTGCTCAAATGTGAACGAGCACTATGGGGTAGTGGTCTGGGGGATGAACTTGGCGCTGGATGGCCAGGATTCTGTCCCAGTCTGCCAGTAACTTGCTGGGTGACCTTGGGTAAATCATTCAACCTCTCTGGACCTCAGTTTCTGCATCTGAAAAACGGTGGCCATAGGAGCTTTTACATGATAGCGTTGTTATGAGGACTAAATGAGCCAATACACAACTCAAGCTTCGTAAAAGACACAAGATTCTGATTCTTACAGCTTTGATTGACACACAGAACTGGGTACATCCCTACAACTTCCTTAAGCCCCACAGACATTACAATGGAAAGACGAGATGGTACAGTTTAAAACAACAACATGGAATTTAAAGGGCTTGAATCTGGGACCACACTTCACTGGCTGTGTCCCATGAACAGGGGACAGCTCTGAACAGCCCTAAGCCTGATGGTTTCACCAGCAACATGGAGACTGTAATCTCTTCTCTCCATGGGACACTGAACATATGACTGAGATCTTGTATGTCAAAATGCCAAGCGTACACTCTTGCCCTCAGGAGGCATGCAGCAGACATCTGTGACTTTTCTTCCCTTGCAGAGGGCAACAGGCAATAAAACTTTTTCTCTGGGTGACTCATATCCCCATGATATACTCAGTGAAGATAAGTGCAAAAGTATCACAATGTTTCCCTGCCTGGGCCACCCCCAACAGAGTGGCTCATCAAACATGATCTTCTTCTGTTTTCTATTCAACAGTCAGCATTACAAGACCACATCTACCTCCCAGAATCTGGGAGAGGTAAAACAGTTCACGTTCTCAGCAGCATCCATGAAGCCGGGGTCTC
Organism: Nomascus leucogenys; assembly: GCF_006542625.1. Classification (NCBI taxonomy): domain Eukaryota; kingdom Metazoa; phylum Chordata; class Mammalia; order Primates; family Hylobatidae; genus Nomascus; species Nomascus leucogenys. The sequence goes on from NC_044398.1 coordinate 90,805,856, forward strand.
CAGCCTAAATTTCTTTACTTCCTGGCACAAAAAACTGTGCTGGAAATGACCTGGCAGCTACGGAGTCACTAGCCCACAGCTGCTCTAATCCCTACAATGGGAATGTCATGGAGACAACAAGTGGGTCCTTGTGGCAGAGATACTGGTGCTCACCATCCACCCTACCTGCTCCCTAAGCTTCCCAGCCCCCTCTGCACAACAGGGCACAAGCTTTTGACTTAGGGCCAGTGAGCTCCAGGTGGAAGTGACAAATGTTTCTTCTGAGTCACAGCATAGGACTGCTGGCGTGTGACCCTGCACCATCCCTTCCCTGTCACACTAAGTGAGAAAGCCATGGTGTGGCTACAAGATGGGAGCCTCTGTCCACCTAGATTTCTGAGTCACTATGTGGAGCAGAACGGTCCCACTGTTGCCCTTGGGCAACCCATGTTGGACACATACGAACAGGAAATAAGCTTTTATTTTGTTAAAGACCGAGATTGAAGATCATTTGTTACTATGGCAGAACCAACCCTATTCTGACATCTGTCAACTTGACAACGCTGTATCTTCCTAGCTCTCTCACAATGGGCCTGAAAGTCTGAGGAAAGGCACAGAGGCCAAAGACATTTGTTAAAGGCAGCTTTGCAACAGCCACAGGAAGTAGGTATCATGATATCCTTTTACCCAAGAAGAAACTGGGCTCAGACACATTAAATCATTTGTTCAAGGTCATACAAATCACAAGTGGTGAAGTCAGAATTTGAACCCAGGTCTATCCATCACAAGACGTGTATTCTGTCTACTATCTGGGCCCAGGCAGTACTTTCTAATGAATCTGTCTGTGAAAGCCCCAAATACAATTCAAATCTCTCCTTGGGCTCCAACAATAATAGTAACCATAGGTTGGATGCATTCCACAGGCCAGACACTCTTCTGGGTCCTTTATCAATATTCCTTCACTGTAATCATCATGTCTCTTCAAGGCATTATGCTCATTCTACAGGTAAGGAAGTAGGGGCTTAGAAGAGACTGTAGGATGAGTTCTCATAACCTCATGGTAAAGTAAATAGAGGAAAGACGCCAGTGGTGACAGACAAAGGATAGGGGCCCCTTTAGTGGATGGAAGGCAAAGACTCCACGTAAAAGGCTATAAAGCGGGACACCGAGGAACACTCTCCACTGGAGGATCTCAGGCCTTCAAGAACCCACAAAGATGCTTCAATGCCCAAGATACCACATGCTCAGGGTGACCTAATCAGACTCTCAGAGATGTTTGCTGCCGGGGTTGTGAAAGAGAGACGGGGGAGATCATCCCTTCTGGTCCCTCCCAACTGTTCTCGCAGTTCTAGCCTCTTGTCTACCTGGCCACCAGGTGCGAGTTACTGAAATAACCTCACACTGCCCCCAAGTGGTCACTCTGCTCCAGATGACTCACAGACGAACGTTTCCAGAACTCCAAACACAAATTTGCTCAAGGCAAAACCATGCTCTGTCTCCCACATCCATTCTGTCTCCCACATCCATCCATCCTTACTACTACATGCCACGCACTGTCTAGACACTGGGGATACAACAGGGAACAAACAGATAAAAGCTCCTTCCTCCTCTGAGCTTACATCCTAGAGCCGGAGGTTAGGAATGCTTATTGACTGAGGAACATTGTCTTTATGCCCCGTTACAGAGAATAGGACTTCAAACAAAAGGTCGGGCTTCAATAGAAATTCTTCTTCCTTTGCAGAGACCAGATTCTGCATCTGAGAAATTAAACACGATTTCTACAGCTGGATTCTATTCTAGTTAGTTTCTCCAGGGTAGGAGAAGAAGGGGAGGAGGATAGGGAAGATGACGAAGATGACCATGATGATGATGAAGACGAAGATGAAAAGGAAAACAATTTTTGGCTAAGAAACTAAACATGATCATTATGTCTTGGATTTAAATCTAAAAAGTGATCGTCTCCAATTCCTCATTTGATGCTAAAAGACCCTTTTTCAGTGGCCCTCATGGTGAACATCTCTCTTTTTCTCTCTGCCCAAGATGAATTCCCCTCTTTTTCAGCTAATGGAATCCCGCTTTTTCTTAAGAAACCACCTCTCTTCCCAGTGGTATGGGGAAGCTGACCAAACGCCCCCACTGACTGGTGGCCACGTGCCCTGGCCCTGCCAATCACTGTATTTCATCCTTTGGCCACCATGACTGGTTCAGGGATGGCAGAAGACTCAAGTCAGGCTGATGAGAGTCAATTCCAAGAGTTTTGTTAGAGCTACTAAGAGAGAAAACCTCTCTTCATGACCAGAACTGCTGAGCTCATAGGACGTAAGCCTGGAGCTGCTAGGATCCATCATATAGAGAGAGGCTTCCTAAGAATGAAGAGCACAAAAAAGCAAGCAGAGAGCAACAGCAGGAAGAGAACATCCACATTTGCTCATCTGACCTCTGGATGCAACCCTGCTGAAGGTTACACCAATCCTTGGATGTCCTGTTTTCATCAATCAAAAAGCTTCATTTTTTGTTAAGCCCAGTTTGAGTTTTCTGTCATTTGGATTAGAGTCCTGACTCACAGAGCCATCAAGTAACTGCCCAGTTTCTGCTTGAACACCTCCACTCACAAGAAACTCACTACCCATCACCTTTTTTTTTTTTTTTTTTGGAGACGAAATCTCACTCTGTCACCCAGGCTGGAGTGCAATGGTGCAATCTCAAGTTACCACAACCTCTGCCTCCCAGATTCAAGAGATTCTCCTGCCTCAGCCACACAAGTAGCTGGGATGACAGGCATGCGCCACCACGCCCGGCTAATTTTTTTTTGTATTTTTAGTAGAGACGGGGTTTCACCATGTTGGCCAGGCTGGTCTGGAACTCCTGACCTCAGGTGATCCACCTGCCTCAGCCTCTCAAAATGCTGGGATTACAGGTGTGAGCCACCATGCCCGGCTGCCACTTATCATGAAACAGTGACGATGACACATGTCTCTTTCCATTGAATTCAAAGTCGTCTGTGGGTAGTCCTAGGATAGCCCATGACGGCCACAGGTGGAACAAGTTTAACCTCTCCCTCCAGGTGACACTCCTTATCTGGGGGACTCTAAGCTACAGGGCAGTATCATGAATCCTCCATCTGGAAACACTGTTACGATTTTGGGCCATACGTTGTTACACATGTTTCTTTCAACCTCTTTCAATCAATAAATATTCCACAAGCGCCTCCCACGTGGAAGGTGGATCTGGAGGTGGGGATGGGGTAGGGGGCTGCAGAGACAGATTCCATAGAGTCTCAACTCCCAGGCCCCTGCCATCCAGGAAGGCAACAGGTCAAGGATGATGTCCCTTATCAAGCTAGCCATTTCTGATTTGCCCACGGGGATATGGTATGCGCTGTGGGTTCTGGGAGACCTGGTGTGAATGCTACTGTGTGACCTCACACAAATTATACGGCCTTTCTGAGACTCAGTTTTCTCATCTGCAAGTGGAAACTTTAATGATACAGATTTCCTGAAGCTGTGAGGAGAACGTGACACCCCTCGTGGGGCCCTGTGCACGACGCCTGATGCACGGTGAGAACCTAAGAGGGGATGAGCTTCCTTGTTCCTGGGAATACCTCCCAGTGGGAAGGTGGCCAAAGAAGGCAGTTCCTCTGCTGGTCCGGTCCCCGATGGGCTTCCTTATTTACCCCCAGGGTTCTGAACATCCCCAGGGTTCTGAACAGAGTGTACTTCCCTTCCTCGCCCAACCCCAGGGCTCCTGAGTTGCCTCCACATTGCTTAATAAAGTCCACTGGACTCCAACACTTTCCTTTTCAAAGGAAACAAAAGCCGTGGCTTCAGCAAACTGCAGAGGCAATGTCTGGCCTAAACAATTGATCTGCCTCCCACCTCCCTAATGACTCAGCCCCAGAAAACACCGATGACACATTAGGGAGAAATCTACTTATGCTAAGAAAATAAGTCAAACACCGATTCCAGGATGCACTGAATAGCTCCAAATGTAGGTGCTTCATCGGCTCCTCTGGCAGCCGCTGCGAAGAGAACCTGGATTCAACCCAAGGACCGCAGCACTTTCAAGGTGAAGCGGCCGTGACAGGGCCATGGAAGTGTCGCCTGACCGTTCCTCCGCCGCAGAAACTTCCACTTGCAACCTGTTTGCTTCTTTGGAGCTTTTATACTCAGGACCTAAAGAGGACTGTCCCAGACTTGAGATGATGAGGGAAGATGCTGACGGCAGCAAAATCCCAAGGTTTCTCCATGAGACCATTGTCCTCACTCAGCCAGAGAAACCACGCCATCACCATCACTGAATGACAATCCTTCCCTTTGTCAATAAAATCTGGGGCAAATGGGTCACATGTTTGCAAGTATTCTTCAGAGTGAGATCTGTGACCAGGTGCAGTGGCTCACACCTGTAATCCTAGCACTTCGGCAGGCCGAGGTGGGCGGATTGCTTGAACCCAGGAGTTCAGGACCAGCCTGGACAACGTGGTGAAACCTCGTCTCTGTAGAAAATATAAAAATTAGTTGGGCATGATGGTACGTGCCTGTAGTCCCAGCTACTGGGGAAGCTGAGGCGGGAGGATCACTTCAGCCCCGGAGGTCAAGGCTGTGGTGAACCAAGATCGCACCACTGCACTCCAGCCTGGGTGACACAGCAAGACCCTGTCTCCACCACCACCACCACCAACAACAACAAAACACCCATCACATGGCAACCTTAAATCTACATAATTTCCGATTACCATTTGTACCTCAATAAAGCTAAGTAAAAAAAAAAAAAAAAATTAAAATACCTTTCTCCAGCAACTGTGGAGTCAGTGTGACATAAAAGGAACTTCTGGAGGGAAGACAAACCTACTGTTGCCTCCCAGCCCCATCACCTGACAGCTGGGTGACGTTCAGAAGGTGACGTGCTTTATGCAAACTCAGTTCCTTGTGTGTAAAAGAGTTTACGACTACCTGCTGCCCAAGATGGTTAAGATCAAACTGAGAAAACATCTCCCAGGCCTGGCCAGGTCTGGTGCTCAATGATGCCCAGTCCCTCTGGCCTTCCAAGGCTTCTTGTGGTGTCTGTTTTTTGTTTGTTTGTTTTTGAGACAGGGTCTTGCTTTGTTGCCCAAGCTAGAGTATGGTGGCACCATCATAGCTCACTGCAGCCACAACTTTCTGGGCTCAAGTGATCCTCCCATATTAGCCTTCTGAGTAGCTGGGATTACAGGTACACATCACCACACCCAGCTAATTTTTGTATTTTTAGTAGAGACAGGGTTTCACCATGTTGGCCAGTATGGTCTCCAACTCCTGGACTCAAGCGTTCCTCCTGCTTCGGCCTCCCAAAGTGTTGGGATTACAAGCATGAGCTACTGTACTCAGCCAACAGAGTTCTCTCATACCTTGATTTTCCATCTCTAAAATGGAAGGACAGGTGACGTCACTTGCCAACCTTTCAGAATATACAATGAAGTACAAATGTCACCACTCTGAATGCAAACCCTGAGTAAAGAGAAAACTCAGTATTCCAATTTCTTTTCTCTGAGGGGATAAAATTTTAAGGTATGGGCATGACCACAACACAGACCATCCAGTGACATGTGCCAACATGTCCAGACCAATCTGAACAACACAGTGACAGACACAGGGCAGCAGGGACACAGTTTCATGTCACCTGCTCCAAGATTTGTTGTTAAATCCTTGCCAAGAACTGCTCTGCCATCAAATGTATTTGTGGCTCCTGTATCAACGCAGGATGCTGAGCAGAGTCTATTGTGAATACCTTGGCTTTAACTGTGCTACAGTGAGCTCCAAACCAAAACTTTCTCCCTACAGGCTGGAAGACCCGCAATATTAAGTCATTTCAACCTCCTGTTAGCTACTCTGAGAATAATCAATGTCTGTGGTGATGGTCTAACTTATTTAAAATGTAAATATTATATTTCTCTATGTCCCAAAATGCCAACTGGTTCTTCTTCTTTGATTTAATAAGGGTTTCATAAAGACATCAAGTGCTGGGCCGTTGTCACAAACACAGACCCAGACAGACTGTCTCCCTGGATGTGCCTTGACCCACAGGAAGCAGGAGAGGGTAGCGGTGGAGGTGGAGTCCAACTGCTTCGGTTCAAATCCTGATCCTGCCAGTGACGAGCCACATGAACCTGAGCATGTGGTGATCCTGGCTGGGCCTTGGCGTCCTCATTAGTAAACGGGAAGGATAACTATGGTACCCATTTTACTGAGTTATTGTGAAAAATTCACTGAAATAATCTGGGGAAGGCACTTAACACACTGTCTGGCACAAAAAGAAATGCAAAGAGCATTGGCTGCTCTCATCATGACCACCAGCTTCCCCCAAACCCTCAACGCTGACACGGTCTCACTCTGTCATCCAGTCTGGAGTGCAGTAGCACCATCATAGCTCACTGCAGCCTCAAATGCCTAAGCTCAAGAGATCCTCCCACCTCAACCTCCTGAGTAGCTGGGAATACAGGCACATGCAACCATGTCCAGCTAATTTTTTTAATGTTTTCTAGAAATGGGGCGGGGGGGGGGGGTCCTCCCTATGTTGCCCAGGCTGGTCTTGAACTCTTGACCTGAAGAGATCCTTCCATCTTGGCCTCTCAAAGTGCTGGGATTACAGGTGTGAGCCACTGCACCTGGCCTCATAGTCACCATTAAACATCATTGATTTGAGCTTTTTCTGCTTGATGAAATGAATTCTTATACTCCCAGCAGCAAGAGTTTCACTTCAAGTAAAATTAAAGAATCTTTTCCAAGTCTGGATGACTCCTCTCCCTACCTCCCTCCTGTCCTGGAGTTCAAGGCCCTCAAAGATCTATAACTCGGACATTTAAGACAATAGCGAGACGATGATCTGCCTTCCTGGAGATTGCAGCCCTTCTGTCCTGGGACACCACTCTGGGAAGTACTGCTAAGTGTCCTGCTCCCCTGCCGCAGTTGATGTCATTTCCCACAGGAACGGTAGTGAAGCGAGAGTCAACCTCCCCTCACATGCATCTTGGCAGGGCTTGTTTTCTGACGCATTATTTGCTGAAGGAATGCTCAGTCGATGACAGGCCCAAAGGTGTGTGTATGACATCAAATTTGAAAGACTGTTGCTTTTTTTTTTTTTTTTTTTTAAAGGGGGCTCTGGGTCTGATAACTTAAAGCAGAAGGGGCTGACACAAACCTACAGGGACCAGGCAGGTAAAATAAGCGAGAGAAGCAGGCTAGGTGGGGACGGGGTGACACGGTAAGGACTGCCCTCTTGAAAACAGGGCCACCACTACTGAGCCCCAAGTGAACACACCCACCTATGTGGGAGCTTTCCGTTTTCTGAAGGGCAACTGGAAATAGTGAGCTTTATGGGAAATGGGCTGATTGTTCAGCATTGTCAATAAATTCAATAAATTCAATCCTAAAAACCGCATCAGCCAAATCAATCTGTGGGCTATATGTGGCCCAGGATGGCAGATTCCTACCTTTGATTTAAAGAGGTCCCATAATGTTTGGGGGGAAGGATACTTTGTCATCAGAATAGCATCCCTGTATCCCTGTTTTCTGCATCAAGATTAAGTGAGATCATTCATGCAAAGTGATATGCACAGTGCCGAACACAAAAGAACATTCGAATGCACCCGGGGATGATTTTTTCCCCAAGGTGGGACTCACCTACACAGGAAGACAGAGCTTCACAAAAATGAAGCCCCAGACCTCAAAGTCTCTAATGTTTCTCTATCAAAGGACCCACCAACAAACAGTTGCTGTGAAAGTTGCCCCGAGCTAAGCGAGTTCCTTGGCGGTGTGCTTTGTTTTAAAACATCCCATCCCAAAGATCTCCAGACTGCTTAGGTTTTTAAATCAACATTTGTCATTTTACTGCACTTGTCTTTACTCAAAACCTCAAAGACCTAAAGTGGATGGCTTCAGATGTGACAGTGTCTTTGAAGTGATTCCCTACGTCTAGCTGAAAGGGATGAGCCACGTTTTCTCTTCCCTACAAGGCCATCTAAAAATTAAACATCCCAGATATTTAACAAACAGACCCATCAGCCACAGAGGGAGACAACGAACATCCCCATGAGGTTGCATTCATTGCAGTGAGATGGCAAAGATAAATGCAGGGCATGGAAACGAGGGATGCATCCGCCTGGCAGCCGCACCTGTCATTCTCCATGCAGGTCTCTAAGAACAACTGGAATGCACCTGGCTAAACATGGCCTTTTCTACCTCAGCCATCCTACAGGATAGGACCCTCCTTCCTGCCCAGTCCCCAGGACATAGGCTTTGTGAGATATATAGATAATGGCTGAAGTAATAAGACCTTCTCACCTGCTTAGGAAGAAATTCTTATCAGGAGGCATGAAAAGATCAGAGAGTCTGGACTGGGAAGCCCTGGGGAAGAGGAAATCACACCCTCTTGATCACAGCTACAAGCCCAAGACCTGGACAGCACCAGGCCCATCACAGGTGCTTGATAAATGCTGTTGAAAGAACAAAGGTACACTGAATTCAACACACCCATATTGATCGTTGATCAAATGTAATTGATCAAATTACTTAATCTCTGAGCTTCAGGTTTCTTCTCTCTCAAACAGGGAAAACTCTACCAACATCCTAAAAGTTGTAAAAATTAACTGATTGTGGCCGGGTGCGGTGACTCACGTCTGTAATCCCAACACTTTGGGAGGCCGAGGCAGGCAGATCGTGAGGTCAGGAGTTCAAGACCAGCCTCACCAATATGGTGAAATCCCATCTCTACTAAAAATACAAAAATTAGCCGGGCATGGTGGCATGCACCTGTAGTCCCAGCTACTTGGGAGGCTGAGGCAGGAGAATCGCTTCAACTCGGTAGGCGGAAGTTGCAGTGAGCCGAGATTGCACCACTGCACTGCAGCCTGGCCAAAAGAACAAGACTCTGCCTCAAAAAAAGAAAAAAAAAAAAAAACTAACTGATTGCCTACAAAACATAGTACCCAGCATCCCATGAATGAACAAATGCACACTGCTAAATATCCAGTGTGCTAAATACTCTGTTCCCTTCATTCTTTCCTCCCTTCTTCCATTTCCTCTCCTCTGAAATATTGCCAGCAGAGCGTCTGTACACGCACACTAACCACACGAGCAGGGGTGGCCATGAGGGTCTCAGAGTGGGCCCAGGAGAGGAGTGAGCTTGGAGGTGAGGCTTGAAGGACTAGGGCACATGGAGTGATGAAGAAGGCGGGCAACAGCAGCCAAGACGAAATGAAAGAGGAGCAGACAGGACTGTGTGGACTGACGAGGAGACCAGAGGCCGGAAGAACCAAGGGCAGGAATGAGGAAGCGCTAGAGATCAGGCTGGGAGGATAAGAGAAAGACAGAGGTGCCCAACCCTGGTGGCGGCCAGGGGCTGGGATGCAGGTGGACCTGGAAGGTGGGCATAAGGACAGGGTTCTTGAGCATCAGAAGCACCTGCCCATGGACCTCGGGGGATCCCACAACCATCCTACCAAGCACTGGGTCTTCCTCAAGCTTTGTGATCATGGCCTTCAATATGACGAAGACAGGGGAGGATACAGTCATCACTTCAACAGGCAAAAGGCATGCAAAGAGAGTAACACATTTTTAAAATGCCACCAATAACACAGCTTTAACAAGACTTTCCTAACAGGCACGACTAGGAAATGAGCAACCCAGCTAGACGCCAAAGTTAATTTGCTCAGAAACTATGGAAAATGATGGAGCTTTATGCAGGGGAAAGCCAGATGCAACCATTTGGCAACGAGCTGAAGACACGCACGTGTGCATGCATATGCCCGTGCACACACACACACACAAGGACGCAAGTGCACACACTGCACGCACACCTGGCTCTGAGTCAGGTGAAAGTTCATTTTCCCTGACCATCAATTTTCTTCTAGGATGAGGATAATAGTAATAATGTTAATAACAGCATCAGTAACAGCAAAAATAAGTAATGCTCACATTGTAAATTATTTAATTTTTTTTTCTTTTTTTTGAGACGGAGTCTTGCTCTGTCACCCAGGCTGGAGTGCAGTGGCGCAGTCTCGGCTCACTGCAAGCTCTGCCTCCCAGGTTCATGCCATTCTCCTGCTTCAGCCTCTCCGAGTAGCTGGGACTACAGGCACCCGCCACCATGCCCGGCTAATTTTTTGTATTTTTAGTAGAGACGGGGTTTTCACTGTGGTCTCGATCTCCTGACCTCGTGATCCGCCCGCCTCGGCCTCCCAAAGTGCTGGGATTACAAGCGTGAGCCACCACGCCCGGCCTATTATTTTTTTTTTTTGAGATGGAGTCTCGCTCTGTCACCGAGGCTCCAATGCAGTGGCATGATCTCGGCTCACTGCAGACTCCGCCTACTAGGTTCAAGCGATCCTCCGGTGTCAGCCTCCCAAGTAGCTGGGACTACAGGCATGTGCCACCACTTGCCAGCTAAGGTTCCTAGAGCATTCACTGTGCTTGGCCAAATTGTTTAATTCTTAAAACAGTATTCTGGCCAGGCATGGTGGCTCACACTTGTAATCCCAGCACGTTGGGAGGCTGAGGCAGGCAGATCACCTGAGATCAGGAGTTCGAGACCAGCCTGGCCAACATGGTGAAACCACATCTCTACTAAAAATACAAAAGTTAGCCAGGTGTGGTGGCGGGCGTCTGTAGTCCCAGCTACTTCGGAGACTGAGGCAGGAGATTCTCTTGAACCCAGGAGGCAGAGGCTGCAGTGAGCCAAGATCGCTGCCACTGCACTCCAGCCTGGGCAACAGAGTGAGACTTCATCTAAAAACAAAAAAAATTCTGGAACAAGTCTTCTGTTGTTCCCATTTCACGGATGGGGAAACTGAGGCTCAGAGACATTAAGGAACATGCCCACAATGACACAGTGTGTCTGATACAACAGCTTATGCTCTCAGCACCTACACGTAAGCTATGCTGCTTCAAATGCTTTTTGGAACAAGACCAGGTCTAAACGAATAAAAATTAAATCAAAGTTTAGACAGCTTCTGTGTCCTTTTCTGGTATTAAGCTAGGCCTGAGAAATGCAAGACCAAGGGACTCACTTGGGGCACGTGGAGAAGGCTCTGTCCTGTAATCTCATGATCTCTGTGTAGGAGTTTCTGGGAGTGAAATCGGGCAGCCAAGCCCAGCAGCCTGGAAAGTTGGGCTCAGGCAGCTGAGGCCAAAGCTCTCTCTGGAGAACGGCCAGTCAGGCCTGCCAAGCTCATACCAGCAAAGGATTCAAGGCAGAAGCCTGTGGGGTGCAACCCACAGCCCCCTTCCAAACACAGACACAGGCTTTGAAGCAAGGAACTATAGTTGGCTTCAGAGGCCCAAAGAAGATGAGAAACTGAATTGCTCCCAGTGTGTGGACGACAGCCAGGAAGCCTTCTGTAGCCTATAAGCCAGGGGGCTAGCATGCCTGGAGTGGCCAACCATGTTGTGTGTCGGGGCTCTGCCCCAGGAACCTTCAGACGCAAGTGCAGGGAAGACCAGCTTTTCCATCTGAACGTGAAGCTGCCCCCAAACTCCTCCACCCACCAGACCTACACTGGGCTGCTGAGCAACCAACTAGAATCCAGGCCTAAAAATACCTGAAGTGATTTTCTGGGAGCAAGGATGCCACCCTCAGGATGGCACCAAGGTGCCCTGAAACCTGCCAGAAGTGCCACCAGGACTCGCGTGTTGGTTAAGAACCAGGGCTCTGGGGTCCAGCTGCCTGGCTCTGCTGCCTGCGAAGATGTCACCTCAGGCTACTATTTCAACCCACTGAGACTCAAGTTTCCATATTCTGTAAAAAGGTGACAATGGTGACCACCTGTCGTCCAGAGCTGTTGGGAGGATTAAACAGTTCATGCGGAAAGCCTGGCTCACAGATGTATTGCGTGAGTGTTAACTATCATTACTAATGACTATCAAGCCCATTTCAGGCTGGAGTGCCATGGTGTGGTCTCAGCTCACTGCAACCTCCGCCTACTGGGTTCATGCGATTCTCCTGCCTCAGCCTCCCGAGTAGCTGGGATTACAGGCGCCAGTCACCACGCCCGGCTAATTTCTCTATTTTTAGTGGAAACAGGGTTTCGCCCTGTTGGTCAGGCTGGTCTCCAGGTGAGGAAACAGGCACAGAGAGGTAAAGTCTTTTACTTAAGGCCACAAGGGGGCCACCATTTCCTGAGCACATCTCTGTCCCAGGGACCAGGCCAACTGTTTCACATCACTGATCCTGAGCCTCCGGCAACAACAACAAAAGCGACTACTACTTAAGCTGTAAATTATTTAATTCTCAAAACAATATTCTGCAATGGGTCTTCCTTATCCCCATTTCACAGACGGGGAAAATGAGGTTCAGAGATGTTGAGGAGTGTGCCCATCAGGATAGTGTCTCAGACGCAACAGCCCAAGCTCCTGCACCTATCTGTAAGATACGCCCCTCAAATGCTTTCTGGAACAAGACAGGGTATAAATAACTGTTGACACGTCTTAGTCCCTTCAGAAAAAAAGAGCTCTTGTCAAAGAGGAAGAGTGATCTTTGTGCTATTCAAAGAACAGGTCTGAAAAATACAAGTCAAGTCATTCAACAGAAGCTGAAAAGAGAAGGGCCACCTGGCATGTGTGCCAATACCTCAATCCCACCTGAGCTATCTAAAGCAGAAGACTCATTGCCAGCGAACTGTGAGCCAACGCATACCAGATAAACATGCTTAGCAGCTGGCATGCATAGACACGAAGGTAATATACACTCCTGTTTATTTCATAGGGCTGTGTGGGGTACAAATCACTCTGCAATCATTTATGCCACTAAAAAATACAATCATAAAAACCATTAAGAGGAGGGCTAGTTCCCAGCAAGGAACCAAATTATCTTCACCAGACAACACTGGTCAATCCTGGGGTTTATGTGCCAGGCACCATGCAAGTGACCGGGATGACAAAAACCAGTAAGCCAGCACCCTGCCTGTGGAGAGTTCAACCGGACACAGCTGCTAGTAGCAACCCAGCATCCATCCCAGGTCTTTGCCTACAGTTGCTAAGCTGCCGAGATGGAAGCCTAGAGCTACTGGGAGTATTTTTTCACTTTTTTTTTCTTTTTTTTTTTTTTGAGACAAGGTCTCACCATGTTGCTCAGGCTGGAGTACAGTGGCGTAATCACAGCTAACTGCAGCCTTGAACTCCTGGGCTAAAGAGATCCTCCTGCCTTAGCCTCCTGAGTAGCTGGGACCACAGGTGTGCATCACCATGCCCAGCTCAATTTTGTTTTTTATTATTTGTAGAGACTGGGTCTCTTGATGTTGCCTAAGCTGGTGTTGAACTCCTGGCCTCAACCCATCCTCCTGCCTCAGCCTCCCAAAGTGTTGGGATTACAGGTGTGAGCCATCATCCCTGGCCAGAGGGTTATTTTGTCACTGTAGATGAAAAGCCCACCGAGGATGAAGCCAAGATAGGAAACCGAGCCCAGGGAATCAGGGAGGCAGTGTACTGACATCACATCGCTTCAGCTCCCACATCCAGCCATACCTTCAGCCAGCGTTCTCAGAATTGTCTGTTACATGACTCAATCAACTCCATCTTTGCCTAAACCATTTAAAGAAGCATTTGTGGCAGTAAAGAAAAAAACGTCTGAGTAAAACAGGGAAAGATACATAGATGAAAATAAGATTTAGCAGACTGTGATAGAAATGTGTTCAAATTTAGAAGGCATCCAAGTGAAAAGACGAACAATTCTTTTCCAAGAAAGGTTTGAATGTGGTAAGACAGTGGAGCTGACTGAGAAGTTAGAGAACCAAGGCCTCTGGGGACAGAGAACGAGGAACGTGGGCACACACGTATCACTCATGTTCCAGAAGTCCTCCTGCCTACAGCCTCACCCTGGCTGTGAGTCAAGTGCTTTGGGGTGGAGGTCATAGCCTGTGCTAAGAGTTGTTAACACTGTGAAAAATATTGTGACTGGGGATGTGAGGCAGCCAAGGGCTTTCTGTTTGGCTTGTAGAAGAATTTTCTTTACTTCTAAGATACATGAAACCACAAATGCATGACTTTTCAAGTTAGTTGCTACAATAAATAATCTATAGCTGAAAGGCCAAGAGATATCAACAAGCTAGAAACATCTCTGGCTGAGGGTAATACATACAGTAGTAGTAAAATAATGAAAGCAACAGCTAGGATAAAAGAACAACTAGCGTTCATTGAGGTCTACTCTGCGGGAGGCACTGTGCCAAATGCGCCGTATGCAGATTCTCGATCAATCTTCCCACGACTACAAGGGAGAGGTGTATGAAGCTCCCTTTTACCAAGGGACAACCTGAGGCTCTGGAAAGTGGTGACCTGCCTAAGCTGGCTTTAGAAAGCCACAACAGTCTGACTCTGTGACACTGCTCGTGCCACCAGCTGACAGTGTCTGAATATGGTCTCCAGGTGGAGTTCAACTCCACACGGAGATTATGTGGAAATCCACAGGACGATGCCATGAGCAGGATGGTGGCAGGAAGGGCCCTGTCCACCTGGCACTCAGTAGAGTGATGCTCAGACCTAATCCCAAATGGTCACCTCATGGGAGTGACCTCAACAGGGGACCCAATTTAGGACCCTTCCTGCCTGTCCTCCCTGCAAACATCAACAGCCTCACTTCTGGGTTCCTCTCTCCCTCTCTCCCTGGCTCTGTTTCCATGTGCCAAGCAACTCCATCTATTACAGGCTGAACTGTGTCACCCTGTAATTCACATGTTCAAATCCAAACCCCCAGTACTTGAGAATGTGACCGTACCTGCAGACAGAGGCTTTAAGGTGGTAACTAAGGTTAAATGAGGTCATTAAGGTGGGCCCTAATCCAACATGACTGTTGTCCTTCTAAGAAGAGGGGATTAAGACAGAGTCATGCAGAGAAGAAAGACCACAGGGGGAAGACGGCCGTCTATAAACCAAGGAGAGAGGCCTCAGAAAACAACCCTGCCAACCCCTTGATCTCAGCCTTCCAGCCTCCAGAAGGTGAGAAGATACATTTCTGTGATGACACCCAACCCATGGTACTCCGTTAGGGCAGCTCTAGATAATTAATACACCATTCAATCTCCTCAAATTACAGGACGCCCATCCTGCTACAAAGGCTGATGTCACTCAGAAGCTTAAAAAGACCCCATCACTAGAAAGGAAGCTTTGTGGGGGCTGTGATTTCACTGATACTGACCAAGACAGTAACATGACTGACACAAAAGACATGAAATCAAGCCAGGGGGACTGTTTCATTGACTTACAGGGGGAAGACAGAGGTTGTCCAACAGGATATAAAGGGACCCACGAAGATGGGTCATGTGGTTCCTATAGGATGACCCCTCCGATTCTCACAGAGCAACCCAGCATCCCATCAGCCCCATCAGTCAGCCCCATCATCAGCCCCGCCCCCAAAGCCTTCGGTGTTTCTCTCCACCTGCAGCAGCTGCCCCCATTCCTAATCCAGTCTTTCCCAAATGCCTCGGACCTTGGCCCACAATAATAAAAAGCACCACGTTCCAACCAAATGGGGCTGCCCCCACCTCACACCTCCCGCAAGGCCCAGTGGCCCATGCCCTACCACACTGCCCCAGCCTCAGTGCCACCTGCACCACAGTACCACAAGGCTAGGTGCTAGTATAATATGCACTGTACTCCAACAACACAGCAGCACAGAGAAACTTGTCCAGGGTTGGAGACTTGGGAGTGACTTAAATTCAAACCTAGGCCACCAGATTCCAGACTCCACACAGGGGCCAGCAAATTACAGCCTGGGCCAAAGCCAGCTCCAGTGCCTGTTTTTGCACATAAAGTTTTCTTGGAACACAATCCCACCCATTCATTTATGTATCACCTATGACTGTTTGCAAGACACATCTGGCAGAGCTGAGCAGATGTGACAGAGACCACATGGCTGTCAGGCCGGACATGTTTTCGACACAGCCCTTTATAGAAAGTTTGCCAACTTGCCCTATACTCATGCCTCCATGCCATGCCCACCTGGTTCAACCCTTCCAGGGCTCCTCCCAACCTGACTGCCCCGCACACCTGGACAGGAAAAAAAGACAAAAAAGCTATATATTTATTTGGCCGGGGCGCACACCTGTAATACCAGCACTTTGCGGAGTCAAGGCAGGCAGATCACCTGAGAGGTCAGGAGTTCAAGACCAGCCTGGCCAACATGGCAAAACTCCATCTCTACTAAAAAATATACAAAACTTAGCCAGACGTCGTGGCATGTGCATGTAGTCCCAGCTACTTGGGAGGCTGAGGCACGAGAATCGCTTGAACCTGGGAGGCAGAGGTTGCAGTGAGCTGAGATCGCACCACTGCACTCCAGCCTGGGCACCAGAGTGAGGCTCCACCTCAAAAAAAAAAGAAAAAAAGACAGGGTCTCACTCTGGTGCCCAGGCTGGAATGCAGTGGTGTGATTACAGCTCACTGCAACCTCGACCTCCTGGGCTCAAGCAATCTTCCTGCCTTAGTCTCCTGAATAGTCGAAACTACGGGTACATGCCCCCACACGCAACTAATAGCTTTAAAAAAATTTTTACAGACAGGATCTTGCTGTGTTGTCCAGGCAGGTCTTGAACTCCTGGCCTTAAGCAATTCTCCTGCCTTGGACCCTCAAAACATTGGGATCACAGGCATAAGCCACTGTGCCTGGCCAAAAGTTATATTTAAATATAATCCCACTGATAAAATAAAGAGCAAATCTACTTCTCTGTATATTTCTTTTGTTCTCAGAAATTGCGAAGATGTCAACCTCACACAAGATAATAAATAAGAAGAGCCAGCAAAGTGCTTCCAAATATTTAATTAATGCATTTTATCTGCCTCACTACCTGAGAACAATGGGCCACAGGTTGGAAGAGCAAGTCTAAACTTCAGCAATGAGTTCTTGCTTTTATAAAATGCTTGTCACAACCTTAATATTACTTAAATGTAGTTTTTTCCCATTATTATTAATTAGGTTTTCCCTAACAGTCGGGATCACAATTAACCTTCAAATAAGAGCTGCCAGAATGCATTTAAATAATTTTCACAAAGCAAACCTCTTCCACCTTGCATTGGCTTTTCAATCCTTCCTCTTAGGCAGTTTCCTTGTCAAATTAAAATCTGTTATGATACCATGCAAATAAATGTCTGTGACATCCCAACATTTCTGCTCGTTCTTAAAAATGCCTTTCAGAGGGGCACACTGGAAGGGCTGTAGTCAAAATGCAGACATTTCAGACTTCTATTCTTTCTTGCCATTAGGGAGGGGCCTGCAGAAGTACAGAGATGGCATACATTGCTAGCGAAGGGCAAAATTTTTCAAAGGAAAGTCAGTTAAAAACTGGGGGCAGTTATGTGTTTTCCGTCTTTCACAAGGCTGTCATTCTGCAAGATTGCTGTGATATGCCCATCACTGTGGAGAATTATATAAAGGGCCAGTGGGAGAAAAAACCCTCCTGAGTAAAGTCACCCAGAGCTTGTGTCCCGGTTGAAACGCTGCTTTTATTGCCATTGTTCTAATTTCCCTGGGTATCTTCCATTACCTAGTGGAGTTTGGGGGCTTCAGAAGTGGATGTTTAGGTAGCCTGGGAGATTTCGGTTTCAGCAACTTCCCATATAGACGGATTGCTGGGTCAGGAGGCCCATTTGTCAGCTCTGAGCTGTGTTCATGGCACTGTTTATCATCAAAGGGACTAGGAGACGCACCAGCGGCCAAGAATAGAGTTTTAAAGTCAACAACGTAGGTAGCAGGAGAGGGGAAGGGGATCAATTCACAAATGGGCTCAGGCCAGCGGCTGCAAACAGGTTTTGCTCACCCGGTACAATTTTAAAAAAGAAAACATTGACAGGCACAGTGGCTCAGGCCTAGAATCTCAAAACTTTGGGAGGCTGAGGCATAGGATCGCCTGAGCCCAGGAGTTTGAGACCAGCCTGGGCAACATGGCCTGACTCCATCTCTACAAAAAAAAAAAAAAAAATAGATGCCAGCACTGAAATGCCAAGAGCATTTCCATAGGGCGAGAATCAGCTGGAGAGGAGAAAGGTCATCCTGTTTGGACACTCCTGTCTTCCTCCCAGTCCTCCTGGGACTTCATGCCTCACTATACCGCCGACCGGGAACTTGCTGGCATCCAAGTTGCCTCTGCAGCACCGAGAGACCAGTGGTGATGGGCTGCTCAGTTTTCTGAGGTTCCAAGGATGTTGTCCTCAATGTAAACTCATGGGACCCCCCAAAAGCCCATGGAATGACCCCCAGAAATGACTAGAACAGGGCCCAGCCTCATGTGAAAGTTTGTAATCACATGAGGAAACAACCTCCAGCACACTGGGACGGTCCAATCTGGGTCTCTGCAGACTGGCTGGATCTCAGGCCCCATGGATAAACTGAGGAAGTACGTCACATTCTTCTCTAGGATCAGTTTGCTCCCTAAACACTTACAATCAATCTCTATAGTTTCAAATTGAAAATATTCCTTAAAAAGTCTGGAACAGTTTAAACAACAACTTAAACCAGTAATAATAAAAGTTAGTACTTAACAACTGCATGTCATACGTGAAAACATTTGAAAATACTGCTCCACCTAGTCCTAACATCCCTGGGAGGGACGTCCATATCACAGATGAAGAAGGCGACGCACAGGGAAGGGATAAAACAGCACTCAAAGTCCAGGCCACCTGGCTTCAGTGTCCACACCCTTAATCACCCCACCAGCGTCTCCCCAAGCACGGAACTCGGAACCCAAGATGGTTTTCTGTGGTGCCTGGATACGACAGTGAACAATGCTGGATTCCAGACAAACCCTTCCCTTTCTCATGCCTTCTCAGTCTTTCAGGTCGGGGCTCATCTGCCTTTGCCTGCTAACCTTTGCTCACCATTTTTTTTTTTTTTTTAACCTCTAGGCAGACAACAGTGGCTGACTAGAAACTAACCACTGTTTTGTATTCATCATGGTACTTTTGAAGTTATTTTTCTATTGATGGCAAATGATACTGGTATTCTTTACAAATGAGTTTACTTTAGGTAAAAAGGGAGACAAAATTTAAAGAAAATATTAAATCAGTAGTGCTGGGCAGACAGCACAACTCATGACTGGAGAAAAAGAATGACTCAACTTAAAGTAACGACATTAAAATGCCACAGCACACAAATGACTCTAGTGACTCCAGTGACCGCATCCTGACAGTGGTCCCCTAGTGACCGCATCCTGACAGTGGTCCCCTAGTGACCGCATCCTGACAGTGGTCCCCTAGTGACCGCATCCTCACAGTGGTCATCAGTGACTCCAGCGACCACGTCCTGACAGTGGCCCCCTAGTGACTGCATCCTGACGGTGGTCCCCAAGTAACTCCAGTGACTGCATCCTGACAGGGGCCCCCAGGGAACCCGTCGTAACAGTACTCCCCAGTGACTGCATCCTGACAGTGGTCCCCAGCGACCGCATCCTAATGGTGGTCCCCAGTGACTGCATCCTAACAGAGATCTCCAGCACAGGATGCTTGAGATGATCCCCAAGTTCCCCAAAGGAGTATTAGAACTCCAACTCAGATTAGTTTCTATTCATCATCTTTAATAAGTTCCTGATTTTTGATTTGCATATTATAAAGAATCTATGTATACTACAAACGAATGTATATTGCAGTAACCCACAATTCTTTTTAACAATTGGATATGTGATCAGAGAAGTTTCTCAAACCCAGGACTAGACTCTGTACTTTACATGGGACAGAATCCCAAGAGAACTGTCATGAACACTGAGGTGCTGGAGTCCAGGGTCCCCTCCCTGCCCTCTCTTGCGATAGCTGCTGATTTCCACCAGAGACCTTGTGCAGTCCTGGGCAAGCTGACTCCTCGCCCAGCTCCAGCGTGGAACACAGGATGTAGGTTAGGCCACTCACGGAGTTCTCCCCACTCCCAACACCAGCGTGACGGGCCTTACGGGTTCTACCCTAGGTCCCCTGCTTAGGACGCAGGGACAAGCACTTGTTCTCAACCTGCAGGTAGGGAGAAGCCTGGCACTCTTGGAGCCATTTTTGCTCCAGTGAAGGGAACGAGGTAGGACTGTGTCATGCAGACACAGCACCAGGACCCCGATGAAAGCCTGAACCTCCTCTGGAGCGCCCCCTCACCTGGACTTCACCATCACATGAACCACGATAGGTGCTTTGATGCTTGAGTCTGCCAGAATCGGGGCCCTAACTAACACAAATCCCAAAGCTCATCCATGCTGGGCCACCTCCCTGGCACAGCTGTGATATCCCCGGCTCTCTCTCCTCCCCACCCCACCAAGGAAGCCCCATCAGGACCTATGCTCTTTGAGTGGGTGGCAGCATGTGCTTGTCTTCTGAGAACCAGATCTATGACTCTTACACCTGCCATCTGTTTGGGCCCAGGTTTCTTCTCCCCGGGGCCCTCATAAGACCTGGGTATCCACAGGCTGGTTGGAGGCCCACTTACTCCAGCGTGCGCATTCAGCCCAGCTCTCAGTACCCTCCTGGAGCTCATCTGCTCACTGGAGTTCACCCCCTAGTCTCTCAACCACCAGCACAGCTCCAAAAACAAAGCACTCCTCCCCCAGCTCTCTCAAAGGCTCTGCAACAATGTTTCATGGAAGAAAGAAATAGCTATGAAGTCTCCAGCTGCCTGGCCCCTTCTCATCCTGGAAGGACACCTGCACAGAGGGAGACCTCCCCCTGGGAAGTCAGGGTCGGGCCCTTCACTCTGTCTCTCAAGGGCTCTATGTCTTAGCAAGTAGTAGTTTGTTCATTTCTTTCTTTAAGACCCATCTGTGTCTGCCCCACTGGAAGGTGACTGCAGAGAGGTGGCAGCTCCCGGGAGCAGGGAGACCAGTGAGGAGATGCAGCCACACCCAGCCAGGAGCTGTCAGGCAAGGCTTCCTGGAACCCACATTTCTACAACCTACTCTGGTTTCTTCCCATGTGGGAGGTTGAAGAAACCTGCCACCAAGGAACTAATTACGGCTGAGCCCAAGCAGTTCTTGCCTTCCAGGAAATTTCCAAGAGAAAGGGTGTGCATCCCTCCCCCTTCCTGCTTTGATGTCTCCATAGTTAACAAAGCTGCAGTGATACTGACCGCCCGGGGTGTGGTGTGGATCTGGGCTGAGCTCCTCTGGGCACACAGAACCCAGGGCACACTACAGAGAGCTATGGCTGAGACAGTCTTCTCTCCTCCTGGCGGGTCAGTTTCCTGGTCCGTGAAACGGGCCCTCCTCATCGCTACCTCACTCCTTGCCAGGATGATTTAATGCAGCATCACAGATCAACAGTCTGGCTCACAGCCAACAGGCACTCAACAAATGGCAGCTGGAAACACTGTATTTTTCTATGGGAGTGTCTCTGAAGAGGTGGGATAGGAGTCCTAATTTTTTCTTAAGACAGGGTCTGGCTCTGTCACCCGGGCTGGGGTGATCATAGCTCATCATAGCCTCAGTATCCTGGGCTCATGCAATCCTTTCACCTCAGCCTCCCCAGCAGCTGCAACTACAGGTATGCACCACCATGCCTAACTAACTTTTTACTTTTGTAGAGACGGTCTCTCTGTGTTGCTCAGGCTGGTCTCCAACTCCTGGCCTCAAATGATCCTCCCACAGTGCTGGGATTGTGGCAGGCCAGATCTCACTAACACAGGCTTCTATAACAATTGTGTCAGCACTGACTGAGTGGTTAAGTTACATATTAAAAGCTGAGAGAGCTAGTGCCCTTATACAAAGGCTGGAATGCAACAAAAGCCTACCCCCTAGTTGTGCCCAGGCCTTCCTGGGCCTTGAAGCCTGACAAGATAACGAAGGATTAAACAAGTTTTATTGGGGATGTGAAGAAACTCCCCAGGCCTCCACAAACAAGTTTACCGGGGGTCTGAAGGGAATCCCCAAACCTCCATGATTTAGCAGAAGACAAGATAAGGGTAATCATGTCCACACCTGGACCCATTCAGATTAAGTAAATTTACTGAAGCTCTAGAGGAAGGTCTTCAGGACTCAGACCTTAGTCATAGACTGGAAGAAGTTAATCACTTAGGTCTTTACAGGAATGTACACTTACATGTGGACACATAGCTTAGAACGTATGTAAGCTCTGGGAAACTTTGTAATTTTGAGTTCGTCTGCGGATAATTTCCGAGCCTTCTCCCTGTACCTCATTACAGAAAAAAAAAAATTTCTTCTCTCCCAGTTCATCTGCATCTTGTTATTGGGCCATAAGAACAAGCAGCGCAACCCTCGGTTTGGTCCAGGAACAGGATTATAGGCATAAGCCACCGCGTCCAGCCGGGAGCCCTAAATTTTTAAACAGCCCTGACTACTGTCCTGGTTCTACCTGTGAGTTGCTCACTCTTCCCCACCAACAGAGGATGGGAATGAAGCCGCCGGGTTCTGCCCTCCCAACTCATGCCTCCCTCCATGCTGAGTTTGTATCCAAGTCACGTTCCCGACTCTGACCGGAGGCAGAAAGCCAACACTCTCTACCTGCTGGTTCCCATCCGGCAAACCATGCATCAGCAAGGAGGCAAAATACCCAGAGAAAATTTTGAGTCATAATGCCAAAGGGGCCTCTGGGCAGAAAAACTAGCCTGATCAAGGCCACTGCTGCTTACGGTTCAACAAAGGCCTGCCGGCTGTAAAATCTAGCTAGAACATGCAGGCTGCCAGGTGTGCATGAGCTCGGAGCAAGATGTGAATTTCAATCCTGGCTCTGCCGCCCTCTCTGGAAGCAGCTCACTCTCTTGCAGCCGTGGGGGCTCACATGTGAAATGGGCCAAGGATGTCTCAGTCACAGCACTGCTGAGAGCCAAGAACACAAAGAGCCAGCGTGGGGCCAAACACAAGGTCAGTCCTCCATCGGTGGCGTGATGGTGGCATGACAACCACCGCCTCAGCCAAGGCTGTTATTACCACTCCCATCCAAACTAAGCGTGGTTCTCCCAGGCCGGTGCTGATATGTTTCAGCTCTCAGTCGGGTCCTGGGCTGAATGCCTTACGTGCATTATCTCATTTCAACCCCCAGGCACAGAGGGGTCATTAGCATCACCATTTTGCAGATGAAGAGACTGAGGCTTGGAGAGGTTAGGGAACATATCCAGGGTCACCCAGTTAATAATGTTCAGTTAATTCATTTTACATTCATTTAACAGTTTGTGTCTGCTGGCCACTAGGCACAAGATGGTGCATAAGATACACTTAGTCCCTGTGAAGCTGATGTCAGGTGTTAATTAAATGCACAATGAATTGCTCACAGGGTGAGGAAGTGAGAGTGTTAGGCGGCAGGACACAGAAATTTAAGCCATGTTATTTGTTCTTTGTGGCTTTACAAGCAGCACGTTCCCATCCTTGAGGCCACTGTGGCTCTAAAGGCACAGGAAGGGCCACCAGGTTCTCAAGTCACTCTAGGACGTGGGGCCCAGCTGCCCAAACTCCCAGCATCTCTCAACGAGTCATGAAGCCCCACTGTGAGGAGAGCTTATTTGTGAGGGCTTCACGGAACAGCCAAGACAGAGGACTCAGAGAAGCCAAGAGGAAGACGAGGGGAGCCACCTGTTTAGACTGAGTCCTGTGCATCTGGGGCCTGCGAAGGTCCCTGCGCCCAAGTGTGTCTCTGGAGGGACTGACAGCCAGCAGCCAAGCCTTCAAAGGCCCATGCATGGGCACTGGAGCAGGTGCCCCACGGCTTGTTAACCTGAAGACAGTCCTTCTCCGAGGTCCTGGGTGCCTGTACAACAGGAAAGTGGAAAGAGAAAACTTCCGGGAGAAACATCGTCTGTAACTGAATTTCCTCTCACCTGGGCAGGTAGGAGGCAAACTGGAAAAGAACAATTCAAGTTACATTCCATTTAATAAAGGAATCCCTGAATGTGAGGTTTCTAGCCCTCTGTGATGGGCTCCTGCCCTAGCCACCACTGTATGATCGATTTTGAATCCAGTAACCAGAATGAGACTGAAAACCTGTCTCTACTCAACTCCCTCTGTAGCTTCCCAGAAGGCCTCAGAAGATTTCACTCTCCACCACCTTCGAGGATCACTGTGCATCAACCTGGAGCTCACGGTTCCATCCCTGGGAGGGCTGCAGAAAGAGCCAGGAGGGAAGAGGATGCAGAGAAGCCAGGGGCAGGAAGGAGGGATGGGGGAGAAGGAAGTGTGCCTGCCCTAACCAAGCCCAGTGAGCGGGACCTTAAGATGTGGAACAGGGCAGGGGGAGCATCACAAGGACCTTGGGGGGCACAGAAGGAGTGGGAGGGAGGCCCCTGAGGTGACAGAGAGCAAGATCCCCATTTGGGTAAGAAGAGGACTTTTTTTTTTTGTTTTTTGAAACAAAGTTTCGCTCTGTCTCCCAGGCTGGAGCGCAGTGGCACGATCTCGGCTCACTGCAACCTCCGCCTCCTGGGTTCAAGTAATTCTCCTGCCTCACCCTCCAGAGTAGCAGGGATTACAGGTGCCTGCCACCACGCCCAGCTAATTTTTGTATTTTTAATAGAGACGGGGTTTCCCCATGTTGGCCAGGATGATCTCAATCTCTTGATCTCGTGATCCACCCACCTCGGCCTTGTGATCCACCCGCCTTGGCCTCCCAGAATAGGCCTTCTGAATCTGATGCTAGTTTAGACAAGTCAGCCCTGTCCCTGTGGAACCTATCCCAAATTCTTCCAGCCCCACTGGCTACAGCCAGTCCCTCCAATCTGCCAAGCTCTCCTGCTTCTGGCCTTCACCTTTGCTGTCTCTCTGCCTGGGATGCTCCCTTCCTAGATCTTTGTACTTCAAGCAACATCTCCCTTCCCCACCCAGCAAGTCACCCGATCACATCAGCCGATCACATCACCCGGTGTCTTCTTCGGAGCACTCAGCTGTATCTGAGAACAGCCTGGCTACGCATTTGTGTATCTGCTGACTGTCTATCTCACTCACTAGAAAGGCTCTTCCACGGGAGCAGAGGCCTGATGCAGTTCACCCCATTACATCTCCAGCACCTGACCCAGAAGAGATGCCTGCTGATTTAATAACAATATTAACAGTCCTTTAGAGCAGGGTGTGACAAACTCTCCACCAGGAGTCAAACCCAGCCCACCATCCATTTTTGTAAATAAGTTTTATTGCAACTGTATTAGTCTGTTTGGGCTGTGGTAACAAAATACCACAGACAGTTGTTCAAACAACAGAAATCTACTTCCCACAGTTGTAGAGGCACAAAGTCCAAGATCAAGGTGCCGGCAGGGTTGGTTTCTCCTGAGGCCACTCCACGGCTTGCAGATGACCATCTTTTTTGCTGTGTCTTTACACGGTCTCATCTCTGCACGCGCACAGGCCCCACCCTAATGACATTTTATCTTAATTACCTCCTTAATGGCCCTGTCTCCATATACATTCACACTGGGGGTTAGGGATTCAATATGTAAATGATGGGGGCAACACAATTCCGTTCACATAACAAATGAGCACTGCTGTGTTCTGTTTACACAGCGTCTCTGGCTGCTTTCCTGGAATGACAGCCAAGTTGAGTGCTGGAAGCAGATGCGTTAGATCCACAAGGTGTAAAGAATTTACTCTCTGGCCACCCTTTATGGAAGAAAAATACTCATCCCTGGTCTGGAGCAAGGCCCCTGCTGTTTGACATATCACAACAACAGTAATTTTCCGCATCACCCTCAACTGGGAGGCCCCCCTGAAGCCCAGTGCAATGCACCTGGCTACTCTTATTCTGCTTCACAATCACCAGTGGTTCTATCATTTCCCTGAGACAAAGGGAGCTAGCGAGGCCTCCCACGATTTCAGAGGATGAAACCAGAGATTAAAAAGTACAAGCCCACGAAGTCATAATTAAGATATACACAGAAAATTAGGGAACAGAATTGCCTGTCAAATGCCAGCCCCAGAGCAATTTCGTGGAACTTGTGGCTTGCTAATACCACGTCCATTAATAATTCAGAAACCACTCAAGGATTATTGAGCAGATGAGAATTTGGTGCCACAGGCCTCCCGGTAGGAGACAGAATGACATCGTGTGTGCCATGTTTTAGCCACCAAAATCTATCAAGGGCAAGGACATGATGGCTTTTATGCTTCCTGCTGCTTCTTTCTGCTCAACGACAGTTTCAATCAGAACCAATTCAATTTAACACTGCAACTGCTAACTATCCCTCAACATTCTTTTTGATTTTGGGTTACAGAACCCACCAAGTTGTAGAATCAAACAACCTCAGTTGCAAAAGCTCACAGGAAAGAAGATGCTGAAGAAACAGCTTTAAGTTTTTAAAATAAAGACTTAAGTGGTGTTCCTTGCATATCAGGATCCATTGCAGCCTATTCATAAACACTAACTTATTTAGTCCTCACAACAAACCACTATTAAGACCTTCATGTTACAGATGAGGAAAATGAGACGCAGAAAGACTAGGTAACTCGGCTGAGGCCACAGGGCTAGGAAGTCACGGAGCCAAGAGTCCAACCGATGCTGTCTGGCTCCAGAGTCCACTCGCAACCACCACTCTGTGCTGCTTCTCTTTCAGGTACAAACCTATGTGCATACGTTACATCTGCAGACCATTCATCGAACAGGTATTTCTACAATTAACAAGCTTGGTACAGTGGCTCATGCCTGTAATGCCAGTATTTTGGGAGGCCAAGGCAGGAGAATCGTTTGAGACCAGGAGTTTGGGACCAGTCTGGGCAATACAGAAAGACCCCAGCTGTTCAAAGGTTAAAAAAAAAATAGCCAGGCCTGCTGATGGCATGCGCCTGTGATCTCCCAGCTGCTAAGGAGGCTGAGGTGGGAGGATCACCTGAGCCCAAGAGTTGGAGGCTGCAGTGAGCTGTGATTGCAGAACTGTGCTCCAGGCTGAGCAACAGAGTGAGACCTTGACTCTACAAATAATAAAAAATAAACATAAGCAAAAGAATGATTAGCTTAGAAACCAAAGAATTGGACTTGAGTCCTAGGCCCTCCACTTGATAGCCAGAGATTTTGAGCCTCAGTCCCATTTGCTGTAAAGAAAGGATCATAAATACCCTCTATGTTACAGGAAGCCATTGTCATAGGATTCAACTGAATTGGCTCTAATTTATTGATCATCTGTCACATACAGAATCACTGACTGAACTGATACCAACAGAGCAATTAAGACTCCACATCCGGCACAGGGTGAGGTGTAGGGGATGCAACAATGAGCAGAAGGGAGACGTCCCTGCCCTCATGTGGCCCTGAGTCAGCTGCTATAACACACGTGAAACAAACGCTGACAAGAAGAAGCACAGAATTCAGAGCTGGGACAGTGCTGCAAGGGATGGGTGGAATTTCACAAGACGGCTGACAGAGACTGCCCCAGTTCATACTGGCAGGTCATGGAAGGGCACTTCTCATCTTGCAGGAGCTTATCAAGCCATGGTGGCAGGGACTTTCCTGGAAGAGAGAAGGGCAGGTATAAACGCCCTGGGGTGAGTCTGTGGTTAGGCACCCCCATTTTACCCCTTCTGCAACTCAGGGTGTAGGCATAATTATCCTTACTTCACAGACACATCAACCAAGCTTCTCAGAGGTTTAAAAAAACCCAGGCCAGGAGCAGAGGCTCACGCCTGTAATCCCAGCACTTCGGGAGGCCGAGGCAGCTGGATCACCTGTGGTCAGGAGTTCAAGACCAGCCTGGCCAACATGGCGAAATCCCATCTCTACTAAAAATACAAAAATTAGCTGGGCATGGTGGTGGGTGCCTATAGTCCCAGCTACTCAGGAGGCTGAGGCAGGAGAATCACTTGACGCCAGGAGGTGGAGGTTGTAGTGAGCCAAGATCGCCCCACTCACTGCAGCCTGGTTGACAGAGTGATACTCCGTCTAAAAAAAAACAAAAAACAAAAAGTCTCCCCCCAGGGTCCAAAGCTCCTTTATAACAATGCTAGGACCTGAAAAGCCAGATCCCCCTGACTCGGAGGGCCATCCCATCTCCAGCAAGCCACACAGCCTTCTGTGAAAGGGCTTTTAAAGCAGTCTCGGGATGAGGTAGAACTGGTTGTCTTAGAATGCTCACAGGAATGTCTGAGTGTGAACTTAGTAAAACGTCCTCTATCTCCACTGCCTAACAGAAAATAATTCATCAAGAATATCAGTTTCTCCCTTACCATGGAAGTTATTTGGCCTATAAATTGTTTAAGCAATAGGACCACTTGGAAGCTCTCCCCCTCTGTCCCAAAGCCAAGCAGAAACATCTGACACTCAGCAAAGAAGGTTCTTGAGGAGGGGGAGATGAAGTACGAGATCTTAAGCTCCCAAGAAATATGAGACCCCTGGCTTCCCCTGCCCTCACACCTCACTTCTGCTTCTGGCTCGTGGAGCTTATTTCCTGGTAAAACCTGCCTCGATAGGACACTTCATTTTCATCTACATTTACAAGGCAAGCTCTTCCTTCAGACAAAAAGGGTTTTCTCGAAAACAGACCCTCACTCTCACCAACGGCCCAGAGTTAAGGGAAAGTCTCTACAGTCCAGCTGCCAGCTTTTCAACTCAACCTCCACTAAGTGTCTATTATACCCAGGCTCTGGCTGAGCGCTGGAAATTCAGAAAGGAGCAAGCCCTGACTAAACGACAGCGCAGCAAGTGCTATGCTAGATGGAAGTGCAGGGGGCTGGGATGGGGACATTCATTCATTCATCAAGTATGGGTCAAGCACTGCAGCTGCTAAATAGTCCCCAATATCCTTTTTGCCTTTGAGTTATAAAACCCACCAAGTTGTAGCTGGACACAGGGCTGCAAGATAAAGACTACATATCCCAGCTTCCCTTGCAGCTCAGAGCAACCACCTGAGTAGCTAAACTCTGTCCAGCAGGATGTGGAAATTAGCGATGTGAGCAACTTCTGGATCACACACTCTTCCCACAGGCCAG
The DNA here is from genome assembly GCF_006542625.1 of Nomascus leucogenys. Taxonomy (NCBI): domain Eukaryota; kingdom Metazoa; phylum Chordata; class Mammalia; order Primates; family Hylobatidae; genus Nomascus; species Nomascus leucogenys. The sequence continues at coordinate 90,834,666 of NC_044398.1, forward strand.
TGGAGCAACAAAGCAGAAGAAACCTGGGCCCCGGTTCCTCATGGAAAAGAGCTGCCTACCCACCCCACACCTACCACTTCATACTTTTATGCAAAGAGAGAAATAACTCTATCTGGTTTAACCCAATGATAAGCTACGTTGAGTTAAACCCACACTCTCACTAAAACAAGCCCCAGTTTTGCGGCTGCCATCCTGCTCCAGGTGCCAGAGATACAGCAGAGATGTAGAGATGGCCAAGGTCTCTGCCTCCAGCAGCTCACACTGGAACTGGCGACAAACAACATACAAATAAACAAGTAACTCAGACTGTGTTTTTCCGAAGGAAATAAGTGGGGTGAAGGGTTGGAGATGAATCTAGGCACAGCCAGCCATGCCGTCTCAAGGAAGGGAGAGCTCAGACCTAAAGGCAGAGGGGCCATCGGCCTTGGGAAGAGCATTTCAGGCAGAGGGAGCTGCAAGCTCAACCGCCCTGCATCTCCTGGAGGAAATGGGAGGCGGCCAGCATGGTGCAGTCCAGCCAGCAGAGGAAGCCAGAAGCCCGGAAAGGAGGACGGAGGAGGGTGTGAGCCCTGCCTGGGAGGTCCCTGTGGGCTGCCCAGAAAAACTAACACCTGGACAGGGGCGCAAATAATGTCATGGGGTGAGAGGGTGTGTTTGGAGCAAGGGCTTCAATTCCTGTCCCCTTTGTAATGGAACCTGGTGGGAAGAGACCTCTACTCAATCCAGCAAGCTCTGGGAGAGAGGCACTGAAAGGTTAGAAAGAAGTTTCTTTACCTAGGGTAGGGGGCGGGGGTTCAGAAAACAACTCCCTGAAGTTCCCAACAGGGTTTGAAATGAAGAGCCGAATTTTTTAGCAATGCAGCTCTGCCCTATAGAGTTGATTAGGAAGGACCAGCCCTCACTTATAACTTTCTTTTTACAAGAAACCTTATTCACTGTCTTTTTATTATAATTTATAACTAGGTTATGGTCCTCCCAGGAAAACCCCACCTCATCACTTACCTCCTTGCCTTCTTCCACAGCTGTTATTTAGGAAAGAACAAACCTCCCCTACGGGGGATGTGCTACTTCTTCGTTATTTTGCCCTGAATTGATGGATTTTGAGATGTTTTTCCTGCAGCAGGGCACTGCTCCTATGTGCCACGATGCCCTGGGCAGTTCCCACCTTGCCTTTTATTTTTTTTTAAGCTTTATTGAGGTTTAACCAACAGACAGCAGAGTGCACATATTTAAAGCATACCATTTGACAAGTTTTGACGTATGTTTACGTTTGTGAAACCCCCATCACAAGACACAGAACATGTCCATCACCCCCAAAGGTTCCTTCAGACTCCTGGTAACGCCACCCTCCCATCCCATCGCCAGACAGCCAGTGATCTGCTTTCTGTCCCTATAGATTAGCTTGCATTTTCCAGAGTTTTCTATAAATGGAATCATACAGCATATGCTCTTTATGGTCTTTTTTTTTTTCACTTGGCACACAGTTATTTTGAGATTCATCCACACTGTTATGCGTGCCAGTGGTTCATTCCTCCTTGACACAACTCGTGTATCTTTTCACTGCCAATGGCCATTTGGCCTTTTCTAGTTGTTGGCTAACACAAAGTTGCTCTGAACATTTGTGCACAAGTCTTTGTGTGAACGTGTATTTCCTTTTCTCTCAGATAAAAACCTAGGAGGGGAATAAGAACCTTGTCTTTGAAGGTGCAGTATTATCTCATTGTTACATCCTTTTTTCAGGGTCAAGTATTAAGAGTAGCATTTCGGTGAGTCTCTCCTAATGCAACACATGTATGATCTCTGACATAAGAGAACTTTAGCTGGTGCAGCGGTAAACACCATATGTCAACTATGCAGTGTGTATGTATGTGCATGCATGTGTGCGCATGTGTGTGTGCACATGTATTGTGTATGTGTGTGCATGTGTGAGTGTATGTGTGTGCACGTGTGTATGCATGTGCGTGTGTGTGCATGTGTGTGTACGTGTATGTGTGCTCACATGCATGTGTGCAAGCGTGCGTGCACGTGTGTGTGTTTATCTTGGTGATCCTGCTTCTGATTGAACTCTGCTGCATATTTAGCTCAAGAAGTATCAAGACAAAATACAAACTCGCACCGAGCTGGAACTTCAGCTGCAGAGTTCAGAGGATACACATAGACTTCAGGCCAAAGGTAGGGGATGGTCAAAGGCACTGCATGACACCTACGCAGGTGCCTTCAACTCCACTGCCCTTTCTAAAGGAAACCCTTCCAGTTCCTCCAAACCACTCAATACCTGCAGCCAGATACTAACTGGTGGGAGCGATTTAACAGTGTTGAACACATTCACTTCAAATAACGAGTGAGAACCCACCTCCCTCTGAGAATCACTGTGGGCACCCATTCCTTCACCACATGCTCAGAAAAGACCCACTACGTGACAGGTGCCACAGTGGGCTCTGGGACACCACAGTGAACGAGTCAGTCTCTGCCCTCAAAGAGTAGACAAGCTAATGGAGAAGCCAGACAGGACACAAATAAATGTCTCTGCTGGGTGCTACCAAGAAAAATGAGACAAAGAGGGGCCAAGAGAGCGACAGATGGGAGGGGACAGGTTACTTGCAGGGGGATCAGGGAAGACGGGCATCCAGAGGGATAAATAACTGAGTAGAGACCATGCATCGCCTTCAGCAGTGAGCCCTCGCAGGCTGTAGGCTACTGTTACACTGGGAGGCCAGAGCTGAGGTAGCCCCTGTCTGTGCATCTCTCCCATTTGAGCACCGTGAAGGCAGAATGAGGGATGGGTTCAGTGGCTAACACAGCGCTCTGTCCACACCAAACGTTGTTTGCCCTGAACACAACTCAAACAGACCCTGATTGCAGAGGAAGCCCACCTCTTCTCTCCCATCTCTTGGTGGGCCAGGAGTTCAGAAGGTCAGGGTCGGTGGGGAAGTGAAGGTCACTATGAGAGGATCTCAGGGTAGCAGCACTTTGCTGACCAGTGGAGGTGTGTTTTGCCATTGATGGCTACATTGGTGCCTACCAGCCAAGGCCAAGCCTGGCAGAAGGCATCTGGGCCTTGACCACTGTGCAGACAGGCAGGCCTCAAGACAGATCCTCCAAGCCATCCCAGGCTGCGGCAAATCCAAGACCATTCATGACCCTGCATGGCCTCTACATTCTACTGCTGACAACTTCTCCCCTCTTCTTGGCCTAGGCATTAAGCAGGCAAATGTTTGACACCTATTAAGCTTCCCAACTCTGTCCAGACACAGAATAAAGTGGGGACAAAACTGTACCCAGACCGGCCCTGCGTGAAAGCATCCATACCCCATTCAACATTCACAAATGTGAGAATTCCACACACCTGGCACTGTCCTCATGATGTTAGTGACATCACCTCATTTAATGACAGGAACTGCATTTCTCATTTTATACTGGAGGACACAGTTCTCTCTGTGGCCTTAACAACTGGACTCACCATCTATCCCACACCCTCCCTCGGCCAGGCACCTGCATGTAAAACCATTCATCCTCATGATCATATGCAGCTGGCATCACCATGCCATGTGAGCAAGGAGAAAACGTAGACTAAGAGTGGTTAAGAGTACACAGAATTTCAACTCAAATCTTTCTATATCAAAACCATTACAGTTGACTACAGAGCGCTATTCTGAAATCCATTGCTAAAATAAAATAGCCTGTTCACAAACTGTTTAACAAGAGGGAAACAGAGGTTCAGAGGAGAGGGGCCTGATTCAGGAAATTCCTCTCCCTTGTAAGGCCCATACTGAGCATCTACTCCGGATCCCTCCAAAGGGTGACTCTACTTCCCTCACACCCTTCCCCTCCACAAGGGGTCCGGGCAGCCCTGATGCTGTGTTTCTGTGATCACCGAAGCCCTCTCTTATGGCAAACCCTTGAAGAGCAGCCACTCTACCCAACTCCCCAAAAGACAAAGATTCTGCCCAAACTAGGGGCTGGCCACCAGGGAGTTACATAGGACAGCTCAGCTGACAAGGTTGTCCTTTGCTCTCGGATCCCCAGTAACTATTCTGAAGAATTTCCAAAGTGCTGGGGAAGCAATATTGAATATTATCCCCAAAGACCATGCCGCTGCAGCAGGAGTGCTGCCATCAGCAGGGGCCTAACTCAGTGTAATCATCATTAAACTCAAAAGTTGCCTTCAATTTCCGCCGGAGGGAATGTAGTTACAAAGGCAGCGAAACACATATTCAAAGGCATTTACACGCTCAGCCCCGGCCAGGAAAGGACAAAGATTTCAAAGGCTCTGTAATACGCTAATTCTCCAGCCAAAGATTCTATTTCAACAAACTACAAAATGAATTAAATATCTGTTGAACTCATTTTAAACAGATCTCGTTTTATACTGGAGGACACGGTTCTCTCTGTGGCCTTGACAATCTGACTCACCATCTATCCCACACCCTCCCTCGGCCAGGCACCTGCATGTAAAACCATTCATTGTCATGACCATATGCAGTTGGCATCACCATGCCATGTGAGCGAGGAGAAAATGTAGACCCACAGTGGTTAAGAGTACACAGAATTTCGACGCAACTCTTTCTATATCAAAGCCATTCCAGTTGATGGAGCACTATTCTGAAATCCATTGCTAAAATAAAATAGCCTGTTCACAAACTGTTTAAGAAGAGGGAAACAGAGATTGAGAGGAGAGGGCCCCTCATATGATCACGAGGATGAATGGTTTTACATGCAGGTGCCTGGCTGAGGGAGGCTGTGGGATAGATGGTGAGTCAGGTTGTCAAGGCCACAGAGAAAACCATGTCCTCCAGTATAAAAGAGGACTATTTAAAATGAGTTAAACAGACATTTAATTCATTTTGCAGTTTGTTGAAATAGAATCTTTGGCTGGAGAATTAGCATATTACAGAGGCTTTTAAATCCGAACAGGTTACAGCTCATCGGTACTCCACCTTGACGTACAGAAAAGGACAAGGGCTTTGACCAAATTCTAAGTGGAAACACGGTCTTTCCGTATTGAAAGCCCAGAGAATTATAATTAAAAATTGTAATTAGGAATGGCACCATTCAGAAGTTTTTGGAGTCTGGATACACAATGCCCACGCATCTAGGTGCAAAATTTAAGGAGGTGGCAAAAAGCTCAGTAATCATGATAAATAATATTTCCATGCAATGTTGTGAAATATCAAAATTAATGCCAAAAAAATAAATCTATGGAGAACAAAATAGCAAAATTTTAAATCAGGCACGAGGACAGGTGATTTTTCCTCTGGCCTATGGGTCCACACTCCTGCTCCTTCTAAAGATGGTCAAGCGTGCCCAGAAAAGTGAAGGGACCTGCCAATGTCACAGTCACTGGTAGCTAAAATGTCTAGGGCTGTGCTCTTTGGTCCCTGTCACCTTGGGCAGGGATTACTGCCCTAGCCTTGCCCTGCTCCAGTCCTGATACCACTCCGCGGCTGGCGGGTGGGGGTGGGGGGGTCTTCGCAACACCTGAGTCTAACCTTGTCACACCTCTGCTAAGATTTGTCAGGTGGCCTCTCCTTCCTCACACTCATCAGCTATGAAAGCATGTATGAACTGCTCATATGAGCGGCTCAAAAAACCTATATATACACAGACTGCATGCACACACTCGAAATTCTAGTTCCCACAGATTACAAATCATTAGAAAGCTGAAATAACCAGATTTTTATAGTGTCACACTATGATAACTGATGTTCCTAATTACAGCCTTGAGGCACAGCACGCTCTTTTAACTGCCTTCTAAATTATCAAAGATCAAATTATGTTCAGTTGCATTTTAGCATTAAGTGTATTTTAATTATATTCTCATTCTTGGAAAATTAGTAACATGCACAGCTGAAATAGATGATCAAGGCAGCTTTGTGAATAAAACATTCTGGATAAAGCCCAGCTTTCCAGAATGTTCTCAAGAAATCATATTCTGCCATCATGCTAGGTAAATGAAAGTTTATAGTTCATATCCTCTCTTTTTAAAAAAATATGGCCACTTATATAAACAAGTGAATTATAGAGTAATATTCTTAAGTGATGAAATAAGATAGGAGGAGAAGCAAGAAAATAAGTGAAGCTGGCCAGGTGTGGTGGCTCACGTCTGTAATCCCAGCACTTTGGGAGGCCAAGGCAGGTGGATCACTTGAGGTCAGGCATTCAAGAGCAGCGTGGCCAACATGGTGAAACCCCATCTCTATTCAAAGACATTTACATGCTCAGCCCTGGCCAGAAAAGGACAAATATTTCAAAGACTCTGTAATACGCTAATTCTCCAGCCAAAGATTCTATTTCAACAAACTGCAAAATGAATTAAATGTCTGTTTTAAATGTCAACAGCCGGCATGGTGGCGTGTGCCTGTAGTCCCAGCTACTCAGCAGGCTAACGCAGGAGAATTGCTTGAACCTGGAGGCAGAGGTTGCAGTGAGCCGAGATCTCGCCATTGCACTCCAGCCTGGGAGTGCAACAACAAAAAAAAGCCAACAGTAAGTTTAGAACCAAAAACCACATCCCACAAGGTCTCCACTTCTGCTAAAGATGAGCTCACACTTCCATCTAGCTTCTTAGAAGGCAAGGCAAAAAAAAAAAAAAAAACAGTGATAGGATTCACAGCCTCCAAAAATCTGACTACTTGGTCAAGGGACTCATTCCTCCTACTTAGGCCTGGGAAAAATTATGATTTCGTGTAGAAATCATAACTATTACACACAATATGCATAGGCAACAACTGCTTTACCAACGTGTTAACAGAAAACCCTATGACGATTTTCAACAGGCTGTATCCCCTAACATCCCAGGGCCAGACGTCCAAACCTCAAATGCCACTGAAAATAAGCAAGGTAGGTTGAGCCGGGGGAACAGGAGGGAGAGTACAGCTAAGTACTGTGATAAACCAGAAGGTGCACGTCATTCGCAAGGACTCAGCTGTGACTCCACCCAGCCGACCGCTGCTATGTGGAAATGCTTCCAGAAAATCTAATTTTTTAAATTACAAAACATTTCAAGCATGCAAGAGAATAACTACTGCATATCTACATACAGGAAATGAGGACCATAACAAGACATACACCTATGTAACACCTTAAGGTACAGAACCTCTGGAACTTTTGAGAACCTCTCTCCAATGTTGGCCCTCTTCCATGATCACAACCCTAATTTTTATGGTTACCATGCCCTTGCCTTTCTGTATAGCTTCCTACAAATGTGAATTCTTAACCTATCTCCTGTTCCATTCTACATTTTTCTCACATTCTTACGAATGTGTTTGGCTGTAACTCGCTTTCTTTGAGCCACACAATTTTCATTAGATCCATCCAAACTGATGTGCATAGCTGAGGTTCATCCATTTTCGCTGCTGTGTTGATTTCTATGCTATAACACACTTTTTAAAAATCGACTCTCTTATCGACAGATATCTAAGTTGTGTGGAATGTTTTGACATTGTGAGTGATGCTGTGAACATGGCTGTGTTTCTCCTGGTGCTCGTGGGCAAGTGTTTCACTAGGGTGGGGCTAAAATTCATCTATGTTTTAATACTGGTCAAACTATTTTTAAAAAAAAACAAAAGCAACTATGTGGACCAACTCCATACCTCTATTGACTGCCAGTCTACAGCCTACAACAGACAGACAGCTTCACAGTAAATTGCAAAAGAAGATTCTCTGAGCAGTAAAATGGTTCGGGCTGCATTTGTTTCTGCTTTTTACCCAGCTTACTTCAAGAACAAAAGGGTCTCACATAGATAGATCACATGACCTTTGGGCAGGTGTTTATAAACTTCATTTCTTGAAAATTATCTTTAAAACTTTTGAACGGTGACGAGCTTGGGCTTATCCTCACTAACGCGAGCCCAGAAGCTCCTCAAGAGCCAAGATGGATCCTCTCAAACTAGAAGAGCTTTTAGAAAATGCACATTGATGAGATTTCTTTTAAAATGCATTCACCCTAACAGTGAGGCCCCAAGTCACTCCTTGGCGTTTTATAAAAGGTATTACCTAGCAGGAAGTTTCCAAAATGACAGAACAGGACAAACTATGGTCTGAATGTTTGTGTTCCCTCAAAAGCACATTGAAATTCTAGCCCCCAAGGTAATGTATTAGAAGAGCAGGGCCTTTGGGAGGCACTTAGGTCATGAGGGCAGAGCTCTCATGAATGGGATTTGTGCCCTTATAAAAAAAGGCCCCCGAGAGACCCCTTGTCCTTCCACGATTTGAGAAAATGGCAAGAACGTGCCCTCTATGAACCACAAAGTGGGCCCTCACCAGACCCCACATCTGCCTTGACCTTGGCCTTCAGAACTGTGAGAAATACATTTCTGTTGTTTATAAGCTTCTCAGTTTATGGTATTTTGTTAAAATAGCCTGAACACACTAAGACGGTAGATAACACAATCAATAACGATAAACAGAAAATTACAGCGTCAGTGCAAAAAACATAAAAGTGTGCCTGCTGTAACTGTAGAAACTGATTTTTATTTTTTGGAAATCAGTTTCATGAAGTCTGACGGAACGTGGCCAGGGCCATTTGCTTATATTCAGCTGTTTCCACACCGCTTTGATGGACTTGAATAGTTACCACGTACGCCCCACCCACAAAGCCCAACACGTCCACTCTCTGGCCCTTTACAAAAGAGGTTTTCCCATCTCTGTCACACTGGGTCACACACACACATTCTAGATTCCAATAAAGAAAGGACCATAGGTACTGGTTCATTTCCTGCATTGTGAATTGACACAGAACCAGATTCTAAGTAAATTATCTTTCTTTTGTATATAATTGAAATTTACCTTCAGGATCAATATTCTTTAAACATGGTACAAGGGATGACGCCAGCAGCCCCAATGTTAGGTAAGAAGGAAAGGGATAGTGTGACTATCAAGTGTATTCGGGATGATGCCTGTAAAAGGGCTTCGACTCTGAGAAGGATTAAAATCTTTCTTTCTCTGTCCATAGGGCCAGGCAAACCGTGACTAGAGTCCTCTCAGAGAAACACTAGAATGTTCATGTCACAGTCTTTTAGTGCCTATCTCATGCAGAGTCCATCCTCCGAGCCAGGATTCAAAGGGAAGCAAGGTAAGCTTGATCCCTGCCTTCCTGGAAGTTACATTCTAGAGTGGAGATGGGCCATAAAGAGCCAACAATGATGTAAACTAGAAGACTGGGGATCCTGATATTTCAATCAGGAAAATAAAACTGGGCAATACGATGGATTAGCCAGACGGAAGGCACCGTCAGATCAGACTGGACTGCCAGGGAAGGCCTCACTGAGGCAGTGACACTGAGTGGAGACTGGGAGGACACGAAGTCAGCCATGTGGAGATTTAGGGGAGAGGCAGTATGGGAAACACAAGGGCCTGGAGGGTGGAGTGACCCTGGCCCTTCCTAGGGGCAGGCTGAGGGGGCTGGAGAGTAGAATGAGGAGTGTGATGACAGGTGAGGCAGGAGATATGGGCACACACTAGAGCGTGGGCAGATTTGGAATCAGCTTGCAGAGTCCAGGAAGGCGTCTACTGGTAGTACTCCCGGCAACAGAAAATGGCAGGTTACATTTATGATAGCAACACAGATAGAAAACAATGGCTGGCTTTATGAGATATTTTAGAAGGGACTATATAACTCGTTGAGTGACTAGATGTAGACAGTGACAGAAAGAGAGAAATCAAGGATGACTCAGGCTGTTTAACTTGATTAGCTAGCTGAATGGAAGGTGGTGCCATTTAGGAAGATGGAGAAAACCGAGTCAGGAGGAAGAACAGGGTTCTGCACTGGCCTCATTCAGGGTGAGATGCCTTTAAACCAGTGGTCCTCAAAGGAGGGTATTTTTGCTTCCAAGGGCAGAGTAGGGAATGTCAAGAGACATTTTTGGTTATCACAACTGGGATAGGGAGATGTCACCAGCATCTAGTAGGTAAGGCTAGTGGGGAGATGTCATCAAACACCCCGCAACGTGCAGCACAGCCTCCCACAGCAAAGAGCTACGCAGTCCAAAATGTCATCAAGGCCAAATTTTAGAAACCCTGCTTTAGACAATCCATGGAGATGTCACGAAGGCCGCTGGAGCAACGTGTGCCTGGAACTCAAAGAGAAGTCAGGGTTACAAGTATGCATCTGGTTTTTCTCAACAGCTTGTTTTTGTTGTGTTGCTATTCTCTCTCATCATTCTTTTTTTAGCTGCTCTGCTGGGGAAAAGCAGTTACATAGGAATTAAAAAGGGATTGAGGTTAACAGATCTAAGTAAAAACTGTCAAAACTATTAAGTCGTTCATAAACACTAAGGCAAAACACAATGCCAAACAACGGAAGATAAAAAGACAGTAAAACACACAGAGTAAAATACACAGCTTGGAGAAACCACCAAGCTGATCGCTGATGATCGATGCTATCAGAACACTGTCTCCACGGCATTATAGGGACATAAAAGAAAATGTGATCAACTCTGCCTTGGTTAGAGAAAGTAGTGGAAGATGGGAGGCAAGAAAGGGTTCTTTCCATTCATATTAGAGAAATGCAAATTAAAACTACATGGAGATTACATTACTCGGCTACCAGATTAGCAAAACCTCATAAGAAATTGTATTTATTCTGGCCAGCTGCAGTGGCTCACACATGTAACCTCAGCACTTTGGGAGGCCAAGGCAGGCAGATCACCTGAGGTCAGGAGTTCAAGACCAGCCTGGCCAACATGGCAAAGCCCTGTCTCTACTAAAAATACAAAAAATTAGAGCCAGGCATGGTAGCACGTACCTGTGGTCCCAGCTACTCAGGAGGCTAAGGCAGGAGACTCGCTTGAACCAGGGAGGTGGAGGTTGCAGTGAGCCAAGATAGCGCCACTGCACTCCAGCCTGGGTGACAGAGCAAAACTCCATCTCAAAGAAAAAAAAAAAAGAAATTTTATTTATGCCATTAAGAGATTTCTAGTGTAAGAAAAAAGATACAAATATTAAATCAAGGTAGTTAAGTAAAAAAAAAACATAATTCAAAATTTGAATTAGAAATACCTATATGGATCATAATACACAGTCTACTAAAAAAGAAGAGATGGGGTGGAGGAAAGGGAGGGAAGACGCAGGCGGGGAAGAAGAAAGGGAAAGATTTTCTAGCTCTGAACACTGAAAAGGCCTAGAAACAATAGCCAACCCAGCAGTAACTAGCCCTCCCATTACCTACATTATGCTGTATAAATACCTTTGCCCAGTCAAGGAGCCAGGGCCCCTTGGAGGAACAGGTGTTTCCAGGTCTGGGGCATGAAGTACAAGAAGGGCCTAGAACACCTCAGCTTCCTTGCTTTGATGTCCAGTGTAATGGCAAAAACTATTCTTGAGGACTCAGGAATCAAACTAAACACTGTCCATGCACTGAAGATAAGACAACTTGAATATCACAAAGAAAAATTACTGTGATGAACTGGAAAACACCAAATAGGCTTAAATACATAAATTTGTAATTTTTTTTTTTTTTTTTTGAGACAGAGTCTCGCTCTGTCACCCAGGTTGGAGTACAGTAGCATGATCTCAGCTCACTGCAACCTCCATCTCCCGGGTGCCAGCGATTCTCCTGCCTCAGCCTCCTCAGTAGCTGAGATTACAAGCATGTGCCACCATACCCAGCTAACTTTTGTATTTTTAGTAGAGACAGGGTCTCACCATGTTGTCCAGGCTGGTCTCGAACTCCTGACCTCAAGTGGTTCACCCACCTTGGCCTCCCAAAGTGCTGGGATTACAGGCATGAGCCACCGCACCCGGCCCTATTTTTTTTTTTTTTTTTTAAAGACTCATTGGTCCTCTCTGGAGGAGGGAAAGGAACCAACTCATTATTATGAAAATGGATAAACAAAACAATCAAAGCCTTGGTTCCTCTGGCTTCCTCACTGCATTATGATAAGGTTAATGTAGGTAACAACTGGTAATACCATCAGGCATGTGGGAATCACGCCACATGTGAAAGCAACTGTGACTGTTGTCATTATACCCACATCGTCACCCCTGGGCCCCGGGGACACCCACATCTAACCTTCCTTGGCTGGTGAGAGGCAGCAAGGTCCTCCCAGCCATGGGAGGCAGCAGAGGATGCCTGGCCTATTCTAGAGAGGAAATTAGGAGAGTATTTTCTGTCTCTCATTGGCAGGAAAATCTAAAAACACACAACATGCATATAAGGGCCAGACATTCTTCTAAATTTTAGGCACATGTTAACTTATTCTTTACAGTAACGCTAGGAGGTAGGAACTATTACCATTTCCATGTTACAGATGAGAAAACTGAGGCTCAGAGAGGTTAATAACTTTCCCATGATCATAGACTTGTTCATGGCAAAGGAAGGTATAATCCACACAGGCTTGTTCAAGATTCTGCAAAGTATGAAACCCTTGAAGAAGGTGATAAACATCAGCCCTGCAGAAAACCATCCAGGGGATGAGGAGTCTAAGGAAATTATCTGCGTTATCATTATTGTCACTGTCATCATCATACCAGTTATTCACTGAGCATTCATTTTGAATTGATCATTCCACATCAATTATGCCATGACTGAAGTGCTATTATTATTTCTTTTCTTTCTGAAACAGAATCTCGCTCTGTTGCGCAGGCTGGAGTGCAGTGGCACAATCACGGCTCACTGCAACCTCCAATTCCTGGGTTCAAGCAATTCTCCTGCCTCAGCCTCCCAAGTAGCTGGGATCACAGATGCGCACCATCATGCCAAGCTATTTTTTGTATTTTTAGTAGGGATGGGCTTTTGCCATGTTGGCCAGGCTGGTCTTGAACTCCTGACCTCAAGTGATCTGCCCACCTGGGCCTCCTCAACTGCTGGGATTACAGGTGTGAGCCACTGCACCTGGCCCATAAGTGCTATTATTATTCCACTTCCTGGAGGGGAAAAGGGAGGTTCAGCAAAGTTGGGAAGGTTTCTACAGTTGTTCAGTGAGACACAGGTGAAGCCAGACTTGGAAGCCAGTCAACGACACTCCACAGCTTACATTTCCCCCCAGCTTTGTTGAGGTACAATTGACAAATAAAAAGTGAATATATTGGAGATGTACAGAGAGATGATTTAAAGTATGTGTACACTGTGTTATGACGAATGCAATCAAATGAACACATCCGTCACCACCCACAGTTATCATTTTTTAACTCTGTGATCTTTATAACACAACAGGGGGTGCTGAGGACACCTGAGATCTCTCTTAGCAAATTTCAAGTAGGAGAGGCCAGGAGAAGGGAAGGAAGCCAGGGACGGGGAGGAGGAAAGCAGTGAATACACACACCAAGGAAAAGAGCTTTGGCTTGGGGGCAGTCATTATTTCTGTGTAGAACAAAACAAAATAAACCAATAAACAAACAAAAAAAATCATAAAGACCATTTTTCCAGCCCAGATTTTGACATTGAGAAGTGGTACATCCTACTGGCATTAATTGAAAATCACCCCCGGGCTTTGGCCATGGCTGCAGGTGAGATTCAATGCCCAGAGCCTCCAGGGCCTCAGCTCACCGCACGCTGCCCCGTGTGTGGTGGTGAAACCCAGACCCCAACAGGTCCCATGGCCTCCACCCCAGTGCAGCTGCTGCTGTGGTCTGCCCTTGTCTCCAGCCTCTGACCCCTAACCCTATCTTCCCTCTGCAGCGGGGGGAAAAAAGTGGTATATCCTAGAGGAGTGGTTCTCAACCAGCAGGGATTTTGATCCTAGTGACATGTCGCCATGTCCGGAGACATCTGTGATTATCACAGTTGTGGGGAAGGGGGTGCCACCAGCATCTAGTGGGCAGCAGCCAGGCGTGCCATGAAACATCCTACAACACACAGGACGGCCCCCATGACAAAGGATTCTGTGCCCCAAAATGTCAATAGTGTTGGGGTTGAGAACCCTGGCATAGAGCAAGTCACCTGACCTAGGTGGGCCTCACTTTAGTCCTTTGTTAAGTGGCGATAACCATGTTTACCCTTCATTAAAGTGTTTATGAGCAGTAAATATATCTATTGCCTGGCCCATGACAGGCACTCAAAACAGCAGCTGATACTAATGGCATAACCATCCTTGTCAGCATCACCACCATCATTAAGTAGGAGAAGTACCTGCATTAGGGATTGGCACAATGTGACCTGCTGGCCCCCTGCCTGTTTTGGTAAATAAAGTTTTATTGGCACACAACCATGTTTACAAATTGTCTTAGGCTGTTTCAGTGCTCCAGTGGCAGGGGACCACATGGCCCACAACACTGAAAGATTTTACTATTCATCCCTTTATATAAAAAAGTCTGCTGGCCTAGTAATGATCAAGAAATGTGAAGTGCTACACCAAAACAAATTGTTATAATTCTGATGTGTCAAAAAAAAATTGTAGGAAATTTATTTCTTCCCCCCATATATAAGGGCCATGGGTACAAAGTTACAGGTGCAGAGCATTCTAATTGCTGAAAGCCAATTTTATCCACTCGATTTTATCACTTTTCATCAAAATTGACCACCACTTTGCTTTAAAATATACACCATCACAGCAGTTCAAACCTCTAACACCACGAAGGCAGTCATTATGATATTTACAGAGAAAGTGAGATCTGATATCTCCGTCTCCTCCCGAGCCAGAGCAGAGGAAGGGGAGAATTTTCCATTAACTTTAAAAGCTTTTTACCACCAAAGGAAGAAAAATTTTTCAGGAAGACAAAAAGATAATATTTTAGCATTTAAATCTAGTTTTCTTCACAAAGGGAAAATGATTTCTACATATTACATAGTAGGAATTGGGTTGTTACCATAGAACATATTTCATTTTGAGGAGAAGAACTGAGTCTAAAAGCTTCATTTTTGGAAACGTTAATCTCAGGCACCTGGAGATGAAAGCGCTGGTGCGCAGAAGTTGGTCTTTGTCGAAAGACAGTTTTCAAGTTTTTATAAGACTCATCTCCCTTCTCTACCTTAAAAATGGATTAAAAAAAATCTACTTGAAGGGAGTGAGGGGAAAAAAAAGGAACCCAATTCCAATATCCTTTGCTAAAGAAACAGTCTTTGCTTAAAGCAAGGCAATGAGTTGCCTGTGTGACCCAGAGAAATAAGTGAATTGAAACTTTTCTAAAGTACTTGTCACCGTAAAAGAGTTGCTGAGAGTTTGCCCTGGCAAAGCTGAGTTTTCGGTACTGAAAATGGAACCTGTGAGTCACTCCAAGGAAGCCCAAGGAAACAGGGTATATTCAGCTCTCTGCTGCACCGGTTCCAGAGGTAAAATGTACCTTCGTCAACGGAAGCTGCAGAAAAAGCAGGATACTGATGGGAAAAAATTAGCCACAAAGGAAGTTGTGAAAGTTGTTTTCTCAAAAACAAAACTAAGAAACTGGTGGGCGACTTGGCAAGAAAAAGTCCTTGGGTTGGTAGGAAGAGAAGGAATGTTCAGGGATTCTGGCAACTTCTCCTAGGAGGCTGGCTTCACTGCCCCATGGCAGGGTGTGCGTATCCTTAAAGGAACCGGTGACCCCACTGCCTGTCATCCTAGGAAAGTCAACCCTGGGACTAGTAGAAGTGGAGAAGCAAGGACATGGGAAGTCATATGGTCTGGCTGTGTCCCCACCCAAATCTCATCTTGACTTGTCGCTCCAATAATTCCCATGTGTTGTGGGAAGAACCGAGGGTGGGGCGGGGGAGGGGGGCGGCGGCGGGCATTGATAATTGAATCACTGGGGCAGTTTACACCATACTGTTCTTGTGCTAGAGAATAAGTCTCACGAGATCTGATGGTTTTATAGGGGGAAACCTCTTTCACTTGGTTCTCATTCTCTTTGCCTGACACCATGTAAGACGTGCCTTTCACCTTCTGCCATGATTCCGAGGCCTCCCCAGCCACATAAAACTGTGAGTCCATGAAGCCTTTTTTCATTTGTTTGTTTTTTTTTTAATAAATTACCCAGTCTCGGGTATGTCTTTATCAGCAGCATGAAAACAGGCCAATACAAGAAGGGACAGTCATCTCTTCCCGATAGCTCCAGCTGCATTAGGCCTGGACACAAAGGCCCAGAGAGGTGCAGGGCAGCTCTAGTCCTCAGCCAAGTGACAGACAGCCAGTAGGGAGGCAAGGAGCCAGCCTGGGGACATAGGCAGGTCTGGGCTGTTACTGAAAGGACCTGAACCTACCCAGAGAGGAACTGTGCTCCCCGCTGAACATAGGCAAAGGGCAGGGAGGCGGGACCAGCTAGCAGGGAACCATGATGGCAGCAGCATGAGCCCACAGCCACCCAGAACGCTACAGACAGACAGTGGAGGGAGGCAGGTGACTACGGACTTCCCAGGCCTGGGAGTAGATGGCGTGAGTCTTTAGAAACCAAGAAGACTCATTCTCCCTGAGTAAGCATGCCGGGCCATTCTCAGCCCACTGGAGGAGGGAGGAACGAGAGAAGACGTCCAGCTACCCTGTGCATGACAGGGCTGAAGGCTATTCCACTAAGAGTGACACTGTCTGTACCCAAAACAGGCAAATGAGACAAGAGGGTTCCCTATCATAGCAGGCACCCCACCCAAGAGATGACGGGTGACAGGAGGCCATGCATACAATTCCCTACTTGATCTATAAACGCTACACATTAGAAATGATGATTCCCAGGCCATAGATGCAGACATCTGAGGCTCACAGAGGTCAGGTGACAGGGCCAGGCATGAGCCTAGAGCTAGGATTTTGATTCTCACATTCTGACCAACAGTGGGGACAGACCGTCATCTCCTGGTGTTTGGATTCAAAGTTCTCCTCCCCAGAGAGTGGCTGTGAGCTTCAGGTCTGGAATCTGAGCACCTACGTGACCCTGACCATCAGTAAGCTCACCACACCTCAGTTTCCTCCTCTGTATAGCAGGGATGAGAGTAATAGCACCACACAGAGTGGTTATAAGGATCACATGAGATAAATACAGTGCTTAGGCATATACCTGGCACCGTATAAGCACTGAATGAATGCAAGCTTGCCAGCCTGATAAGAATTTTAACAATCACTGAGAAAGATATCTGCAGCTTTCCAAAAGAACAGAATGGCTCAAAATTCATTGATAAAAAAGATTCTTGGTACTTTATTTTTTTACTCCATTCAAATATTTCCCCAAAGTGGATTAAATAAAAAATGTTCAATATGTTCTATCAAGCTATTGGATCAAAGCACGATATTAGTTGAGCTAAATAATTCATTTAGTTAATTTGCACTGTAATGAATCAGGAGAAGCTACAAAACCTAAAAGTCATTCCAAGTCCAATTTCAAGTCTCTTTCAGGCTTTAGAAAAGTCTTCCACCAGAAGACAGTCATAAAATGTGTCAGGAAACAGAAACGATGAGCTCAACCTCTACCGCGGGCCGGCTAATCTTCGGAAACGAAGACACTGTCTGAACAGCAGGAAAGCAGGATCGCAGTCACTGCTGTTATCAGAACTGGCTCCAAATGGCAGCTCTGCCACTTGCTGACTATGCAACTCGGGATATTCTACTCAACCCTTCTGAGCCTCAGTATCCACCATCGCCTACCTTGCAGGGTTGTCGTGAAGATTAAATGACATGATGCATATAATGGGGTCAGGCATGGTGGCTCACACCTATAACCCCAGCACTTTGGGAGGCCAAGGTGGGCGGATCACTTGAGGCCAGGAGTTGAAGACTGGCCTGGCTAACATAGCAAGACTCCATCTCTTTGATAATATATGTATAATAATAAAAAGATGTATATGATGCCCCTGCCCAGTGTTTGACACATAGTACATGCTTATTAAATGGTGTCAATGATATTAATTTGGATTTAAATAATCTGTCTATTCATTATTCATTCATTAATAAGAGTGAACTACTCTGGTGAAAATTTTGATTTAGTCCACATAAGAAAGTTCCTCAGCCGGATATTAGCAACAATTCTTACATAAGAGCTTAAACAAGGTTAGTAAAACCTCTGATCCTTACAAGCTTAACTGACACTAGAGCCACTGTGCCCTGTATCAGCCTCACAGGGGAAGAGAACAAGGAGGGCACAGAAGGTTTTAGATCCTTAAAATAAAACAAACAAGAATATCACACTATTAGAAGCAAAGTCCTGAGTCTCACTATTACATATCGGGGGATGTTTCTAAAATGATGGGGCAGCTGGAGGCAATGCTTTTTACAAGATGTCTTCCAAGCCAAACTGCTACAAGCTATTCAAGCTGAAAGTCTTTTGGTGGTGCCCCTTACAGTCAACTAGAAGAGCACCTTTAAGAAACAGAAGCCTCTCAGCACCACTGACCTGACAAAACTCTATCTTCCTCAACGGGTCTGAAATGACTGCTGGGAACTTAGGAGGAAATTCCTATCCAAAGGCCAAGAGCGGCCACGGGAGGAAGGTGCAGCTCTCCACATGCACCTGTGTTAGGGAGAATCAAGACAGAGAAAAAGACGAGGAAAAGGGAGAACTTTCCAATCCAACCACTTTCTGAAAAAGAAACATTAATTGTAGCATCTGAAACCTAAAAGACTCTCTCTAGTAGGAATGACAAACAGCGCTAAAAAAGGAACTACGGAGGCGTCTTGCCTCTGTCTCACTCTATGGTCTATCAGTCAGTTGCCACCTGACATGCCCAGGTGGCCAAACCTTCGCACCTGCTGTTCCTGCCATCTGGACTGCCCTTCCCCACCCTGTCTCGCTGGCAACGTCCTATTCTACCTGCAAAGCCCAGCTACGAAATAAACATTTCTGCACTATCTTCTCTAACACACCCCAAACCACAACCCCTCCACCAGCAGATCTGACAGCGCCAATTTCCCTCTTCTTTTGATTCACTGATTGCTTGCTGCTAAAAATTACTGTTTTATGACGCTAACTCTACTAGTAGGCTGCAAGCCCCCCATGGCAAGGGAGAGGGCTGATTCTTCAATATACCCACTGATCTGGCTCTCACTCACTCTTCACTCACTCATCCATTCATTCATGCACTGAGCATTGAAGTGAACCTTGGTTTTCTGCCACCATGGCATCCGCTTCCCCTAGCAACAGTCCCAGTTTTGATCTGGGGATCCATCCCTCTCCCCAATCTCCCTTCTCCATGTCTCAGTGGAGCTCTTCCCTGTCTTAGCACCAGCCAGATCCTGTAATCAGCTGAAAAGGGAGAATGGAACCTAAGTTGACTCTACAGAGTAAACGTAAGGTTTTTGACAGGAATAGAGACAGACTCTTGCTTTTTCCTATGAATGTAAACCTGGAAGAAAAACTGTGTGCCCAGGGGTGATCACAGCCATCTGTGACCCTGAGGAGGAAAACCTGTTGATATGGTTTGCCCGTGTCCCCACCCAAATCTCACCTTGAATTGTAGCTCCCACAATTCCCACATGTCGTAGGAGGGACCCAGTGGGAGGTAACTGAATGATGGGGGCAGCTCTTTCCCGTGCTGTTCTCGTGACAGTGAGTAAGTCTCACGAGACCTGATAGTTGTCTAAAGGGGAGTTCCCCTGCACAAGGCTCTTTCTCTTTGCTGCCACCATCCATGTTAGACATGACTTGCTCCTCCTTGCCTTCTGCCATGACTGTGAGGTCTCCCCAGCCATGTGGAACTGTGAGTCCATTAAGCCTGTTTTTCTTCCTGGTCTTGGTTATGTCTTTATCAGCATCATGACAATGGACTAATAACACCTACCAAAAATGATGTCAACCCAGAAAGGGAAGAGGAAAGCACTGAAGAGAGACAAACAGGAGCCTAGTAACACAGCTCAAGTATCAAGCATTTGCCACAGCTAAAGCCAGACTTTTCCTTAGGCCAAAGGATTCCCTTCCTCGAGATTACCACAACAGGCTCGACTCAGTGGTAATAACAAGCTGAAAAGATACCAGTCAATTCTTGATCTTACAAGTCTATAGTGGATCCGGCAACACAACAGAGCAACTCTCCTCCAAGCAGTGACTCAGGGATCCAGGTCAGTGTCATTTTCTAGCTATGCATCATGGAACACATAGCTTCCAGAATCGCCATGGCAGAGGAGCAAGAACCAAGAAAACTCATCCCCACTCTCCTATGCCTCAGTCTAGGATGACACTCATCACCTCTACTTTCAACCCACTGGCCAAAACCAGTCACACAGTCCCAAGCTACCCATAAAGGAGACTAGGAAATGCATCTGTCGTATGTGTCTACAAAAAGAAAAATGAGACAGACCTTGATAAATCACACAGTCTTTGTCAAGGACAGCTTGAACCAAGTTTTTTTTTTTATTCTGCAACCAAAAAAATTATTAAATGATACAAGCATCAACCAGGTACCAGAGGTCATGAAGGATGAACACAGGTAAGTGGGGCACATTCACAACACCGTACTAGCAGGATTAGGAGAGGTGACACAAAGGACGTGCACGACACCTGGGGCAAACTCAATCAGTCTTCAAGAGTGCAGTGGGGTGATTCGAGAAGGCTTCCAGGATGAGATCTGGAAGATCAGAAGTCAGCCAGGGAAAATGGACAGGAGACGGTTCATGAAAAAAGAACAGGGTTCCAAGTGGGACCTTACACCTGCCTATGTAAAGGTCTGCAGTGAGAACACGTGCATTTGAGAAAGGAAAACATGCTCAGAGCAAGGTAAGAAGCACGACTGAAGAGGAAGGCAAGAGTATAGCAAAAACGCTTACTTTAACATGTGAACATGTTACTTTTACAGGAACCTAAACGCTAACGTGAGCCACTGGTGAGTTTTAAGCAGAAAAAGAAATGGCCCAAGCAGACTGGGCCCAGAGTAGTTTGTCATTGTCCGTCTACATGCATTAAATGCAACAAGTGCCTCCCTCCTCCCTGTCTCAGCATTCTCCACTCCCCCTACATCCCCAATTTCTCCAGCTCCACACTGCCAGTGACAAGCCCTTGATGTTGCCCACAGGCTGAGCTCATGCAGCATTCGGGACGGCCCTGTCCCTTCACCGGGTGTATACTGAACTCTGAGCCCAACCTTGACAGGACTACATCTCTTTCACTCGCTTCCATCAAGGCCACACGACTCCTTCTGGGGACCCAGAAGTGGCTTCTTGAAGCCACTTTCCGCCTCAAAGAGGAAGGCAAATATAAAACAGGCCCAAAATAGTGTGGGTCTGAAAAGCTGAAAACCAGCCACTATAATTACAAGTATTTTTATCTATCGCCCAAAAAGGAGTATTGGATCATTTTCCAAGTGTTTCTCTAAGGAAGTTCATCTGTTCATTCGCAAGTACTCCAGACTTCCAGATCAGAGGCACAACCGGAAATGAGGCTTCAGCAGAAATGGAAGCGAAACAGAACACATGGGGTGGAGAAACAGCAAAGATCAGGGCCCAGCGCCACCACCAGAGAGGGTGGTGACCTCATCAGGAAATGGGAAACGAGGTATCCAAGGTTCTGTGAAAGAAATCAAAAGATCAGCAAAGATGAACACTACAAGGCTGCGGGCGCAAGCATGCCTGCACAGAGGCCCAACTGTGACCTGCACCTGAACATGCCCCAGGCAAATGCAAACAGTAACTGAGAGGCCAAGGGACAGGAGGGAAGAAGGAAGAGCCCTTAAGAAGAAGACAGTGCCAGTAGTGGACCCTTTTCCTCCTGCTGCACACAAGATAACCCCAGCACACAAGAACAGATGGGGACATCCAGTGAGCACAAGAGGCATCAGAAGGGGCCTGCCATCCAAGGCAGCAAACACGGCTGTTTACCCAGTAAGTGCTCACATCAGAAACCGTGTCACCAGCTAGAATCTGCTTCTATTCTCCCTCCTCATCTCTTCCATCATTCTAGCTCTTGACAAGCTAATAGCCAGCATGTTTGTCACTGCATTCATTTTCCTGGCTCTGCTTAGAACTAAAAGTTAGACCTAGTAGGCAAGGCAGGCCTGATTCCTGTTTCTAGTGAGGTACAGAGAAGGCCACACAGGGCGATGGGAAGAGTACCAACTCTGGGGTCAGTAAGGGGGTCAAATCTTGCTTCTACCCATGCTAGCCCCATGACCTCGGGCAGGTGACTTAACCCTTCCAAGCCTCAGCTTCATCGTCTGTAGGTAAGCAGCGAACAACGAATCAAACAGTCCACGTAATACAATCAACACAGTGCCTAAAAATAGAATAGCCCCTCAATTTGCACTAACTGCTATTACCTTCATTACCTTTTTTTTTTTCCAGACATCTCGCTCTGTTACCTAGGCTGGAGTGCAGTGGCGCCATCATAGTGATGCAGGACAGATGAGCCCCCAAAGAAGGGCTTAGCCTGCAAGGATTCTTGGCTTTGTCCAGGAAAGAATTCAAGAGCGAGCTGGAGGTAGAAGAAAACAGCTTTACTGAAGTGGCAGTGTCACGGGTCCAGTGGAGTTACAGCTCCAGGACTGCTTCTGCAGAGCAGGGTGACCCCGCAGACAGAGGGTGGCAGCTCAGGGCAGTTTTGCAGTCACATTTGTATGTACTTTTACTTATGTGTAGATTAAGGGGTCGTTTATGGAGAAATTTCTACAGAGGAAGTATTAACTTTTGAGTCATTGGGTCATTGCCATGGAAAGGGGCCGTAACTCCTGGATGTTGCCATGATAATGGTAAACTGACATGGCACCCACGGGCATGTCTGATGGAAAGCTGCTTCCACCCAGTCCTGTTTTAGCTAGTAGTCAGTTTGGTCCAGTGTCTGAGTCCCACCTCTGGAGTCAAGTACCACCTCCTACTTCAATAGCTCACTGCAGCCTTGACCTTCTGGGCACAAGCAATCTTCCCACCTCAACCTCCTGAGTGGCTGGGACCGCAGGCATGCTGCTGTGCCCAGCTAGTTAAAAAAATGTTTTTTTGTATTTACAGGGTCTCACTACATTGCTCAGGCTGTGACATCAATAGCTATAGCTGCTTTTCATAAAATGTCATGAAAAACCTAACAGGTCACCGAGTACCACACATGTAATACACCCTCAAAAAATTCTGGTGGGAGAAATTCTCTAGGATCAACAACCCAGGTTCTTCAACTAATAAATGACAGGTAAAGAAGAAAGGGAGAGGCAGAGAGACACAGGTGACAGAACACATGGATTAAAAGAGACTGAAGAGATCCATCACCAATCAGGAGGTGGGGACTTTACTGAGATCCTGATTCAAACACCTGTTTAAACTACAAATTTGAACACTCACCAGATATTTGACAATACCAAGGAATTACTGCTAACTTTTAGGTGTGATAATGATACTACAGAGTTTTTTCTGTTTTAAAAAGAGAGTCATTGTAGTTTACTACCAATATATTCCTAACTACTTAGGGGTGAAATCAATGTTGTGCTTTGGATTTCCTACTAAACACTACATGATGCTGGGGAAACAGGAGGATAAGTGGATGAAACAAGACTGGCCAAGAGTTGATAACTATTGAAGTAGGGTGATGAGTATGTGGAAGTTCTTTATGCTCTTTTGCCTACTTTTTACCAGTAAAAAAAATAATAATAATAGAAAAACAGAAAGAGACACCTGTGAGATACAGCCTGCCTCCTCCTCCTTCAGAGACCTTCATTAGGGAAGGAGTCCATTTGTAAGGGAGACCACGCTGGAGGCTGGAAACCCATACGCTGGTGAAGCCTGCAGGCTGTGGTCACACCTCCTCATCTCCAAATCCCTCACTTTCCCAGGGCCTGTGTAGCTGTGCTGCTGACATGACTATGTGTGTTGTGAACTGAAGTCAAGGCAGACAGCCAAGCAAAGGGCACATCCAAGAGACAGAAAAGCTCCGAGCTTAGCCATCTTGCATAAATGAGATGCTCCAGTTCCTTGTTCGGGAAGCTGGGGAGGAGAAAGAGTGAGCCAGGGGCCCCCTAAAAGACCTTCTTAAAGACGCTCCTCTCCCTGATACTCCAACCTGAGAATCAATGGGACTAGCACGAGCCTCCTTTAACAGGCTTTTTAAAGTGCGACTATGGTATTGCAGTAATGTGGAGTTTTTAAAAGACCTCTTATCTTTTAAAGATAGATTCTGAAATACTCAGGAATGTAATAATATGGAATCTGGGATTTTCTTCAAAATACCATGAGAGGCTGAGGTTTGAGGAGTGGGACGGGATACAGATGAAGCAAGACTGGCCAAGACGTACTAACAGCTACAGCCAGGTGATGGGTACATAGAGGCTCATTACACTTTTATTTCTGTATATGTTTCAACTTTTACATAAAAAAAAAATTTAAGAACTCCTTGGGGCTGGGCACGATGGCTCACACCTGTAATCCCAGCAATTTGGGAGGCCAAGGCGGGCGGATCACGAGGTCAGGAGATTGAGACCATCCTGGCTTACACGGTGAAACCCCATCTCTACTAAAAATACAAAAAAATTAGCCACGCGTGGTGGTGGGCGCCTGTACTCCCAGCTACTCGGGAGGCTGAGGCAGAAGAATGGCATGAACCCGGGAGGCGCAGCTTGCAGTGAGCTGGGGTCATGCCACTGCACTTCAGCCTGGGCAATACAGCGAAACTCCATCTCAAAAAAGAAAAAAAAAAAAAAAAACTCCTTGGAGGTTTAGCCCTGCTAGTCATTCACACTTCAGTGGGAATTACACCTATCCTGCTAGAAACTATAACTTCTTACCCTTTTTCACTGATATATAGGAGGCACTTAAACACTCCATTTTGCTTGGTAATCAAACTATATGAGGTAAGAGCCTGGTTTCAATCCACTCAGCTTCATGTGATTAAAAAAAAAAAAAAAAACAGGACAGGCATAGTGGCTCACACCTGTAATCCCAGCACTTTGGGAGGCCGAGGTGGGAGGATCACTTGAGGTCAGGAGTTTGAGACCAGCCTGGCCAATATGGTGAAACCCTGTCTCTACTAAAAATACAAAAATTAGCTGAGCATGGTAGCACATGCTACTGTGGAGGGAGAAATAGGAGAATCACTTGAACCCAGGAGGTGGAGGTTGTAGTGAGCCGAGATCGTACCACTGCACACCAGCCTGGGCAACAGAGTGAGACTCCATAAAAAAAATAAAAAATAAACAAATAAATAAACCTCACATCATACCTTTCATTTTGAGTATCGGTTTAATGTAGATCTCAGCTCAGAGTTTTTTTATCCTGAGTCCTTATAAAAATCCAGTATTTTATTGAAAAGCTCATGCTGCTCTTATACAAAAGTGACTGCTGGACACGCATGAGAAGTGTTGGAACCCATTGGTGCCAATTTATGAGGCAGGCACTGGTGGTGTAACTGCTCCCAAGGTCCTGGCTGCTTCCGGAATTTTTACACTTTATTAAAATGATGATCACATTCACAGTTATCTACAGCGTGTGATTATGAGTGTATTTTTTACCAGCTTGATGTTCAAGCTTACTTTTCCATTAATAGCGACTCTGCCATTATAATGAGAACAAATGTTGCTAATACACCATTTATTTTACCCACAAGAAAAATTCAGGGACTAACCACACTCAGACAGTAAACAATAAATGTCTTATAATTTTAAAAATCAATCAACAGCTAGCTGGCCCTGCCATATGGAAGGGAGTAAAGTTCTGTTTGCAGAGGATGGACTGGCAATACTGAAGCAGAAGATACACAAGTGGGGCAAACAGCTGGAAAATGGTGCCAGCAAGCAAGGGCTGGGAGAGCCCAAAGACAACATGAGGGAGCTAAGCCCTGGTAAACAGTGCGTGGAAGCAGAACCGAAGGGAAACGGCATCTACTGATTGCATACGGATACAAAGCTTTATGTAAGTGAGGGCGCCGCTGGTAAGGAAAAAAAACAGATTCTAACCTAAGCTACAATAGAATTCACTATAAACAGGCAGAAAAGTGGGGAAATCAGGCTCAGAAAAGTAACTGAGGCCAGGCACAGTGGCTCACGCCTATCATCCATCCCATCACTTTGGGAGGCCGAGGCGGGTGGATCACCTGAGGTCAGGAGTTCGAGACCAGCCTGGCCTACACGGTGAAACCCCATCTCTGTTAAAAATATAAAAAATTCGCTGGGTGTGGTGGCATGCATCTGTAATCTCAGCTACTCGGGAGGCTGACGCAAGAGAACTGCTTGAACCTGGGAGGCAGAGGTTGCAGTGAGCTGAGACTGTGCCATTGCCCTCCAGCCTGGGTGACAGAATGAGACTCTGTCTCAAAAAAACAAGAAAAAAAAAAAAAAAGAAAAAAGAAAAGGAACCTAAACCAAAGCAGTTCTGGCAAGTTCAACACAGAAAACAAGCAGAGTCTTATCAGACTCATTGCTATTAGTCTACTGAATAAATGCTTATTGTTAACTGCTATTGAATAAACGGCCTCCCAAGCATTGCTGCATTCTTATACAACTCCAGAGTTAAAGCCCCCAAGGGCCTAGCTCAGGTCATGTACCCAGCCCTGAACCAAAACCAGGGCAAAGCACTTGGACTTACTGTTCCACCCAGACAGCACGCTATGGTGGAGAGGGAAGCCCTCCAAAGGAAGTCAGGATGGAGGCGAGAAGAGGAAGCACAGAGATACCTCCTGTCTACTGCAGGCACTCAGCTGGGTTCTTATGTGTCATTCCCAAAACAAACCCACTCACAGGTATGACTGGCTGCATTTCACTAACAGAGAACTTGAGGCTTAGAGAGGTTAGGGGGCGTGCCCAGGAACACACGGCAGTAAGTGGCAAATCTGAACTCAGTCTGACATGCGATACATGTGCTTTCCAAGTCACCAAGCTGCAGAGGGCAGCGACAAAGTGATGAAGGCCCAAAGTCCGCAATGTCGCCAACACGTCACATTGTTGTGAAGACAACTGCTAAAAAAGAATAGAACATCTCTGAAGATGAGTCCAAACCAAAGGAAATGTACTTAAAAGAGGTAAAGAAGCAAGAGTCTCAGAAGAGATCAATCATGGATGTGTCCAATATCTTATCTTCAAAGCCTGGGTTGTTTCTCTTCTGATATCTTAGAATTTCAGGAAGGATGGGGAAGTTTACAGAAGAAATTCTGAGCATCACCACTAACAGTCCCTAAGAAGTGGGGAGGAATTATCTAAAGAAGCTGTGGTTAGGTGCCGACCTCTGCAGAACTGCCGTCAAAGACACAGCTCCAGGCCTGTGGGTATAACCCTACCTCTGCCTTCAATTATCTGTCCTGACAATCAGAACAGGCATGTCTGCCTCACCCACAAGAATACAAGCTCCCTAAACACAGGCACTGTGTCCCATTCATCTTTGTAACTGAGGACGACTCTTGGCATGAGGAAGAGCTAACGCAACTCACAGATGAAACACCAATGACTTTGCAACTGAAGTCGCTCTGCAAGTGGCTCACGCCTGTAATCCCAGCCCTTGGGGAGGCTGAGGTGGGTGGATCACGATGTCAAGAGATCGAGACCATCCTGACCCACATGGTGAAACCCTCATCTCTACTAAAAATACAAAAATTAGCTGAGCATGGTGATGCGTGCCTATAGTCCCAGCTACTCAGGAGGCTGAGACAGAAGAATCGCTTGAACCCGGGAGGTGGAGGTTGCAGTGAGCCAAGATCATGCCACTGCACTCCAGCCTGGCGACAGAGTGACATTATGTCTCAAAAAAGAAAAAGAAAAAGAAAAAAAAACTCCGTCTAGGGTAGTGAATGCCATTTCAGGGATGTCTCTGTTTCAACCTCATGACTTCCTTGGCTCATCTCCTACAACCATCAAAACTGCTACTCCCAGGGTAGGAAAAGCCACAAAGGGAGGAGAAACGAAGTTAAGGGCTGGACACTGAGAAGGCGCTCAACGCATGTGCACGAACTGAGTTGGCACCATCTATTACTCAATGGCCTCCCCAGGCTCTCCAAGCTATGCCTCCTGCTAACATTGAGGGCCAGAGGAAAGTGTGCCTCCTCTACAGAACCCATGTGCTCTTATTAGCTATCTAATCCTTTCTACCAGGTTGCTCTGAGCTCTAGTTAAGACTGAACTGTGGGCCGGGTGCAGTGGCTCACGCCTGTAATCCCAGCACTTTGGGTGGCCGGGGCAGGTGGATCACCTAAGGTTAGACATTCGAGACCAGCCTGGCCAACATGATGGAACCCTGTCTCTACTAGAAATACAAAAAATTGGCCAGGCATGGGGGTGGGCGCCTGTAATTCCAGCTACTCAGGAGGCTGAGGCAGAAGAATCACGTGAATCTGGGAGGAGGAGGTTGCAGTGAGCTGAGATCAGGCCATTGCACTCCAGCCCAGGCAAAAAGAGCAAAAGTCCATCTCAAAAAACAAAAGACTTAATTGTGATGCCTTAGACAATTCACTCCCAATCTGAGGTTCTAGGACTCACATTTATCATTCTTTAAGCATTACACAAGACGACTGAAGCCACTCAACAGGCTGGCCTTCTATTCAATGTGATGTTTCTCCTACTATATGCTGGAGATGGCTTGGGCAATGAAGATACAATTTAAAAGACAATGTCCGCACTGCCCTCGAGGAACTCTCACTCTGCTGCTCCGTTACAAGTCACTTTGGAAGCAGGTAATCCTCGGCACAGACAAGATGTGCTTTTCCCCTTTCTTCTCCAGTAACAAAGGGTTTGTGACATCCCCACCACCAGCGCCATCTCAATGGCTGATATTGCTGCAGTTTCTGTTATCTACCACTAGTTCTCCCCATTGTGTTCTGACATTCATTCTCTTGAACATCGCTAGTGATTGTCTCTTCCGTCAAGTTAACCTTTTTCTTCTTCTTCAATAAGCTCAGCCTTCCAAAGCACGGCAGAGAGTTGTGGGTTTGCACTCTGGTGCTCAACTGTGGGGATTCAAATCCAGCTCTGCATTTTTTTTTTCTTTTTTTTTTTTTTTTTTTTTTTTGAGATGGAGTCCCACTCTGTCGCCCAGGTTGGAGTGCAGAACCGTGATCCCAGCTCACTGCAACTTCCGCCTCTCGGGTTCAAGTGATTCTCTGCCTCAGCCTCTCAAGTAGCTGGGACTGTAAGCGTATGCCGCCATGTCTGGCTAATTTTTGAGAATGGAAACAGATTCTATCTGGCAGACACAGTTTCCCCACGTTGACCGGGCTACTCTCGAACTCCTAGTCTGAAGTAATCCACCCACCTCATTCTCTCAAAGTGCTGGGATTACAGGTTTGAGCCACCACGCCCAGCCCCAGCTCTGCTTCTTAGCAGCTAAGGACTCTTGGGAAAGTTACTAACTTTCCAAAGCTTTGTCTGTGAACTGGAGACAGCAAGAGTATCCTCCTCAAAGAACTCTTCTCAGGATCACATACGTTCATCTACATAAAAACCCCAGAACAGTGCCTGGATCTAACAGTACTCACCTGACAGCTGCTGCTAGTATTATAGGGGCTGTAATATTACTAGTGTTTTTACCCTTGTCAGATTAATGTATACCTGCCAGAATTCTCCTGTCCTCTTTGTTTTCCTAAGTTAACAATCACAGGGTGTCAGGAACAATTTTTATACCTCCAGTCCTTGGCGCAAGAGGCTCACCAGCCATTTAAAGAGGGCTTTATGGCACTGACTTTAGGTTCTGTGCTGTCCAGGACACTGGATTCCAGGTCACCAAGCACAAATGTGTAGTGTGTATGTGCAGATAGATAAGTTGGCTTTCATGCTCTCAAAGACACCTAGATAAAAAAATTCTCAGAAACTCCCTTCGCACTGGGATGAATCACCATGTTTAAGGTGTTCCAAATATCCTTATTATCTAAAATGAGATGGACTGGGCATGATGGCATACACTTGTGATCCCAGCACTTTGAGAGGCCGAGGCGAGAGTATTGTTGGAGGTCACAAGTTTGAGACCAACTTAGGCAGCATAGCAAGATCCCATCTCTAGAAAAAATAAATTTTAAAAAATTAGCTGGGCATAGTGGCACATGCCTGTAGTCTCAGCTACTTGGGAGGCTGAGGTGGGAAGATCCGTTGAGCCCGGGAGGTTGAGGCTGCAGTGAGCCAAGGCTGTACCACTGCACTCCAGCCTAGGTGGCAGACTGAGACCCCGTCTCCATAAATAACTAACTAAATACAACGTTTCTTCTTCTTCCTTTGCCCTTCTGACATGGAAAGAAACTGTATCAACTTTTCCCCTCACATTCTTTCATTACTCTAACAAGTGTTTACAACTATCTTGGTAAAAATCAACCCATTAATAGAATGACAGAAGCATCACAAAGAACGTTCTGAGGGTCTTGATTAACAGCAAAAGTGCTGGTGTAATGAAATGCTAATGCTATTGACAGATGAAAGATCACGGGCAGAACCTGTCTTTGCAACCAAAAAAGAAGGAAACATCAATCCGGTGTAGTAAATGCCGCTTGAGGACATGTCTGCTTCAGCCTCACACTTCTCTCAGCTCGTTGACTACAGCCAGCACCTCTACTGCTCCCGGGATAAAAGAAACTAGAAGGAAAAGAAAGGAAGCTTGAGGCCGGTAAGACAAACCTTCAGGCCTGAATCTTGAGCCCTCCCGTTTGGTGGTTCCACACTCACCCTCTCACAGCTGGCCAGAACAGCCAGGCAGGTGGACCCTGCAGTAACTCCCCACATGACCTGATCCGCTCCACACATCCCAGCTGAGGTCAGCACAGTGGGGGATGAGACTTTCACATGATCAAAGCCAAGTGGGTGCTGACACAGCCAGGACACAGCCACAGCACCACCTTTCTCCCCTCATCCACTCTGTTCCCGACCCGTAAGTCTCCTTTCAGTTCCTGCCAATGCTTTCCTTGTACTAGCCTCTGTTCTTACTGTTTCTGATGCAGAAAGCAGGCATTTCATAAACACTGAAATAAACCATCCAACCACCCGGCCCACGAATGAACTAGTGGCACTTGGCTCAGAGGGTCAAACACCCAATCACTGTCTTCTTGCACCCCCACCCCACCCCTACACGCTGCCCAGCAGCCCCACAGGTGGAGAATCTCCATGCAGAGCACTGCCTGGACCCAGCACTCAATGCCTTTGTGGACCCTGCGAAGTAGGCACCCTCGCTGAGCTGCACTGGTCTGATGGAGTCCTCACCACAGCACCCTTGTTCCCCCAGAGGAACAGAACCTTTCATCCTGCACTTTCATTCTGAGAATGCTTTCACCCTCTCTAGCTCATCAGGCCTTCATTCATTCATTCAGTAAATCCAGACATCCCCAACCCAGGAGAACTTAAAAATTCAAGAGTTACACAGCATCTACCATTTGCCAATAAGTGGCTGTGGAATGTACAGAGGTGGCAAAGACACAGTCCTACCTTTCAGGGGCTCAGAGTCCACTGTGGGAAAGAAATACACACAAGTCGTCCCAATCCTGAGATTGGGGCCCTGCTTCCCTCTCCACTTGGGCCTTCCAGGCACAGACTCATGGCCCAGAACCCTGACACTGCCACCAGCTAAGTCTGAGTCTCACGGCCCCACTGAGGGAGCTCCCAAGGAAGGGCACAGCAGTGGGCAGAGAGCACACAGGAGTGCCCTGTCCCCAGGCCTCCCCAGCCTGGCTCTTGACTCATCCCCACCAGCCTGTGGGTTAAGGCCTCAGCTTGCCTTCCCTTGCGCTCACGTGAGTTAGAATGCAAGATGTTTCTAAAGCCACCTTCCTTCTTTAGAGGCACTTTAGAGACCAGACAAAACAGATGGTAAGAATGGCAGCCTGAACCAGCAACGAACTTAAGGGGACCCCCTCCAAGGCCCTGGGCCTCTGAAACCCACCCAAGCTCAGGCATGTCTCCGCAGCAACGAGTGACTGTTTTCTTGATTATCAAAATAAAACCCACTGTAGAAGATTTAGAAAGAACAGAAAGTTTGCTTGTATACTTAGTATGTGTATGTATGAACATACAGACATGACTTCCAACACTACCACCAAGGGACCATTACAACATGTACACACCTCATCAAAAACATAGCTTCTCAACTTTACCATTGAATATGGTAATAAATTGATGGTTTTTGAAAAACCTCTTTATCATATTCAAGAATTACCTTTTTTTAAATCAGGTATCAATAAGGTTATAAAATGATTTTTCATTACCTACCAAGATAATTATCTGGTTTTTCTCTTTGAGGCTACTAATGAGATGACTTACATGGATGAATTTCCTAACATGCAGCCATCCTTGCAATCCTAAATAAACCCTATGTTTTATGTGCACTGCTCTTTCAATATGCAACTGAATTTGAGTAATGACTTTCTAGAATTTTTGTACATCTTATACACAAATGATTCTATTTGATAGTTTTCTTTTTTATGCTATCTTTGTCAGGATTTTTTTATATCACAGTAATGCATACCTGAACCAAGATAGAGACGTAAAAAAAACTCTCTCAGGAAATATAAATAGCAAAGGGCTCTTTGTGTATTACCTTGAAGAGTTTCCTAGAATCACCATGAAACCCTCTAGGCTTGCTATCTTCTAAGGAAGCAGTTCTTCAGTTATTTGTACAACTTTATTCCAAAGTGTTTTGGTTTTTCTTTTTTTTCTTTTCTTTTGAGGGTGAGGGGGTCCCTTCGACCAGTTTGCCTCATCTTCAATTAATTCTGATAATGAATGTTCTTCTGAAAAATAGTTCACCTCATCCATATTTTCACATTTAACAGCACAAAAGTGCATGAGATATTCTCTCCTGTTTTCATCTCCGAATCTTACAATTGTTTTATTTTTAATGTTACATATATATGTTTTCTCTTATTTCCTTATCATAAGTGCCAGAAATTTCCAGTAATTAAGTGATATTTTTCAAAAGATCAGCTCATACTTCTCTTTATAAAGCACACTGATTTGGTCTTGTTTTGCTTTGTGGGGCTGAGGAATTGCTTGGTTGTTTTGCTAACGTGTCTTTAGAACAGGCTGGGCTTATCCTGGAAAGTCTCCAACACAGCCAACATCAGAAACAAAGACACACAGAATCCACCGGCCTTACCTCGATGAGCTTTCTTTCGTAGGAGCTTGCAAGTTCTTCAGCAATTTCTCCCGGCTTCTGCTCAGTTACTGTAACTTCTCCATCAACACTCCAAAGATTTGGCACAACTTTAGAGAAAAAGAGACATGTCATAAATATTTCAACAGTATCAAAAATTATTCTCCCAGTAAAAAAAGAAACAATTCTTCTTTCTCAGATGACTTCAGATTGAAAAACCTCTCAAGAAAAACACACACACACACTTACTAACTACTCCAACAATGAGACATTTTCACCTAAGTACAATAAAACGAGTGACAAGGCCAGGCATGGTGGTGTGCGCCTGTAGTGTCAGCTGCTCAGGAGGCTGAGGTGAGAGGATCGCTTGAGCCCAGGAGGTCCAGGCTGCCATGGGCTATGATTGTGCCACTGTCATCCAGCCTAGGTGACAGAACTAGACTTTGTCACTTAAAAAAAAAAGTGATAAGCTGTATTTTTAAAATGCAAGAACTGTCATGAGATAGAAGCACAGTAGTCAAGAAATAATCTTGTCACTACTTTCCATTTCAGGACAAAACAGGCAATGTTTTGGCAGGTTTGGCAAGACATTAGAGCCTATATTTGCTGGGTTTTTGGAGGGCTAGAGGTTTTGTTTTGTCTGTTTTGTTTTTTTGAGATGGGGTATCCTCTGTCACCCAGGCTGGAGTACAGTGGCACAATCAATCATACAGCTCACTATAGCCTCAAACTCCTGGGCTCAAACAATCCTCCTGCCTCATCCGCCTGAGTCACTGGGACTGTAGGCATACCCCTGCTGCACCAGGATAGTTCTTTTTCTGTTTTTTTTTTAGTTTTTGTAGAGACAAGGTCTCACTATGTTGACCAGGCTGGTCTCGAACTCCTGGTCTCAAGTGATCCTCCCTCCTCAGCTTCCCAAAGTGCTAAGATTACAGGTGTCAGTCACTGCATTCAGTCCACTTACATCTTTTATATTTGCCAAGTTTCTTTTTCTACAACAAAAAAGTGATCCAGTGAGGTAGGTCCTGCTGACAGCCAGCTATGGAGCACTAACGGGGGTCAGAGTATGTGTAAAACCAAGGATTGGCATTTATAAACCATACTTAGGATGACAGCAAGAAAACCTCTAGAAAAACTCGAAAACCAACACAGAACGTCAATGCAAAAGACATATTAAAGAGACTGGCTCCCAGGTCAGAGCAAGCATGCACACAGACGGCTCCGAGTAGTGTTTCCATGATTACGCATATGCCCATATATGCCGACTCTGTAGGGAAGAGCAAATAAAGAAGAACTGGGAATGAACCAGATAGTTCCAAGAAAAGCAGTAAACAAGAACAGGGAAGACCTCCCACATCAACGGCAAAGAAAAACATCCACAGCATATTTAAGAACGTGGATTAGCCTCAGGCCTCAAAACAAGCATCAACGATGCAGGATCAGTTTCCTGTGTGTTCTGGGACAAGAAACCCCTCGGATGCTCTATCAGCTGTATGGAGGGGCAGTGAGGCTAAACAACGATCTGAGACCAGCCCCCCAGTGATAAGGGGTAGCCTTCAGGGAGAAGGTGAAAGTCAGGAAGGCTGAGCCAAACCAGGAGTCAAAACTGAAGCAACTAAGCAAGGTGGCTAAGCCTCCTCGGGCCACACTGTTTAAGAAGCGATTAGCAGAATATACATGTTTATTCTCCGGCGAAAATGTGGTAAGTCTGGACTGAGTTGAGGTTGGGGTATTCTATTTTTTTAATGGAGAGAGAAAAGTTCCACACAGTGAACTTCTAAGTTTCTCCCATTCTTCTTCCCTCTCCCCAGCCCCACTCATTCCCAGAACAGCAGGCAGACAGCATTTGCCTCTAAGCCAAGGAATGGAAACGTATTCTCCCAGGAATCTAAAAAACCTTGGAGACCAGGAGCAGTTCTCCAGTGGAATGGCACAGCCAGATCACCCCCAACAGGCCCAAAGTCAATGTTCACGGAGCTTCAGATCAATTTCTAACCCCACTCCAACACCTGAGTAGACGTCTAGAAATCACACCCCATTTGAGAAAAGCACCTAAGATGAAAGACTGAGACAGGAATAAACAGAGAAAAGCAACTTGCAGGAAAGAGAGACTATTTAGGGAAAACACTTCAAAAGCAAACTGTGGGTAATATTTCCAGAGAGAGAGGAGGAGACAGTGTAGTCATGAAATAAGAATAGGGAGATATTTAAAAAGGAGAAAAAGAAAAACACAAAGCACACAAAAGCCCTTTTACAGAGTGAAACTATATAACAGCAAAAATAGAACAGGGACAGTAAGGGAAAGGGTAGCAAAATTTCCAGAAAATAGAAGCAATGAATAACAAAATGGAATACAAGCCTGGGCAACATGGCGAAGCCCCACCTCTGCAAAGACCACAAAAATTAGTGCGGTGTGGTGCCACATGCCTGTAGTCCCAGGTACTCAGGAGGCTGAAGTGGGAGGATCGCGTGAGCCTGGGAGGCAGAGGTTGCAGTGAACTAAGACGGCATCACTGCACTTCATCCTGGGCCACAGAGCAAGACCCTGTCTCAAAAAGAAAAAAGAGGGGGGGAATAGAGAACTACAAGTCCAAATGAGAAGAGATCAAGAAAGGAGAAAAAGATAACACACAGACGAGGAAATCAAAGATATAATTCAGAGCCAACAGACACGAGGGGCAGGATGGGAGAGTTCAATGAATGTCCAGCAAAATGGACAAAAGCAAGCCTCATTCACAGACTTCAGAACACAGGGCACAGAGAAGAGAGGCTACCAACTTTGAAGTGGAAGAAGAATTTTTACAAAGGATAAAAACTAGAAATGGCATAGGATTTCTCAACAGCAACATGGAAATCTAGAAAACAATGAAGAAACATCTTCAACATTCTGAAGAAAAATTATTTTGGGCCTTATATACCCAGGCAAGTCACGTGACAGGCAGGATAAAGGCATTTTCAGACATGTGACCCTGCAGAAACTTTACCCCGCACCTAGAGAAGGGAAGAATTCTAGCAATCGTTAATACATAGATCTCAAGATATAGGGTATCAAACACAAAAGTGAGCCAGAGAATATTTCATAGTAACAAAAAAGCATAAACAACCCAAATGGCTATCATCTGGTAAGTCAACAAGATGCGGTCTAGTCATGCAGGGGAGTACTATTCAGCCATGAGAGGAATGAACAGCCGACTCACAGTGCAACATGGATAGACCGTGAGAGCATTCAGCCAGGGGAAAGAAGCCAGATCCAAAAGGCTGCAGATTACCCGAGCCCAAGAACACGAAATGTCCAGGGAAGGTCTTAAGTTGCCAGGGTCTGGGGGAAGGAGGGATGAAGACCGACTGCTAAAGGGTATGAGGTTTCTTTGGAGCATGACAAAAATGTTCTGTAATTAGAGAGTGGCGATCGTTGCACAATTTGTGAATATAAAAACCACTGAGGGTCGGGCGTGGTGGCTCGCGCCTGTAATCCCAGCACACTGGGAGGTTGAGGTGGGCAGATCACCTGAGGTCAAGCATTCGAGACCAGCCTGGCCAACATGGTGAAACCCCATCTCTACTAAAAATACAAAAATTAGCCGGGCATGGTGGTGTGCGCCTGTAACCCCAACTACTCGGGAGGCTGAGGCATGAGAATCACTTGAACCCGGGAAGCAGAGGTTGCAGTGAGCCGAGATCCAACCACTGCACTCCAGCCTGAGCAACAAGAGGAAAACTCCATCTCAAAAACAAACGAAAAAAAAAAAAACACCACTCAAATTATGCACTCTCAAAGGGTGAACTGTATGTTATGTGCATTATATCTCAAGAAAGCCGTTAAGAAAAAAAGTGAGTTGGAGAGTGTGGGCCCACAAGCAGCAGGCTTCTGGCTAGAGTAGGCCAGAAGGCACTGGGAGAGACTGCCTTGGGTGCAAGTGGGAGGCAGCCTAAAGTGCCTGAATGTACCAGGGGGATTTACACACTGAGGACAAACTTGGAGTTGAATTAAGTATTAACACCAGAGAAATCAAGAGATTGTGCAGGAAAAACAATCATGCACCTCACAGCTGTGGACAGCATTTCCAGTTATAATAATGTAATCACTGAATACCGATCTAACCAAAATGATGATACCACTGTGCCAGAGGATGGGGAGCTGCGTGTTATGTGTGTTTTCTGGAGGTGGAGCAGTCAAAGACAGTTACCCTTCCTCTTCCACAATGAGAAGTAATTCCAACAACTGAAAAACAAAAAAGTGGCAACAGGCGTGTTGATCAGAGATATGGAGGCGACAACCCAAAGCATGAGTGGAAAAGCTTCCAAGAGGGGCTTCTGAAGGGTGGGAAGTGGCAGACGGTGACAGCCAGAGGCCTCCTGTCTCTTGTAACAAAGGTAAGAGAACCAATGACTTTTCTATGTACTTGCAAAGATCTGATGTAAAGACACAAATAAAATTATGTGTAA
The DNA here is from genome assembly GCF_006542625.1 of Nomascus leucogenys. NCBI lineage: Eukaryota > Metazoa > Chordata > Mammalia > Primates > Hylobatidae > Nomascus > Nomascus leucogenys. The sequence continues at coordinate 90,871,895 of NC_044398.1, forward strand.
ACTATAATTATATGTTAGTGATATGCAAACTATGTAATCAGAATTTGAGGAGAGCCTGCACTTAGCCATGGGACTTAGAAAACGCAGGTAAGACAGCAGCGGAGCTCGTCAGCAGGGCAACCAGGAGACAGATACCGTGGCAGGCAACCGCACCATGAAGCTGGCTGCAGCTGCTTAGTAGAGCCTGGTGCTAATACATACCCAAAATGGTGAACTCACAGCCCTGCTCTGCCCCTGACTCCAAATTATCTCCTCATCTTGGCCAGGCCCAGACTGCTGCCCTCTGCAAGGAGGTCCTGCTCATCACGATTCATTCAACCCACTTCAAGTCCACACATCTCATTAGCAATCAAGCCACTGGCCTCCTGTCCCCAAGGCACCAGCCCCCTGTCCCCAAGGCACCAGCCCCTCTGGGACTATATTTAAGAAGAATCAGCAACCTTCAACACCAGGAGGGTACAGATGCAGAAATAAGCTTTTTGACCTTGAAGGCTTGGGGAAAGACCCTGGACAGTCATGAATTTACTCTTAGCAACTAGCCAGTCAACCTTCCCCTGCAGCTACCTGACTTCCTTGCTGCCCTGGTTCAGTTTTAGCAAGCATGCCAAAAATTTCAATTCCATGTATGAAATAATACAAAATTAAGCCTAACTATATCATACTTTTCCCATCAGTAGGCAGCTTCAAGATGGACCCCAGGCAGGGTGCAGTGGTTCACGCCTGGATTCCCAGCACTTCGGGAGGCTAAGGTGGGCGGATCACTTGAGGTTAGGAGTTTGACACCAGCATGCCCAATGGGGTGAAACCCCGGTCTCCGCTAAAAATACAAAAATTAGTCGGGCATGGTGGGACATGCCTGTAATCCCAGCTACTCAGGAGGCTTAGGCAGGAGAATCACTTGAACCCAGGAGGCACAGGTTGCAGTGAGCCGAGATTACGCCACTGCACTCCAGCCTGGGCAACAGAGTGGGACTCTGTCTCAAAAAAAAAAAAAAGATGGTTCCAATATATTACATTCCTATATAATCCCTACCCCTTGAGCATAGGCTGGACTTACTGACTCACCTCCAATAAACAGACTACGGCAGAAGTGATGGGGTTTCACCACTGAGATTAAGTTACAAAGACTGCGGTTTCTGTGTGAGGTGGCCTTTCTTGTTCATTGATTCTTATGAGCTCCCTACGGAGAGAACTTCATGGCAAGGAACTGATGCACGCAGCCAACAGCCCCCATGAGCCACACGAGGGGCAGTGCACCCTCCTCCAGTGGAGCCTTGGGACAACCACAGCCTCCAACTGCCACCTTGATAGAGTCTTAGGAGACACCCTGAGCCAGGCATGTGGCTAAGTCACACCCAGGCTGTCTATCCCACACAAACTGTGAGATAGTAAATGTTTGTTGTTTTAAGTCATCTAACTGTGGCGTAATTTGTTACACAACAATAGTTAACTAACATAGAGTCTTTAACCATTCCATAGTTACTTCTTGAGAGACTTATTTATTTATTTATTTATTTATTTTTTGGGGAGAGTCTCGTTCTGTTACCCAGGCTGGAGTGCAGTGGCGCAATCTTGGCTCACTGCAACCTCCACCTCCCCGGTTCAAGCCATTCTCCTGCCTCAGCCTCCCGAGTAGCTGAGATTACAGGCACGTGCCACCATGTCCAGCTATTTTTTTGTATCTTTAGTAGAGATGGGGTTTCACCACGTTGGCCAGGCAGGTCTCGAATGCCTGGCCACAGGTGATCTACCCACCTTGCCCTCCCAAAGTGCTGGGATTACAGACATGAGCCACCGTGCCCGGCCGAGAGACCACTTTAAATTAGATTGAGTTAGACCGTGAAGTTACAGAGATGGTGATATCATTTCATGTAAATGGCATGCACAAAAAAATAAAAATAAAAATAAGAGGTAAATGCGCCATGTTGCTCCATAGCTTAAGGATTAATATTTACAAAGTGAGGGAATCGACTGAACAGGTTAGACGTCTCCCACCCTTCAACTGCCGAAGGTGAGTATACGGGGTCAAGGCGTGAAAGGCCGTTCATCCCATGAGGCTAAGTTCATGCAAGCACAACATCGGATTTACTTTCAAGTCGAGAAGGTTCATTTGCCTTGGGAGTAAAAGAACATCCGGGTATTAAGGAAGGCAGCACAATTAAAGTCTGAGTAATGTCAAGTCATTTGAGAGACAAAAATAACAGACGACAACACCATTCTACACTCTTTGCACATTCCCCCAATAAACCAATCAATTCATAAAGAATCAATTGTGACTGAATTCCGAAAGTCAAATCTAAACAATAAATACAAACATTTGCAACTGATCAAACTACAACTTTTCTACGTTGCATCTTTCCTGAGGGTGATTCATGAGTTTTAAAACTGAAAGAATGGGGCTGGACGTGGTGGCTCACATCTGTAATCTCTAAGACTTTGGGAGGCCAAGGTGGGTGGATCACTTGAGGTCAGGAACTCGAGACCAGCCTGGCCAACATGGTGAAACCCCATCTCCACTTAAAATACAAAAATTAGCTGGGTGTGGTGGTGTGGACCTGCAGTCCCAGCTACTCGGGAGGGAGGCAGGAGAATCGCTTGAACCTGAGAGGTGGAAACTGCAGTGACCCAAGATCGTACCACTGCACTCCAGCCTGGGCAACAGAGTGAGACCTCATCTCAAATAATAATAATAATAATGTAAAGTAAAATGGAAAGAATGACAATTTAATACCCCAAGAGAAAAACATACTTCTCTATTCATGTCGATGATAGCTCACACTGACTTCAAAAATAGAAGGCTTCTAGATATTGGTTAGCAATGCAATCTGAAATGCATTAACAATTTCTGCTCACATTCTGAGTTACCTTGACAGTGTTCAGAACTTTGTATTTTGCCCTGGTCAAGGACTGCATGAAAAGTACACCTGCTGGAATCCAAGAAGACAGAAGCTTTCATCTACATGGCTGGATATTTCCATGTTCAATCAGAAACTTACATTGTGCTTAAAAAGCTCAAATAGAAAGGTCAAAAAGCAAAAAATAAGGCTGTATTTAATTTCAAATTTTCTAATTAAAATTTGAAAACTATATCCATATGTAATGGGTTGTCACAGAAATCAAAATAATGACACTGCTTCAACTTACATAGCACTGCAGATTACACAGTATTTTCACATCAAAATCTCAGAGGAGCCTCCAAGCAGGATTCAGTCTGGCCATTTTAATCTCGTGCCAAATGTGAAGATGGTGATGCTATTAACTGGGATTTCCCATTGAGCCAATCAACCTAGTTAACATCTACCTTATTCATGGGAAAAATCCACACTCTACTTGCTTGCCTGTACTCTGCACAGTCAGCAACTTTCTCCTGTGTCTCCCTGATGGCAGAATTATAAAAGTTCCACTCCAAATGGGAAAATAATGATTTGGCAAAAACAAGAAGCCTTCTCTCTTTACATTCAAATAGACAGGGAGATTGTTTGGTAGAAGTATATAGACATTTATGTTCAATAAGAACTAATTTTCATGTTCCAGAAAAGCTGTGGGTTAGTCAGTACCATCAGCAGGTCATCTAAACTTAGAGAACATTGATAACTTTTCATCTCATCACTGCCGGCCATATCTGTTTGGGGGTATCTGTGTGAAGTCGTCTAAAATAGATATAAACTGTGCTGAGCTTGCTGGCAGGCACCAGAGAACACATAGGGTTTTCTGTCTAAATTAAGTGAAACTTCTGATGCCATGGAGAGCGGCATGATGAGGTTACTGTTTTGCTTTCAATGTGAACAAGCTGAGCATGACCCAGATGCAAACAGTGTGAGATGCTGGTGGCGAAAATAAAGAATCATTTTAAATTTGGAGATGATTTCCCAGGACATTCAAATGCACAAAATGAGGTATGCCCAGGTCCCATAACAACGGGCAAGGTTCTGTGTCTTGGGAAATTTGGGACACTTTACGGTTCCAAAGGAGAAAGGACCCTTCCAGGTGAGGTGCCAATGATGTCTACAAGACACCAGTTACTCAGTGTTCCAACAAAGGAAATGGTCTTCCTAACAGTAACATCCACCACCTTCAAGTGCTCACTGTGGCAAAGGGAGAAACACAGGCAAGACCCTGGACCTGTGCAATGAAACAGATCCTGGGAGTCAAAGTCTGGCTCCACCGCTTAGCAGGGGTGACTTTGGGCAAGCCTTTCATTTAGTTCCTACACAACTAGCTACTGAAGGTGCATTACCTGCCAGGCACCAGGCACTAGAGATACAGGGATGTATCAAGTGGGGGGAAAGTGAGTGCCAATATGAAGCTTCTGTTCCACTGAGGAGACTCAGAGACCCAAGCAGTGACTATTTAATATGCCAGGCCAGGAGAAGGGCTAGAGGAAGTTAAAGAGTGGGAAAATGATGGTGGCAAGTGCTAGTTAAATAAGGTTCGAAGAAAGGCCTCGCTAGTGAAGAGCTGTCTGAGCAGAGACTGGGATAAGGCAGGGGAGTGAGCTCTGCACAGCCCCGGAGAGAACATTCCCGGGAACCGCAAATGCAAAGGGCCTGGGGCGGGGGCACCCACGTGTTCTACCAACAGTGAGGAGGCCCCGTGTGGCTAAAGGATAATGAAGGAGGGAGACATTTCGTAGGAAATGAGACCACAGACAGGACAGTAAGGGTTTTCAGGCTATGGCATTTTATTCTGAGCAAAACAAGCAGCCCCTGGAGGATTCAGAAGAAGTGGGATGATTGGACGTTTTTAGGGATCACTCCACAGGGTATATGCAGTGCACAAGCTGGGAGGTAGAAGCCAGGGAGCGAACAGCTCAGATCTCCCTCCAAAAGATAACTTGCCATTCCATTGCAAGGAATGTGGCTGCCCAACAGCCTCCAGCTACAGCACCTTCCAGAGGCGCTGCTTTTTCCGGAAGCTGAGCACACATGGCTGCTCCCACAGGATGAGGGAGGTTCCAGTGCCCTGCCATGGTCTTGGGCTCCAGCACAAACACAAATCCACAGGCAGCAGTAAAGGTGCTAAGGGGCTACTACCTATATGGCCCCAGGAGCACAGCACGGCCTGGACAATTTAACAGTCCCACTTGAGGCTTCAAACACCACGGCACGAAATCTCTATTTCAGAGCTGAGAAAATGGAGGGCTGGGTTTTTAGAAAATGCTGTCAATGATGAACCCAGTGACGGAAACCCCAGCCTGCCTAATTTCAAAATCCCCCACTTGGGAACATCCAAGGCCATGTGTTACACACCAAAGGGAGCCTACTCCCCTGCATGCCACACACACAGACACACACACACACACACACACACACACATACACACTCACTCTCTCTCTCTCTCGCACCCATGCTAACATTTTTGGTTGTCTACTCATGATTTAAGAAAACCATAAATTTTAACCTTTCCAAATGCTTTAAAAACACATTATACGAACCTACTTCCCAGGTAATGGATTCTCCACTAAAAAGCAAGGGGCTCCAGTGATATCCAAGCCAAGGAAATACTACCCAAAAAGTACAGGCTGGGCCGGGGAGAGTGGCTCACTGTGAGCCCAGCACTTTGGGAGGCTGAGACAGGCGGATCACTTGAGATCGGGAGTTTCCAGACCAGCCTGGCCAACATGGTAAAACTCCATCTCCACTAAAAATACAAAATTAGCCAGGCATGGTGGCAGGTGTCTGTAATCTCAGCTACTCAGGAGGCTGAGGCAGGAGAATTGCTTGAACTCAGGGGGCAGAGGTTGCAGTGAGCCGAGATTGTGCCGCTACACTCCAGCCTGGGTGGCAGAGCAAGACTCCATCTCAAAAAAAAAAAAAAAAAAAAATTTACATACTTGACTGTATCCCTCAAGAACAAGACCAAGACCAAGAACCATGTTGTCTGAGTGGGATATTCTATTTTTTTTTTTGTAATAGATGGAGAATTGCAGATGATCAATAGTGTGGGCAGAGACACAAGCCATCCCTGGGTTCAAATTTTGGCTCTATCATGAAGACACTGTAATTCATAATAGGAAACACACATTATTTGATTTCGCAACATTTCCTGGCATACAGCTCCAAAGTCCCTTGGAATCTCCTAAGTGACAGGTGTTGTTCTGTAAGCTACTGAGATGACTGGTAGACCATGGTCTCCAGAGGGGCTGGTTGGTCAGAAGCACAGGCGACAACATGGACTTGCAACTGAAATCCCAAATAGAGGCAGTCCTGGGGGACTAAGCCCTTACCCTGTGAGGTCCTGTCAGAATTGAACTGTAGGAAGCTCGGCTGGTGTTGGAGAATTGCCTGGTGTGGAAGAAACCCCCACACGTGTGGCGGCAAAAATGGTGTGTTGAGAGTGGTGTGAGGATAAACGGAAAAACAACCTGAAGCTGGACACAGTGACTCACACCTGCAATCCCAGCACTTTGGGAGGCTGAGGCAGGAGGATCGCTTGAGCCCAGTTGTTCAAGACCAACCTGGTCAACATGGTGAGACAAGGTTTCTATCTTAAAAAAAGAAAAAAGAGAAACACAATTTGTTTTTCCCTATAGGTGTCACTAACTAGCAGCTCTTGGACTCATTACTTCCTTTCTCTGAACCTCAGTTTCCTCATTTGTAAAATGGGGATAATGGTAACTGTTGTGAGAATTAAACATGAGAAAAATAGAAATTACTTTCTAGTCTCACGCCAAGTGTCAAAGATACGAGAGTTTTCTTTTTTTTGAGACAGGGTCTCTCACTGTCACCCTCACTGGAGTGCAGTGATACGGTCATGGCTTACTACAGTCTCGAACTCCCCAGGCTCAGGTGATCCTCCACCTCGGCCTCCCAAGTAGCTGGGACTACAGGTGTGTACCATCAAACCCAGATAATTAATTTTTGCACCTTTTTTTTTTTTTTTTTTTGGTACAGTTGAGGTTTCACCATGTTTCCCAGGCTGGTCTCAAACTCCTAGGCACAAGTGATCCACGCACCTCAGCCTCCCAAAGCACTAGGATTATAGGCATGAGCCACTGTGCCCAGCCAACATGAGAATTTTTTAAAAGCCAAATGCAAGAGTGACAGCCTGCCCTCTTTTTAAAATCAGAATGCCTCTCCATTAAGTTTCATGTCTCATGTGTCTTTCCTGAGAAATCTGCTCACCTGTTTCGAAGCTGCATCTCTCTTCCAAGAGATCAGCTAAATATATAACGCATGCACAGGGACAGCTGGGAATGGCTGTTGCATAAAATCAAAGCTGTCATCACACCCTTCCCCAGCCACAGTCCCACCTGCTCATGTGATGGAGCCCAGCAGAGGCTCTGATGGAAACTTTAGAGTTCTGTTTCTCCCGCTAAGTGGAAAGTAGTTTGACAATGAAAACTACTCCTTTGCTGGAATAAAACATGCGGACAGCTGTGCCAGACAGGGCAATTCCCTGCCCTGAACCAAGTGGTGCAGAAGTATTTGCTCGAAAGAACTCTGGGCCCTAACTGCACCCTACAGATCCAAAAAAGGAAGTGTCAGCTTGTCAGCAAAGGGACAGGGTATCATGCATCACCCCAAATGCTGTTTTTAAGCCAGCTCATTCCAAAAAAACAAAAACAAAAACAAAAAACAGCTCATTCCAAACAGCAGATGTATCTGGGTTCAAAAATTAAACTATTAACAGAAATGCATGTAGTATGGTTCTATTTTGGTGAGAATGGAAAGGTATCATCCAGGTATGTACATGGTGGTCTGAGCACAAAGGACACACTCAGGCTATTAACTGTTGTGCCCTGGGATATGGAGGGCAATAGATAATAAGTGTTTTCATCCAAAACCTGTGAAGCATTTTTTTTTTTTTTTTTTGAAACAGAGTCTCGCTCTGTCACCCAGGCTGGAGTGCAGTGGCATGATCTCGGCTCACTGCAACCTATGCTTCCCAGGTTCAAGAGATTCTCCTCCCTCAGCCTCCCAAGTAGATGGAAGTATAGGCACTTGCCATCACGTCCGGCTAATTTTTGTATTTTCAGTAGAGACAGGGTTTCACCTTGTTAGCCAGGCTAGTCTCAAACTCCTGACTGCAAGTGACCCTCTGGCTTTAGCCTCCCAAAGTGCTGGGATTACAAACGTGAACCACAGCACCCGGCCCTGTGAATGATTTCTATTTGGTGCAATAAGCACATGTGACTTCTGCAATTCATTCTTAAAGCAGCAGAGTTATACATATCAGAGGCAGAAACTGTTGTTTGTAAGGCCTGGGTTTATGGAACAAAGCCTTCCTCGGGAAATTACTGTGCAACCTGCCCTTAAGAAGAGAACCTTGGAATTTCAAAAGCCCATGCAGAGGGTTTCACAGAACTGCCTCAATGCTAGGACTCTATGCCATACCACAGGCAGTTAGATATGGGGCAGCTAAAAAATGATGCATGTCAACAGAGTGAGGACACAACACTGCAAAAGGCACAGGGACTGGCGCCAGACAGACCTGGGTTCAAATCCTGGCTCAGCCACTTTCTGCAAGGCGCTCAGCTGCCCGGCACACAGTCTCCTGCCCAGAACGAAGAGAATAATCACATCTTTCTTGCCGGTTAACATCAGAGGACGCATCAAGGAAGAGCTGAATCAGTCAGAAGGGTGCTTGGTCCGGAAAGCATGCTCCATGGATGGCAATGGTGGTGGAGGTCGTTGGAGTCATTAATAGAACATCAGATCATGACCTTGACCGTCTACCTAGATTAGAAGCTTCAAAAGGGCAAAGACTCCGTCTAGTTTCTCAGAACCCATGAAACATCCACAAATTGGACTCTCATTCCTTCCTGACTGAATTACTGACCAATACCTCACTTGAGCCTGACTGTAAAAACTTAGAAAAAAAAAAAAATCAGTCAACAAAGACAAAATTTATCACCCTCACTAGGGATGCCATCCAACTAACAAGGTACATTTAACATGGCTTTATAATGTTTTCTCTTTGTTTCTTTAAAAAGTTTATTTTCTCAAATTATATAAGTAACATATGTTCACTGCAGGGAAAATATATGTCCATTTTCAAATGTGTATGGCCCTGTTGTACATATGCCAGACCCTTGCAAATCAAGGAATAGGGTAAATCCCAACCAGGCCAACAAGTTGTAAGATAATCTGTTAGATTTCTAGAGAGCTCATTCTCTCTCATGGGGTCCATACGACTATTCAAGGTGTTGGGGCCAGGCACGGTGGCTCACACCTGTAATCCCAGCACTTTTGGAGGCCGAGGCGGGCAGGCCACCTGAGGTCAGGAGTTTGAGACTAGCCTGGCCAACAAAGCAGAACCCCGTCTCTACTAAAAATATAAAAATTAGCTGGGCTTGTTGGTGGCTGTAACCCCAGCTACTCGGGAGGCTGAGGCAGAATAGCTTGAACCCAGGAGGCAGAGGTTGCAGTGAGCCGAGATCATGCCACTGAACTCCAACTTGGGTGACAGAGTAAGATCCTGTCTCAAAAAAAAAAAAAAAGTTGGACAACTGTCCAAGAAGACAGGACACGACAATCATAACAATGCCAGTTAATACTTCACTGGAGGCTGGCTAAGTGCCCAGCACCATGGCAAACACTTTACATGCTCTGATCCAGTTCATCTGGCTTCACATTCTGCACATGAAGGAGCTGAGTCTACTGCCTTCAAAAGATAATACATAGAAAGAGAAGGTAGTTTCATAGTTGCCAAGGGCTGCAGGGAGAGGGGAGTGACTGCAAATAGGAACAGGATCTCATCAAAATGTTCTGCAGTTGGACAGTGGTGATGGTTGCACAACTCTGTGAATACACGGAAAACCACTGAATTATACACTCAGAACACGTGAACTGCATGGTTTGTGAGTGCCATCTGTATTAAAACAATTCAAATGCCTAAGTCCAGAGTACAGAAAGTGCAGGTCACCCTTCATCACTGCCCTGGCCTCCTCACCACTGTCACAGGTTTGTGTACTCTTACTGGTTTTGTTTTCTATCAGAGACAAATGGCACAGCCTGCCATGTTGCTACCTCTTACTCCATGACAGGCCTGCGCTCTCATCCCGCCGGTGCACACACACCAGCCCCGTTCTTTGTCATCGCTGCATTTTAGGATCGAACCAACAAGATATTCCACCAGCCTTTTATTGATCCCAATTCAAATAACACCACCATCTACAGCCTCATTCCTGTCTCTTTGTGCATGTGCTTAAGTATGTCTTTGGGATGGACATCTAGAAATGAAGCTGCTGAGTCAAAGGGGACGCAGTTTAAATTTTGATAGCTGACAAATTCCCGGGGAGTGTTCTGTGACCTTGAACAGTCACCTCACTTCCTAGAGCCTCGGTCACCTCATTTATCAAACCAAGGGGAAGACTTTGAGTCAATTTCAGTTCTAACATTCACTTTTTAAAAAAGATCCAGAGGATGAATGACAAACAGCAAAGCAGAGCTGGGACACGTGCACAGACCCGAGCTCAGCAACCACTCACTCCAGCCGGGGACGCGTGCACAGACTCGAGCTCAGAGCAAATACTTACTCCAGCCAGGGACGCGTGCACAGACCCGAGCTCAGCAAACACTCACTCCAGCCAGGGACACGTGCACAGACAGGAGCTCAGCAACCACTCACTCCAGCCGGGTGTGCGCGCACAGACCCGAGCTCAAAGCAAACATTCACTCCAGCCGGGGACGCGCGCACAGATCTGAGCTCAGCGAACACTCACTCTAGCTGGGGGCGTGTGCACTGACCTGAGCTCAACAAACACTTACTCCAGCTGGGGAAGCGTGCACAGACCCAAGCTCAGAGCAAACATCCACTCCAGCAGGGGACCTGGCTAAGAAAGCCCAGGAGAGCAAGCAGACGCAGCAAGACACCAGAAGGTGGAACGCGCTCCAAGAGACCAGGAGGACATGGATGCCTCCACCCAACATGAGAGAAAAGAGAAGCTCAGAAGGTGAAGACAAATCATCTGCAAGGGGCTGGGCTTTGTGGAGAGACTTCTAGACAACAACAGATAACACGGGCCAGCGCCTCAAGCCACATGGGAAGGAAGCCCAAAGCCAAGAATACAAAGCCCTCAAGGAGCACCAGGCACACAATAGATGAAGGATGAGAAGGAAGACGTTAACAGGAGAGGTTAAAAAACAACAAAAATCTCACACAATTCATGTTGGAAGTCCAGAATCTATCCCTGCTCCAGGAACCTACAAGGAAAACAATGTCAAGGCTGGAACCAGGACGCCTGTAGCACCAGCAGAAGACGACTTATCATCCCTGAAACCCAAGGTCAAGGCAAAGTCTCATGTTTCAAGGGGATAAAAAAGATAGGTTTAAAAAAGAAATCACGTTGAAAGCTCACTTCCCTTATGAATTCTGAAGAATGCCATAGGGTCAGGTCACAATGGAGAGAAAAAAGAGGTCACAGAGAAGTGCTTGTGAAGCCTCCATGTGGCAGCTGTCTCCTGCGGGGACAGAAGAGAAGAGCGGAAGAACGTGGCCGTGCATTGGCAGGAGCAAAGACCTGAGCGGCTGCATTCATGGGGCAGAGGCAGAGGCCACGGGGGATTAGGGAGTGGCAGGGCACTTTGATGTGGCGGTGACCCGAGCAGAGAGGTCCATTATATCAGCAGGGCTCAAAGGGGGACCCTGAACCACGCTCATCAAAGTCACATGGGGAGGGCTGGGAGGGAAGGGGAAACTTGTTACAATGCAGATTTGTGGGTCTCGGTTCCCAGAAATGAATTCAGTGGATCTGAGAGGAGGGCCAGGAATCTGCATTTTAATAACTATCCAGGGTGATTTTGATGTACCTCACAGTTTGAAGACTAGCATTAGGTGATGAGAAAATGTCCCGAAGGTAAGAAAAACTAGAAAATGGGAAAACAATCATATTCAAGGGCTCTCATCCATAAAGCCACACGTGACCCTGGGCTGGCTTCAATCCACTCCTCAGTCCTCCGACCCACAGCTCTCATAAAACCTGAAGGGAGGAGCCAGGTGGGGTTTGCAGGCTGGAGGAGGCAGAGAAACATCCTAGCATCCCCCTCACCCAGCAGAACTAGGGCTTGCTCAAGCTGGAGGCAGGGGCAGAGAGGAGGAGGAGGACACCTTCTCAGCCAGCGGCCACACCAAGCCAGCAGAGCCAATGCTGCCTCCTCTCAAAGATGGGGCAGAACGAACAGCCAGGTGGCCCAGCTGTGACCATGCTGTATTTTGAATGATTCCCATGTACACCTGGAAGCTGAGTGCATTTTTTCCCCATGTGAGAAGGAGACCTTGACAAATTGGGAACGATATAATAAATGACAAACCAGAGGCTATTTCAAACGCCCACGGAGATGATGTACAGCCTAGACAACTTCCCGGAAGATCTTAATTATGTCTAGGAACCCAAAGCAAGGAAGCTCTCGGAATCGAGGGCAGGAGAGAGACGAGGGGGAATCTGGGGAGGGAGGCGTGGCACTCCTGCCAGAGGGCTGAATCCAGCTCTCTGTCTGCTGATGGAACAACTCTTGTCTGCAGAGGATCTCTTTGTACCAGGCTATCATAGTGAGAGAGAATGACACAAGACACAAGTCCTCCTCTGACAGAGACTCAGGGAAATTTCCCAAGGGAGGCTGGAAGTCCTCCTCAGTGTCTCACTATATATTAGATAAAAAATAACAACGCTCTCCACACTGGGCATCTTTAACAGAGGAGACGTCGGATTCAGGAACTACCTCCCAAACCCTTACAAGTTCCACGTTTCCTCTGAGCTACTAAGATGGAAAGGCAGCAAAGTACCATTCACTCTCGAAGAAGGCTCTAGAATTCTGATGCCACCATTGCATTTGCTGCCCCAGTATATACATGGTGAGCGACTGCCACGGGTCAGGACCCTGGGACCCGTGAGGAGTGGAACATGAGAGGCAGTTCCTGCTGAGCACTTACATCTGGCTTGCAGCAAATGAGCAGATCAGTAAGGAGAATTTCCGGGAGTAACAATTTCTATCAAAACATAAACTGGAGAGGGTGCCTCAGGAGAGCTCCTGCAGAGCATGGAGGCTGGGCCTCTGCGGGGAGACCTCAACCACACAGAGAACTGACTGACTCGAAGCTCCATCGTGGGGCTATCACGGGGGGAATGTTCTGGCAAAGGGAATGGCAAGTGCGATGACATGAGAACATGGGACTTCTGGGAACAGAAAGGCCACTGTGACTGAAAGAAGGTACACACAGAGATGAGGTGACAGGTCAGAGCAGGACGGCAGGTGGTGGCAGATGACACGTGGCTGGAGGCTGCAGGGGAAACTTCACATCTTATTCTCAGGATGAGGCAAAGCCGGTGGAGGCCTTTCATCAGGGGAGCCGGGAGCTGTGATCTGTGTGCTGATTGCTAAATCACTCTGGCTGCTGTGTGAAGAGCAGACTGCACAGGAGCCAGGATGGAAAGCAGGTGACCAGCTCGGAGCTACAATAGCATCCCAGGCAAGAGACTCTGGGGACCTGACCCAGGCAATAGCAGTGAGGACGGTCACAAATGGCCATTCAACTCCAGGGTGTATTTTGGAACTGGAAGGACTGGCTATGGATTGTAAATGAGAGACAAAGTCTGCGGAAAAACACAGGATGACTCCCAGATTTCTGGTTTCAGCAACCAAGTGGTGGCATTTATCAGTGGGGGCTGGGCACAGTGGCTCACATCTGTAATCCTAGCACTTTGGGAGGCTGAGGTGGGAGGACTACTTGAGATCAGGAGTTCGAGACCAGCCTAGGCAATGCAGAGAGACCCTGATGCTAAAAAAAAAAAAAAAAAAAATTAAATAAGCCGGGCATGGTGTTGCGTGCCTGTAGTCCCAACTTCCCAACTACTCAGGAGGCTGAGGCAGGTGGATCGCTTGATCCCAGGAGTTCAAGGCTGCAGTGAGCTATAGTTCTGCCACTGCACTCCAGGTTGGGTGGCAGAGCAAGACCCTGTCTCTCTTAGAGAGAGAGAGACAGAGAAAGAGAGAGAGAGAGAGGTGCTTGTGGTAGGCAGAATGGCCGCCAAAGATGCCCATGCCACAAAGACATTGTGAATATGTTACTGCACATAGCAAGAGAGAGTTTGCAGATATAATTAGAGTTATAGACCTTGAGATAGGAGAGTATACTGGATTACCTGTGTGAGCCGAATCTAATGACGTTGAGCCCTTAAAAGCAGAGAATGCCCTTCATTGAAAGCAGAAGAGAGGGATGGCAGAAGACAACCACAGCGGACATGCAGGAGAAGAGGAAGTCGGATTCCAAGAATGAAAAGGACTCGACATGCCAATGTTGGTTCTGGGGGCCTCCAGAGCTCAGGGCAGCCCCCAGCTGAGAGCCAACCAGAAGCAGGAACCTTAGTCATTCAGCTACTTGGAACTGGATTCTGTCAACAACGGAATGAGCAAAGAAAGGAATTCTCCCCTAGAGCCTATGGAAATGAATACAATCCTGCCAGCACCTCATTCAGCCCACTGAAATCCACTGCAGACTTCTCACCTCCAAATCTGTAAGATAATTTGTTATGAGCCATTTGTTGTCACACCAAAAGAAAACTAATACAATGGGGAAGACTGGGGAGAAACTGAAGGTTTGGTGGGAAAAGGAGATGTTCTGCTTTAGCTATTGTAAGTCCAAGTGGAGGAGGCCAGTAGACCAATGGGTGTGAGCGTGTGGAACTAAGCAGAGCTGTCAGTGGCCATTCCTGCCTCTTCCACCGTGATTCCCAGTAAAATGGAAATCCCATGTACCCAGGAACTCTGTCTTGTTCCCCGTTTTAAGTCAGATAGTAGCCTGGTACCTGGCACATAGCAGGCGCTTCAGAAAGAACTGTTGAGTGCTGATTGTCCCTCTTCAAAAAAAATTCTCAGGAGGCCGGGAGCAGTGGCTCACACCTGTAATCCCAACACTTTGGGGGGCCGAGGCAGGCAGATCACTTGAGGTCAGGAGTTCAAGACCAGCCTGGCCTACATGGTGAAACCTCGTCTCTGCTACAAATACAAAAACTAGCTGGGCATGATGGTACAAGCCTGTAATTTCAGCTACTGAGGAAGCTGAGGCAGGAGAATCGCCTGAACCAGGGAGGCAGAGGTTGCAGTGAGCCAAGATGTGGGTGACAGAGTGAGACTCCATCTCAAAAAAAAAAAAAAAAAAATTCTCAGGAAACCATCAACAGAGTGAAGAGACAACTTACCAAATGGAAGAAACTGTTTACAAAATAGGTCTGATAAGGGGTTAATATCCAAAATATAAAAGGAATTCAAACAACTCAATAGCAAGAAAATATAGCCTGATTAAAAAAATGGACACAGGATGCAAACAGACATTTCTCAAGGAAGACATCCAAATGGCCAGTAGGTGTATGACCAGCTGCTCAACATCACCAATCATCAGAGAAATGCAAATCAAAACCACAATGAGATAGCACCTCACACCTGTTAAGATGGCAGTTCTAAAACAGAAGAAAGACAAATGTTGGTGAGGACTGGGAAAAGGGAACCCTTGTACACTGTAGGTAGGCATGTAAATTAGTACAGCCGTTATGCAAAACAGCATGGAGGGATGGAGGGTCCTCAAAAAACTAAAAATAGAGCTGCCATACAATCCAGCAATTCCACTACTGCATATTTATCCAAAGGAAATGAAACCAGTATGTCAAAGAGTTACTTATCTGTGCTCTCATGTTTGTTGCAGCACTATTCACAAAGCCAAGATATAGAATCAACCTGTGTCCATCAACAGATGAATAAACAAAATGTGACATATATACACAATGGAAAGCTAGTCAGCCTTAAAAATGAAGAAAATCCTGTCATTTGTGACGACAGGGATAAACTTGGAGGACATTATGCTAAGTGAACTCAACCAGGCACACAAAGACAAAATACCACATGATCTCACTCATATGGAATCTTAAAAGTCAAGCATAGAAGCAGAGACCAGAATGGTGATTACCAGAGGTTGGGGCCGGGGCAGGCAAGTGATGGGGGGATGCTGGTCAAAAAGTACAAAGCTTCAGTTGGACAGGATGAATGAGTTCCGGCAGGCTAGGGGATAGCATCGTGGCTATAGTTAAGAATACTGGATTGTTGGCAGAACAAAGTGGCTCACACCAGCCTGGTTAATATGGCGAAATCCTGTCTCTACTAAAAAAAATTAGCCAGGCATGCCGGTGGGTGCCTGTAATCCCAGCTACTCAGGAGGCTAAGGCAGGAGAATCACTTGAACCCGGGAAGCAGAGGTGGCAGTGAGCCGAGATCATGCCATTGCGCTCCAGCCTGGGCGTCGCACCAAGACTCAGTCTCAAAAAAATAAAAAAAATACAGGATTGTTTAATTGAAGATTGCTAAGAGATTATATCCTAAATGGTCTCAACACCAAAAAAAAGTATGTGAAGTGATGAATATGTTTATTAACTTGATTTAATCACTTCACAATGTACAGATCAAAACAGCACATTGTACACCATAAAGATACACAGTTGTTGTCAGTGATACTTCAATACAGCTGATGGGAAGAAACAATTCCTGCTGCACATCCCTGCCATTACTGCTGCATTTCCTTACTCCTGTCTGCAGCCAACCTCCTGGAAAGAGCTGTCTCCACTCGCCCTCTCCAGCCGCTCTCCTACTCTCTCATCAATGCTCTGCGCTCAGGCTCTCACCCCTGCAGTCCACTGGCTAGGTCTTGACAATGCCACCAATGGCTGCCACCAGATGACTCAGGGGACCAACTGCGCTTGCCTCATTTGCCCCATCGGCAGCCACAACACAGCTGGGCTCTCCCCTCCTGCAAGCATACTCTCATGTGGCTTCTAGGACTCCAGGAGAGTCTAGTCTCCTCCCTGGTCAGTCCTTCTCCACCTTTTTTTATTTTTTTGGAGATGGAGTCTCTGGTGCTCTGTCACCCAGGCTGGAATACAGTGGCGCAATCTCAGCTCTCTGCAACCTCTGCCTCCCAGGTTCAAGCGATTCTCCTGCCTCAGCCTCCCGAGTAGCTGGGATTGAAGGTGCACGCCACCATGCCCAACTCATTTTTCGTATTTTCAGTAGAGATGGGGATGGCCAGACTGGTCTCAAACTCCTGGCCCCAAGTGATCTGCCTGCCTTGGCCTCCCAAAGTGCTGGATTACAGGCGTGAGCCACTGTGCCCGGCCTCCTTCTCCGTCTCTTTTGCTGGTATCTCCTTTGTTCCACATCTTAATGTGGAAGGGCCACAGAGCTCACTCCTGGCCCACCTACACACTCTCTCAGAAATGTTATCCAGTTTTGGGGCTTTCAATACCCTCAATGTGCTCCATTCGGTATAGTGGGCCCCGGCATGCTAACTGAACTCTTGATGCACACATTCCTTCTGTCTCTCCGTAGATGTTCAGATAGCTCACGCTCAACATGCCTGTACCAAACATGCCTGTGCTCAGCCCCCACAAAGCCACCCCCACCCTGGTTAGCGGCCTCCCTCCACATCCTTCCGGCTGCTCAGGACAATGCCTGGAGGCATCTGGTACTGCCCTCACTCACACCTCACAGCCCGTGTTCCTGGAAATCCTTCCAGCTCCAGCATCCACATAAGGCCAGGGGCAGGCCACTTCCTACCATTCTCACTTCCCCGTCTGGTCCCAGCCACCAAGGCCTCATGCCTGGGCTCCTATAATCACCCGCCAGCTTTTCTCTGCCTCCACCCCTGCTCCCACACTCCAGTCTCCACACAGCAAACTTCCAAAATCCTAACTCAGAGGCTGCTCACAGTCCTCCAGTGCCCCCTTCTCATTCCCACCTGCGGCCAGCCTCCCTGCCTACCAACCTCACCAGGCCCCAGAGGATGCGACTGTCTGAAGCCTCTGCGGCTTCTCTGCCTCCTCTCTGCCTTGCTGCCTCCTTGGTGTTCCTTGGACACAAAAGGCACACCGCCACCATCCCCCTGCCTGTGTTCACATGGCCAGTGCCCCCTTGGCAACTCTCTGCTCAGGCAGAACCCTTCTCAACAAAGTTCATCCCGACCCATTTAAAGTCATGATCTCCCCACACTCCTGAGCCCCCTTAACCTTCCCTATTTTGACTTTTGTTCCATATCAATTATCAGCTTCTGACACACTATACATCCTTAGTTTATCCTATTTGTTGATTATCGTCTGTCTCCCCCTAACTAGAATGCAACTCCACATAGCAGGAATCTTTATCTGTTTTGTTCACTTTCAGCCCAAGGGCCTAGTACAGGACCTGGTCCATGACAGGCACTCAATAAACACAGTATTGAAAGGAGCTATGAATGAATGAAGGATCTACATCAAGGTGAATGCATGGTCACCAACAGGTAATGGCCCAGATGACTGTCTCGCCACCTCTGCTGCTCTCATCTCAAGCACTTGCCTGGCACATGCTGCTGAGGGGCAGCAGGGTTAGGGAACAGCTCGTGAATGAACCCTTGAACATGCCTCTAGAACCGCTAGACCCACAAAAATGACCCAAAGACCTAAATACCAATAGCTTCTCTATCTGGGTCTGGAAATTTCTCAAACCCAACACAAGAACCCTCCCCCACTCCTATCCTGGCTGCCAGTCCAGGTCACAAAAAAAGATGGCTTGGGATGAAGGAGTGGAATTTGTTAAGCTGGTGCTAAAGTGGGTCTGATGAGCAATTAGACAGCTGGAAGAGCCAGCTGCTCCCTCACTGTGGGCACCGTGCCGCTTGGAGACGCAGCTGGTGGCCCACCAGAGGCTCCCCATGGCTGGGCGCCCAGAGCCCCTCCAATGGCGGCTGCCTCTTAGGGGTGTGAGCCAGGGAAGCGGAACGGGCACCAGGCACCTTGGCACCACAACGGGGCTGCCAGGACCAGAAGGAGGCAATGCTGTGGTGACAGGAGGTCACCTGGTGCAGACAGGAGAAAGGGCACTGATGGAACCGGGAAATGCACACGCGTTCAGGGAGGCAAAGCCTAAATAATGTGATTATTATTGGGTGATGATGATGATTTCAGCAAGCACTTCCTATGAACTTAGAATGGCACACTGCCTCACTGAATTCCAACAGTCCGAGGAAGCACGCGTGTTCCCCCATCTTAGAGACAGGAAAACTGAATTCCTGAAAGGTCAAGAAGCCAGGTGCTAAAGAAGTGGGGCAGGGGCTCAGAGAACCCAGAGATGAAAGGTAGCCGCCAGGTGGGAGGCCAGACCAGACTTCTCTGGCAACTCCAGCTTTCCAGCTTCCAGCCAGGGGATTCAAATGCTTTTAGACAAGAGGATAGAGGAAGAGGAAGAGTTTCATTTAAATCTGTCACTTGGAAGTTTGTGGATGTAGCTTGTGGACTATTTCCTTTGTCACTCAATTCTGTTTGCAGAAACCCTTGTGGATTTGGGGAAAGCTGGTAAAAGCAGAAGAGATGATTTGTGGGAGTAAACTGGGCTTGGGAGAATACTGCAGTTTTCTTGCAAGGAAATTAGTTATGGGACCCAGGCGTGGTGGCTCATATCCGTAATCCCACTATTCAGGAGGCCAAGGTGAGAGGACTGCTTGAGGCCAGGAGTTCGATACCAGCCTGAGCAACATAGAGGGACCTCATCTCTAACAAAGTTTTTAAAAAATTACTTGAGATGGTGGCACACACCTATAGTTCTAGCTATTGGGGAGGCTGAGTCAAGAGGACTGCCTGAGTCCAGAAGTTTGAGGCTGCAGTGAGCCATGATCGTGCCACCACACTCCAGCCTGGGTGACAGAGCAAGACACTGTCTCTAAAGAAAAAAAAAATTAAAACAAATAAAATTAGTTAGGAATTTGTGTTTTTTTTTGTTTTTTTTTTTTTTTTTTTTTTTGGAGACAGAGTCTTGCTCTGTTGTCCAGGCTGGAGTGCAATGGCACGATCTCAACTCACTGCAACCTCTTCCTCCCAGGTTCAAGCGATTCTCCTGCCTCAGCCTCCCGAGTAGCTAGGACTACAGGCATGCACCACCATGCCCGGCTAATTTTTCTATTTGTAGTAGAGACGGGGTTTTACCATGTTGGCCAGGATTGTCTCAAACTCCTGACCTCAGGTGATCCACCCACCTGTGGCCCCCCAAAGTGCTGGGATTACAGGCATGAGCCACCGTACCCAGCCTATGAATTCTTATATTGCTGGCTTGTGCATCATAAAGGTAAGGTCATTAAAAATCCTCAATAATGGTCCACGGAGGATCAATAATATTAATGACCATAATGGCGATGACATTTCTTAAGCAGTTTTTTCTGCTGTTCTAAGTCCTTGCCACACATTAGCTCATTTAAACCTCAGAAAAGCTCTTCTGAGGCAGGAGCTATTATCATGTCCACTTTACAGATGAACCAAGTGAGGCAGAGACTTTACAGGCACTTTGCTCAAGGACAGGAAGCCAGCAAGTGGCACAGCCAAGACCCCAACCCAGGCAGTTTGCCTTGAGCCCATGCTCCCAACAAAGCGGGATGTTGGTGATGTCCTGCGCAGCCCAGAGGGCAGGGCCCTGAAGGTGAAGAAGGGGGCCGTCGTGGAGCTCTGAGGAGCAGCCAGCAGCTGTCTATCTCGCCATCCTTCCCAGTACCTCGCGGCCTGCAGGAGTAACTGCAGTACCCGGGTCAGGGATCCGGGCACCAGCCCAGGGGGACTCTCTGGAGCTCTCTGGGAAGAGACCAAGCCACCAGCCCATCACTGGATGCGGAACAGGCTCTTCTAGAAAACTCGTTTGTCTTTCTGCACTGAGCTCAGATGCCACCTCCTTCAGGAAGCCTGCCCTGAGCCACCTAGGACAGCCCTGCTCTCTGGACCTCACACATGGGGCTGTTACAACCCAGTGCTTCAACCACCTGTGCACGGATCTGCCTGCTTTTCATCTCTGGTACAAAAATGAGTGCTTAAAGAATGGAAACAAATAATAGCCTCCTCCCAAAACACAACCTGAAGACTGCATCGAGCTCTGCGTTGTGCTTTGAGCCAGCACCCAGCGGAGCAAGTGAGAGGTAAGTGGGTAAGAGGCTAGCCTGACAGGCACATGAGCCCTGCAGAAAAAGCTCCCAACACCTTGATCCGTAGCTGTGCTTCTGGCCAGCTAACACCTACCTTAAAACCCTCTTCTGCTTGACAGGCCATTGCAACATGAGGCCAAATGGCCCTCTGCCCGGCTCCCACCTGTGGCTTCTCTCCTGGGGCTCTGACTTGTATCTCTTCCCCCGACACTCATTTCTACAGACTGAAAATTGCAAATGAACCACTACATATTTTGGCTCGCCAGGAGAGCTGGGCAGGGGCTCTGCCACCTTCTGTGTGTTTCTATGCACAAGGCTTTCAATCCCCACGATCGCTCTTGTCTCTGGGCCTTTGCACATGCTCCTACACCTGCCTGGAACCCTTTTGCCACCTAAGTCTGTCTAACCTTTCAAGGCTGGTTTTATGTTGGCTACTGCAGGAAGCCCTCCCTGCCTGTCCCCACCACAGCCCCGGTGATGGGCTCCTGCTCTGGGCTCCCCTGGCACTGGAGCTCCCCAACCTGGGAGAGCCCACGCTTTATTGAGATTGCTCCTTGACCTGTCCATCCGCCCTCCCCACCTCCTGCCAACTCCAGGAAGGGATTCTCCTGTATTCCAGAACCTAGCGGAGGGCTGGGACCCTCAGGTGTTTAATATTAAATAAGAACATGAACGATGTGAAAGAGTAAGTAAAGGAATACATGAGTAACCGGGGTCGGGACAGCTCAGTACACAGATGGGTTTCGGTCACCCAGTAGCATATACAGTGTTCCCTACACACCAAGAAGTAGTCTAAGAACTTTTACATGTATTATTCACCTAATTCTCAATGATCTCCCTGTGAAATACCCTCCATCTCATTTTGCACATGAGAAAAACAGAGGCACAGAAAAGCTCAGCAATTTCCCTAGGGTCCTATCAACGGACAGTGGTTAAGTGAAGATTCAGACCTGGCAGGCTGGTTCTACAATCTGTCCTTTCACCTACCTATGGTACCGCCAGTGGCTAGACCAGTGGCCTGGACTGAACCCTACACTTCCTGGGATCCACACCCTTGTGCAGTCCCCTCCTGGACTGACTCTGGGCCTGGCCATGTGACTTACACTGGCCAGTGGAGTATTCGCAAAAGTGAGCCTAGCAGAGGCTTGATAAGCCTTGCACGGGGGCCTGTCCTTCAGGATGTTCCCTCTTAGAACTCTGAGACCACCGTGGTATGAATAAGCCCAAGCCAGCCATGTGGGGATGCGATGTGAAGGAAAATGGCAGGACTCAGCCAGCAGCCACAGCCAAGGACCCAGACACCATGGCCTTCATTGAGTTGGCCCAGGCCCTTCCAATCATTTGGGCCATGAGCTGAGGCCTCGGACATCATGGAGCAGAGATGAGCTGTCCCCATCACAGCTGCCTGAATCATCACACCCTGCCTGAACTCCTGACTCACCCAATTGTTAGTAACCAAAACCGGGGTTGTTTCAAGCTGCTAATTTTGGGAATGGTTTGTTAAGCAAAAGTAGTTAAAGAAAACATCTCCCTACTATCAGAGACAGAATCATGTACACACAGCACGGCACTTCCCAGGTACTCACGCAATCAACAAACATTACTACAGCATGCTCCACGCTAGTCACTGTTCTAGACACTAAGACTCGGCAGAGAATAGAAAAGTCCTTACTCTTAAGAAGCTTAGATTCTACTGGGGGAGTCGGACAGACCAACAAATGGATGCATTTTTATATCATGTGCTGCTAAGAGCTGCACAGAAAAATAAAGCAGTGCCAGAACTGCCATTCTAGATAAAATGGCCTCCTGATAAAGTGACATTTAAGCAGAAACCTGGCTGGGCGTGGTGGCTCATGCCTGTAATCCCACCACTTTGGAGGCAGACGGAGGTGGATCACTTGAGATCAGGAGTTCAAGACCAGCCTGGCCAACATGGCGAGACCCCCATCTCTACTAAAAATACAAAAACTAGCCAGGCATGGTGATGCACGCCTGTAATTGCTCGGGAGGCTGAGGCAGGAGAATCACTTGAACCCAGGAGGCAGACGTTGCAGTGAGCTGAGATTGCACCACTGCACTCCAGGCTGGATGATAGACTGAGACTGTCTCACAAAAAAAGAAAGAAGAGGAAGAAAAAAAAAAAAGCAGATATCTGGACGGGGAGAGGAAGAGAGCCATGTAAAGAAGGGGAGGAAGAACGCCAGGAAACAGGGGAAGCAAGAACAAGGGACCACCCAAGATGCAACAAGATGAAGAACAAGGATTGGGCGTGTCTGAGGGAGGAGGAAGAGGCCAGGGCCGGGTCCTGTGGGAATGAGGGCCACGCTCAGGACATTATTGTGTTCCAGGTAGGAAGGGAAGCCTTAAAGGCCAGAGGGCCCCACAGTGACATGAGCCAACTTCTATTTTCAAAGGATCACCTGGCTACAGAGAAGCCTCACGGGAGAGGGGCACCATCAGAGTGAAAGCAGGGAGGGTGGCGTGGAGGCTGCTGTGACAATCCCAGCATCTGATGACAGCGGGCCCGGGGAGGTGGGAGGGCTGCAGCGGAGGGGAAGAGGGGTCAGCCCCGCCCTTGTCCCATGGTAATTCTACACAGTGTGCGGTCAACAACACACCATGCATTATCTTCCTTTCTCTGGGATAAAAGTTAGATTTACTGTCACTCTTGTACAACTGCAGGGTTGGACTAAGAAGCACATGTGGTCCTAACTTTTGAAAGACTCTCCAACAGTACCTCCTGAGAATGCCATGTAAGGAACCCAACCTTAACATTTAAGAAAATTAAAAACTAGTCTGGAGGCCGCTGGGAGGTGGGACTTTTTAAACCTTGAGGCTGAAAATAAACTAAACAACACTGAAATGTTCCACTGGGTCACGCCACTACGAAACGCAGGCGCTGCTCAGCGCTTGGTAAACGGAACGTGGACCCAGTGCTCTCTGGGAAGAAACTCTGTGCCCGTGTCAATCACAGGCCCCCGGTTCCTGTCTCATGACAAGTCACTGCTCACTGCAGTCATTCACTCATTTACTTCCTCTGGAAGAGGAGCTGCTGTAAGTCGGAAGGTATTTATTTTTACCCACAGAATGATTTTGAGGGAAAAACAGGAGGAAATAGACTGTGCAGGCCATAGGAAAATTAAGTAAATGCAGAAAGGCTAGAGGAGGAATATATCCTGATAATAGAGTTTTGTCGAAAAATGCAAGCCATGGATTCCTGATCTTGTCCACTTTATCTCCCACACCCTTTGAACTTATTTTAATTCCCATCATCTCCACCTGAAGAGCCAGCCTCCATCCCTTGCTAAGATGACTGCTGTAACGGCCAAATGGTCACCCCATACTGGCCTCCGCCTTCCTGAATTCTCTCCCCATTGTATAGGGAAGGTGATTGATTTAAAATGCAGGGCTGATACCGCCAGCCCTCTGTTTAGGACTCTTCAAAGGTTTTCTATCTTTCTTAGGATAAAGATCAAACCCTTCCAGGGACCTACAAGGCCCTGCTCCCCTCACTCTCTGAGTTCTAGCAACACAGGCCTCTTCCCAGCCTCCTGACACCCTGTTTCCCCTTGTGCCTCTGGCCTTCCGCATATCCAAGGCAAGGAGACAAACCTGCCGAGGGGAGGGGAGACCTTCTTCTCCCACAGACCTGAGTTCCAACATATCTTCCACAAAAAGCCATGCCAGACCCATCCCCAACATCCAGACCTAAACAGACCCTATGCAGCTGTTACTATTGCCAGCGACTGTCGTGGGCCTGGGTCATTGTTCTAATACCACCAACTGGCCCTTCTGTGCTGGTCATATATAAAGGCTGACCTTTGACTCAGGGACTCAACCATGAAAGATCAGGGTTAGCACTCGGTTTTTTTGTTGTTATTTCTTTTTTCTGGAGACGGAGTCTCGCACTGTCACCCAGCGGCACGATCTCGGCTCACTACAACTTCTGCCTCCCAGGTCCAAGCGATTCTCCTACCTCAGCCTCCTGAGTAGCTGGGATTACAGGAGTGTGCCACTACACCTGGCTAATTTTAGTATTTTTAAGAGAGATAGGGTTTCACCACATTGGCCAGGCTGGTCTCAAACTCCTGACCTGAAGTGATCTGCCTGCCCTGGCCTCCCAAAGTGCTGGGATTACAAGCGTAAGCCACCATGCCTGGCCGATGTTTCTTTTTTTCATGCAGACATTGAGGGTATTAGCACTGTTTTTCATCCAGAGACTAGTCCCAGCTGTGACCCACCCAGAAAGGAGGAGAAAATTATGAGCTGTCTGCCTGCAGCGCTGCCTGTCAGCTGCACCCTCTTGCTTCCTGAGACCTTATTTCCATGTTAATATACATCAGCCTCAATTACAGACTCCAACAGAAGGATAACAAAGTCGACATAGGTTGACACCCTCTTGGTCATCACCTGTGCTTTATGTGGGAAGTAATAACAGAGCTAGAAACACAGCAGCTGCTGTTTATGGAGTGCTTCCCACACACCAGGTAGGATGTTACCTTTTGTTGACTTATCCACTCTGTTCAAAGACCTACTCATTAAGCATTGTTAATATCCCTATTTCACAGAAGATGATTCTGGGGCTTAAGGAAGTTACTATCTCACAGTCAAATGACTGATAGGTCCAAACACATAACCTGCAGCCCCAGTGCCTTCCAAACAACCCGGTTCCTGCAGCAGAAACTCTGTGTCTCAAGCACTTCATCTGTCCCTACCCTCACCATCAACCACAAAGCTGCCTGCCCCAGAGCTGCCAACACAAGTGTGTTTCCAGCCAAGGAAACAGATGCCACTCCTGCAGGAAACATCCTTGTTTCAGAATTCACTGACCAAGGCCTGTAACTAGTTCCATAAACCAGGAGGAGGAGTGGCAGCAAGGGAGGCTAAATCACAACCATGGGTTTTTGTTTGGTGAAAAAGGAAAAAATAAATATATAAAGTTAAACTACAATCACTCTATTTTTAAAGATGTTTACAGACTTTTGCCCCATAAATATAACTAGAAGAAGTCAGCATCTCCTACATTACAAAAAAAAATCTAAGCAGTTGTCACTATAATTCAAAACCCAAGCAGATGACATGAATTCAAACAAAGTAATGAAAGTAGCAGTCACAGTTACTGAGCGCTTTACATACCCTGTCACCGCATGTTAAATATATGGATCGTGTACGTAACATCTCAACAACCTTGTGAGGGAGCTTCTCATTACACCATTTAACAGATGAAAATACTGACACCGGGGGATGTTAAATAACTCAGCTGAGGTCATATAGCTCATAGGGAGCAATGCCAGGATTCCGCAGTAAGAACGACCAGTTTCACGGCATATGCTCTCAACCACTACTTAAGGAATCCAACAACAAAAATCTTCCCATTGTTCAATTTAAATATACCATTTGGAAGTAATTTTTGTGGGGGGGCAGGAATCAATGTTTTCTGTCACTGTAAGAAACATATGCCCTTTCAGACTTATTTTTAAAGCAATGCTACCACCACTTAGGTGGCTCCTACCTGAGGCTTCATCAAACAAATATAATTAGATCTGCTAATAAATTGCCACAACAAATCAGAAAGGAGAAACATGACTGTTCTTTTGAGAACACCAAACTGTCATTTCAAATTAAGTAACAGTAACAAATAGTGAGAAACGTGACTCTGCCAGCATCGCACATCTGTGTTTGAGCATGAACCAGGGATCTTCTTGTTAAGCATCCACACCACTTCCTCCAGCTTAAAGATGCTGAAGTGTTTCTCAAACAATCGTAAACCATCCTTCATTTAGATACTAGGGCTCTGATCAGTACTGAAAAGATAATTTTGCTTCCAGGAAGCACACAAGAAACCCTCCATTCTGCATAGGTGATTTGGATGATTTTTTTTTTCTTTGAGATGGAGCCTCACTCTGTCACCTATGCTGGAGTACAGTGGCATGATCTCGGCTCACTGCAACCTCTGCCTCTCAGGTTTCAAGCAATTCTCCTGCCACAGCCGCCAGAGCAGCTGGGATTACAGGCAAGCACCACCATGCCCAACTAATTTTTGTATTTTTAGTAGACACAGTGTTTCTCCATGTTGGCCAGGCTGGTCTCAAACTCCTGACTGCAAGTGATCTTACCACCTCAGCCCCCCGAAGTGCTGGGATTACAGATGTGAACCATCGTGCCTGACTTGTATGATTTTATCAAGGAAAAAACAGTCCTTTCTTCCATTCTCAGAATTCTAGACTCCACTTTGGCACCCTAAGGCAGGGGTCCCCAATCCCCAAGGCCACGGACCTGGAACAGTTGTGGCCTGTTAGGAACCAGGCCACACAGCAAGAGTTGAGTGGCGGGTGAGTGAGCATCACCGCCTGAGCTCCACCTCCTGTCAGATCAGAGGTGGCATTAGACTGTCAGAGGAGCATGAACCCTATTGTGAGCTGCGCACCCATGGGATCTAGGCTGAGCACTCCTTGTGAAAATCTAATGCCTGATGATCTGAGTTTTATCCTGAAACCACCACCCCAACCACCAGTAGAGTAATTTTATTGGTGAGAACCTAACCTCTACCAGAGCAACAAAGGACTCCATGACATTTGACAATGGTTCCAGACATGCTGAATGCACTTATGCAAAGATACAAAGTTGTAACGGTTATTATCCTACTTAATCCACATGAGTCCCTGACGCAGGTGCACCAGGAGGTGCTTCTGTCTGAGCAGAGAAGCCACCTGGTGCTCTGAGAGGGTGAATGAGCCCACCAGGCCTCCATGAGGGTAGAACCAGGCCTGCAATCCAGCCTCTGATGTCTTCTAAATGGACGGACCTGAAGCCCAATCATACAACTATTCAACCCAATTACACGCCCCACAGATGTCTGGGCCAAAATAGGGTATCAGACTGGTCCATGAAAAAATTGTCTTCCACGAAACAGGTCCCTGTTGCTCAAAAGGTTGGAGACTGCTGTCCTAAGAGATCAAGAACAACCAGCAGGATCTAGTAAAAGTTAGCTAACAATCTCACACCATACTGAGTCCCTGAGCCTAATGTGTTCTTATTAAACTATTAATAAATTCATCATAGAGACATCAAATACTTACCAACTTCAGGAGACATCAGGTGTGTAAGAGAGGAATGGCATGGCAGCAGAACAAAAGCGGCACAGGTTCAGAGATCAGTGAGGGCCAGAGAGGAAACCTGTCCAGGCTAGGGGGTCAGACTTTGGTCACCTGGAGCACATGAAGCCCAACCCAGTATCTGGCATACACCCTAGAGTGGCATCAAATGCACATTTAGCTTATTCACTGTCAACTACATGCACGAATCAGTGTGTGCCCGAGAGAAGCCAGGCCTGCACTGAAAGATAGGGAAAGAGAGAGAAGACAAATCATGTCCCTGCTGTGTGCCACCCCACAGTTTCATTCTTCCAGCCCACGGGCCAGGACACATGAAAGATGGACGTGTGAACTGCCACTCCCCAGGAGTCTCCACAGCCAGGGGCCTCTCCAAAGATGAGGCTCCTGCTGAACTGAGAGACACGGTAGGGTTTGGGGGCTGGGGGATGGTTGGGTATGGTGGCCCACACCTGCAATCCTAGCACTTTGGGAGGCTGAGGTGGAAGGACTGCTTGAGTTCCAGCCTGGGCAACGTGGCAAAACCCTGTCACTACCAAAAATACAAAAAAAAAACTAGCAAGGCATGGTGGTGGGCACCTGCAGTCCCAGCTACTCGGGGTGGGGCTGAGGTGGGAGGACTGTTTGAGCCTGCTAGGTTGAGGCTGCAGTGAGCTGTGATCACGCCATTATACTCCAGCTGGAGTGACACAGTGAGACCCTGCCTCAAAAAAAGAGAACGGAAGGGAGGGGGAGGGGGAGGGGGAAGGAAATGGGAAGGGGAAGGGGGCCAGCCAAATCAGACACAGCTGAACCCCTGGGAGGGATGCTCTTCTCTGGGAAACTTAGCCGACTAATTCTCTGACCACTCACAGACAGAGATGGCCACTTTCCAGATAAAAGACAAGTGGACTATGAACATCAAGACTCATAGGATTCAAGATGAGGATTGAATGTAACTCCTCTTCTTAAAAAAAAAATATACACATATATAATTATATATACAACTAGATTCTCCTATGAGAATCTAATTCCACTATCTATCTATCTATCTATCTATCTATCTATCTATCTATCTATATAAAATCAAGGCACTGGTAGCTTCCTTCTCCTCCCAAGAAGTCAAACAAGTAGGGTTCAAGGCTGTACTCCACCACTCACAAGCAATTATTATTAACATTTACTGTATATCAGAAACCCAGACCCCATACACCCAACTTCTGGGAAAGGGCACCCATTTTAAGCTTGGGAAGCCAGTTCTCCCCAGCTCTCACACTCCACTGACTCTACCCCAGGCCTGACTCCAACTCAGCATCAGGAGTGGCATGTGACGGGCCTGGCCATTCAGAGCTGGGCAACCTCCTTGGCCAGCTATGGGTTCTTAGATGAGCATGCTGGAGTCAGCGCAACTCCGGGAACCTGAGCGCAGCCTCCTGGCACAGAGGCAGGAGGCCCCTTTCCACACTGAACATGAACTAGAAAGTCCTGGAACTGCTGCAATCATCCTCTAGCCATAAGGAGAGATAAAACTGTCTGATGATGGACCCATCATGGATGAAACTAGTGTTGAGAGAAAGAGATGGGGAAATAAAGATAGGCCAGGGAGGCTGGGTGTGGTGGCTCACCCTTGCAATCCCAGCACATTGGGAGGCCAAGGCACATGGATCACTTGAGGTCAGGAGTTTGAGACTGGCCTGGCCAACATGGTGAAACGCCGTATCTACTAAAAATACAAAAATTAGCCAGGAATGGTGGCAGATGCCTGTAATCCCAGCTACCCAGGAGGCTGACAGGCAGGAGAATCACTTGAACCCGGGAGGTGGAGGTTACAGTCAGCTAAGATCACGCCACTGCACTCCAGCCTGGGAAACAGAGAGAGACTCCACCTCCAAAAAAAAAAAAAAAAAAAAAAAAAGATAGACCAGGGAAAGAAATGCAGACAGATCAACACAGAGACAGACTAGGTCCTGGTCACACCAAGTCCTTGATCATGCCATTGTCTGATCAAGACAAAACTTTTGTTAAATCAATCAATAACCCCCATTTTAAGGTAAAACAGTAATTTTCAGGGCTTCTTGCTTCAATTTTAAGCCAATTATCTTTTTTTGTTCACAACAATGAATTCTAAGAGACCACCAGGCCAATCCCAGACAAGAATAATACTCATTACTCCTCTTAAAAGCAACCTAGGCAGCTTATAAAATTATAATTGGAATCCTGGTTAATTATTTTTCTACTGGATACGAGGTTTAAAGCTTATCTAGAAAATGTGCAAATACAAATCGTTAATTTTTTCAAGAAAAGCAAGCAGAAACTTGTTCCCACAATCATGCATACTACAAATGGAAGAAATTTCACACAAAAAAAGTCACCGGATTTGATTAGGTAAAAATTAAAAACCACTATGGGTCAAAATAATTATGCAGAAAAAGTAAAAGATTTGCCACAAGAATGACAAAGATGGCAAGTCGCGGTGGCTGATGCCCGTAATCCCAGCATTTTGACAGGCCAAGTCGGGTGGATCACTTGAGGTCAGCAAATCGAGACCAGCCTGGCCAGCATGGTGAAAGACCATCTCTACTAGAAATACAAAAATTAGCCCAGTATGGTGGCACACACATGCTTGTAATCCCAGCTACTTGGAAGGCTGAAGCCGGAGGATCGCTTGAACCTGGGAGGAGGCAGAGGTTGCAATAAGCTGAGCTCACGCCGCTGCACTCCAGCCTGGGTGACAAAGCGAGACTCCGTCTCACAAAAAGAAAAAAAAAAAGGAATGACAAAGAAATGCTATTTTACAAGTAAGAAGCACAATCGCATCAAAAAACATCTAAAAGAAACAAAAACCAACAGAAAAAAAATCAAGATCGTTATAGACTCAATACTAAAAAACTAACTGACGGTAAACGAAACAACAAATGGTCAATAGGCTTGGAAAAACTGAAACACGGTAGAAATACAAAATAAAATTTGCAATCAAGTTAGCAACTAAAATGACAACACCCCGTACCAAGGAGGGTGAGACCTGACAGGCACACTCGTACACAGCTGGCATCAATACACGTTTTTCTGGGAAGCATGTTGACAATCTTTGCCAAGAGCCTTAAAGGGCCTAGCAATTCTCTTCACAGAAGCTGACCCTACGGAAATAATGAGAATCATACGCTAAAATGTATGTATAAAGATAGTCACCATGGCAGTAATAATAACAACAAATGACTTCAATGCCTAGCCGTGGGAAGTTAACAGAGACATCATGCGGCCGTTAAGGCTGTTCAGAGAAAATATTTAAAAACACAAAACTGTTCGTGATATAATACCAAGTGAATGCAAAATGATATACCTAGAATGATCTAAATGTGTTTTACACAGACACTCTAAATACAAAGAAAAAAGACTGGGAAGAGGTACTTCGAATCTCTTCAACAGTGGCTATTTTTGGGTGATGAGATTACAAGTGATTTTTCTTTTTCTGTCCTGAGCTACTTTAAAAAATTCTAATAGACTTACATTTCTTTATAATCAGGGTTTTTTTTTGAGACAAAGTGTGAGTCTGTTGCTCGGGCTGGAGTGCGGGGGCGTGACACTAGCTCACTGTAGCCCTGATCCCCTGGGTTCAAGCAATCCTCCTGCCTCAGTCTCCCAAGTAGCTGGGACCACATTGTGCACACCACCACACTAGACTAATTTTTTTTTTTTTTTTTTTTTTTTTTTTTTTTTTTTTTTTTTTTTTTTTTTTGTAGAAACAGGGTCTCACTCCTGGCCTCAAGTGATTCTCCAGCTTTGGCCTCCCAAAGTGCTGGGATTACAGGAGTGAGCCACCATGCCCTGCCAAAAAATATTTTTTAATTACATTTTTCAATAGAAATAGCTTTGGTTTAAATAAGGCAACATTTGGTGACATTTCCTTGGTACTGA
Source organism: Nomascus leucogenys (assembly GCF_006542625.1). Classification (NCBI taxonomy): domain Eukaryota; kingdom Metazoa; phylum Chordata; class Mammalia; order Primates; family Hylobatidae; genus Nomascus; species Nomascus leucogenys. Next base: position 90,903,817 of record NC_044398.1, read on the forward strand.
GCCAGGTGCTTTGGGAGACAAAGCAAATACTCCTGTCCTCAAGGAGTTCACAGTCCAGTGAGCTGCATACGTCCCAGAAAAGGGTACTGACCACTGAAAAACTCTGTTCATCAGCCAAATGCTCACTGGTGCTAGAGACGTGGGCTCCAGCTGGTCACTACACACCATCTCTAATACATGTCATGTACAGAATGCACTTCCTGGCAATGAACAATGAACGCAATGAACATCAGCTAACTCCAGCACTACCTCTACAACCAGGGCAGATTGCCTGGCATCCACCCCCTCCTTCTTCCTTCATCACAGAAGCCCTATTTTATTCAGAAAGGCCATGTGCCAAGCTAAAAGACTGCACTTCACACACCCCTTCCATCACAGTGGTGCCACTGACTACGTTCTGGCCAGTGAGATGTAAACCCAAGTTGTGACATGAGACTCCTGAGAAAGCTCCTTAAAGGAAGGACAGTTGGCGGGGGAGAGTCCTTTTGGCCTTCCTGTTTTCTCCTGTTTCCTACCTACAACACAGACATGCTGGCTGGAGCTTCAACAGGCATCTAAGACCAAGCTGAGGATAAGAGCCAGAGCGAAGGATGACAGAGCAGAAAGACAAAGTGGACCAGGACACTAGGACTGTGGCAGAGACACTCGCCAGCTCTGCACTGCCTAAGTGTGACCTTCTAGGAAAGATACGTTGTTCATTTAAGCCACCATGGCCGTATCTTTGTTACCAGCAGCCAAGCACAATTCCAAACCCAAAGAACCAGTAACACTATTATTGGCATGGTGACTGCAGTGGTTTGCGGTCCCCACCGACGTTCCTCACAAGTACCTATTCAAGGCCGGACGTGGTGGCTCATGCCTGTAATCCCAGCATTTTGGGAGGCCAAGGCATGTGGATCACTTGAGGTCAGAAATTTGAGACCAGCCTGGCCAACATGGTGAAACCCCATCTCTACAAAAGTAGAGAAATTAGCCAGGCATGGTGGCGCATGGTTGTAATCCTAGCTACTAGGGAGGCTGATGCGGGAGAATTGCTTGAACTTGGGAGGCGGAGGCTACAGTGAGCTGAGACCATGCCTGGGTGATCAAGTGATCCTCCCAGACTACACTCCAGCCTATGTGACAGAGCAAGAGTCTCAAAAAAAAAAAAAAAAAAGTGCCATCCAAAAGGCTGTCATGGAATGGAGAGTCCAAGGCTTTCTTACCGCTTAATTTCTTCCCTTTCACAAACAATGTTCTGAGTAATTTTTTTTACAACTGTTACAATTATAAATCTTATGTAAATCTTAAGTTTCATATGTTTTACCACAATGATTTTTAAAAGGTCTAAAGGTCACTGGCCTGCCCAATGCCCCTCCACCGACGTTCATCTCCTTTCTCTGGCTTGTAGGTCTCACCCTTATCCAACCTCAACCCCCACACCCAGTTACCTTCTCCTCAGCTGCTATACATGTCACAAAAGCCCGCCAGCGTGGTTGCTTCTGCAGCCACTGCATCATGAAATCTGACTCCACCTCAGGCCCCATCTTTTATTTATTTATTTAGAGAAGGAGTTTTCACTCTTGTCACCCAGGCTGCATGGCAGTGGCATGATCTCGGCTCACTGCAACCTCCATCTCCCGGATTCAAGTGATTCTCCTGCCTCAGCCTCCCAAGTCCCTGGGATTACAGGCACCTGCCACCACTCCCCACTAATTTTTGTATTTTTAGTAGAGACGGGGTTTCACCATATTGCCCAGTCTGGTCTCAAACTCCTGACCTCAGGTGATCCACCCACCTCAGCCTCCCAAAGTGCTGGGATTACAGGCGTGAGCCACTGCACCCGGCCAGGCCCCATCTAAATCCTATCCAGGAGCATAGCTGCCACAACAGAACAGCAACATGATGGTCAGAGGGATACGAAAAACGTGAAATGTCCTTAATTGCAAAATCTGGGAGGCTTAGAGATAAGCGCATAAAGCAGGGGAAACTGCCCGCTCCCAGACAGAGGCACAGCCCCCCACCTCCCCTAAGGCCCTCCAGTGGACATACTTTGTGATTCCCGCTGCGCATGAGAGGAAACCACTGGGCTTCAGAAACTCCCTTTTTCTATTTCCCGCTGGCGGGGTGAGGAGTAGGGGGTGGAGAGAGCTTCCTACCCTCCTGGCCTACCTCCCACCTGCCTACTCTGGAGACTGGGGCGCTGCATCTGCCCGCCCCCAGGTACAACTGCTGCAAGCAGCCAACACATCCCTGAGAAGTTACTGTGAGACTGAGGGTCAGTTTCCCAAGAGATTCCATAAGAATGACCCGGCCAGCCAGAGGTCCACGCCTGCACCACCTTCAAGTTCCTGGAAAGCCCTCGTGCCGCCTGGCGCCTTTACTCCCCATCCCACTTTCTCCATCCATTCATGCAGCACCGACTTGCTGACCCCCACACCACGTGTCAAGCACAGTTCCCAGGACTGGAAGAAGGTACAAAGCGTTTCCCCCAAGCAACTCAGAATCCAGTAGGGGAGGACGGATGACCAAATGCTGGATCACTGAAGCATGTGACGAGTGCTTAGACTAATGTCAGCACAGGGCCAAGGGAGATGCGAAAGACGAACGCTAGCATCTCAAAGTGTTCACCGTGGTACGTGGCAAACAGGAAGTCTTCAATCAATCATAGCCCATGGTGGGTTCTCCAGCACAGCAGGACAGACGGCGGTAGAGACAGCAGTCAGCATGACAGGAAGAAGAATACCATTCAATGGACTCAGAGAGTATTTCCAGAGTAGGTGACACCTCAAACTAAGTCTTCAGGTATGAGCAAAGTCATGCAACAGAGAAGGTGTAGTGAGAAAAGGGCTTCTAGGCACCAACCATTGCAGTAAATAATAGCCTTGCTTAATCCCAAGTAGTTCAGCACTGCTGTGGTATAAAGTACAAGAAGAAGAATAGCAAGAAATGAAAGTACAAAAAGAGGTCACCCTCAACAGAAGGGTCAAGACCACTGACTTCTCCCCTGCCCCACGCCCTCGTCAGTCTCCCCATGGGTCTTCAAATGAAGGCTTTGAAAATAGATACTCGAAGACTAACAGTGACCGCATTCCCTTCTCCAGTTTTGTCTTTTGGTTCAACCAGATGACGTGTTAACTGTTGGGGCAACAGTGGATAGACAGTTAATGAGATTTAGGTCAGATCGACGTGGGAAAACACATATAAAATCAAAACCCACAGTATTGGGAAATAAGTATGTAAAGCAGTTCTGGGTTATCTATGCAACCAGGAGTAGCATATATGAGACAGAGAAGAGAGGAAGGAAAGAGAGAGCTTTAAATAACATTTATTCCATCCCCCACCCTAGCAGAAAGAAGTCCTACAGAAACAGAAAATTGTACTTTTCCAGTAATCCCTAAGTTGCTATTTATTTCTGAATCTTTACCTGTTACCACTCAGTTTCCTAACGTTTCTATACACTGCCAAAAGAACTGTGATTTTTATGTCAGAATCTACACTCCAAGAACACACACACACACACACACAATTTACAACCCATGTTTTCATCTACCTTTGTTGTGTTTAAGTTTTCTGTTCAAAACACTGATGAAGTTTCCTCTCAATAAAGGAAATGTGGAGGCAAGTCTTTTTTTTAACCCAGAGGGTTTTTCATTTCTTTCCTCTGTGTTATTTTGAGTCTTGCTACTGAATCGTAAAGCAAGAACCCTGAAAAATATCCCAATGTTAGGCAGGTGAAAATATATCAATATAGGAAAGTAACTTGGGAAAATGGAAAAGCAGAAATAGTGATTTCCATAATAAAACTCCTGACAAACTCGAGCAGTAGTGCACACAAAAAAAATCTGTCTGCACTGCTCCCATCCGATATGCCAAAAATGTACCTCCAAATGTGAAAATGGATCACTGCAGCTTCCTAACCAAATTTCAAATTAAGTACCGCAGGCCCGGGGGACAGCCTCGCACTCAGCAAGCTGAAAACACGAGCACTGCGGGATGCCTGGCGCCAGCTGGTCTCTGACTTCTGCCAACTCTGGGGCACACTGGTGAAGGGGAACTCGACAGTTTGTGCATTTCTTCTCTAAACTTACTGAACACCAGGGACACAGAGAGAAAGGAAAGAAAGAGTGAGCAACTGAGCCTGTTTCCAACTGACTGCAAAGGTCATCTGATAAGGTCAACAGCTTAGAAGAAAAAGTTAAAGAAAAATGAAAAAAGAGACACAGAGGGACAGAATGAGGGCAGGACAGAGAGAGATTCCAAGAGAAAGAGACCAAGCCAAAGACAGAGAGAGACAGGGAAAGGAGGAAGGAAGGAATGAGGGAGAGAAGTAGACATACACACACTCAGAGAAGAGAAGGATGGGGTGAAAACGAGAGAGAAACACACAGGGAAAGAATGAGAGCCACGTGTAAGGTAGGGAGCTGAGACCCAAATAGGAAGTCATCATCCCATCATCCATCCATTCAGCAGGTATTTTCTGAGTGCCTATGATGCCAGTAGGCAGACGGACATAGCCCTAAGTAATTTCAGGGCTGGGAGCTGGGGGTCAGGACCAAGGTGGGGAAACACACAGTGCAGTGCTGAGTCCAAAGAGGGAATGAACAACTCTCCATCCAACAACCCCCAAAACCTCTGGGCTGAAGCCAACAGCATCTCAGCTCTAACATCAAATCATTTTGAAGCATAAAACTAACGGAAATACTGTTTAAGCATAAATTAACAGAAATACTGTCTAAGTTTAAAGACAAACTTAGATATGATGCCAAAAGTACACGACAAAAGAAAAAATAGATGAATTCAATTTCATCAGAATTAAAAACATGTATGCCTCAAGGACACCATCAAGAAAATGAAAAGAAACTTGCAGAATGGTAGAAAATGTATGTAAATCACGTATCTCTGATAAGGGCCTAGTATCCACAATACACAAAGAACTCATACAACTCAACAATAAAAAAGACAACTAAACAAATTAAGCAATGGACAAAAGATGTGAAAAGGCATCTTTCGAAGATCTACAAATGGCCAGTAAGCCCATGAAAAGATACTCAACACCATCAACCATCAGGGAAACGCATTGCAAACGTGAAGGTACCACTTCACATCCACTCGATGGCTACAATAAAAAAAAAGACAGATAATAACAAATGTTTGGTGAGGATATAGTAGAATAACTGGAACCTTCATTCACTGCTGGTGGGAAGGTACAGCCGCTTTGACCCAGCAATCCCACTCCTAGGTTATACCCGAGAGAAATGAAAAACACGTCCACACAACTTGTACATGAATGTTCATTGCAACATTACTGATCACAGCCAAAAAGTGAAACCCAAATGTCCATCGACTCATGAAAGGGTAAACAAAATATGGCATATCCTTATAGTAAAATCTGTTTTAGCCATAAAAGAGAACGGCATCCTGATACATGCTACAATGTAGATAAACCTTGACAACCTTATGCTAAGTGAAAGAAACCTATCACAAACCACCATACACTGTATCACTCCACTGATACAAAGCATCCAGAAGAGGTGCATCCACAGAGACAGGAAGCAGAATGGTGCTTGCCAGGCCCTGGGGTGGAGAGTGACTGCTCAGGAAAATGGGCTTCTTTGTGAGGGAGTGAAAATGTTCTAAATGTTGTGAATGCGCAACTCTATGAATGTACTAAAAATCGTTAAATCATACACTAAACAGGTGAATTGTATGGCATGTGAATTATATCTCAATAAAGTTGTTTGTATGGTTCTTTTCACCTTTCATTTTAGATTCGGGGGCACAAGTGAAGGTTTCTTACATGGGTATATTGCATAATGCCAAGGTTTGGGGTACAAATGATCCCATCACCCAGGTAGTAAGCACAGTACCCAACTGGTAGTTTTCCAACCCTTGCTCCTCCCTTCCTTCCCCAGTAGTAGCCCCCAGTGTCTACTGTTAGCATCTTCATGTCCAAGAGTACCCAGTGTTTAGCTCCCACTTATAAGTCAGAACATGCAATATCTGGTTTTCTGTTGGGGCACTAATTTGCTTAAGATAATGGCCTCCAGCTGCATTCATATTGCTGCAAAGGGCAAGATTTCATTCTTTTTATGGCTGTATAGTATTCCATAGTACATATGTACCACATTTTCTTTATCCAGTCTACCATTGTTGGGTACCTGGACTGACTACATGTTTTTGCAGGGAGGAGGGAGGAAGGAGGAGGAGGAGGAGAAGGAAGACGAAGACAAAGACAAAGACAAAGAAGATGAAGATGAAGATGAAGAAGATGAAGATGAAGAAGGCATTTCCAGCAAACCAAGCTGCTCTTCCATCTCTCATCCAGAACTGTGTTGACTTGAATGTGAGGGTCAGAGTTTCAGTCTCCCAAGACTACAACTTGCCAGGCTGGGGCTTGGGAAGACAAGTTCGGGGTGGACCACCTGCCCCAACCAGCCTCCATGCCCCTCCAAGCCCATGCCGGGTGGGCTGTGAAATCAGCGTTGAGGCTGACAGTGAGCACAGAGGTGTCTCCATAGGATACTTTGAAGGACCAATCTGTGCTGACTTCTGTGTGTCATCTCCTTTCTAGCCCCCTCAGGGGACATATTCTGCCCACAGTCACCCTCTAGGCTGCAGCCATCCTGGGTGACAGAGTGAGACTCTGTCTCAGAAAAGGAAAAGGGTCCTTGCTGGCTTTGGGGAGAATCACACTCCCATGAATAGCCAGATTCCCCAACATTTCCACTACTCCACCGTGAAGCCCACTGAAAGATTAAAAACCAAAACTCTTCCTTTGTTTACCAAAGCAAACATAAGCCACGATTCAAGCATTTATTTGTTTGTTTGTGGCCGAGTCTCACTCTGTGGCCCAGCCTGGAGTGCAGTGGCACGATCTCGGCTCACTGCAACCTCCACCCTCCTGGGTTCAAGCGATTCTTGTGCCTCAGTCTCCGAAGGATTACAGGCACATGCCACCATGCCCAGCTAATTTCTGTATTTTTAGTAGAGATGGTGTTTCACCATGTTGGTCAGGCTGGTCTCGAACTCCTGGACTCAAGTGATTTGCCTGCCTCAGCCTCCCAAAGTTCTGGGATTTACAGGTGTGAGCCACCTTCCCAGCCAACTCAAGCGTTTAAACCACATCTACTAACACGGCTTACAAATGCATCTTCCCCCTTAATGGCCATAAGCCCTTTAAAGTATGCTCCAACAGACTTGAAGCTTTCATCCTCAAAATATGGGCTGTCCAAGGGCCTAAATCACAACAACTGCTAAAAACCTAAACTGGGGCACACAACCAGAAGGGCAGGACAATTCATGACAATTCCCAAACATGAGAACTTACGACTCCATTAAAACAAAGGGCCAGCATCCTTATTGATGGCAAGTCCTCATATAACCCAGAGGAAAAACCCTTGAAACATATAGGCCAAGGAAATGAGCTGATAATTCACCAAAAAGAAATTCAATTCATAAACACAGAAAAAAAGTAAGTATTCCATCTCCATAGTGACTCATGAATTACAGATACAACAAGCTAGGTTTTTGCCTACTGGAGTTCCAATGACAACAGCTATGAATGCTGGTGAGAGTGGCCAAGAGGGCCTGCTTGCTGGTGACACTTTCAAATGGCCACAATCCTGGGGAGCAATATGGAAATCGGAAACAGAAGTCAGAAAAACCTTAGCATTTCATTCAACAATTCTGCCTATGAGACCACATCCTCCAAAATAACTAGAAACATGGGGAAATTCTGTACACAAAAGGCATTCCCTGCAGCATTTTACAGTATAGTGAAAGTGTTTTTTTTGTTTTTTGTTTTTTTAAAAAAGGCCCAACAATTGGAAATTGACTAAAACTCTGGTCTATCCACTAGCTGGAGTATCACACAGTTGTTACAAATTAGAGCAATGCAGTCCACATAATGATAGAAAAGGCTTTGTGATAGACGATGAGTGGGGAAAAAAGCAGCAAACAAAATTGTAGGCACAGCAGGAGTTCAATTATGTTTTTAAGAAAGTGTCTACAGAGGGGGAAAATCTTTTAAACGAAGTTCTGTTTTCCTCATTTTCCCTAGTGAGCTGCATGGTATGGTGGAAAGGGACTAAGTTTTAGAACCCAATCCAGGGACCTTTACATCCTATTTAATCAACCTGTGCCTCTGTTTCCTAATCAGACAGTTTAACCTTTAAATGACTTATTACCGGCAGGGCACATTGGCTCACGTCTGTAATCCCAGCACTTTGGGAGGCCGAGGTGGGAGGATCACCTGAGGTCAGGAGTTCGGGACCAGCCTGACCAACATGGTGAAATCCCATCTGTAATAAAAAATATTAAAATTAGCTGGATGTGGTAGTACATACCTATAGATAGTCCCAGCTACTCGGGAGGCTGAGGCAGGAGAATTACTTGAACCCAAGAGGTGTAAGCTGCAGTGAGCCGAGATCATGGCACTGCACTCCAGCCTGGGTGACAGAGAGAGACTCTGTCTCAGCAAGTAAATAAATAAATAGGACTTATTAGAAGGGAAAAACATTTTTATTCTTAAGAGTCACAACTGCAACTCCAACTTGCAGCCCAAATAGTTTCTAAGTGATGGCACAGTATTAACGTATTCACTTTGGATTTGGTTTCCCTATTTTCCCCCCAACCTAACTCAAAGATAAGCATTTGGGGCATTCAAGGCCTACCATCTGCTCATTCGTTAAAAAACAAATGCTAAAATGTGTCCACTTGCAGCTTTGTTTGATCTGTCTCAAAATACATTGGCATTTCCCCTAATGTTGAACAGGCCCTTCCAGTATTTAGGCGAGATTGATGAACTCATTTGCAGAATGGTCCAGTTTCCACAAACAAGCTGTCACCAAAGCAAGAGGGTTCGTTTGCACTTTGCAATCCTGCTACTGTGTTTACCAAGGCATCTTTCCTCAGTACTACTGCAGGTCCAGCAGATCGGTTGCTAATGAAGAGAACGTGATTGTCTATTTGGAAAAATACAGGTTATTTATTGCAACTGATAAATCATGCCTTGACTCTTTGCCCAAACAGGAAGTCAAACAATGATGTTTCTCAAGTTTAAGAAAAAGCTCCTGAGTCCAAGGACCAGCTTCAGAAGCCGTCTTTCAAAACAGTTTGCAGGCAAACTTCGGTAACTAACGAAAGCTGTCTGTTACATTTTCTTTTAAACACTCCTAGAACAGGAGTGTACAAACTATGGCCCTGAGGCTAAATCTGGGCTGATGCAAGTTTTTGTAAATAAAGTTTTATTGGCATGCAGCTAAGACCACTCATTTACACAACGTCTGTGGCTGCTACAACAGCAGAACTGAGCAGTTGTGACAGAGACCCATCTGGACAACAAAGCCAAAAATATTTACTATCCGGCCTTTTACAGAAAACGTTTGCTGAACCCTGTCCTAGAAAGAATGAAAGCAGTTCCTCTGAATTATTTCGTAAGTCCAACCAGACCAGTATGAGACAGAGCTGAGCTACCTGAGTGATCTAGGTCCAAGCACAGTTGACCAGTACAGGTCGGACTGCAGAGATAACCTCAGCATCAGCTCAGTTCATCCCTTTTGACTTGGCTGAAGGCACTACCCCAAGAACAGCAACCCTCTACCCTACTTCAAATGTTAGGTAAATCCCTTTGACGGTAGATCTTTGAAGAATGCAGAAAGTTATCTTCCTTGATTTTTTTTTAAACATCATGTGACAGTCAAAAAAAAAAAAACAAAACCCCACCATTCTTCAAAGGGAATTGTAAAAGATGAAAAATGGTAGGAAGAAGGTTTATCTGGGGCCATCTGATGTGGTCCACTGGAGGTAAGTCACAAAAGTATCTCTACATTGGCAAAAACTCATGGTGGGTCCAACTGGCCATTTGACATCAGGGAGATGAAACCACTCTTTTTCTTGGCTTCGACGCATACACGACATGGAAATTGGTTAGATGTTAATTTAGATCCAGACCAACCCTAAAATCCCAGGACTGGCCTCACCATTTCCATTATTCATTCATGCACACATCCAAATCATGTTTACTGAACACCTACTATGTGCCAGGTACTATGCTGGTGCTTTAGATATGGAGGCCAATAACACAAACAGGAATCCTGCTACCAGGGAGCTTAGAGACTAGTGGAGAAACTGAAAACGACTCAAACCACGAATAAATAACACATACTGCAAATTGTGACAAGTGCTCCAGAAAACATAGCTGGGATGCCGAAGGGGGCAGGGCACATCCTGGCAGAAAGGCCAGGGAATGGCTCTCTGAGGAGGTGGCAAGTCCAAGGTCTGTGCAAAGGAATGAGGGCGAGCAAGCCCTGCAAGGCATTTGGGAGTGGGGGAGAAAAGCACATTCTAGACACTCACTTAGAGAGAGCAGCAGGAGTCAGAAGACTCGGTGGAGGCTCCCTCGTGTGGTCACTGCGGAGAGGCAGCCTGCCCTGCATCTCCAGCTTTGCAATGAAATCCCTCTGGCTCTTGACTTGCCACGTGGCCTCAGGCAAATCAAGTCTCTGTGCCCCTAGCTTTTACACGTGGACAGTGGGGAGACTCAAGAGACGGTGACTTAGGTCAGCCCAGCCCTGAGGCGGGAAAAACACGGCTTGTTCCAGGAACTGAAATGAGGTGATACAGGCAGAGAATAGCATAGAGTGGGGAGCTGCGCACCAGACGGGGTTGAAAAGGTGGGCAGGGCCAAGTCAGGCAGGGTCTTGCAAGTCATGGTAAGGCATCTGGATTTCATTTTAATTGCAACAGGAAGTCACTGAAGGGTTTTAAGCAGGAAAATATCCTGAGCATATTTGTAGTTTTAAAAGAAAACTCTGTGTTGTAAAGAAAGGGGTAAGAGTGGCCAGAGCAGAGGCAGAGAGAGCAGGATGCTGCTGCTGTCGTGAACTGTGCTGGAGGCAAGGTAAAGCAGCTGAACCTGACCTGAGTGCCAACTCGGACCAATTGGAAGTGGCCATCTATAACACTGTGCTGATAATGTGTCGGAAGTTTAGACAGGGATCATTGGGGAAAAGTATCCTGTTTGATTAATGATGCCTGCCATGTGTGTGGAAGGGAGAATAGCAGTATCTTGTCAGTATCTGTCCATCTCTCTATAGAGACCGAGAACATTTCAGTGCCTCTAACACTAATGTGTCTGCAGCTCGGCTGGGGGCCTTGTTAGAGTGCAGACTCTGAGACAGTAAGGTCTGACATTCTGCTTTTCTCTTTTCCTGACAGGGTCTCAACTGTGTTGCTCAGTCTGGTCTTGAACTCCTGGGCTGAAGTGATCCTCCTACCTAGGTCTCTAGACGGAAGTGCTGAGATTACAGGCGTGGGCCAGCCCAGCAACATCCTGCCTCTCTAACATGCTCCCAGGTGACGAGGCCACTGCTGCTGGTCCAGAGACCTCACTTCGGTCTTTTTTTTTTTTTTTTTTTTTTTTAAGATGGAGTCTCGCTCTGTTGCCCAGGCTGGAGTGCACTGGCTGGATCTCAGCTCACTGCAACCTCCACCACCTGGGTTTAAGCAATTCTCCTGCCTCAGCCTCCCGAGTAGCTGGGATTATAAGCATGAGCCACCATGCCTGACGACTTTTTGTATTTATACTAGAGACTGGGTTTCACCATGTTGGCTAGGCTGGTGTTGAACTCCTGACCTCAGGTGATCTGCCTGTCTCGGCCTGCCAAAGTGCTGGGATTACAGGCATGAGCCACCGTGCCCGGCCTCAGAGACCTCATTTTGAATAGCAAGAATCTAGAGAACTTATTTTCCCCCCATAGATTTGTGTAAGATAAGCTCCAGCTCCCAGGGCCCAACACAGAAAACGAACACTCAGCAAATGTTGACAGAACTGAGTTGGTCATTTCTGTGTGCCTTTCAGCCTTCAATTGCTATGAAAAGAACTCTGAAGAATTCCAGGCGGTTAACCATAAAACATGAGCAACATTGCAATTGTGTATCATCCATCTTCCGCGGAGCCACTCCACGTTGTCACTGGTGTGCAGATCATTTGGGCTGGGGGAAGGAGTCCAAGAGAAGAAGTGAGGAAAAGGCAAAGGCGAGAAATGCGCTGAGCAGGGCTGATCCTAACCACAGGGTCATGATCAGAGCATTCAGCTCTGTGGGATGACAAGGGAAGTACAATGGGGAGAAAGGAAGAGCTGCTGCTATGTCCCCAGAAAAGCAGCACCCCAATCCGCCAGACCCCTAGATGCACTGCATTACAATAGCAATGCTGGCTTCTACAAAAACCCCAACAGGGAGTCTGCAGCCTCATCCTACACTTCACCACAGTCCCAGCCCATAATCCCAGCTTATCTGAGTATTGGCCAAGTCCAAATTTCCCTTTCAAGGATAGATTCAAATCCGGTCTGAATTAAGGATGGTAGCCAGACCCTGCCACCTGAAGATGGAATCAGCTAGCCAGTAGACGTGTTACATAAATGCCACCAAAACCTGAAGGCTCGGTGGGGCGTGGTGGCTCATGCCTGTAATCCCAGCACTTTGGGAGGCCAAGGTGGGCAGATCATCTAACGTCGAGAGTTCGAGACCAGCCTAGCCGATATAGTGAAACCCCGCCTCTACTAAAAATATACACAAAAAAATTAGCTGGGTATGATGACACACACCTGTAATCCCGACTACTCGGGAGGCTGAGGCAGGAGGATTGCTTGAACCCAGGAGGTAGAGGTTGCAGTGAGCCAAGATTGCACCACCGTACTCTAGCCTGGGTGACAGAGCAAGACTCTGTCTCAAAAAAAAAAAAGAAGGCTCAGTCCACGCCTTTCAGCTCCCCTGGAAACCCAAACCCTCTTTCTAGAATAAACAGAGAACCTGGGGCTCCATGCAGACCCCTTCAGCTCCACAAGCTGCCTCCTATCAACCAGTCTACAGATTCTCTTTCCCTCTCTCTCCTCCTTTTAAACTCACAGAATTACAAAGGCCTTAATTTTTAAACAGTTTACCTTAATAGTGCACATTCATTTTCAAGGGGTCATTAAAAAATCATGAGAACATTCTCCTGTTGCAGGGAGGTGATTCATGCTTTCTGCCAGCATCCACTTCATTTTTGGGCCTCTGCTGGTTTACGATATCCCAAACTCCCAGACAATATTAATTCAATTTATTCTGCATCTTTCTAGTGGCTGCCTATTAACATTAAAAACATACAGCACTTTTCAGATCTCCAGGATGTCAAACAAGACTGTTCTTCAGATAATGTTAACTGCGAAAAGATTAATCATCACTAGGATTAATTGTTAGGAAAGAGTGGAACAACAGAGAAGTCATTTGTATACGAGGGGTTTAGTACCTTGTATGAATTTGCCCCTTGCTAGAACGCCAGAGGATGAGGGCTTGATGCTGGCTAGTTTCCCAGTGTAAAACACAGAACTCAATTGCTTCCTCTGTCTAACTGGGGTTAGTTAAAAGGCAGGAGAGCCTCTTCATTAACTCTAGTATATTACTGTGGAGTTAACTACATTGAGGGTGCCCAAGTCAATGTGGGCTGGATGCTACAAAGTCAAAACATTTTTTAACACATGAGGAAGAAAAAGACTTGTTTGCGCTTTGCTGAGATCTGGTCAAATCCCTATATCAGCTCCTCAAATCTTCATGCGATGCAGGAAAAGCCTTTAACTTTCCATGCTGCCTCTACCTTACAACTTGTACCTGGGCTGACCTGGATGCTGTATTAGTCCGTTTTCACAATGCTAATAAAGACATACCCAAGACTGGGCAACTTACAAAACAAAGAGGTTTAATGGACTCACAGTTCCACATGGCTGGACAGGCCTCACAATCACGGTAGAAGGAGGAGCAAATCATATCTTACGTGGATGGCAGACATCAAAGAGAGAGCTTGCGCAGGGAAACTCCTGTTTTTAAAGCCATCAGATCTCACGAGACTTATTCGCTATCATGAGAACAGCATGGGAAAGACCCGCTCCCATGATTCAATTACTTCCCACCAGGTTCCTCCCACAACGCATTGTGGGAGTTATTACAATTCACGATGAGATTTGGGTGGGGACACAGCGAAGCCATATCAGATGCCTGCTACAAAGTTTACAATACACCCAGAGCCAAGTAAAAAAGATGTCCCTTAAAGGTAGATACATTAAGACTTCAGCTGTCTTTATCTCCGATCAAAAGATAATATCAAAGGCACTGATATTAATATAGTTGATACCGTTATTAATATCAATGCCTTTGATATTAATCAATATTAATCAATACCAAAGGCACTGTTTGTTAGAATAACAGATGTTAGAAAGATTTTTGACTAAAGTAAGAGGAGGTCAAGATCCACAGGCTGGTTTGCAAGGTTATCAACTATCCCACCCTTGCTGGAACAGAGCAGAACATCTATGAAGCCAAGAGTCTTCACCCTTTGCGGGGAGAATGCCCAGGTTTGGTCCTGAGCTGGCCCTATGTACAGCCACAGATCTGAATCCACAGTTCATGAGAACTGATCCTGCTCCTAGAACGCTGTCACGTTTGCCTGGGCTCATTCTCGAGGTACTGTAAACACAGGCAAAAGGACACAGAGCTGGGACTCCATGAGGCTTGTCTTGGTGGACTAACTGGTTTTGTGCCTGCCTACTATCCAAACAAAAAAAAAAACCCTTTGCCTAGACAAAGATACACTGGTAAATTCTCAATACTCCCTGCTTTTGCACATGGAGGCTCTTTAGAATTCTTCAGTGAGCTTTGGCCATCTCACCTCCCTGTTTTGACCTGAAGAACTCACACTCAACCTTCAACCCTCTGATCAAATGCCACTTTCCCCAAGAACCCTTCCTTGATCTAGAATGGACAAGGAGCTCCATGCGGTGCTCCAGCTGCACCTAGATGTCCTCAGCACCGTGTTAGGAAACACGCCCTGTGGTGTAGTCACCGCTCCCTCCTCTCCAGGCTGGGAGCCCCAGAGGGAGTGACCATGTCTCAGGTCTGCACCACGGCATCCACTGGGGCCTGGCCTATGGAAGGCCCTCTATAAACAGTTGTCGGAGAAAGTAATAAGGATTGAGAGGGAGAGAGAAAAATGTAAGGAGGGAGGAAGGAGAGGCAAGGAAGAAGGAAAGACGACAGGGAGGAATGCAGGGAGCAAGGGAGATATAGATTTGCCATATCTACTCGACTCCTGAAGGCTGATGCCAGGTGCCACAATAACCTGCTACTCAAGTAAAGTAGTATTTTACATGCTGAGAAAGAAACAAGAGGAAAAAGAGTCTCACCCAGCTCTCCAATACCAACTGCATGCTGGCTAGAGGAGGAAGGCTACCACACGCAAGGCCACATTCCGGGGCAAGAGGTAGAAGCTGTGGCTCTGGAGTGAGAAGACCTGGGCATCCACCTGAGCTCTCGCCTCCATTACCCACACGGCCTTCAATGAGCTGCTGAACCCCTCCGAGACTATGTTTCTCCATATGTTAAACAGGAGAACGATGAGAACATATCATAAAGTACTGTGGTATGGATTCCATGAGCCACTGGCCATGAAATGCTTGCCAACAGCCTGGCAAAAAGTAAGCCCTCGATACGTGGCAGCCACCATGACGACAGATGAAGAGGTCCCCTCTAGGTCTCAATGCCTCATCACATGCAGAAGCGCTGGGCCGAGCCACAGGGCAAAGTAGCAGCACAGTCAACAGGTTTCAATTCAATCAAGTATACATGGCTCTCACCTGAATTTTTTTTCTTCTCTTTTGCCCAGGCTGGAGTGTAGTGACGCCATCCTGGCTCAGTGCAACCTCCATCTCCTGGGTTCAAGCGATTCTCCTGCCCCAGCCTCCCAAGTAGCTGGGACTACAGACGCACATGCCCCCACGCCCTGCCAATTTTTGTATTTTTGGTAGAGACACGGTTTCACCATGTTGGCCAGGCTAGTCTCAAATTCCTGACTTCAGGTGATCTACCCTCCTCAGCCTCCCAAAGTGCTGGGATTACAGGCATGAGCCACCATGCCCAGCCTAATTTTTGTATTTTTAGTAGAGACAGGGTTTTGCCATGTTGGCCACGATGGTCTCAAACTCCTGGCCTCAGGTAATTCTCCAGCCTCAGGTAATCCTCCAGCCTCAGCATCCCAAAGTTCTGGGATTACAGGTGTGAGCTACTATGCACAGCCTAATACTAGTATAATCTTGATTTTACACATAAGTAAACTGAGGTCCAGGGAGGGTATGTAACTTGCCCAGCATCACACAGCTGCTGAGTGGTAAAGCTGGGGTTCACCCTTACATGGTCTGACTCCAGAAACCCTACTCATAACCACAACTCACACTGAGGAAAGGCATTTCAGATCACTAGTGTCAAAAGGAGGCAAGAGCCAGAGTCCCAAACATAGAATCCAAAGACCAAACTCAATTTCCCACTCCACCACTTGCCAGTTGCAGAGCCCTGCGTTGAGCCTCAGTTTAGCCACTTTTAAAGCAAGACTAATATCTACACCTGTGGCCTCAAAGGGCTGTCAAAGGATCCAAAAGAAAGCAGCACTCTGCAGGCTGGGCGTGGTGGCTCACGCCTGTAATCCCAGCATTTTGGGAGGCGGAGGTGGGCGGATCACCTGAGGTCAGGAGTTTGAGACCAGACTGGCCACAACACGGCAAAACCTCATCTCTACTAAAAATACAAAAATCAGCTGGGCATGGTAGCAGGTGCCTGTAGTCCTAGCTACTCAAGAGGCTGAGGCAGATGAATCGCTGGAACCCAGGAGGCAGAAGTTGCAGGGAGCCAAGATCGCGCCATTGCACTCCAGCCTGGGTGACAGAGTGAGACTCTGTCTCAAAGAAAAAAGACAGCACTCTGCAAACTGTGAAGCTTCACCCAGATATGAAGTAGCCAGCCCCACTCTTCTTCCTGCCTGCACCAGAAGCCCAGCAGGAAGCTGCCCCAATTGAACACCCCTTTGATATAAACACACAAGCTGGTGGTTGTCTTTTATCAAGTGGTCTTTTTCCCTGATAAAAACAATGCATGTCCACTGTGGAAGAGGTAACAAGGAAAGGAGAGGCTTAGAGGATGGGCTGACATCAATTTCAAGCCCGCTTGTTTGAGAATGTTTCAGTGGGCAGATCAACCATTTCTCCCAGTACACAACCCCCTCAACCCACCCTCACCCCTGCACCCCTGTCAGCAATCAATGTAAATTTACCAGGCTTGTTTCTGTTTCCTAATTTGCTCTGTGACCTTGGGCAAGTGACTTAAGCTCTCTCTGTTTCTGCATCTGCAGAATGAAGATCATAATAGCACCTACCTGTGTAGGCTTATGTGACAATTCAATGAGTCAATGTACAGGTCTTAAAACAGTGTCCAGCATGGAGTTAGCACTACTTAAATTTTAGCTTTTATTCTTTATCATCCTCTCTACCTAACGTGGAAAGGTCCAGTTCCAATGCAGGGAGAAGGGAGAGCTCACTTGCTCGTCACTGCTCGTGAGTGGAAATGAGATGGTACGGTCAGTGACAGGGCCCTGGAATAACCAACCCCTCTCTTGGGAGTTCCTTAGTGCCCCCAAGGAAGCATGGGATCATGCGGGGAAGAGGCAGTCGGGGCATTTTCAACAGACATGCTGGAGAGCAGGCAGACAGGACCAAGGCACGCGGGGCCCTGGGCGCCATGATTTTCCAGCAAATGAGATGGACGTTCAGTCCTTCCCTTCCCAATACTTCCCCACAAAGCCACCAAAGTTAAACCCAAGTTGCTGGTCACTATAAGCCATGAATATCCCATCTGGTCAGCCTTTTTTAGTTTGTTCATTTTTGAGACAGTCTTGCTCTCTTGCCCAGGCTGGAGTGCAGTGGCGCCATCTTGGCTTACTGCAAACTCTGCCTCCCGGGTTCAAGTGATTCTCCTGCCTCAGCCTCCCAACTAGCTGCAATTACCGATGCGTGCCACCAGGCCCGGCTAATTTTGTATTTTTGTTAGAGATGGGGTTTTACCATGATGGCCAGGCTGGTCTCAAACTCCTGACCTCAGGTAATCCACCCACCTCCGCCTCCCAAAGTGCTGGGAATATGGGCCTGAGCCACCGCACCTGCCCCTTCTGGTCATCCTTTGGACAGGAACAAGACGAGGGCCTGATTTCCCAGGCTCAGTGACCTAGATAGTGACCCCTGGCTTTCTGCCCCCACCCTCCAATCTCTCCCCTCCCCACTCAGCCTGCTGCATATCAGTGCCAAGTTTGCCATTCTTCAGAAGTACCAGAGATTACTACGTGTGCCTCGCAGAAAATGCTGAGTGGAATGAAGAAGAAAAAAAAAAAAACTTCATCATACGATTCATATATGGGCAAGAACTACAAACAATTCAGGGCGCTAAAATTAATTTGCTCCCCAGCCAATGAAGAGAGGGTGAGCATCGAGGCAGACTGTAATAAAGACGTACTTAATGTGTACAGCACATATTTATTCATTTTTAGAAAATGTGCAGCGCTACCACCCCCCTTCTCCCATAAAACCTGACCATCCTACTCAGCTGCTATTCTTATCCCTTGCTCATTTGCGTAATTTTAACACTGCAAAATATAGCCAGCCTAAGAATATGTTTTTATAATTACACCCATCACAGGAACTGTCAGCATCTAATGACGGATAATTTCAGCTATTATAAGAAGCTTAAAAGATCATTTTCATGAATAATTCGTAATATGAATCATTAAATTCAAACAATGTCAGAAATTAAAAGGAAAAGAAAAGAAAAATATTTTAGGTGCCTAAAAGTAACCATCCCTTTACAGGCAGAATCCAGTTTCTGATGTGCACAGAAACAACACAATACACAGGGCAGATCAGCATGAGAGAGGAAGAAACATGCAAATTGGCTCAGGTCACTTCACTCTTGCGATTTTTCACCAGGTCCCCCTAGCCTGAGGATAACATCCCAGCGTCGTAGCAGGTCACGCAGAGTCTGCCTACTTGACCCCTGACTGTCTCTCCAGTTCATCTCTCACCTCTTCCTCCTGCCACCCTGGGTCCTACGCAGGCCCCTAACCTCCCAGGGCTTATGTGCCTGTGAATCTGTTGCTCTCTCTCCCTCCCTCCCTCCCTCCCTCCTTCCCTCCCCTCTAGCAAAGAAAACTTGACTGAAAATGAAATAAGCCTACACTGGAAGCAGAACCAATACACAAAGTGATGCATCTTCCTGGTAAACTGTTTGAGCACCTGGATCCAGCCAAACCTGCACCCCAAGCTTCTCAGCTCCTGAAATAACACACATTCTTGTTACCTTCAACTCACAGCGGGGTGGTGAAGGGGTGGGGGTTCTTCCTACTAAAATAAGGCTGCAGGCCTCAAGAGACCCTGGAGTAACAGCAGAATCAGTTTCCAAGCCTTGTCTGGGCCAAAGCCAACAAAGCAGGACACTCAGTCAGGGACAGAGAGAGAGTTGAGGCCAGGACAGGTAGTGGTGGGTGTGTGTACGTGCACGTGTTTGTACACACGTGTGCGCTGGGGGGCTGTGGAGTGAGGGGTATCCGGACCAATGTATGAGTTATTGAGCCAGACCCAAGAGAGGACAAATCACCTATGAGGTGGCTTGGCCAATAGGTATGTCTATACTGCATGGTGGTAGCAAAGCCCCTAAATCCACCCTTTTCAGTGAAACACAAAAACCACAGGACAATCCTCATTTCCAGGGGAAACTGGTCTGTGTGTCACTTTGCAATTAGAAAGACATTATGTGTTAAAATACGCATGAATTTTCAATAAGAGAAAACATGTTTATACGTTCAACAAGGAAGAGAGAAAGGGAAGAATGGTCTTCAGGAACAGACAACAACATCAAACTTATGTACACCATGGCATTCCAGAATACTACCCCTTTCTACACAACAACAGCCTTCACACTACAGGTTGTATCTCATCAGCAAGGTAGTGAAAATAATCAGTAAGTCACAACTGACATTTGTTAAAACAGACTAGAAAAGGATATAAAACATGAAAACGTTCTGCACGTAATAAAGGTAAAGTATTGTTCCCAGAAGGTTGTGTCTCAATGACTATATACACATATGTGTATGCTTAAAAGAGTATTTCTTACTGTGGGCCACAGCCAAAAAGGACTGAAAACCACTTTTATAGAAGATGTTAGATCAAAAAAAAAAAAAAGATGATGTAGATCAAAGATGACACCTGACGATATGACATGTGGTTTGCAAACCAAATGATGGATGCTGCACCCACGCTTTGAATCGGCAACAGCACTTCTGAACCTCTTTCCTGCCAAAGACCCCAGGATATAAGGACATAGCTTACTACAATCCTCTTTGTAGTAGCAAAAACCTGGAAACGGCCAGGCATGGTGGCTTACGCCTGTAATCCCAGCACTTTCGGAGTACGAGGCGAGCGGATCACGAGGTCAGGAGATCGAGACCATCCTGGCTAACATGGTGAAAACCCGCCTCTACTAAAAATACAAAAAAATTAGCCAGGCCTAGTGGCGGGTGCCTGTAGTCCCAGCTACTTGGGAGGCAGAGGCAGGACAATGGCATGAACCCAGCAGGTGGAGTTTGCAGTGAGCCAAGATTGTGCCACTGCACTCCAGCCTGGGCAACAAACCGAGACTCTGTCTAAAAAAAAATAAATAATAAATAAAAACCTGGAAACAACCTAAATTCCATCTATGAGGAAATGATTTGAAAAATTATAGCATAGCCATACGATGGACTCTAATATGCAGATATTAATGATTTAGCTATATATCTTTTGATCAGGAGGAAAATTCCTGACTCTTCAGTGATACACTCTCACCTGAAAAAAGCAACGTTGACCAGGGATCAGCACACATTTTCTTCAACGGGCCAGACGGTAAATATTTTGGGGTTTGCAGGCCACGGGTCTCTGCAAGAACTAATCAACTCTTGTGTTACAGCTCAAAAGCAGAGATGGAAATAATGAATGAATATGGCCATGATCCAATAAAACTTTATTTAAAAAGGTGGCATGCCCATGGGCCGTGGTTACCAACTCCTGATACAGACTGTAATTCCATTTTTGGAAAAGAAATAGGTAGAATAGATATACGTTTGTTTGTGGAGTACAGATCTGTGTGATTACCTCTGGTGATCTAAAAAGGGTAGCACTGAGTGAGATTAACTTCTTTATATACCTCTGCACTGCTAGACTTGTTATAAAGGGCATATATTACTCATTTTTAAAAATCTAATAAAGTATTAAATTATTTTTAAAAAATGTATGAAGTACAAGCTCCAGTGTCTAACTGAAATCAATTCTCTGTAATATATCCAAACAATTTTTTTATCATTGCAAGTAATAGAGCCTTCCACAATTCATATTTAATTGGATGTCAACTGTCATAATTGGAACTCGACAGCTAAAAATTGTCCCCAAAAGGTGGGAAAAGTGATAAGTCATGGGAAACCAAGAAAAATGTTATTCTCTCCCAATGAGGAACCAACTTATACAGAAAGAGTAGTTTAAAACTTACACTCACAAGCCTGGATCCACTGTTCAGTAAGCCGGGCAGTTACCATCCACATTTTATAGGTGGAGGATCGGACTGAGTTTATGCCATCCCCAAATGACATGACAACTGAGCATGAAGCCAAGAATTAGACCTGGGTCTGAATTGCAGTTGAATGAAATTCACTTGGTGCTGATCAGTAGCAGATAGACAGCACATATGCCCATGGTAAATCCAATCCTTCATGCTCCAAGAACACCCTAGATTTACAGGGGAAATAAGCATGGGACTAAAAGCAGCTGGCCACCTTACTGCTGAAACATTGAGAAAAGGATCAACCCTATTTCACCCAAATAGGGATGAGTCACTGCCTCACCTATGGGTGGCAGACATACTACAGATGGTACATATACTACCTTTACTACCTGTCTACAGGTGTTAGACACACTACCACCTGTAGGTTTCAAAGTATTGAGTAGAGACCATATTTCACATGTCTCCACTGAACTGATCCCATCACTGTATCTCTAGCAAAGCCAGAACCTCCTCCCAGATGGCTCATCAAAAGCACAGTAGCTGCTAACAAACAAGTGTGACAGAAACAGCAGGTGTTGGCGGCTGGGCATGGTGGCTCACGCCTATAATCTCAGAACTTTGGGAGGCCAAGGCTGGAGGATTGCTCAAGCCCAGGAGTTCAAGACCAGCCTAGGCAACATCATGAGACCCTGTCTCTACAAAAAATACAAAAAATTATCCAGGTGTGCTATAGTCCCAGCTACTTCAGAGGCTAAGATGGGAGAATCACCTGAGCCCAGGAAGTCAAGGATGAGGTAAACCATGATCACACCACTGGGCTCCAGCCTGGGCAATGGAGTGAGACCCTCTCAAAACAAAAACAAAAGAAACCCAGCAGGTCTCCCCTAATACCCATTCTTTTTTTCTTTAGCAAGAAAATCAGCAATTTTTGCTGGGTGCTTGGTCACCTAGGTGGAAAACAAAGAGACTATGTTTCCCAGCATCCCTTGCAACTTTAGCTGTGGCCTCATGAAAGCGTCGTGGGCAAACTGCAGAAGAGAAGACAAGTGAACGTGAAGACTCAGCACCAGAAATGGAGAAGGCAAGGGAACTTGAAGACTCAGCAAAAGAAATGATCCACAATGAGATGCAGGCGTGGGTGGGGGGGGAGGGCACATGGGCAGGCAATGTGCCCAAGGTCACACTGCCAACAAAGGGCAGAGCTAGAACTTTCTCGGCCAACACCCACGGTTTAAGTCTTCATGCTCTAAGGCTTCCCAGTACAGGCTGCATAATGAATGCTGTCTTGCCTTCCTTAGGAAGACACGAAGGAGGAGACAAGACAGTGGCCAGCTTGCGTGCCCATCAAACCCAACTTCTTGTCATCTCGGACACACGTGTGGCTGGCTGCTGGCAGGTGCTTGATGTTATGTATGCTCACACTGTACCACCATCTGATTTTCCCACACTCCCTACCAATGATTTATTGCTTTTTGTGCCATCTTATTTCTTCTGAGCCCATAAAAAGTCCATGTGTCAAGGAAAGGGTCAGGGGAGGGGTCACAAAGCCCTTCAGGCAGAGAATGCTTCTCCCAAGACTGTTTGTGGCAAAGTGCCATACCTACCTGGAAAAATATATACCGAAATATTAACAGTGCTTGAGGGTTTATAAACGATATTTTGTTTTCTCCTTTTTCTCTTGTGTCTATCTTCTCTAATTTTCTATAATGAACATAATTTTGGGTTTTTAATAAGGAGAAAGAAAACACAAATTGTTTTTCAACAACCTTATTGTTGAGAAACAATTCAAGGCAAGCCATGATGAGCTCCACAGGCTGCTTCTGGCCCAGGATGTATGCCTGCTTGCTGTCTACTCCAAATCCTTCATTTTGCCCAGAAGGCAGCAAAGGCCACCGAAGCAAGGCCCCACAACTGCGCACGCACCACTCCTGATGGGCCAGTAGGAGGACCCCTGCACTCTGCTGATAGCACTATAATGAGGGCAGCCAGATGCAAATGAGGGCAACAGTAATTAAAGGTAGAGCCTTGCTTGGCTTAATTGGCTCCACCTGCAGGAAAGGGGGTTTTTTTGGAGGAATTCATTCCCCCAAACAGTGAGATTATGAGGACAGAATCAGAAAGAAAGGGTAAGGGCGAGCTTGGCAAGCTGAGGAATTCTGGGTTCAGCACATACCTCAAATGCCTCCCAGGGACTCTAATTAAGTGCACCCAACTAGGGCATAATAGGACTCAAAGTCTACCTGCCTGCCTGTTCTGCTGCCTGGCAGAAATCTTGAACTGGAAAGACCAGGTACCCCCCTCTGGAGCCCAGGTTCCTGTGCCTACCCAGTCACCCCAGTCTATGAGCTCCAGGTAGGTAGATATCGAGTATTACTCACTTCTGTATTAGGACATCAGAGATCCAGACCCTGCCACTCCCCAGCTGTGCACCTGGGGCAAAGCGCTTGATAGTAACAATCTAATACTTACATAGAGTGCATGGAGGGGACTTTAGCCCAGACAGTCTGGCCCCACTATACATGTTCTGATTTTTTTTTTTTTTTTTTTTTTTTTGGAGAGATGGCGTCTCAAACTCCTGGCCTTAAGCAACCCTCCTCCTATCTCAGCCTCTCAAAGTGCTGGGATTGCAGGTGTAAGCTGCCATGCCCAGCCGGTCTCTCACCTTTCTAAGCTTCAGTTCTCCCGTGTAAATGGCGATAATAATAGCCACCTCACAGGACAGTTGCCATGAAGCAGTTAGCACAGGGCCTAGCAATGGTGCTTAATACATGTT
The DNA here is from genome assembly GCF_006542625.1 of Nomascus leucogenys. Classification (NCBI taxonomy): domain Eukaryota; kingdom Metazoa; phylum Chordata; class Mammalia; order Primates; family Hylobatidae; genus Nomascus; species Nomascus leucogenys. The sequence goes on from NC_044398.1 coordinate 90,928,010, forward strand.
AGCTATTATTATTGGGTGCTCAGCAAACTCATTCATGCATTCACTCACTCATTCATTCATCAAATGTCTACTGATCACCCACCAGGGGCCAGGCACTGTTTTGGAAGCTAGGTGCACAACAGTATCAACATCAACTCAGTCCCTACTCTCATGAGCTTATATCCTGGCTAATGTTTCTTGAATCTGTCACCAAAGAAATAAAGAGATTAAATTTTTAAAGTATAAAATAGGCAGCAATAGACCTGGGAGTGACCAACTAGGAAAAATGATGGCAGGGAAATCATGGAGGGCTTCTTGGAGCAGGGGTATCCGGAGGTCAATGTGGCGTGCCAGACATCAGGGAGACTGCAGAGTAAATAGAAGGCACCCCACAGAGAGGACAATAGAGGGAGTCTATTTCTACTGAAATGCAAAGAATGCAAGTGAAGCCATAAACCAGTGAATTAAGCCCAGACCAGGAGACAGGCGCTCTCTCTGTGCAGGGTGTTGATTCTTCTATTCAGTCTGAGAAAAAAGAAAACATTCAGGCAAGTCACTCTCAACCAAGGTCCACGGCATCATTACCCACTCGAGAAAAACAAAATGACCAGTTTCCTTAGAAAAGCTGTAATTAGAAACTTAAAATAGAGCAGTTTTCAAAATCAAAGTGGCTTTTTACAAAACAAGCCACCTGTCAGCTCCCAGGACAAAGAGGGGTTGAAACAAAAGCTGATTGACAAACTACACCAATGAACACAATGCTGAGACAGCCCCAAAAAGTTACTGACAACAACAATGAATATACGTCTGGCCTCCTTCCGAGGAGGGAGCTGAGGCACTCCAATTGCTCCTGCGGTGTTTCTGGGTCTTTATTTCCTACCAAACAATAAAAATGAAATGAACAACAATCATGAACCGATACTTGGTATTTCCAGGCAATTCCATTTGCAGTGATTTGGGAGAAGAAAGCCTCCTGCCAGGGAGGAAATCAGGTTGAACAAATAAAACGTTACTCCTTATGGAGGTCGCCAGAGAGATGAGGGCCACTTTTAGAACCAGGGACTGGATCCTCTTGCAGCTATGACCCAAAATTTGATGACGTTTTCCCCAGGAGTGGGGCTCAAAGGGGTGGCTTGAGGGGACTTTAGCACCCCCTATCCCTGACTCCATCAGCCTCATCCTCCCGCAAGGCCACCAGAAGCAGGGACTCCTGGCTGCCTACCCAGTATTCATTGTCGCTCCTTCCTTATCTGCCAAATAAGCCCCACGTTTCCCAGCCCACCTTGCAATTTGGGGTGGCCACATAGCTGGGTACTGCGGCTACCTGTTCAGGGTTTTATTTAAAGGTCGGGAAACTGGCTAATCACACAAATGCTGTTCTGTCAAGATAATGGATTGCAAAGCTTTTGAAAAGGTTTGCCCTATAATTCTCATCTTAATTATTCATCCACTTGGAGAAACTAATTTACAGGTGTCTGCTAATGTGCTGTGACCTTCCACAGCCTGGACACTCTCCTAAATGCATTTCCAACCCACAACATCAACCACTGCCTGCTACTTTACATGTGTCATCACTTTTAAACTGCAAACAATTTTATAAAGTCAATGTTGTTTTTAATTTTTTTTTCCTTTATTTCAACAGCTTTAGGGGTATAAATGGCTTTTGGTGACTTGAAAAGCGGCAAAGTCTGGGCTTTCAGTGTACCTGTCACTCAAACAACGTGTACACTGGACCCAATAGGTAGGTTTTCATCTGTTGCCTCCCCTCCCCCTCAGAGTCTCTAATGTCCCTTATCTCTATATACCCTGTGTGCCCACAGCTTGGCTCCCACTTACAAGTTAGAGGATGTGCTATTTTTCTGTTCCTGAGTTACTTCACTTAGGATGATGGCCTCTAGTTCCATCCAAGTGGATGCAAAAGACAGTATTCCATTGTTTATGCCCGAGTAGTTTTTTTGTTGTTGTTTGTGTTTGTCTTTTTTTGAGACGGTCTCACTCTGTCACCCAGGCTGGAGTGCAGTGGCACGATCTCGGCTCACTGCAACCTCCACTGCCTGGATTCAAGCTATTCTCCTGCCTCAGCCTCCCGAGTAGCTGGGATTACAGATGCATGCCACCATGCCCAGCTAATTTTTGTATTTTTAGTAGACATGAGGTTTCACTATATTGGCCAGGCTGGTCTCAAATTCCTGACCTCAGGTGATCCACCCACCTCGGCCTCCCAAAGTGCTGGGATTACCGGCATGAGCCACAGCGCCCAGCCCTTTATGACTCAGTAGTATTGTATGGTATATACATACCACGTTTTCTTTCTCCACTCAAGAAAATATTTGCAAAGTACACATCCAATAAAGGGTTAATATCCAGAATCTACAAGGAACTCAAACACATCAGTCATGAAAAAAAATGAATAATCTTACTAAAAAGTAAGCAAACAAGAACAGACATTTTTCAAAAGAAGATATACAAATGGCCTACAAACATATATAAAATATATATTATCTTTACTCCTCAGATGGAAATACTGCAGCTCAGAGATGGCGACTTATTCCGTGAGCTCAGAGCTAGTAAATGACAGGGCTGGGATTGGACCCAGGTTCCTCCAACTGGAAGCTCTGTGCCTGCCTTTCCCCCTCCAGTTGTATTAACACTTCCCCAGGCTCCTCTTCCAGGCAATGGCTTCTCTCTACCATGGAAGAAGGAGCCTTCAGGGACAAAGAGCAGGTCCAGTCTACACACAGCCCTGCTCCTGAGAAGCAGACAGTCAATGGTTCTGCTTTCCGCTAACCCTAATGTCCACTTCCGAGTCCCTCCCACTCTGGCCCAGCTCCCCATGTGACTCATGGCACACAATCAGATTTCAGTCTCCAGGGGGAAAAGGTGAACATGGTGCATTTTTTCTCAGGACAAAGTACATGGTAGATGCTAGCCAGTCAAACAGAGGCTGCCCCACATAGGCAGGCATCTCTGGGCTAGCTCGTCACACACCACCACTGAGGCCCAGGAGTGGCAACATACCCTATCCCTAGAACACGTCTGAGACAATAAACTGCAGAAGCACTGGGGAAAGCATGGGTTTAACAGACAGATCTGGGTCGGAATCTCGGCTCCGCTACTTTCTAAGTGGATGACTATAATGATTAACCTCATGTGTCAATGTGGCTAGGTCACGGTACAGATATTTCATCCAACACCAGTCTAAATGTCATTGTAAAGGTATTTTTTTAATGAGATAAACAGTTTAATCAGTAAAGCAGATTATCTTCCATAACGAGAGTGGGCCTCATCCAATCAGCCGAAGGCTTTAACAAGAAAAAAACAAAAACAAACAAAAAAAAAAACGGAGGTTTCATAAGGAAGTATGAATTCTGACCCAAGACGGCCTTTGGACTTGAGTTGCAACATCAGTTTCTCCCTGGTCTCCAGCCTAGAGGCCCACCCTGCAGATTCTGGAGTTGACAGATGCCACCATCACACGGGTCAATTACTTAAAATATCGGTCAATCTCAATCTGTCTACACACACACACACACACACACACACACACACACACACACACACACCCTATTGGTCCACATTTCTGGAGAACCCTGACTAATATAGTGAGCTTCAGCACATCCACCACTCAGAGCCTTGGTTTCTCACATCCGTAAAATGGAGGCAACAGCCCTATCCTCATAGAGCCATTAGAAGGAAAAAAGCTTCAGGGAAAGCTATCCCGGGGCCCAGCACGTTACATGTACCGAATGAACACAGCTTCTGTTATCTGTCGGCCAGGGATTTCTCTACATGGTTACAAGGCCTTGTGGGAAAAGGCTGGGCTGTATCAGAATATGTATTCAAAATTACCTGCTTGTTTATATGTTTAGTGTCCATCTCTCCCACTAAACCTGAGGGGTCTCCTTGGGCCTGAAGTATTCCCAGAACTGTGCCTGGTACTCAAGGAGTATTCAATCGATGTTGGCTGAATGTATGAAACGGTGCCTTGACCTTGTACTCTGCCCAAAGCAAACGACCTAACTTCCCAAACCACCCAGGGGTTTTGGAGTCTGTGTAAAGAGTGAGGGAGGTGGTGGGAAAAACAGCTTATGAAGCCCCACTCTGCACCAAAGGCTGTGTTGGGAACTTACATCTAATTCTCTCAATTACTCCTCAAAACAGGTTTGCAGGTGAAAACAGTGCCCAGAAGGCAGTTATTTCAAGCAGGGAGGAGAGAAACTATGAGGTCTCCTGTTTATAAACTTAGTAGCTGAAAAGGTAAAGGCTACTTGAGATTCAGCCCATCAAACAAATACAAAATAGACCAGAGCAGAGTGAAACAAGAGAGAAGACAGAGAGGACGGGAGGAGACAGAGGAGGGGAGGAGAAAAGGAGGAAGGGAGGGAACACGTGAGAGAGAATGGCCAGCAGATGAGGACACCTTGGCTACAACCTGAATCAAGGATGCAGCTGGAAAAAAGACAAGCCCAGGGGGAGCAGAAAGATAGTGGAAGCTCTGCAGCGGAGGAGTCCAGAGGGAGAGGGAGCTTCAGGCCTGGCTAGATTCACTTTCTCTGTCTCTTGGCTCTACCTTCCTCTGCATCGACTCCATTCTCAGGCAAGACTTCTCAGTCCCACCGAGAGTGATGGCGGACACCAATGCTCCCAGCTCCTCAGGAGGCTGAGGCAGGAGGGATTGCTTGAGCCCAGGAGCTTGAGGCTGCAGTGAGCTATGATCGTCCAGCTGCACTCCAGCCTGGGCAACACAGCAAGACCCTCCTGTCTCTTTAAAAAAAAAATAGTGGGGAGAACGTGAGTCAAGTGGAAAAAGAGGAGCCCCAGCCCCAGCCTCTCCGGTTCAAGTCCAGCAAGTAAAGGCATGTGCCTCCCACTATGAGACCCCAACAGCACTGTGACAGCAGTGACTGGCTCTGACCAAGACACACGCCCACCCTGACCCAGTGTGCCTGGGAAGTAGCTGACGTAGGGGGACGACAGGCCCACATAAACCACGTGGATGGAGGGCTGGACAGAGGGTTCCCCAAAGGAAAAACAGGTTACCAGGAAAGGGGGAATGGATACTGATTAGACAAAAGGGACCCGATGTTGAAGGTGCCATATGCACACAGACAGAAACTGAACCATGACTTCAACCCAAACGAATTCGTCTCCAGAGCCCATGCTCTTTCCGCCAGCACCTGCTACCCCTCTTGGCCACACAGACTCAGACGAGCAGGCTCTTACGAAGCGAGTTTTCAGACTTAACAATAACAGAGGGCCAGTGTCCTAAAGTCATGCCACCTTGTTAAGGACAACACACATACAAGGAATGCCTGACTTAAGAGCAGAGCAGCAGGTAGGCAAGGTCTAACTCATGCTATTGACCGAGGAGGGCTGAGCAGCAGACAGTTGGGGCCACTGCTGGTCTCACATCTCCTAAGTGGCTCTGATGAGACTACAGAGGAGTCAGACGCAGCGTTCGTGGCCCAGAAGCATCCCTTCAGCCACCTACAAGTCCCAGCAATGGAGCCATTGAGCCCCACCGGGATCTGGTCCAAACAGAAATGAGGGGTCTCGAGCTGGAGTGAGAGGACAGCAGGTAGTCACTCAAACTCTTAAACACTCAAAGCCAGGCACGGTGGCTCATTCCTGTAATCCCAGCACTTTGGGAGGCCAAGGTGGGCGGATCACTTGAGGCCAGCAGTTTGAAACCAGTCTGGCCAACATGGCAAAACCCAGTCTCTACTAAAAATACAAAAATTAGCCAGGCATGGTGGCGCACACCTGTAATCCCAGCTACCTGGGAGGCTAAGGTAGGAGAATCGCTTGAACTCAGGAGACAGAGGTTATAATGAGCTGAGATCACCCCACCACAATCTGCCCGTCATCTCTCCACGCTCCAAACCATCACAGAGTTAGTACATTATATTTTACCCCCCTACAACCCGTGAGTTTCACAAGGAATACCTGCCTGCCCATTTGTCAATAAACAACTAAATTTATCTAAAGCCCTCTTTTTCCCATTAGTAAACCGAGATTTTCAGGAGAAGCCAAAAGCACCTCACATAAAGGGGCAGCTACAACATGGTCTCTCCATCGCAACTGGTGCCTCCAATGTAAATGACACCACAATGTACCTGTGCAGGAAAGACCTTTTAACAGCCCCTAACAAAGCAAAGTACATCTCCAAGGTGCAACCTAGTAGTGCAAGGATCTCCATAAATGCAGAAATAAATGAGTAACAAGTGACTCAGTCTTTTTTTTTTTTTTTTTTTTAAGAGACAGGGTCTCACTCTACCGCCCAAGCTACAGTGCAGTAGCATGGCATCATGGCTCAGTGCAGTCTCAACCTTGCGGGCTCAAGCGATCCTCCCACCTCAGCCTCCCAAAGAGCTGGGACTATAGGCGTGCACCAGCCCACCTGGCCAATTTTTTTTTTAATTGTTTGCAGAGACGAGGTCTTGCTCCGTCATCCAGACTACATTGCAGTGGCACAATCATGGCTCACTGAAGGCTCCTGCCCAGGCTGGTCTTGAACTCCTGGGCTCAAGCAATCATCCTGACTCAGCCTCCCAAAGTGCTGGGGGCTATAGGTGTGAGCCACCACGCCCAGCCAAGCGACTCTGTATATCTGAGAGACATGTTGCTAGCACATTCTTGGACACCCTTCCTAGCATAGACCCTCACAACCTACCAGGCATTCCTTCTGAGACTCCAAGAGCACAAACCCCAAAGTAAGCTCTTTCTGAAGAGCCACAGAAATGAATGAGAAGATGGAGACCGCATGCCTCTGAGTGCCCCAGCAGGGACAGCAGAGCTGGCTGACCGGCCACCACAACTCAATGCTCCCCCCTTCCACTGGGTAGAGTTCTTGTGCAAAGCAGCTGCCCAGCCAGAGAGAACACTTCCGAAACCCCTCTGCACCCAGGTGGGACTGTATGACTAGCCCTCACCATGGAATGTGAGCAGAGTGGTGTGGTCACTTCTGGAAGAAAGGAGAATGATAATCATCTCCCCACTCTTAAGTGGTATGGAATGTTGCTTCCCCAAACTTGTTTCCCTTCTCAGGGAATGCTCTTTCAATCTACATCAACATCTCTGTGACTCTGAAATCACTCCTGAGAGTCACTTGGGTAGACCCCAGTAACAAGTTTTTATTAAGCACTTGTTGCGTAAAAAGAAAAAACCTGCAAGTTTCTAAGTCCCAGACCCTGGCCCCTATGTGGTCACACGGTCTAGCAGAGTAGACAGGCACAAGACGTGACCACAAAATAACCCATACTAGCAAAAACCAAATGCCAGACTCTGCTTACTGCTGGTAGCAAGCACCACAGGGGTTTAGGAAATTGAAAGATCCAAGTAATTAGATTTCTTTCAGGTGACAGGAGAAGAGCTGAATCTTACCATAAATGCAGCATCTGGCCTGAGCAAGCATCAGGGAAGTGGAGTTTCTAGGAGAGGATACTGGATGAGCCAAGAGTGGGGTCGTAAAGTGGTTGTGATGGGGGCACATGAGACAAACACAACAGCAAAGCAGCTTTGTGATGAGCAGTGTGAGTGAGACACTGCGGTGGAACAGGAAGGGTCGGGAACGGATATAACAATTAACACCCACAGCAGATTCTTGCGGGAGCAGGGATTAGGGCACACTAAAGGCACTGGGTTAACTCACACAGTGGTGGTGAACAGCTTCCATTGAACCTCCTTGGTTTTTGTTTTTTATTTTATTTTTTAGACGGAGTTTCACTCTTTCACCTAGGCTAGAGTGAAGTGGTACGATCTTGGCTCACTGCGACCTCCGCCTCCCGGGTTCAAGCGATTCTCCTGCCTCAGTCTCCCTAGTAACTAGGATTACAGGCACCCACCACCACACCTAGCTAATTTTTGTATTTTTAGTAGAGATGGGTTTCACCATGTTGGTCAAGCTGGTCTTGAACTCCTGACCTCAGGTGATCCACCCGTCTTGGCCTCCCAAAATGCTGGGATTACAGGCGTGAGCAACCATGCTTGGCCTAGCCTCCCTGGTCTTAACTCAATGGTACCTATATGAAGAGACAAATTCTGGGGCTAAATATGGATTCAAGAAGAAAAGTGCACCTTGATTAATTTACAATGTCAACCACTGGCCAAGAATCAGAGAGTGTAAGCACATTTGCTGACCCTGAACTTCATTAATTGGAAAGTGCTATCCTTCAAGGCAGTGGTTCCAAACACTGCACTCCAACCTGCACACTGGAATCATTTGGGAAGCTTTAAAAAAAAAACAACAAAAAAAAAACCGTCATTCCCACTACTGATTTTTGGGTATGGGTGGGGCCAAGCATTGGGATTTTTTAAAATTTCCCAGGTGGGCCGGGCGCAGTGGCTCATGCCTGTAATCCCAGCACTTTGGGAGGCTGAGGCAGGCAGATCATGAGGTCAGGAGATCGAGACCACGGTGAAACCCCGTCTCTACTAAAAATACAAAAAAGAATTGGCCAGGCATGGTGGCAGGCACCTGTAGTCCCAGCTACTCGGGAGGCTGAGGCAGGAAAATGGCGTGAACCTGGGAGGCAGAGCTTGCAGTGAGCCAAGATCGCACCACTGCACTCCAGTATGGCTGACAGAGTGAGACTCCACCTCCAAAAAAAAAAAAAATTTCCCAGGTGACTCCATTAAAAGCCAGTACTAGGAACCACTGCTCTGTGGGGTGAAGAGATGGAAAGATGGGACAGTGAGAGAAGCTCCTCTCCTGCTGGGCCTACTAGAAAGACTAAAGCTACAGCTGCTGGCAACCTCTTGCCAGCCCAAGGAGAACACCTGGCTGAGAAGGCGGCCAGCACATAGTGAGGGATGGGAGCGCCCGGGTACTGACTCATGGGAGCTAACTGTGTGTATCTCTTTCCAACTCTGCAAACAGTGACACTGTGTTGGCAGAGTCTGGAATCAGACATAGAAGGAGGATTCACAACACTATGGAAATCTGCAAACATTCTAAATTAGGGCTTTTTTTTTTTTTCCAGAGAGCTGTTTGTTAGACATTTACCAGCACATCACTCCCAACAATGAAAAAAATAACAGAGTTGAGAAACTGAAGAAAGAAAGAAAAAGCTTCTGATGATATTGTTTGAGCCCCTGGATCAAACCATCCCTGAAGGCAGATACTCCTGGACTTCTCTTTTATTTGCTTAAGACAGATTAAATCAGATTGTATGACTCTTGTCATCACAAGACCTCTGAATGATGCAACCAGGGCACGGTCGAGGTCACATGCTAATCGTGGTCACTAAAAGCAAAAACACATGATCACATGATCAGGAGAATCCAGTTGGAGGCACAACTGAAAGATGCAGTTACACAGGGGTGACGCACATTATTTGGGTGGCCCTAGAAGGAAGGTCTATGAATTTGTCCACTACTAGGCTCTCCACAGCTGCAACGGATCTGGAATCAACTAAAGGCCATGAGATCCAATAGCAACCAACAGCTCCTATTTTATTTATATTCATTTATGTTATAAACATTTACAGAGCATGTATCATGATCAAGCACTGTGCAGGCACTTTCAACACAGCAGGGGAAAAGACATGCCAAGATCCCTGCTCTTGTGGACTGTACGGTGCAAGGTGGAACACTAGGAAGAAACAAGCAAGAACATCAATGACCAAGATACTTTGAGGGCCTGTTAAATGCTGTCATGAAAAGACAGAGATGGAATGAGAGAGGCGGCACAAGGTAAGACAGGGCAGTCAAGAAGAGGTGGCATCTGAATGGAGACATGCATGGCAAGGTGGAACCAGCCACACAGAGACCAGGGAAGACTGTCCCTTCATAGGGGCAGCATATGCAAAGGGCCTGAGGCAGGAACCAGCCTGGCATGTTTGACGATCAGCCTAAAGGCCAGCGTGGGTGGGGTGCAGACAGAAAGAGGGAGGGTGGTGAGAGATGAGGTTGGAACTTAGGGAAGAGCCAGATCACACGCACTGAAGGCCATCATCAAGAAGTCAGGACTGCAAAACCATGAACGGTAAACAGCAGAGTGATGGGATTTATGAGGTTCCATGTTTATTCCACTTGGGACACACACACACACACAGCCAGCTTTGGTGGATTGTTATTCCTTGCAACCGAAGACTGCCTCAAACAAAGACATCTTTGCCTCTGTGCTCACTGGGAGTGGAAACAGCAGGCCGTGCACGTACAGATGCCCTGAAGTCTGCAATGGTTCGGAAAAAAAGAATAAAAAGTTACCCTGCAAGCTCCCCTGACACACTGTGGGCTCTAGGAATCATCTAGCCCACGACTATCCATCTTCACTGAATCAGCCTTCTAAACTGCCCTGCCCCATTCTTTGGAAGGCCGGGGAAACTGACACCCCAGCCAGAGCACAAAACACACACGGGTGTGGAATCAGGGATCGCTGGACTCATCCCAGGGAAACTGACACCCCAGTGAGAGCACGAAGCACACATGGGTGTGGAGCCGGGAATCGCTGGGCTCACCCCAGGGAAACTAACACCCCAAAGCACAAAGCACACGCAGGTGTGGAATCAGGGATTGCTGCACTCAACCCAGGGAAACTGATACCCCAGTGACAGCACGAAGCACACATGGGTGTGGAGCCGGGAATCCCTGAGCACACCACACAGCAGCAAAGACACGACACACCAGACAGGCTGATGACTTCCCAATTTTTTGCTTCTCTTGTTTCTGAGAACAAACTTTGTAAATTGCTCCCAAGCCTCCCTCATCTGTCAAGTTCCTCCCACTCAGTCTCCTGCCCTTGCTGCTGATTATTTTGATGGCCACCAGCAATGGTCGATTCCTTCTCCTTCTCTCCCTGGGCTGATTGCAGATTAATTAAATGGGGATCCCGAGGAGAGCTCACAGCTTTAAAATCCATTGCTATGGAACAGGAGTACGCTATGGTGGCCAGGAACAGTTATGACAGTGGAGTGTCCAGTAAGAGGGGAGGTAGGAGGAAAAGCCTTACAGCGCAGGAGCAGACACCATACTTGGAAAGACAATTCCACAGAAATAATCACCCTTTACAAGGACGAACAGGTCTGTATCCAGGAAACAGGTAATAATTTGCCATAGAACACATGAGCTATAGAAAACTAATCAAGCTTGACAACAGGAGCAGGGGAGGCTGGCGGAATGACTGCTCCTATTACCAAAAACTCCAGGGTGGGACTGTCATGCCAGGTATAGCTGGATTCAGGGGCCCTGAAGACAGAATCAGAGCTCGCTTTCTCTCCGCCTTTCAGCTCAGCTGCTCTTTTTGTGCCACGGCCTCATTCCCAACCTCCATGTGGAGACAAGCTGACTACAGCAGCCCCAGTCTCCCAGCCTAACAGGAAAGCAAGAATTCTTGTTGAATGTGTACTAACGCCCTGAAATCTAGCCAGAGCCGGCCAGGTAAGGTCAAGTGCCGGGCCAAGAATGAAGCCACCGACATCACAGAACTGACAGTGAGGGAGGAGGCTGGTCAAGTGAAAACTGGACCACGTGCAGAGGACACAGATATCCACTACCCAAACATCGACGGGGACGTCACTCAAGCCATGTGACATGGACAGACCCGTGTCTCTCTGGAGTCGCGTGTGGCCAATCCTAGCAGGGGGCTCTCTTCTTTAGTAAACAGAGAAAGCTCTCATGTCAGACAAATGCTCCTGGGAAGAGTCCAAGAGAAGCCCACTGCCTAGGATGGTTCTGTTTTACAGCAAAGACCTCCACAAGAACATCCCTGCTGTGGAAACATCAGAGTGGCCAGCCTCCCAGCTGAACATGCAACCACTGACCACACCCAAAAGAATGATACCACCAGTCCACCTGACAGCAGGGCCACACTACACAACTTCAGAGACGTCACCTCCAATGCCACCAGTCCATCTGACAGCAGGGCCACACTACACAACTTCAGAGACATCACCTCCAATGCCACCAGTCCACTTGAGAGTGGGGCCATGCTACGCAACTTCAGAGCTGTCACCTCCAATGCCACCAGTCCACCTGACAGCAGGGCCACACTACACAACTTCAGAAATGTTACCTCCAACACCACCAGTCCACCTGACAGTGGCTAATGAGAGCTCGCTCCTAATGAGCCAGTCTTGTCCACACAACCCTAAGGTTGAAGTGATGCACCTGCTCTCCCCAGACCCCTCAGTGAGCTGCCAAGGGGCCTTTCTGCAGGCAGGAAGTCAACTTGCAAACATCTTGTTTCAAATGTCATCAATAAGCCCAAAATGAAACCATGAGTTTTCAGAGGGATCTCCTGCTCTCATAAGTGAAAGGGGAGGAGGAGGATCTCCTCGTCTTATAAGTGATCTCCTGCTTTCATAAGTGAAACTTCCCTACACTGGCTCCGTGGAGAGGAGAAAGGGTGTCCAACGCCATTAACAACACAATTAATCAAATGACCAGTAAGAATTACAACGAAGTGGAATTGCCAGGCAAGTTCCTGGTAGATATGGCAGCCCTTGCACCAGGGTTCTAACACTGGAGGAAGAGCACAAAGAATTTGCCCTAAGGTGAGAGATTCAAAAGCGCAAATAAAAGTGTAAGCTTCTGGCAAATCTGACATCACCAAGGAAAAACAGCACTTGAGAGGCAAATAACCCAACCTCACTTCTGGACCACACTGGGGAAGAAAAAGAAAACAAAAAAAAACTTTCCATTAGATAATGAAGCCACCCAAATTCCAGTCCTTATTTTGCTGCTTAAATAATGATTTTCTTGGAGGGACTAGATCACTCTTCTAAAAAGAAAAAAAAAAAGGGTGGGAATCTGAAATTTGATATCTGTAAAATTAAAGGTTGTCAATGCCTATTCTAAAAGTTCATTTTTTAAGTTGTTTTGTTTAAATCCTGGAGGCTTTTTCCATAAGAATATAATAATGCAGGAGTAAGAGACTGCTGCTAGGTGGAGTCGCCATACGTACGTAACCATCTCTGCTCTAATTCATGTAAGAGTTGTCACAACTACATCCTGAAATGGCTCATATCCAGCTGTGGCTCAGGACACTCAGGATCGGTCTGGGGAAATGGACCTTCAGCTGCTATGAAAAACCATTCTGTACATTGTAGGTTCCATATGCCCATTTGGGGAGAATGGGCATACGGAACCTACAAATTAGGTTCAAAATTTTCCCACTTAGAAATGCACTGTGTAGCGCTCAGGTTTTCAAATCAAAAGCAAGCCCAGTGGTGCTTCTTTTTAACCCGACTTTAATGGTCTTTTTGTATTGAATCCACGTTCTGTGTAAGTAACTTGTAGATTTCACAAAAGGTGGTGGTGCTGTCCACAGGTCACCTGCATTAGAGTCACATATCTAGACGTGCAAATCTAGAGCCTCATCCTAAGTCCACTGGAGTAACTCCCAGAGGCAGTGTCCTGGAAAGAGGCATATTTAATGGGCTCCCCAGGCAATTCCTCTGCACAGTAAAGTTAAAAGGATTTTATAATGCAAAGAACCAGAGGTTTGGAGAAAAATGCCTGAGTTCATTTCCACCACAGACACATGTACCAGCCCCTTAAGCTCTCCTAAGCCTCTAATGGCAAACTTTAAAATAATGGAAAAATACCTACTCATCACAAGGTTACTGAGTCAAATCAGAGTACATTTGAACTTGCTTGGAAAGGTTGTAAAGGGCTAGACAAATACTATTCATTCCAAGCATGTAATGAATGTAGTGAATGACTAAAAAGCCAGTTGCTGGGGAAACAGAGATGAGATGTAAAAACTTGGGAGACCAACATATGAATAATTCTGTATAATGAAATGAATTCAGGGCCATAATAGCAATATCTGTATGAAAAGGGCATGAGCCCACACAGAAAGATGATTAATTCTGCACTGATAACTCCAGAATGACCACAGTTACTGACCCAAATATGAATGAAGCAAGGCATGTTATCAAATAGTATCACCAATAAGCTGATCCTGATCAAATGGGAACCAAAAGAAATATACATGCTTCAAAAACATTCACATCTTTATGCTATTACTAAATAAGCCATAGCCAGATTCCATTCCTGTCTCCATCACACAAAACAACAACAACCATTTAGTATACGCCAGGTACCATACTAGAAACTCTGCATTCACTGTTTTGGAAAATCCTCACGATGTTCTCAGGATACTGGTGTGATGTCCTGGTATGTGTGGGAAAATAATTCCAAGGAGTCAGGTGGTCATGGGTGAGCATGAATTCAGTGCAGGTTTGGTTAACTCTGAAGACATGTGGGCTGGGAGTGGTGGCTCACGCCTGTAATACCAGCACTTTGGGAGGCCGAGGCGGGCGGATCACCTGAGGTCAGGAGTTCAAGACAAACCTGGCCAACATGGTGAAACCCCATCTCTACTAAAAATACAAAAATTAGCTGGGCATGGTGGCAGGTGCCTGTAATCCCAGCTACTCGGGAGGCTGAGGCAGGAGAATCGCTTGAACCCAGGAGGCGGAAGTTGTAGTGAGCCGAGATTGCACCACTGCACTCCACCCTGGGCGGCAGAGTGAGACTCTGTCTCCAAAAAAAAAAAAAAAAAAAAGACATGTGAATGTGGGGAATACCCACCGTTTGTTAAAATGTCCACACTCTATGAGCTTGTCTTTAAGGAAATTTTGTTACGGCCTTTTGGCTGAGGGCTGCAAGACACATCAGCCAGAGTTAAAGATCCTTTCTTGGGGCTGCCCTGAGAAATATTTTAGGAGATTTTAGAAGCAGCACACGGCCCCACCTCATTTGGCAAGATTTTCATGATTGTTCTTCTGTCTACTGGAATTTACGATTAATAATAACAATAATAATAGCTAAAATTTATCCAGCATTTATTCTGTGGTAGGCATTATGCTAAGATGTCTACACGGATTGCCTCATGAGGTAGGTGCTATCAACCAACCTCACTGTACAGGTGAAAAAACTGAGGTGTAGAGATTAGAAAACCTAACCAGAGCTGGAATTGGAACCTGATCAGCCTAAGTCCACCACTCTGATTCTCTGCCATCTTGGCTTCCTGTTGCTTGCGCCCGTGACCTGCTGTGACTTCATCATACCACAAGGTTCACCACCATGGAACTGTCTCAAGACTCTGGACATAAAATTCTCTAAGTACACAAATCAATAAGACTGTTGCTAATAGTCTAGCAAGTGAGTCTTACAATACTATTTATGCATGTTGCAGGAATAGGCATCAGGTTTGCCATCTGATTTTCTGGAACCCTGAGCAGCACCATTATTCTAATGCATCCACATACGCACTCATCACATGTTGAGTGTCTATCACGTGCCATGTACAGGTGTTAATGAAAAGCCCAGCCCCTCCCAACCCGGGCTCAGGCACCCCCTCACCTTCAGCTGTTTGACCTTCTCTTTTCAGCATCTGGACAGCTCCTACATATTTCTTCAGCTGGACTTTGAGCACCTCGTTCTCTCTGCAGGTACAAAAATGTTAAAAAATATATATTTAAAAAGTGACAGTGTGGACCCACAGGAGGGGGCAGGGGTGGGTGGTGAATCTGTGTAAAGAAAAGCACAATTTGCATCTTATAAATGTTAATATATCCTCATGGTTTAGAGATCATCACGGGAGAAGGCTGTGTTACCTTGGGCATGTCTGCAGAGTACCTTTAAGAACTGTTCTTTCATGAGACAGATAAGCACCATTGGTTCCAGTGTCCACAAATTCAGAATGCAGACATAGGCTGTGCTTAGGCTGTTTGAAGCTACCCATCTATCAGGTGCCTATTCAGTGTCAGGAACTCTAGTCTTCTCTCCATTTACAGAAGCATGTACTGATTACTGTGCATTCACCCTGGGGAATGCTCTTAATAGCTTTATCAACTCTGACTTGTATTAAACACTTATTATTTGCCAGGCATCATGTCAAGTGTTTGTATAGAATCTCCTTGAATCATTCCAAGGCACTAACACAACCCTTATTTTACAGATAAGGAGATTGAGGCATAAAGAGAAGCAGTTGGACCAAGTCCATATCCAGCCCTATGTAAGATTACACTATGGAACATTAGACTAAGGAACACAGAACCCAGGGTATGACAGGACCCCACCTGCTGAACTCACTCCCCAGGTACACTGGCTGACAAAGGAACGTGAGGACCAAGGGGGAAAAACTGCCATTTGTTGAGTATTTAGACTTTACATATGTCTCTTTGAACCAAGCATGCATCCACTCATTCATTCATCCATCCGTCATTCAGCGGAAAGATGCTTCATTCAGTAGAAAAATGCAGAGTGGCCTGCAGTATTCTCCACATTTTACAGGAGAAGAGTTGGACAAATAAGGTTTCTGACCAAGGTTGCCAGTAAAACTCATTAGTAAGATCTGAACCCAGGTTTCCCTGCCCCCGAGACCCACAAGGACTCTTTGCCATCTCTTTTGAGATTCAGACTTGGTTTCTGACCAGCTCTACCAGAGGGAGGTGCCTCTTACACATTCTCTATTTCTGCCCCCACCCCCTACACCTCAGGTCTTGAGTCTAAGTGCCTTTAAATGTGCTAGAATATTTTTTCTTTCCTTGCAATGAGAAGAGCTGAAGACTGGGTTTTTTCTGTGATTATAAAAATAAAAAATGCTCATTGCAAAATACTCAGTCAGAACACATTTACGAAGAAATGCAAAAACATGCTAAGACCCCAACACCTTGAAATAAACCCCATTAACATTTTTATATCCATCCCATTATTTCTCTAGGTGCACACACACATCCTAAATAACTTTAGGGGGATGAAACACCCTTCACAATGCTTTAATTTTTGTGTGAATGCTTGAAGGCTTTTTTCCCTTATTTACTGTTCCACTCAACACTTCCCCACGGTAACCAATGGCAAAAACCCAGTATATACCTTTCAGGCCTTCCTCCATGCTCTGACAATCACTACCAACCGAATACACTCAGAGTCTCTATGACAGGATAGTATAAATGTTTCTGAGACTGGTCGTCTCACTTAATAATGCACCACAGTAAGCCTCTCACTCAGTCTATTTATGGATGGAAATACCACCCACTGCAATAGATACGCCAAACACTGACTTAGTTGAAAAACTTGAGACTGCTCATCCCTGGTGCCGAGTGTCTGTTTTCAATGCATCTGACTACATCTCAGCCCACGACAACAGCACTTTCTTTGTATTTTGCTTCTCTGTGCTGTATTGCGGCAGAAAAAAAAAATCAGGATCAAACTTAGACACTACTGTAGACTTAGGTGTCACCTGAGAACTCGACGTTTGTCTCTGAAGCTCTGGAGAAAGTAAACCACAAGGGAGTCCCTTCATTATCCCCTCGTCCTAGACAAAGCCTGTCATGGATGCCTCCACAGGTGTCTGCACTTTTCCCATCTGTGACATAAATCGCAAATGTTTGAAACAAAATAACAAGTCCTTAAAATGTCTGTGGGAGACAAAATCTCCCTGATGGGGACTGTACAGCACGTTTGTTTTTGTTGGTTTTGTTTTTGAAATGCAGTCTCACTCTGTCGCCCAGGCTGGAGTGCAGCAGCATGATCTCGGCTCACTGCAACCTCTGCCTCCTAGGTTCAAGCAATTCTCCTGCCTCGGCTTCCCAAGTAGCTGGGATTACAGGCGCACACCCCCATGACCAGCTAATTTTTGTATTTTTAGTAGAGATGGCGTTTCACCATGTTGGCCAGGCTGGTCTTGAACTCCTGACCTTAAGTGATCCACCCGCCTCAGCCTTCCCAAGTGCTGGGATTACAGGTGTGAGCCACCGTGCCCAGCCTGTAGAGCATGTTTTCTAGGATTCCTTCAGCCAGAGCCTCATCGCCCAGCCCAGCCTACTCCCAATCTCCACATGTGAATTCAAGTCACATATCATAAAACCAGGGAAAGAAAGGCATTTATACACATTTCTAAACAACAGTTCATGGAAGAACATTTTCCAAGAGGCCGCATGACCAACAGAAGTCATGTCAGTGTTTGGCAGTCAGGTCTCCTCTCATTTGCTGCCAGCCATTGAGCCGATCCTCAGCTTCCCTGTTCATCTTCAACTCTGTGGCCAGCACTGAAATGTTTCAGGTGGCTGCTTTTCTTCTGGTTTGAAGAAGTCTTCTAATACTGTGTTAAGATCCCATCTAAAAATCACACCTGGCTGGGTGCGGTGGCTCACACGCATAATCCCAGCACTCTGGGAGGCCGAGGCGGGTGGATCACCTGAGGCCAAGAGCTCAAGATCAGCCTGACCAACATGGTGAAACCCCATCTCTACTGAAAATACAAAAATTAGCTGGGCATGGTGGCATGTGCCTGTAGTCCCAGCTACTAAGGAGGCTGAGGCAGAACAATCGCTTGAACCCGGGAGGCAGAGGTTGCAGTGAGCCAAGATCACGCCACCGCACTCCAGCCTTGCGACAGAGTGAGAACTCCACCTCAAAAAAAAGAAAAAAGAAAAGGTGTTGCCAACGTGGACTGTGGCAGAGTTGGACATTTGAGATGTTTACACCTTCCTTGAAATCCCTCCTATGAAGTGGGAAGCAGCACAGCACCAAGACCCCGTTAGAGGTAAAAGCTGTGCCTCATTCCCAGAGATCCATACGTATGTAGTGGGAAACATGCTTTTCAATCTGCAACACATGAGCACCTGCCTCTGAGTAGGGCACTTAATATTCGAGGTGTGGCAGACATGCTCACATTTTATCTATACAGTAACCCTACAAAACAGGTTATTATAGCTGACATTTTTCTTACTACCTTCATTTTACATATGAAAAAACTGAAGACCAGGTGAGGTGGCTCATGCCACCCACCTGGGGAGGCCAAGGCAGGCCGATCACTTGAGCCCAGGACAACAGCCTGGGCAACATGGTGAAACCCCATCTCTACAAAAAAATACAAAGATTAGCTGGGTGTGGTGGCATGCACCTGTAGTCCCAGCTACTTGGGAGGCTGAGGTGGGAGGATCATTTGAGCCTGGAAGGCGGATGTTGCAGTGAACAACGATCCAGCCTGGGTGACAGAGTAAGACCTTGTCTCAAAAAAGAAAAGGAAAAAGAAAAGAAAAGAAGAGAAAAGAAAAGAAACTGAGGTTCAACGATGCTAAATGAACTATCCAAAAACTCACAACCTGCAAAGGCAGAGCCACAGTTCACTTCAGCCTCTCCACGTCTATGTCCCTCTCCTCTCTGCCACACACTTGGTGTCTCATTAGATCCCCAGCAACACATCATGAGGTTGGTTTTACTGTGCCCGTTTTGCAGATGGGAAATTTGAGGCCCAGAGAGCCTAACACACACTCCAACCTGGGATTTAAACCCATTATCCTTTAACTTCAAAGTCTCCTATTACATTATATACGTTTAGAGAATTAAGTGAACAGGGCAACACTGAAAACTAAGGCCTTGAAAAATTCCATCAGAAAACGTGTGCTCGTCAGCGCAGGTCTGCAGAATCTCTTGGGTGGTTAAGACTCCTCTGCAGATGTGAACAGGATCCTCCTGACCAGCTAGCTTTGCTAAGAGAGGCTAAGGAACTTTCCTCGAGGTATGGAGCTCAAGCTTCTGCTGCCAACCCCCTTAGGCATCTCATAAATGTAAGCAGTTGGTCACAGGTGAGCTTTAGGAAATATGAATTGACAGCCTCAAGAACTGTAACCTTCTGACCCAGCAACTCCACTTCTAAGAAACTGTATTCAGAAAAGAAAGAGAAGTCTCAAAACCACATGCAAGAGGATGCTTTGAATATAAAAGAAAGAAACTGGTTGCAAGTTAATTGTCTGACAATGTAGACAATGTAGTGGGTGGAAAAGTTATGGTGCCTCCTCCTATAATAGGGTGCTAAAGGACTGTCAAAGCTACGATAAATATGTATGTTTATCCCCAGGAATGAATATATATATATATATACACATACATACACATACTCACACTGATATACCATTAACTGAATGCAGCAGAGTACAGAGTATATTTACTCTAACCCCTTATATCTATTCAGATGGATATATTTGCACGGGAAATGTATGGACCACAATGTTAACAGTGCTCAGTTCTATATGATAAAATTAATTGGACATTTTTCTTTAATTTTTCAACAATGCACTTTACTAGAGCACTTTTTAAAATGTATTAAGAGGTTAGAAATACTCACTTCCAGGCCAGATGCAGTGGCTCATGCCTGCAATCCCAGCACTTTGGGAGACCGAGGTGAGTGGATCACCTGAGGTCGGGAGTTTGAGACCAGCCTGGCCAACATGGTGAAACCCTGTCTCTACTAAAAATAGAAAAATGAGCTAGGCCTGGTGGTGCACGCCTGTAATCCCAGCTGCTCAGGAGGCTGAGACACAAGAATCGCTTGAACCTGGGAGGCGGGGCTTGCACTGAGCCAAGATCACACCACTGCACTCCAGCCTAGGTGACAGAGTGAGATGCCTTCTTGAAAAAAAAAAAAAAAGCTACCCACCCCCAAATCCTATAGTAACATCACAGCTAAAGATGAAAGGCTGAATATTTTCCCCCAAAGACTGAGAATGAGGCAAGCAATTCTTCCCTCACCACTCCTATCAGCACAGTAGATTCTAGCTGGTGAGATAAGGCCCTCCCCACCCAAAAACACACATACAGGTTAGGAAGGAAGGACTAAAACTTTCCCTCTTCACAAGTGACATGACCATCTGCAAAGGTAATCCCAAGAACTGATGAAAATGGTCACAGAATAACCGAGTTTTTCAAGGTCACAGAACACAGGGTCAAATGTAAACATTAACTGTATTTCTATACACTACCAATGAACAATCAGAAGGTAAATTACTTTTAAAAAGGATCATTTATAACAGCTCCAAAAGATGAAATACATTCATATAAATCTAACAAAATGTGTCCAGGATCTGCATGCTGAAAACTACAAAATACTAACAAAAGAAATCAAAGAAGAGCTAAATACCTGGAGATACCAGGTTCATGGCTCAGAAGACTCAAAAGAATTAAGATGTCAATTATCCCCACATTGATCTATAAATTTAATGAAAGCCCGATCAAAATCCTAGCAGGATTTTTTTATATAGACTAGCAGATTATAACATTCATATGGAAAAACAAAGAAACGAAAATAGCCGAAATCATTTTTGAAAAAGCAGCACAAAGCAGGAAGACTCACACTGCCCAATTTTAGAACTTCCTGTAAAGCTACAGCCCTCAAGCCAATGTCATATAGGCAAAATGACAGACACACATGAACAAGACAGACAAAGAATCAGGGAATAAACCCATACACACAGTCAAGCAATGTGATGAAGGTAGGAAGGCACTTCAGGAGAAAGGACAGTCTTTTCCACACATAATTTTGGAACAACAAGACATTCATAAGCAAAAAAAAATTAACTTCAACCAATACTCACACCTTATACAAATATTAATTAAAATTGGACCACAAAGAAATGTAATTTAAAACTATAAAAGGTTTAGAAGAAAATGTCAGAGAAAATCATGCCTAACCTGAGTTAGACAAAGAAGAGTTCTTAGATATAACACTAAGAGCATCATCCAGAGTAGAAAAAAGAGTTTAACTGGATTTGCTCTGTGAAAGACTTTTTTTTTTTGGAAGACGGAGTTTCACTCTTGTTGCCCAGGCTGGAGTGCAGTGGTGCGATCTCAGCTCACTGCAACCTTCACCGTCTGGGTTCAAGTGATTCTCCTGCCTCAGATCCCAAGTAGGTGGGATTACCGGCACGCACCACCACGCCTGGCTAATTTTTTTATTTTCAGTAGAGACGGGGTTTTGCCATGTTGGTCAGGCTGGTCTCAAACTCTTGTAATGGAATTACAAACTCCTGCCCTGGAATGTAAGTAATGGAATGCTTACTCATCAATAAAAAGGAATGCACTATTGATACATGCAACAACTTAGATGACACCCAAAAACATTATGCTAAATGTTTTGGGTGCAGTGGCACATGCCTGTAATTGCAGCACTTAGGGAGGCTGAGGCAGGAGGATCATCTGAGCCTAGAAGTTTGAGACTAGCCTGGGCAATATACCAAGACCACATCTCTATAAAAAAAATTTTTTTAGGCCGGGCACAGTGGCTTACGCCTGTAATCCCAGCACTTTGGGAGGCCGAGGCAGGTGGATCACCTGAGGTCAGGAGTTCGAGACCAGCCTGGCCAACACGGTGAAACCACGCCGCTACTAAAAATACAAAAATTATCCAGGCATGGTGGCAGGTGCCCGTAATCCCAGCTACTTGGGAGCTGAGGCAGGAAAACTGCTTGAAACCGGGAGGCAGAGGTTGCAGTGAGCCAAGATCGCACCATTGCACTCCAGCCTGGGTGAAAGTGAGACCTTGTCTCAATAAATAAATAAATGAAATAAAATTAATTTAAAAATTAGCTGGACATGGTGACATGTGCCTGTAGTCCCAGCTTCTCCAGAGGCTGAGGCAGGAGGATCACTTGAGCACAGGAGTTGCAGGCTGCAGTGAGCTGTGATCGCACCATTGCACTCCACCCTGGGCAACAGAGCAAGACTGCAATTCACAAACAAAAAAATACATTAAAAAGGTGTTAAGCAACGGAATGCAGACTTGCTATGTGGAAAAGACAAATGGAGTCAGGGGTGGAAACAGAAGAAGCCGGAAGATAGGAGGCCATTACAGTCATCCAGGCAAGAAACGATGGTGGCCAGAACTGAGAGGACCGAAGTGGTATCCGTGGAGATGGAGACAAGTATTCAAATATTCGCCTGTCCAATTCTAGAAAGCCTTGCCAACTCCTTCCCACTCCCAGCCCCAAACACGCCTGCTGGCTACCCTGCGGATTTCTTTAAAAGCATGGGAACGAAAGCAAATCATTGAGTATGTGGCAAGTACCTCTCAAACAGCTTCCAACGACTGCAATAATTAATGTTTGTAAGTCAAAGCAATTATGCCTGCCCCAATGTCAGAGTAAACAACCAGCAACCCAGACAGCACTACTCAAAGGAAAATTACTCACAACAAAACTAACGAACCTGATAAGTACATTTGGTAATTCTCAGGCATCAAAACACCACATTAAGACATACCTATGGGAATTATGCTTTCCCTAGATGCAAAAAAGCACAGCTCGAGGGGACCTCATGCCTACTGTCTAGTAGGTACTGAGTAGCCATCAACCATAACCACACCCAACTACAAGAAGAAGGTGGCCCAATGGCCAGGCTATCCAAGACCATGAGGACTCCCCCAAAATAGGCACCAATAAAAGGCAGGAAGGGAGGCATAAATCGCTTGGCTTTGTGGTGTTTGCAGCCACTCCTAAATCTTCAAAGGTCAAGTTCACTGCAAAATAAAACAGTCAATGTTGAAAAACCATTTTTCCCTAACTGTACATATTCCTGTTAGTCTCTTCTGACCCCAACTCCAACTCCGCCATCTTTTCTAAGATATCAGAACTCCTTTAGCCTGTTGCTGCACTGAGCCTAACACGCATTCTTGCACTGCCCTTTACAGAACACTTTTGCCCTCACAACCTCGAGTAATTGTCACCATGACAATGATGCTAGTAGCTACCACTTGTCCAGCACTGAATGGGGGAGGAGAGAAGGGGAGAGGGGTAAGCAAAGCTTTTTAGATGCCTGCAGGCTGAGATACCTACAGAGGAGGTAAGTCATGTTCCTGGCAAGTGACAAGCTGACGAGTGGCAGAGCTGGGATTCACATCCAGACAGTGCAACTCCAGAGTGAAAACCGTACCAGTCCTCTACACCAGGGGTCGTCCATCAATGTGGCTGTCAGGAACCAGGCGACACAGCAGGAGGTGACCGAGCAGTGACCAAGTGGTGAGCAAGCAGTGAGCAAGCATTACCACCTGAGCTCTCCCTCCTGTCAGATCAGCGGCAGCCTTAGATTCTCATAGGAGCACGAACCGTATTGTGAACTGGGCATGCAAGATCTAGGTTGCACCCTCCCTGTGAAAATCTAATGTCTGATGGTCTGAGGTGGAACAGTTTTATCCCAAAACCATTCCACCACCCCATCCCCATGGAAAAATTGTCTTCCATGAAACCAGTCCCTGGTGCCAAAAAGGTTGCGGACCACTGCTCTACACCATCTTTGTGAAACAATCAATCCTAAGAGGGCTGAAGGAATAAACCCAGCCAGCCAGCGCCTCTGACACTGAGGGCATCAGGGCAAGAGGGAAAGCAAAAGATACCTTCCAGAGCACTTTCCCCCAGCGTCATCTTGGAAAGGCTCCTCCCGGGTTCTACCCAGGGTGCTGCCCCGCTACCCAATACACCATGCTCTCTAAGCTAGACCCGACTCCCCCCCTCTCCTCTTGCAGCTGTCAGGGCTCCCAGAGTAGCTGAGACATCCACCTAATATAGCCCCCAACCTCCACTCTGCGATTTGGCCAATCACAGCTCTTCCCTGTTGCCCATACCAGCCAAGCTCTTTCTGCCACGTGTGTCTTTGCTAAGGTTGATCTGATTCTCTGTCTGCAACTCTCCCATCTGCCCCAGGCCCCTGGTGAACAGCTGCAAATTTTGCAAGTGTCTCCTCAAAGGCCCTCTTCTCTCTGAAGTCCTTCCTGCCAACCCTGCCTCCACCACATGGAGCTTGTGACAGCTCCCTCCTCTGCCCCCAGCATAGTCCAGACAACCTTCTCTCTTAACAAGTCTCACCCTTTAATACCCCTGGCCTGTGCTCACCTTCCCCTATCTAGAGTATGAGATCCTTGAGGACAGTGGCCGTGTCTTATTTTTCTCTGTGCCATGAAACATTGCCCTCGTCCATAAGGAAATGGAGGCTCAGTGTGGTTAGTGGCCGGCCAAGGTCAATCAGGAGTGGAAGTGGAATTAACATCGGAGCAACTCCAAAGCCTATACCCTCCAGCACTAGGCCAGGGTCCTTCCAGATGCGGTCAGAGGATGCAGGATCTCTATAATGAAGAGAGCAGAGGAGCTTCTCCAGAAAGCAAATCTCCCCATAACCCTGCCTTTCCATTCCCAAGCAATTCAGCCCAAAGCTATTACAGATTAGTTAACTTACAAGGGGATGGATCAATAACTAAATATATTACAGATAACTGGAGCCAGGTATCTTGTTATTGGAGAAAAGAACAACAAATACATCAAGTAAGAAAGTGAGAAGTCAGTGGTGATGTTGGACTGGGATTGAAGACATCAGTGTGAACTTACAGGCCTACTTCAAAAGGACACAGAAGCCAGCTCATAAAAGTTCCCACTGATAAATGGGATGGTTGGGACGGATTCATCTTATAGTCCATTATTATCACTGTTTTGATGCTCGGATGCTCTGAGACGATCCGGGCATGAAAACAGTGATAGTAATGCATTATAAGCTGAAGAAAATAGAAACTGATGAATCCAAAATTAATTAATGGAAAATTTAATGCATAACAGGATATTTAGAGCTCAAAAACCTCCCTACAAAATATGTATTAATTGCAAAGGGGAAACTCCACAGTGAAGGAGCATAACAGACATCCTTTTAATCAGAGGATCAAAGTTAATATAGGAATGGAAAAAATTGAAACCACGCACCACCCACCAGGATGCACTAAAAAGATGCATGGCCTCTGTAACATTCCTACAAAGATGCATAAACTGAATCTAATCAAAAGGAAACATCAAGCAAACCAAAGGCACGGACATTCGGCACAATAAACTGGCCTATCATCTTCAAAAATGTCAAGGTCATGAAAGTCAAGAAAAGAGACAACTGTTCTAGTCTGAAGAGGCATGAAAATCACATGCAATGTGTCATTCTGGACTCAATCATTTTGCAAGAAAAGACAGTGCTGGGACTACTGGTTAAAGCTGAGCATAAAGTGATTAGACAGCAGAAATGTGTCGATGTTAATTTTCTAATTCTGATTGTTATATTATTATTACAAAGGAGAATGTTTTGCTTGTAGGAAACACACTAACAGATTCAGGGGTGAAAAATTAAAAAGTAAAAACCAGATTCCCAGGCCCCTCTCTGTAATCACCCTCTTAGGGTGAAGCCTGGAGTCTGTATTTTGGCACGCCTCCAGGACACTTCTGGGCCACTCTGGCACCTGAGAGCCACTCCCTGCCATGTGCCCTCCTGCCATATCACAATCATAACGATTACTGCTCATAACCCTGTTCAGAAAACAGTGGTACCTCCCACGTACAAGAAGTCTGGGTAACTTTTCCTTTCCTTCCAGTTTTCTCTAATAAGACAGGGCAAGGGCTGCCAGGGGACTCAAATTCCACGACGTCTGCATTCCTCCTTGGCTGTTCTCTGGATTAAGCTGTGTGGCATCTCATTTCTGCCAGCTGGAGGGGGTGGAGAACGGAGCTGTAAAAAGCTTGTTTGATTTTTAGTGCTCTCTCCTCCGTTACCGTCATTGCACTATTTATCTTATAAACCCCATCTCATTAGCCACCTGGTAAATCCCACCCAGAATGTCACACTGGCCCCTGCACTGCACATCCAGAGCCAGGGAAACAGCCCAAACAACTCGTCACTCAAGAAGGTAATTAATTACAGATGACACACACCCAAAATATCCTGGGTGCAATGGAAAAATCACAGGGTTCCAAACTTAATAGCCGGAATCATACTCGTCAGTCCCTCACTCAAAACTTACATAAGTTACTCCTCTGGCACCAAGAAGGCAGCTCACTTCAGCCCTTTGTGCCATTAAAAAGTGTTTGCTTGGAGGTCAGACA
Organism: Nomascus leucogenys; assembly: GCF_006542625.1. NCBI lineage: Eukaryota > Metazoa > Chordata > Mammalia > Primates > Hylobatidae > Nomascus > Nomascus leucogenys. The sequence continues at coordinate 90,954,619 of NC_044398.1, forward strand.
ATCCTGATGGGAATGCTTGCTCTGCCTCTATGTGACCTTGGGCAAGTTGCTTAACCTCTCTGAGCCCCAGTTTAGCATTTATAAAATGGGATGATGAAAGCATCTACCTTCAGAAACTACAGAGAGAATTAAAATAAGTATGGGTGTGTATAAATAAAGTGTCTGGCATATGGTAAATATTAAATAAATGTTAGCGGTTATTAATTCATTGTCAGTATCATCATTATTCATAAATTGCAAACCAGGGCTCCAGTGTCATCATACTCCAAATCAAGGAGGACTATTTTCTCCCAGGGAGTGAGCACTAGGAAAACACTTGGAATAATGCTCAAATTATCACCTGGACATATTTCAAGGTCAGGCATCAAATGACTGAGTCCTCTTCCCCAGCTCATCCCCTAGCTAACTCCTAGGGCATGGTGGATTCAACCTCACCACTTCAGAAAATAATTATCCAATTTCCCTCAGCTGCCTCAGGTCCCTCGAGGGATGCAGGATTTCCCTAAATAATGGGAAGGTGAGGGAGCCTCTCATGGACTGAACTGGGCTTTCATGGAAGCCAGTGTGCAATACCCTAACGTACCAATGTGACAACTCACCTTTTGGAGGAGTGAATGTAGCAGTACCACTGCATGAAGAGGTACATAAACACAAGTCTGGCAACCCAAATAAACACCTTCAAAGAAAGGGGGTTGGGGGGGAGAACAGGCAAGAGAAACTACTATGAAATAGAAAATTATATCCCGACAGGCCCCAAGAAGAATACAGAGAGGCAGATGGAGAGAACACAGCTGGGAGCCTATCCTGGATTTTTTTTTTTTTTTTTTTTTAAACAGAGTCTCGCTCTGTCACCCAGGCTGGAGTGCAGTGGCGTGATCTCGGCTCACAGCAACCTCCGCCTCCTGGGTTCAAGCAATTCTCCTGCCTCAGCCTCCCAAGTAGCTGGGATTACAGGCATGCACACCCGGCTAATTTGGTAGTTTTAGTAGAGATGGGGTTTTGCCACGTTGGCCAGGCTGAAACTCCTGGCTTCAGGCAATCTACCCTCTTTGGCCTCCCAAAGTGCTGGGATTCCAGGCGTGAGCCACTGCGCCTGGCTCTATAACAGATCTTTCAGAGTCCCAGGCATAGAGGGGCAGGGCAGGTAACAGAAGAATGAAGCACGCCAGGGCGACACACACAGGGGCATCTTGTGAATGGTGGAGGCCACAGCAAAGCACAGAATGTGCACCCATTGTCCAGGACTCAAAACCAGGCAGACGGGAATATGGTCCTGTGTGGCCAGATCTCTAACCCTTCAAGAGCAGCTGGAAGTCCGGATTCCTCTGGGACCCATCAGGTCTTTAACCAGTGATTGACTCATTTTTCAAACATCCCACGTGCCAAACAAAACACAGCTGTGAGCTACAGTCGGCCCCAGCCACTGAGCGCTACCTCTCTCTACACTTTGACCTCTTGGCATTGAGTTTTGCCATCTGTGAAACCAGAAGTCTACTTGCTATAGTGTCTCTTTATTAGGCCAAAAGGAGATGGATTAAAAGCCTTGACTTCCTGTCAGAAACACAGAACCTGAACCTAATCATGAGGAAAGAGCTGACAAACCCAAATTGAGGGATGTTCTACCAAGCAACTGGCCAGAAGAGGGACCCAGAAAAAAAGTCAAGGTCATGAAAGCCAAGCTGTGGAGGTGTTCCCCAGATTAAAGAGACAGGACCCTTCAGGGAAATCCCTGATCCTGGACTGGATCCCCACTCAGTCAGAGAGATTAGCCATGAAAGCTTTAATTGGCCCCAATGGTGAAATATGAATAGACTAAATATCACGTCATAATACTGCACCAGTGTTACATTTCCTGCATTTTATCATCACACTGCAGACATGTAAGAAAGTATCCTTGTTCTTAGAAAATTGTGTACTTGAGTATTTAGGGGTAAATGGTCATGATGTTTGCAACTAATTCTTAACTAGATCAGGAAAAATGTTTGTATAGATACACAGAGATATAGATACACATAAATCTGTCTCCAATAGAGCAAATATTAACTAGTCACTCTGCAGGAAGAGCACATGGGAGTTCCTTTTTTTTTTTATTATTATACTTTAGGTTTTAAAGTACATGTGCACAATGTGCAGCTTTGTTACATATGTATCCATGTGCCATGTTGATTTCCTGCACCCATTAACTCGTCATTTAGCATTAGGTATATCTCCTAATGCTGTCCCTCCCCCCTCCCCCAGGGAGTTCCTTTTTTGTCCCTGCAATTCTTGAGCAAATCTCAGATTACTTCAAAATAAAGATTTTTTAAAAAAAGAAATTCCTTTAGAAATGAAAAGCTCCCAACAACAAATAGAGATAGATAGATAGATAGATTGATTGATTTATAATACTGGCCCATGCAGTAAGGGTTAAAAGGGTTAACTGAATAGCTCATAACTGGTACTATTAAAGCCAAGAAAATTTGTTTGGTCAATATAAATACAGCATATTAAATATTAAACAGTATCTGGGAATAACAAGACCCACCTACTATTATTACTTCAATAAATACTGGGGTTTTGAGGGGTGTAGTTCACCTGTCTCATCTGTGAGAATTCCAGCAGAAGCACTGACAAAACCTAGGAAACACTTTGAGTGACATGTGGGAACAAGGAGGTACAATTGCTATTATCTTGCAACTTGCATCTGACCTCAAATGAGTCCCTTTCCTACAATGCAGAGGCATGGCATCTGGGGACTGCCACTGCTGCGCAGTTGTTGTTGCTGATAACGGCTGGAGGGTGAGATGTCCCGCATCTGAATACCAAGCTGAAAACTCAATTTGGCTCTTGCACAAGTCACAATAGTCTCATCAAATCTTGGCCTCTTGAGACTACAAGCAGAAACATGGACTGCAAATGCAGTAAGGATAAAAAGATACCAACAAAATACAACGAAGGGGGCCATGCAGCAGAGAGAGAGGAAGAGAGAAAGGTGATTGAAGGAGGGGGATCATCACCACGTACCCAACAGGAGAACCCCACCCCACTGGCCTGGCTGACTGAAACGCACGTTTGCAGGGCGAGCAGGAGGAAGACAGAGAGGAGGGAGGGAAAGACGGTGGTTTTTAAATTCTGTGCAAATAATTAAAAATCAAGACATTTCCCTTAAAGATCTAGGTTTCTCTTGAAAAAGCCAAGTGTCCGACCACAAGGGGCCTGGGTACCCTCAGAGCAATCAGGGCTGGCACTAAGGACTTGATGCCCCTTTAGACCAGCCAAGTACCCCTCCAGTTCCCCCCAAAGATCCCTCCCCACTCCCTAGTCTCTCACATGTGGCTCATTTATTCACTTCCATTATCTACCTGGCCCCTGTAGGAATTCCAGTTTGAGATCCCCTACTGCATATGAACTCTGGGAATCCTACAAATTCCACAGGCAGCTGTGGACTGGGAATCTCAGAACCAAAGAAAGGACATGGTATAAAAATTAGGTGACCACAGGATTCTAAGTCCAGGTTCATACAAACAGCCTTTCCCATGACAACTGATGGTTCGGCAATCACCACAGCAGAACTGCTATTGGCCCCCTCAAACACACACCTTGCCCTTGACACAAACCAGTCTCAAAGGATCTAGCCAAATACACCACATTTCTGAGGAAACACAATGATTTTCCCCTTGACAGCTAATGACTGCAAGAGTTGATACAGCAAAAGGAAAACAAGACTCCCTCAAGCTGTCTGTCACTGCTGCTAGTCCACACTTGAGGACAACATGTTTCTACTATGTTCCATTCCAGCCCATGCCTTGGGGATGAATTATGGGAGAACTACAGAAGGGATTTCTAGGGAGTGTCTGTTCTCTGGCCTCCAGGCTTTCAGTTCAAAACTCAAGAGAGCCAAGACAATGTACCTGGAAGCCTCTTAAGACCGCTTTTTGGGCGTGGTGGCGGGCGCCTGTAGTCCCAGCTACTCGGAGAGGCTGAGGCAGGAGAATGGCGTGAACCCGGGAGGTGGAGATTGCAGTGAGCCGAGATAGCACCACTGCATTCCAGCCTGGGTGACAGAGCAAGACTCTGTCTCGGGGAAAAAAAAAAAAAAGACGGCTTTTTACAGGTCAGTGCCCAAGCGTGAAAGGATTCTGTGGATTCCAGGAAGCTAACAAGGCATGGGGAGTTTGCAGGCCACGAGGGAACTGGATGCCATTTATTTACAAGGTAAATCGGAACTCTTGGAAATAAGGCTACCAGCAGGAGGCTCTAGGAGATCTCAACCTTTATTGCTTTTGTTTGTAACAATGCTGTTCCTCAGCCATGACCTCGTGAAAACCAACAACTCTGGGCCTGCCTAGTTTCTACAGCCCAACATTCAGCACAGTGCATGGCACGCAACTCAGCCCCGAGGACCATCTGATGGCATCCAGCTGAAGCTAACATGCAAACCTTGTTTGGATCCTGACTTGGGAAGAAATGGCTATAAAAGACACTTTAGGAACAATCCGGGAACCGTGAATATGAACCGTATGTTAGATACCGTGGAATTACTGTCCTTTTTCTCCAGCATAATACTATTACAGAAAAGGACTTCTGATCCAGACCCCAAGAGAGGGTTCTTGGATCTCACACAAGCAAGAACTTAGGGCGAGTCCATAAAGTGAAAGCAAGTTTATTAAGTAAATGAATAAAAGCATGGCTACTCCATCGACAGAGCAGCCCTGAGGGCTGCCAGTGGCCCACTGTCACGGTTATTTCTTGATAACATGCTAACCACAGGGTGGGTACCCCCTTTCAGACCATACAGAGTAACTTCTTGATGTTGTAAACCATCATGGCACTGGTGGACTGTCACATAGCAGTGAGGATGACCAGAGGTCACTCTCATCGTCATCGTGGTTTTGGTGAGATTCAGCCGGCTTCTTTACTGCAAACTGTTCTACCAGCAAGGTCTTTAGGACCTGTATCTTGTGCCAACCTCCTGTCTCATCCAGTGATTTAGACTGCCTTAACCATCTGGGAATGCAGCCTAGTAGTTTCAGCCTTATTCTACCCAGCCCCTATTCAAGATGGAATTGCTCTGGTTCAAATGCCTCTGACATTAGTATGGGGTAACGTAGGAGAACGTCCTTGTTCTTAGGAAAGAAGTGCACAAGAGTTCAGGGAAAAAGAATCATAACGTCTGAAACAACTTTCACATAGCTTAGGAAAAGTATATTTACATACACACACACATATCTATACACAGTATGTATCTCTGTATGTTTGTGTTTATTCATTTGTTTATTTAGAAAAACACTGAGAAATATGCAAAAAAAAAAAGTTGGTAAATCTAGGTGGAGGGTAGGTACATCCAAATTTATAGTACTAGGACTTTTCAGCAGGTTTGAAATTTCTCAAATAAAAAGGAAATTTTAAAAAATACGAAGTATTTGGCTAGGTGCCATGGCTCATACCTGTAATCTCAGCACTTTGGGAGGCTAAGGTGGGAGGATCGCTTGAGCCCAGGAGTTCAAGACCAGCCTGAGCAACATAGAGAGACTCCGCCTCTAAAAAAAAAATTAAAAATTAGCCCAGTGTGGTGGCGAACGCCCACACTCCCAGCTACTTGGGAATCTGAGGCAGGAGGATTGCTTGATCCCAGGAGGCTGCGGCTGCAGTGAGCTATGATCTACTGCACTCCAACCTGGGTGACAAAGTGAGACCTTGTCTCTACCCCAACCATAAAAAAAGAAAGAAAGAAATCTTTGATGAATAAATTAATCCATACGCAAAGCTCACGATGTCCTTTTTTTTTTTTTTTTTTTTTTTGAGACAAGAGTCTCACTCTGTTGCCCAGGCTGGAGTGCAATGGTGCAATCTCAGCTCACTGCAACCTCCGCCTCCCAGGTTCAAGCAAGTCTCCTGCCTCAGCCTTCTGAGTAGCTGGGACTACAGGCGCCCACCACCACACCTGGCTTATGTTTTTTGCATTTTTAGTTTCACCATGTTGGTCAGGCTGGTCTTGAACTCCTGACCTCAAGTGATCCACCCGCCTCGGCCTCCCGAAGTGCTGGGAGGTATAAGCCACTGCATCAGGCCTCATGATGACATTTCTATGTCTCATTGAGGGTAAACAGATGAAACTCAGGCTAGAGTTAACTGGTTGCCGGGGGTGCGGAGCTCCTGCCACCTCAGTACTACCCTGAGTGCTGAAGGAATCACTATCTCAGCCCTCCCAAGAACCAACTGCAGCACCCTGGCTGGGAAGCTCTGCTCTGAATGAGCAAGCGGTAGCAGCCATCAGAGTAATTACTTTTGTGAAGCAAAATGAGCTCTAATCCACTGTAATCAATTGGCCTATTACCAGCTGCCTGTTTGCCTTTAATTTCACCCTTGCTGGTAGCTTCCTTCCTTTGAGCTTTGTCCAGTGGGATTATTATTAAAGGGGGATTTATTAGTATTATTTTAAATGCCCATTTAGAAAGGGATTCTGGAAAGACGACAGTGACAGCAGCATAATTTTTTAATCTCTCAAAATCCCCATAAAAAAAAAAAAACCTAGGCTGGGCGCAGTGGCTGAGGCCTGTTATCCCCAGCACTTTGGGAGACTGAAGCAGGCAGGTCACCTGAGCTCAGGAGTTCAAGACCAGTCTGGTCAACATGGCAAAACCCCATCTCTAATAAAAATACAAAAAAATTAGCCAGGCGTGGTGGCGCATGCCTGTAGTCCTAGCTACTTAGAACGGTGAGGCAGGAGAATCGCTTGAACCCTGGAGGCACAGGTTGTAGTAATCTGAGATTGCGCCACTGCACTTCAGCCTGCGTGACAGAGTGAGACTCCGTCTCTAAAAAAAAAAAAAAAAGGCAGAAGCCCACAGACAGCATTTCTAACAAAGCTACGTGACAAGGTACCCCCATAAACCCCAAAATATAAGCAGGCAAGGATAAAATCACAGCCACAAGGCCTACATGGTATCTGCGTAGAACACAGAGATAAGTGACACATCTGATGAAAAGCCCTGAGAAGGACCCCCCTCAATCACCAACAGAACGCCCCCAAAATCACCGACAGGCCCCCAAATCACCAGCAGCCCCCTCCCCGCAAATCACCAACAGGTGCTCCTTGGAAGGAAAGTGAAAGGAAAAGAAATCTTGGGGCCCCCAAATCACTAAGCTAAAGGGAAAAGTCAAGGTGGGAACTGCTTAGGGCAAACCTGCCTCCCATTCTATTCAAAGTCACCCCTCTACTCACTGAGCTGAATGTGTATCTGGTTGCCTCCTTTGGAGAGGTTAATCAGAAACTCAAAAGAATGCAACTGTTTGTCTCTAATGTACCTAGGACCTGGAAGCCCCGCTTGGAGTTGTCCCGCCTTCCACACCGAACCAATGTTCATCTTACATGTGTTGATTGATGTCTCATGTCTCCCTAGAATGTATAAAACCCAACCGTGCTCTGACCACCTTGGGCACATGTCCTCAGGACCTCCTGAGGCTGTGTCATGGGCGCGCGCCCTCAACCTTAGCAAAATAAACTTTCTAAATTAACTGAGGCCTGTCTCATATATTCGGGGTTCATAAAAGCATGGTGGGCCACGTTGAGAAGTGCAGTAAAGCCAGGAGATTTTTCCCCTCCCCTAGCAGATGAGCACAAGGAGATCCCACAGTAACCCAGGCCCACCTCCACTGACTCTCAAATCTGGACTGCCAGGACTCCCTTCCTGGACTGGGACCTGCAGTGAGGTAAAAAGCTACAGGAACAGAATCACAGTTTAGCAGGAATGAGACATTAGAGAAGAGGGAAAAAGAAGATCCAGATGAAATGGGGGAGAAGGGCCAGGAAAGCTCAGAAAACAAGTTGCGGTATACCTAACACCACATGAAATCCACAGGAGAGAGAGTTCTGCTCCCTCTACCACGCCTCTCTCCTAAAGTTTCACTTCCTAACTACACATGAAGAGAATCAACAGGCCAGGCGCGGTGGCTCAAACCTGTAATCCCAGCACGTTGGGAGGCCGAGGCGGGCGGATCACAACGTCAGGAAATCAAGACCATCCTGGCTAACACGGTGAAAACCCGCCTCTACTAAAAATACAAAAAAAAATTAGCTGGGTGTGGTGGCGGGTGCCTATAGTCCCAGCTACTCAGGAGGCTGGGGCAGGAGAATGGCAGGAACACGGGAGGCGGAGCTTCCAGTGATCGCACCACTGCACTCCAGCCTGGGCAAAAGAGCAAGACTCCATCTCAAAAAAAAAAAAAAGAGAAGCAACAAACAAGTATCCAATGAAACCATACACAACATTATGAGGAGAAACAGAATAAGTAATAGAATATAGCTGCAGATACAGATGTGCCAGAAATACTAGAGTGACTGTGACCTATTGCAAAACAAGCTGGAAGACAATACGGAAATGATCTAAGACATAAAAGAACAACATACGCCAGAACCAGAAAAATGCAGCGAGGTGACCAAACTCAGGACATTAAAGAAAGTATTTCAGAAATGAAGACCAACGTAGAAGGAACACCTAGAAGATGAAAAGAGCAAGTTTTTTTTTTTTTTTTTTTTTTTTTTTTTTTTGAAAAAAACGTATATGAAGAAAGGGATAGATTTGAGAGGAAGTGACAAATACTGAAGACAGGCAAATAAGATGAACAGAAAATAGAAGCCCCTGGAGAAGAAACCAAAAAAACAGGTACTAACAACTCAATTCAAAAACACTTTGTTGGAATAAAGAGACCTGAAGTTCCATGTGGAAAGGGACTGAAAGAGCGTGCCATGTACCTGAGAATACTGACGGAATAACTAACACCTAGATAGACTCTAGTAAAATCGCTGACCTTTAGAGAAAGAATTCCTTTGGGCAAGTCTTCTAAGGAGAAGAAAATTAGATTACTACAACTTTGACAGCAATGCCTCAAGAAAATGCAGTAACATATTTAAGATTCTCAGAAAATGTGACCTACAAATTTTTGGATCCACAATACTGATTTGCAAGTATAAAGAGCACCAACTAGTAACAACGTGTAACAACTCTGGGAATACTGTAACCATCAACAGTCCCTTGCAGAATATATCTCAGATTAAGCTTGCAACAACCTAAACGACTAGCAATACCAACAGAGGACTGGTGGAAAGCATTAAACATAAGATTACCCCAGGATGCAAAAGGAATGAGTAAAGTATATACTGGCCATAGGCTCAGGTAACACAGACTTAAAATGAATATTTTCTTAAAATGGAAGAAAACAGGGAAACATATGCCAGTTTGTTTGTTTTTGAGACAGGGTCTGACTCTGTCATCAAGGCTGGAGTACAGTGGCGCCATCACAGCTCACTCAGCCTCCAATTCCTGGGCTCAGGCGATCCTCTTGCCTCAGCCTCCTGAGTAGCTAGGACTACAGGTGTGCACCCCCACACCTGGCTAACTTTTTCTATTTTGTGTAGAGATGGGGCTTCGCCAGGTTGCCCAGTCTGATCTCGAACTCCTGAACTCAAGAACTCACATCTCAGCCTCCCAAAGTTAGGATTACAGGTGTAAGCAACTGTGCCCGGCCCTCACAAGCCAATATTTTTATCTGTTCTCAGCAATTATATTGTTGTACTAGTGTTATTCTAAAACTTTATAGATATCTACACATAGGAATATATATATACACACACACATAGACACACAAACACAATTTTTAAATACCTCATCATTTCACACTGAAATTTCCCATTCAAACTCAGTATTACAGGGTTATTTATTTACGTTACTTTATATATTTAACCCATATACAAAGCATCCATATACAAAGCATCTCAGGGATACATGGGATAATACACTTGGAATGATCTACAATAACTCATTTGCTTTCTAGCACAATATAGACACAACAGCCTCAGAAAAATAACACACTATTACGATCAGAGCAGCAACTCCAGAGAAGCCCATGTGTCATCTAGCCAAATATGCTCCTTCCAAGTCACACATGCACAACTGTACAACGAAAAGGAAATACTACTCAAGTCGGAAAACTACACACACTGTCTGATACTTTGGATGCTGAAGACAGGCGACCACCACTAAGAGCATTGCATATGCATGATAATGGAGAGGGCCCAGGCCATACCCTGGAAGGTCCTGTTTTGACTCATCTCTGATCTCCTAAACAAAAAGTCAGAAGACCTATCAAGCGAGCTTCCCAATTGTTGGGGGTTCCGTGTTTTTTCCAGGACCATGATGGAACATTCAGGACATCTGGCCCCTTGTGTCCTGGGTTGACTCAACAGATGACAAAAGCAAGGCTGGTTTTGCAAAATCTGGGGACATCTGGGTGCCGTCCTGACTGAGGGTTGCATTCCAAGGAACAGAGAGCAACACGTCTCTAGCATCACACTCCAATGAGCATGACTTAAACCTCCCACCTCTTCTGGCTGCTAACAGTTTACATGCCTCTCCCGGCACCGGCGCCCTTCCAACATAACAACCACCCCCAGATCATAGCAAACGGAAGGAACACGAGCAAGAGAGCCCAGAGGAACCCATCGGCCCATGCGCCGGGCCCTGCAACCACGAGATGCTCATCCTGCCAGGGTCCCCGTGCGTCTTGTCCCCTTGAGCCTGCAGCATCTGTAACCTTCAGCCTGGCATTTCCTGCCCTGGCTCCCTCCCCCATGTCCAGTGACTACTGATCATATGAAAACTAAGATGACATAGAGCCTTTACCCACAATATCCGAAACAGTGAGGACAATGAGGTCTAAGGCAAAGTAGACTACGGGTTATCACTAGCCAGCTAACCATCTCTGCACAGCAGCTGGAGAAAAGCTAGACAAAAAATAGATGCCAAAAAACTATCATATCTAGGCACAGAGTGTTCTCCCAACAAGAACCTAAGCTCCGTGAGGGCAGGGGGAATGTCATCTGATTGTCGGACTGCTGTCTCTCCAGTGTTGAGACCAGCACCCTGCCCACAGCAGGCATCTGGCAAATATTGACTGATTGAAGGTAAGACTGTTAAAGACAAAGCACCAGATACAGAATTCATTCACTCATTTTAAAAGACTGGAAAAAAATAATTGTATACTGTTAATATGTAAAAAACCATTGAATTGCATAGGTGGGTGGGTGAATTGTAAGAGATGTATATCCCATCTCAATATAGCTATTAAAAAATTCACAATAATTAAGCATCTATTATATACCAGGCATTGAGACAAGAACTGCAGCTGTGAGAGAATATGACAAAGTCTGCTTGTGAAGATGATAGGTGTAACTTTCATTAAGACCTGCACAGATAAACATGCACACGTGGGGACAAAGACCACAGGAGGGTCATGAGGACCTAGTCACATCTCAATAATTAAAATGGAGCCATAAAAATCATATAACTGGCATCACATACAAGAATGCTAATGATCCAGCCGAATTCCACTCTCCTCCTCTTCCTTTACAGCTAAGTAAACTGAGGCTGTGAGTAGGAAAGCAGCTAGACACACCGACAGAGAAGTAAAACTGAGAGAAAAACCTGAACTCAGCCAGGCATGGTGGCTCACGCCCATAACCCCAGCACTTTGGGAGGCTGAGGTGGGAGGATCACTTGAAGATCTCTTGGAGTTCAAGACCAGCCCGGAAAACACAGGGAGACCATGTCTCTACAAAAAGTAAAATGATTAGCCAGGTGTAGTGATGTGTACCTATAGTCTCTGCTATTCAGGAGGCTGTGGTAGGAGGATTGCTTGATCCCAGGAGCTGGAAGCTACAGTAAGCTATGACTGAGCCACCGCACTCCAGCCTGGATGACAAATCGAGACTCCATCTCAGAAAACAAAAAACAGAAACAAAAAAAACCCTGAACAGCCCGACCCCAGGACCTGCAAATTTTCCCCCACACCACACTGCCTCAGTCATAAACCCTAGTGAAATGTGTATCCCCGGGGGGTCAAATTCAAATCACTGAGAACAAATGAGAATCAACATTTGATAGCAACACTCAGACGTAGCCAATCTCTTTCACAATTCACACTAAAACAACACAAGACACATCCTTTGGTATCCATGGGGTATTGGCTGCAGGACCCACCTCGGATACCACAGTCCAAGGGTGCTCAAGTCCCTTATATGAAATGGCACAGTATTTGTAAATAGCCTAAACACATCCTCCGGTAGACTTTAAATCATCTCTAGATTACTTATAATACCTAATATAATGCAAATGCTTTATAAATAATTGGTACACTATGTTGGATTTTTATTTGTATTGTTTTCTGTTATTGTATTGATATTTTGTATGTTCTTCCTGAATATTTTCAATCCGCAGTTGGTTGCATCTACGGATGTAAAATCCACAGATACTGAGGACTGACTAGACATAGTTTCTGGAACATTCACTATTCCCATTTCACATAAATGGAAACTGGGGCACAGAAAGGTTATCAGCTTGTCTAAAAACTCAAGCTGCTAAGCAGCAGAGCCAAGATTTGAACCTGCACCTGTCGAAAGCTGGGAGAAGAGACATCACTAATGTCTATCAGTCTGCCAGGGCTGCCATAACAAAATACCAGACTGGGCAGTTGAAACCACATAAATGTATTTCTCACAGTTCTGGAGGCTGGAAGTCTAAGACCGAGGTGTCGGCAGAGTTGGTTTCTCCTGAGGCCTCTCTCCTTGATTTGTATATGGCTGCCTTTTCCCCCCAGTCCTCACATGGTCTCCTCTCTGCCAGTGTGTACCCCAATATCGTGGGGTTTGTTTTGTTTTGTTTTGTTTAAGACAGGGTCTTGCTCTGTTACCCAGGCTGGAGTGCAATGACACAATCATAGCTCACTGTAACTTCCAACTTCTGGGCTCAAGCAACCTTCCTGCCTCAGCCTTCCAAGTAGCTACGACTACAAGTGTACACAACCATGGCTAATTTTTTTTTTTAATTATTTTTGTAGAAACGTGGTCTCCCTGTGTGTCCCAGGCTAGTCTCAAATCGAAGAGATCCTCAAGTGATCCTCCTGCCTCTGACTCCCAAAGTGCTGGGATTATGGGTGTGAGCTATTATACCACACTCGACCTCCTCTCTTCTTATAAGGCTGTTGGTCCTATCATATGACAGCCCCATACTTTTTTTTTTTTTTTTTTTTTTTTTGAGATGGAGTCTCCCTGTGTCACTCAGGCTGGAATGCAGGGGCACCATCTCGGCTCACTGCAACCTCTGCCTCCCAGGTTCAAGAGATTCTCATGCCTCTGCCTCTCAAGTAGCTGGGACTACGGGTGTATGCCACCATGCCTGGCTAATTTGTTTGTTTGTTTGTTTTGTATTTTTAGTAGAGATGGGGTTTCATCTTTTTGGCCAGGCTGGTCTCCAACTCCTGACCTCAAGTGATCAACCTGCCATGGTTTCCCAAAGGCATGAGCCACCATGCCTGGCCAGTCCCTCACTTATGACCTCATTTCACTTCAATTACATCCTTAAAAGCCCTATCTCCAAAAACAATCACTTTGGGAGTTAGGGCTTAACATATATATTTGAGGGGTAGGAGGACATAATTCACTCCATGACAAATAGTGACCCACTTCTGGCTAGGAGCCAAATTTGACGGCTGCAAATTTATAATAGAGGAAGTTTATAAAAATGCAACCTAGTAATAGATCAGTAAAAATTTAGACAATCCCTGAACATAAACCCTAAAAATAGAATAATTCCCAAATAATTATTCCCAAGCCAATCTCCCTTTAGAAGTCACCTAAGCAGTAAACGAAATATAATTAGCATTGCTTGTGAGACCTCTCAGGAGAGGACACTAAGCTGTTTACCAACCCTCCTACCTCAGGGACAAGAGAATTGGTTGTTTTGTTTTTTTTTAATAGTAACAATACTTTCCATTTATAGGACCATTTTCTTCCCCCTAAAAATCCAAAGAGCAAAAATGCCAAACATAAAATCTCCTTCAACATGCTGTTTATTACTAAGAGGAGGGGAGAGCTTAGCAACTTTCAAACAAGCCACAAGGCACAGATCCCACATCCATGTCATTTGATAACCTTCTAATCTTTTTATTATTCATCATTTATAAAGCACCAACAGCATTATCACGTGGAAAATAAACCTATTCCCCTGAACAAGGTTTGAGAATTCTTTTGTGCTGGCTCAAATGCTGCCTTGAAAACTGGTGAACGCCACAAGAGGTTGGTTTGTCTGTCATTGTTAATTCCTCTTCCAGCCCAGCTTGGGTCAACAAAGGAGCTAATGCCACTGCAGAGTTGGCCGAAATCCCGTGATAGATCTCCCTACCTCCCATCTGCCCGGAGCTCACACGGGCAGCAACAGCTAGATTCTCTCGCCCTTTCCTTTGGGCAGAGGTCCAGGCTGAAAATCTCAAAAGATGTATCTTGCCAGGATGGGACTGTTGTCTTCTTGCCCTGAGTTTCTGCAGTCAGAGAGGTCACCAGGCTAACTGTGTACCCACTACCTGCTCTCTTGATGAGTTTCACTCCACCAAACCTCCCACATCTTAATTCCTGCAGCTCAGAAGCACAGGGGAGATGCTCTAGCTACATCTCCCAGGAGACACTGCTCTGTAATACCAGTAGTGCACCAGGGAAGCATCTATCTGCCCTCTAGAGAGGGAGTTAACAGGAACATGAGGTTCCCAATAATGACCTTGGATCAGACTTGCTTCTGCAGAACCACTAATAAGGAGCAGAGGGGGACGGGGGCAGTGGCTCACGCCCATAATCCCAACACTTTCGGAGGCCAAGGTTGGGGGGACCACTTAAGGTCAAGAATTCGAGACCAGCCTGGCCAATATGGTGAAACCCCATCTCTACTAAAAATACAAAAATTAGCCCAGCATGGTGGAGCATATTTGTAATCCCAGTTACTTAGGAGGCTGAGGCAGGAGAATCGCTTGAACCAGGAGGCACAGTGAGCTGAGACTGCACCACTGCACTCCAGCCTGGGCAACAGAGTGAGACTCTGTCTCTAAATAAATAAATAAATAAATAAGAAGCAGGGGGGCAGCAGCACCCATTCAAAAGTCAAGTGGATCAAATTGCATTAAGTTATAAGCAAGGAAACATCTCTGCAGGCATCGCAGAGGTTGGAAAATGAAGCCTTCCCTTCTCCCAAACATTAGCATTGGCTCCAGAAGCAAAAGGTGTTTGGCTCCTGGTTGACAGATATAAGCTTCTCCTGATTGGGACATAGAGGAAGCTACGTGACAGAATGGGAGAGAGCTAGAATTTGGAGCCAAAAGACACAGATTCAAGACCTCACTCAGCACTTGGGCACTGAAGTCAGGGGGTCAAAAACTAGAGCCCACAGGCCAAATCCAGCCATCACCTGTTTTTGTAAATAAAGTTTTATTGAAACACAGGCATGCCATTAGAGCATATAGTATCCGTGCCTGCTTCTGAAAGCTGATCATACAAACTGGGTCATTCTTGTCACACCCAACTAAAACAGAGTCAAGCAGCCAGTAGGGAAAAGCACTCAGGGAATGTAACATTGCTCCAAGAATGTAACTCTCTGCAAGCCTCGCTGTTGGAACTGGAACCCACTTTTATCTAATAGCTACTGAAACTGTCTGCAATTCTAAGACTAGCTTTATCTCCGGCAGTCACTCACCAATCAGAAGTTGTCGGTTCCACAGAACTTTCCAGCGCCAATGAACTTTCTTGCAGAGCAATGTGGGACATTTCTCCTGTTTAGAAAACCTCCAACCCTCTCTTTGTTCTTCGGACCTGCCAAAGACCACCTGGTCTGTGTGTACATCCTGAATTCCAATTCTTGCTTCCCAAATAAAACGTTTTAAATGTAGATTCATCTCCATATTTCATCTGACTTCAACACTGCTCTCACACTACAATGGCAGAGTTGAGCAGCTGCGACAAAGACCATATGGCCCACAAAGCTAAAAATATTTCCCATCTTCACGTAGAACACTGACTGACCCCTGCCCTGTGGCTCCACATCCATTACTTTACCTCTTTGAATCTCAGTGCCCATGTCCCTTAAATCGAGAATGGCATGATCATCCGTCCTTCCTATCTCGAGGGATTATAAAAGTCAAGTTCATTTATTACAATATCATGTTAATGACAATGACAATTCTTTGAGCCCTTAATATCTGCCAGGCAGTATTCTAAGCACCTCGCCTGATTTCATTTAATCCTTCGACATTGCTGAGAGGAAGAGAATATTATAAACCCATTTTACAGATGAGAACACTGAGATCCAGAGAGGTGAAGGATGGTGAGGTGAAGGAGAGGTGAAGGATGGTGACCAAGATGACCCCTCTGCCAGATGGTAGAGCTGGGATCCCATCCAAGCTGTTTCCTCCGTTCAGCATCCGCTTCTCTTCCTGGCCCTGGGGGACACAGAGGTATTGGAGGTACCGCCCAGCAGAAGAGTAAAATGACAGATCTCAGCCCCACACTGACAGCTTGCCACCCTCTAGCCTGTCTCCACCTTTTCCCTCCAGCCTCGCCCCTTTCCTCCTCCCTTCTTTTTCTTCCCATCTTGAATTCCCAAGAAGAGTTTGCCACCTTCCTTTTCAGAAACATACGTGCCCTACTTCTCAGTTGATAAGCAAAGCCACAATGAAAGCCACCAGGTACCGATTTGCATTTCATTCTTAGGCAACACTTCATGTTGTTAAGTCTGTAAAAACACTTCTAAAACAGAGAGTAACACTTCCAGAATAAAGACTCAAAGCTTTTGGTGTAATTTAGAAAAATACATGTGTAACGTAGACCACCACCACTAATAAGCAGCAGAGGGGATGGCTACTGGGAATCTCAGAATTCTCACTGCATCCTCGCAAATGCCCTGTGAGGCTTGGGATTCACTGGACACTGGAGCCCAGAGAGGTCGGGGAATTGCCTGACAGTGCACAGCCAGTAAGGCAGAACTGATTATCAAAACTAGGTCTTCTACCAAATCTAACAATTGGGCCATACCACCACACCACGAGACATTAGAGGCTGAGTACATATAATGATCATTAGTAAAACAGGAACGCAATCAAATACTGGACACTGCCCAAGCTAAGGCCTCCCTGTCCTTTCGGTCAGGAGAAATCCATCTACTCTTCAGTTCCCTGGCCTGAAATCTGGGCTGCCTGCGGCTGTTGGCACTTGCCAAGGTTCCCCAGGGAGGGCAACGCTACCCCAGAAGAGGCCTACAGCCCTGAACCAGCCTCTCCACTGTAAATGCAGAAACTCACCCACGGCCTCTGCAACATAGCTACGGCCAAAGCTGGGTGCTCAGCAGACCTCCTGCCCTCCCTAGAGCCCTCCCTCTGCACCACAGGCTCGACACTTGAGAATCTTCACTAAAAAAGCCCATGCTCTGGTATGACTTCAAAACCACACATTCGCTGCTATCTGACTCAGCATGATCACAAGATGCAAATAACTGTGCATGTTTTCTCCCTCCCTCCCTTCAAAAAAAAACAAAAAAAATTAAGCCTTTTCAGAAAGGTTTAGGGATGCAACAGCAGACCCCAGAGCTGGGTTCCCTTTGGTGCTCTTAGTCATCACATGAAGATGGTGTGGGCAGCTTTCTGAAACTTCCAATTAGCAGCAGGAATAATACAGTTCTATAGGAACCTCTCAGCTCTCAAAGAGCCCGTGTCAACCAGGGAGGAGGGTGAGGCTGTCCCACACGGTCGATCAGGAGCTAGAGAAGGAATTATAGACCACAAACAAGCACCGGGCCTAGTGAAAGGTCCCTCCAAGCTCTCCTCCAAGCTGCTATGTGAGCTAAGATATGTAAAATCACGCTGAGCCCCTAACACCCTAAACACGCTGGCCGGGATTTTTCTCCTGAGCTCCAGGTCGTCAGTAAATCCTACGGCTCTCTCTCCAGCCATCAGGGCCCCCGGGATGTCTCGGAGGCACTGCAAACAGCGCGTGCACACGTGCACACACACACACATTTCTCACACACACTCTCATACTCCTCACACACTCCACACACACACACGCTCTCACACACACACTCACACTCCTCACACACACACACACACACACACTCACTCACTCACACAGCCTCCTCTCCCACAGAACCCCTTCTCTGGGACCGTGTCCACCACCTACTCAGCCACTTAAACCAGAATCCTGGCTGTCACCCTCCACAGCTCCCTCTGTAACCAATCCGTGAGAACTCCCCGAAGCCTCCGTCCCATGTCAGAGCATTCTTCTCCACCCCCACAGCCCCAAGAACAGCCCATCTACCCTCCTCCTTCTGCCTGAGCTTTTCCTCTCTGTTCTGATATATGCATACCAGCAGGCAGGCACACCCACGCACACGCCTCCCTGACCGATGACCTCAGGGGTAAGTGGCCTCTCCCGTGTAACAGAGGAGACACGGAGCTGGCTTTGCTCCATGGGTCTG
This sequence comes from Nomascus leucogenys, assembly GCF_006542625.1. Lineage (NCBI taxonomy): Eukaryota > Metazoa > Chordata > Mammalia > Primates > Hylobatidae > Nomascus > Nomascus leucogenys. The sequence goes on from NC_044398.1 coordinate 90,972,942, forward strand.
GATCCAGTGCTCTCAACTGCCACAAATGCTACACGGCCTCCTCAGTCGCCAGTTCACATACACACGTGTCACTGAGATTCACTAAGGACCCCGCTCCCTGTCACCCATACACCATCACCTGCACTGCCACTCTCACACCATGTGTTCTCCATGGCTCCTCCATCACAGGATCTGCCCCCACCATCTAGAGCCGGGCTTCTCAACTGGGGCAATTTCAACCCCAGGGGACACTGGGCAACATCTGGAGACTTCTTTAGTTGTCATAACGGGGAAGGGAGGAGCACTCCTGGCATCTAGAAGATAGAGGTGCACAGGACAGCCCCCACCACAAAGCATTATGCAGCCCAAATGTCGACACCGAGAGTGAGAAACCCGATCTAGAACTTGAGCTTCTTATCCACCTTCTTTACCGTTTCCTGCAGCATCAATATGTAATAAATGAATGTGGCCAGGTACGGTGGCTCACGCCTGCAATACCAGCACTTTGGGAGGCCAACGCAGGATAATCACTTGAACCCAGGAGGCGGCTGTTGAACCCTGGACTGTCCCCAGGCTGCAGTGCAGTGGCATGATCTCAGCTCACTGCAACCTCCGCCTCTGGAGTTCAAGTGATTCTCCTGCCTCAGCCTCCCAAGTAGCTGAGATTACAGGCGCACACCACCATGCCCGGCTAATTTTTTGTATTTTTAGTACAGACAGCGTTTCACCATGTTGGCCAGGCTGGTCTCGAACTACTGACCTCAGGTGATCCACCCACCTTGGCCTCCCAGAGTGCTGGGATTACAGGCATAAGCCACCACACCTGGCCATGAATGCATTTTAAATGTCTGCCATCCCCTCCTGTTCACACAGTACGTCCACATTGCCTTGCCCAAAGACAAAGCCACTTCACCAAGGCAGTAGGCGGCAAAGGACCACCCCAGCACAGGCCCTCCAGCCAAGTCCGTGCCCACTGACAAGACCCACATGGCCTCCTGGGGTCATTTCTGAAAAGGAAGCCCGTGATCAGCTCCCACCCATGAGAGCTACATTTCAGCTTGTTTCAGTGTCACAGCCTCACGGGGCCATGAACAAATCAGGTGGCATCACTTGCGCTTTGAGCCTACAGGGCACCCTCCCTAGAACTGGGGCTGCCGGACAGCCTCCCTAAAGCTTTGTCAGGCTTCTCCTTTTTAAAAGAACAGCTGTGAGATACAATTCACATACCAAACAATTCACCCAGTTCAAGCATACAATTCAGTGGTTTTCAGCATATTCACAGAGCTGTGCAGCTATCCCGACAATGTTATCGTAGAACATTTCATCACCTGCACAAGAAACCTCACACCCCTCGGCAGTGAGGCCAAGTCTTGAGATCACCTCCAAAGCCATCCTTTAGCTGTGGCGGGAAACCCTTTCTGATGAAAGCTCTCCCCAACACGTGCAGTTCAGAAGGGGACCACCACCCTCCTCACCCCACAACCCAGGTGCCAACGTTCTGCCCTCTCTCCCGATGATCTGCGGCAAGAAGAAACCAGCATGCAAAGAACTCACTCCCTCCCTCACATCACTCTCCTAAGAGCTTTTCTCCTGAAGGAGCTCTCTAGAGGGCAAATCTACCAGAATGCGTTGATAGAAATTTATGTAACGATCTAACAATAACTCAATACGTTATTGTTAAGAAGGTTCTAGCAGCAAAGGTGAACCAGAAATGTGGCTGAAGTGCCTCTGTGTGATGAGAGATGAAGGGAAAAACCAGGAATGTACAGTAGGCTGGGCTCCAGAAACCACGCCGATGCCCCTATGTTACGGCCAAGGCACATTCCAGGGTCATGAGGGCACCCGTCAGCCTGTTCAGTTATGGGAAGAGGATGCTAACTGGGGCAAGGTATGTAAGGAGGTGGGGACCTAGGAGCAGAGGAACCTAGAATAGGAGCGACAACATGGGGCTTACATTCAAACAAAGTTGGTTCGATTCTCTGAGCAACCATTCAGCTTGCCATGTGACCCGTGACAAGGGTTCCTTAAACTTCCAGTTTCCTCACATGGAAAAGGGAATCACCCTTTCCTCTAGGTCACGGTTGCTCACCTCTGGGCTTTTGCACATCCTTTCCTTCCCCCAAAGGCTCCTCCCTTCACCCTCATCTTCTCAAATGTCACTTCCACCAGCGAAACTGCCTGGGTCCCCGCCCTCCAGCATAGACATGCAAGCACTCACTGCCTATGTTTGCTGCTTTCTCGACAGCCTACACTTTTCCTTCAGAGCAATTCTCTGTTTGTACTAAAGTGAGTATATCATTACTGTCTGCCTCCTCACCAGAATATGCCACTTCATTACTGTCTCCCAATGCCTGGGACACTGTGGAAACCTGGTGATTTTGTCTTTCCTTGAGAGGCGGCGCAGTGTGCTGGCTGAGAGCTTGGGTTCCAGAACAGGGTGTCAGGTGAGCTCTTTTGGTAAAGGGTCAGGCCTGTGAGCCACGCGGTCTCCTTTGTAACTACTCACCTCTGCTGCTGCCGCATGCAAGCTGCCAAGAACCATTCCTAAACAAATGGGTTACAATAACGCTTTGTTCACGAAATAAATCATGGCCCTGCAGGTGATAGTTTGCCAACCCCTAATGTAGAATCACACTGAAATTGGATCCTGGCTCATTCACTCCCCAGGTTGTTACCTTCAACAAGTGATGACTTCTTTGTGCCTTGGTCCCTCATCTCTAAGAGGGCAGTCGTACTTCTACCTACCTCATTGGGAAGATTAAAAGAATGTCTGAAACACACTAAGCACTCAATAAATGTGAGCTGCTGTCATCATAATCACCATTACTTAATGGTAGCGATAATGGAATCAGTGATTGCACCTCCCAACCCTGGGCAATTAATGGTGGCTACTATGATGATCATCAGATTGATGATGGTGGGGGTGGTGGGTGGAGGAGTCAACCCTGACAAAAAGAAGGGCAACCAGGTGAGCTCAGGGAAGGAACAAGAAATATCAAGAACTCTACCTGGGCCCACAGAGGCTCTGTGACATCTGACACCTGGACAGTCTGGAGGGCCAGACAGGTGGCCCCCACAGCCACCTCTCTGCAACCTCATCTGCATCTGTGGCAGAGCTCAGACAAGGACCATCAGGTGACTCCAGCTCTGGGCCAGACAACCAGCTGGTGCAGTCATAGGCCACTGGAACCAGATTTCTCATGAGGGAGGCAAAGTAAAAACAGTTTCCAAATGGGAACAATGACCTCACCAGCTATGAGATGGCCAGGAAGGCAGTTTACTCAGTTCAGCCAGCAAAGCTAAGACACCATAGCATGCCCCACAAAGTCAAAATTCCTTTGGAAGCAAAAGAGACATGCATTGAGCACATGGGCCACGTGGAAGACTGTAACAGAAAGCCCCCGGTTTACCACCATCCTTAACCACTGGCTGATCCACGTAAGGAGACCTCCATGCAGCAACCCAAAAGCAAGCACGGAGCATTTTCTTCTTCCTAGTGGGGCTTGCGTTTTGCTTTGCAAAATAAGCATATAAATAGTCCAAACAAACCAAGAGTTATTAAATTCACATTATTAAGTTGGACACGAGATCCACCGGAAGCACTGAATGAAAGTATATCATGGCTTCCTGGCTTTCAACAGCCACACACACCCAACTCTGATGCCTGAAGCTGCTGGTGGCAATCATCAAACAAATAAATACAGGGCCTCTAAAGGAGGGTGGGTACACGGGCTCTTTGGGTTTTCCAGGAGCTGTGTCTACGTAACAATTTGTATTCTTCTTGGTCCAGCCACCTGAGAAGTAGGTGGGGAAAGGCTGTGGTAGGCAGATGGCCCAATACCATCATCAGCCCCAGGTGAACTGAGCGCCACGCTCCCTTGCACACTACAAGACTCAGCTAACTATGCCCCCCGCCTTCATGCTCTCCAGCTCCTCTGAGTCGGCAGCCCTTCCTTCACCATGTTAACGTGGCTAGCCCTCCAGTTTCAAGGCTCAGCCTTGCCTGACCGCAGCCCATGGGTAGGTTTCTTCCTCTGCGCTCCCAAATCACCCTCTGTTTAATTTGCTCCCAGCACTCACTGCTCTGAATGCCCATCATGGTCCCCTCATTTGTCTCTCCCATTTGCCTGGCTGCTCTTCAACAAGAGCCCTGCCCACTTATCTCTGTATCCCAAGTACTTTGCTCAGTGCCTGACACACAGGAGACGCTCAATAAATGTTTCATCAATGAATTAATGTATCTACTTTGGCAAACCACCAAATCACATTTTTAACCAAGACTGCTGCTACTATTATTATGATAATGACAATGACTACTACTATTAATACTACTACTATCAATAGATGACATGGATTAAATGCTCCCATGCATTAAACACCAGGATAAGTACTTTAAACAATTCTCTAGACAACCCCCTAAGGTAGCCCCGTTAGACAGGGTCAAACACGGCCTAGAGAGACGAGGTGGTAGACCCGAGGTCACATGGCTAGTGTGCAACAGCGCTGGCTGACTCTCATCATTCAGAAGGGAATCAAAGTCTGGCCGGGTGTGGTCGCTCACGCGAGTAATCCCAACACCGGGAGGCCGAGGCAGGTGGACCGATTGAGCCCAGGAGTTCGAGACCAACCTGGACAACATGGCAAAACACCGTCTCCACTGAACACACAAAAATTTGCCAGGCATGGTGGCGGCATGCACCCGTAATCCCAGCTATTCGGGAGGCTGAGGCAGAAGAACTGCTTGAACCTGGGAGGCAGAGGTTGCAGTGGGCCAAGTTTGCGACACTGCACTCCAGTCTGGGCGACAGAGCAAGACTCTGTCTCAAAAAATAAAATAAAATAAAATAAAATAAAATAAAATAAAATAAAATAAAAATAAGCAAAGTTTATATTTAATATTTGAATGGTAAAAAACAGACCTGTAAAAGAAGGCTTACAAAAAATGTTTAGCTGATACAGACTGAAACTACAGGATTGACTATTTTGCCTACATGTATCATTCTTCGTCTTTTCTTAGGCATAAGTGACTTGACCTGAGACAAAAATGACAAGCAAGTTATCTTTTTATGCTACTAAATTGCTGAACAACTTGACAAGCTGTATATGCACCACATAATAACTAGAAAGCACACTGCAAAAGGGAAAAAGGTGTTTGCAGAATGCATGTCACTCAAGCTCCTCTCTTCTTCAGGACAATTACGCAGGAAACACAGGAGCAACAGAGATTCCAAAGCAAAAACACAGGCCTACTCGATTTATAATCACTTCCATGTGAAACCATGTATTTCCCGCTTAATAAGATGCCAGTATGTCTCCAAAAGTTCTGGTAAGTGGTCCTTATCTGTTCCTCAAAAGGCTGAACATGACAAACTCTTGATTCACTCACATGATGGCAATGCAAATTCAAGAACAGCTGTAGAAATGAGTCAAAAAGGCATGAATAAGGCCGGGCGCGGTGGCTCACACCTGTAACCCCAGCACTTTGGGAGATCGAGGTGGGCAGATCACCTGAGGTCAGGAGTTCAACAACAGCCTGACAAACATGGTAAAACCCTACCTCTACTAAAAATACAAAAATTAGCTGGGCATGGTGGTGGGCACCTGTAATCCCAGCTACTCAGGAGGCTGAGGCAGGAGAGCTGCTTGAACCCGGGAGGCGGAGGTTGCAGTGAGCTGAGATCACACCACTGCACTCCAGCCTGGGCGACAAGAGCCAAAAAACTTCATCTCAAAAAAAAAAAAAAAAGGCATGAATAAACACACTTATATGAATTCTGCTGCCCAAAGTAAGAAAATCCCATGATTAAATCCAAGCCAAATGCTCAGGCTGCCCATACAGCTTCCAAATGCCAGCCCCTTTCAAAGTGAGAAGTTTCAAGAAATATTATCAACCAAAAAAGTACATACTTTTAAACAGTACTCAATCTTCTCAAGGTTGAAATGCTAGGCCAGGGGCAAAAATGTAGCAGCTAAACTTCTCAAAATCATGAACCTACAGGATCAAGGATTCCCAAGCCCATCTTATAAATCCTTCTTACAGGGTCATTCACTACCGCATGGGTTTTCTTAAACCAGCATAACTAGTACTCTATTAACCAGAAATCTTGGTCAACTGGAAATTCTGTTTTCCAAACTCCACTTAAATGCCTTATTTCGTACCTCATTCCCCTCTCACATTCTGCTCTGTGCCCTTCTTGACATTTCTTCCATACTCCCCACTCATCCCTACCCCAGGGCCTTTGCATACGCCCTTTACTATCTTCCCCCAGACACTGGGAGAGCTGATTCCTCCTCATCCTTCCAGTCTTGGCTCCTTTGTACCCCCCCACACACACACCGCACCACCAAAATGCTTTCCCCATCTAAGAAAGCAAACCCTCCCACCAAAAGATATCCCCACTCCATAGGTCCTTTGCAGATTCACATCATCACCTTGTACTGTCTTCTTGAGAGTTATACTACCTGTGACCTCATTTTTCAATTACTTGTTAACATCTCAGTCCTCCCCACCCCACTCCTGTAGAACGTCCAAATCTGGACACACCCTCTCCTCACCTACACCTGCTCATCCTCTGCACCAGGAACAGTACCACCATCAAGCAAGCCAGAAACAGAACCTGCACCAGCTTATGGTCCGTTCTCTCCAACAGAGACCGCAGGATGCTCCGAGGCAGGGAACAGTCCCCGGCCCTGGCTGAACAAAAGGTTCAGTTTAACAAACACCAATCCTCCCAAGACCCCACCCTAGACCAAGACCCGTGTGGGGCAAGAAGCTTCTACAGAGGGAAGCTTCTACAGGGGATTTCTAGTCTCCTGTTGCCACCAGCCCCTCCATGACTCTCCACACTGCTCTCAATGGAAACGCCTCTCTAACCATGTGAATTCGTCGGTGCTGCATCCTCAGTGCTGCTCCATCGCCGAGAGCATAATGACCCACCACCAGGTATGGCGTGCAGGACTCTGGTCTGGCCTCTGTCCACTCGAGCTCTTCCCCAGTCGCCCTTAACACCCTGGGCAGCAGAGTCTAGTCCGTCAAACACACCGGGCCCTCCCATGCTTCTCATAAAGCCCTCCTCCCTGCTACCCCACCTCACCCACCTGCCAAACCCCTAGTCAGCCTTCCAGACGCAGCTCCAGTGTTCCTCCTCAGGGAGGCCAGTCCTGCCTTTCTCAGCAGGGTGAGCCAATTCACCCTGGGGGCTCCCCAAAAGCCATTCCTGTCTACCATCAGAAGCAACAACTGGCCAGACGCAGTGGCTCACGCCTGTAATCCCAGCACTTTGGGAGGCCAAGGCGGGCGGATCACCTGAGGTCAGGAGTTCAAGACCAGCCTGGCCAACATGGTGAAACCCCATCTCTACTAAAAATACAAAAATTAGCTGGGCGTGGTGGTACATGCCTGTAGCCCCAGCTACTTGGGAGGCTGAGGTGAGAGAATCACTTAAACCCTGGAGGCGGAGGTTGCAGTGAGCCAAGAGCGTACCACTGCACTCTAGCTTTGGCAACAGAGACTGTCACAAAAAAAAAAAAAAAAAAGAAAAAAAGCAACACCTATGTTGTGTGACAACCACATGCTTGCCGACCCTCCAGGGTAAAATAAGACAAAGTCTTATGTTACTGTTGCCGCTGCCCAGCACCATGACCTACACGGAACAGGCATTCCCAGGTCTGCATTCAGGGAACAGTTACTATGCACCTCCTATGAGGCCGGTTCAAAGCACTGGACCCAAAGTGAACAGGACACACAAGACCCCACTGCCTTCAGGCTAGCTCATGGTCATCAACTATGGCCCACAGGACAAATCCAGCCTGTTGTGTATTTTTTGTGGCTTCTTAAATAGCTTTATTGAATAGAATGTGCCTACCACACATTTCTGCTCTGTTTCTGTGAATGAAGTTTTAGTGGAACACAGGCACGTCCACTCATTTATGTAATGTCTCTGGCAGCTTTCTTGGAATAACACCAGACTTCAGTAGTTGTGACAGAGACCATATGGCCTGCAAAGCCAAAAACATTTACCCTCTGCCCCTCAACAGAAAATATTTACCAACTCCTCATCTATTTAGGAGGGTGTGGATGCCGTGGACAAGCCCAGTCAGCCAACCAAGTATTGATCATTTCAGAGGGTCAAAGTGATATAAAGAAAATGACGCATGGTACCAGGTTGGATGATGAGAGGGTAAATAGACGAGGCCCCTCAGAGGCGCTGACATTTGTGCTGAGGCTGGACACCCTCAGAAGAAGCCGACCGTGCTGAGATCTGAGGGAAGTGTGTTCAAGAAGGGAGCCATCATGTGCAAAGCCATCCAGTTGGAACAAGCCTGGCGTTTCAGTCACAGCCCAGCAGGAAGTACATGGCACCATCAAAGGGGTTGATGGCGAGGTTTAATAGACCATTTACAGAGGAGCAAGGTGAAAAGAAACCAACAGGGGTGGTGAGGGATTCGGGGGCTGACAACTGTGGAAAGACTGTATTAGTCCACTTTGCATTGCTCAACAGGAATACCTGAGGCTGGGTAATTTATATGGAAGGGAGGTCTATTTGGTTCACAGTTCTGCAGACCGTGTAAGAAACGCAGTCCAGCACCTGCTTCTAGTGAGGCCTCAGAAAGCTTTCAGTCACGGCAGAAGGCATGGGGAGCTGGAGTGCCACATAGCAAGAGAAGAAGTAAGGGCAGGGAGGGTGGAGGTGCCAGGCTCTTTTTAAGTAACCAGCTCTGGCATGAACTAATGGAGCAAGAACTCACTCATGACCAAGGGGGAGGGTGCTAAGCCATTCACGAGGGACCCACCTGTCCCTATGACCCAATACTTCCCATCAGACCCCACCTCCAACATTGGGAGTCATTTTAACATAAGATTTGGAGGGAACAAACATCCAAACTGTATCAGATGCCCACCTTATGCTCCTTCAGGGCTGAAGGGTAAGGTAGACAGTGGCTACTGGAGCCCAGCATCAATTGGGCAGTGATGCCATGCCACTGAAAGAAGGTGCAGCCTCCAGCAGAGAGGAACACGAGAGAGTAACTGCCCCAGCCTCAAGTCCTTCCTGGCAAAGCTTCCCGTTGACCACATGGGCCAAAGTCAACCATAAGTCAGGGGTTGGGGAGCCTTGTGATAGAGTCCACGAAGCTACACCTCTGGGCCAAAGAAGAGAGTGGAAAGGGAAAAGTATGGAAAGAAAATCCGAGGGGAAAACGCAGCCCATCTGGTATCCCCTGTCTATCCAAAGGTCAGAAAGGTGGTCAACATGGCTTCAAGGGCCATGAATCGAGACAGCATTATCAACCGCAGAATGCGACGAGGTATCAGACATTGGAACTCATTGCAGGACTGATCGAGGGAGGTGCAAATGAAAGATGAAATCATCACTGTATCTCTGTCAAAAATGTACTCGGGTGTGGGTTTTCATCAGCTGTAGCATGTCAGCAATCCTGAGAAAAATCAGGAAAGCAAGAAGAGGATGATTTGCATATCTCGAAATCACACGTACAGTCGCTACTCCCGGCACAACGCCAGAAGCGAAAGCAGTCAAGATCCCAATACTTCAGACCCAAAAGAGAAAGCTCCCACAGTCCAGACATCAATGCTATAATGCCATCAAGAAATGGGGGACAGCACTAACACTTCTGCCATGAAGTTACGTTTTTAGGTGCTCAATAGTAGCTGTTATTAACACTTAATTTTATTTTGTGCAAAATCTCCATACTTGTTTCTCATCTTCCTTAAGATATAATTCACCCTTTTAAAGTGCACGTCCAGAGGTTTTTAGCATATTTACAAGACTGTACAACAACAACACTAATTCTATGAAGACAACATTTTCATCATCCCAACCCAAAAAGAAACCCTATATCCATTAGCAGTCACTCCCATCCGCCCACACCCCAACCATGGCCCCTGACAACCACTAATCTTGTTTCTGTCTCTAGAAATTTGCTTATCCTAGATGTTTCATAGGAATGGAATGATGTAATAACACCAAGTTATTTTTAAATGATTAGCGCAAGACTATTTTTCTGGCTGTGACCTTCTAAAGCTGGTGGGCTAGTTGGCAGAGCACATAAGCCTCTCTGCTATGTAACCAAGGGGGTAGACTCAGAGGGCTGAAAGATCCTGAATCTAAACTAAAATGAAGATCCCTGACGTTAAAAACCTAACATCTACTCCTACCATGCCCCCCGCCACCCCTCAGCAACCTGAATACAGTCAGAAAGTGGAGTGGAGGCAGTTCTTGGGGTCCAGCAGACCCAGCAATGGGGCAAACCATGGGCATCCAGCCCACCACCCAGGCCTCACCAGCATCATTTCCACACCTGGCAACGTCAGAGTTACAGTGCTATTCCCTGCTGTGGCAAATCTCATCATTCCCACTTGGCCCTAGAAACATTTGTTTGAGACATTTGACTAGCCTGCGCTTTTGGAAAGGGCCCTTACTTAGAGTTCCCAGAGACAAAAGAGGTGAAGAACAGATTTACAGTAAAGAAAATTGGTGCCTATGACTGGAAGTGGCTGCCTAGATGCACTGGATTCTAAGATTCTGGGGCTATAAAGAGTGTAGTGACTGGAAGTGGCTGCCTGAATACACTGGATTCTAAGATTCTGGGGCTACAAAGAGTGCAGTGATTGATTAGTAATGTCTGCAAGAGCACGGGATAAAGGAGTAGCAGCAAAGGACCCTGTACTTCCTGTCCCTCTCTTAAATGTTCACCAAGGCCACTGAGCCTACTACCCATGAGGTATGAGTTCTCCCAGTCCTACTGGGATTTCTTTTTCTTTTTATATTTTTATTTCTAAATTTTCTTATTTTTAATAGAGACAGGGTCTCCTTATGTTGCCCAGGCTGGTCTCAAACTTCTGGGCTCAAGTGATTCTCCTGCTTCGGCTCCCCAAAGTGTTGGGGGATTACAGGTGTGAGCTACTGTGCCCAGCCCCAGTGGGGATTTCTATTCTCCTACTTGTGAAATACACAGCCATGTCTCTATGCAGATGTGGCCCATGGAACCTACAGTCTCATAAAATCCTTTGGTGAAACTTCAGCAAAATCTTTAGGGAGAAACGCCTGGTCCAAGACATCTGAAGTTGAAGCCTAGAAACAGAACAGCCAGAGTTCTCAAAATCGTCTTGCATCTGCTCAATACTGGGATTGCTAGTTACTGCGAATTAGTTCTTGAGAAGCAGCCCAACATACAGTGTCCTGAGCCATCGTCTCTGAAAGAATGAAGGGTGAGGAACGAAGCCAACTCCCTACAACGCTCCACAGGCCATGCCTGGAACTGGGGATTAGGCAGAGAGATCAACTTAGCTGGGTATCGTCACACACCTGCAGGGGTGCCAGCCTTGCTGGGAGCCAAGGAAACCCTTTGTTAGACGGGTGTCCTCAGTAGAGGGCACTTGGAACCTTCATTCCAGCTAATTGCTAAATGCAGTTATGCACAAGATGTGCTTTCTACCGAAGCCTACACCATATTAATTCCAGAAGGGCTCATCTAAAACCAACAGGCAGGTGTGTTACAAATCTCATTCTCCACCCATTCCCCATGATTGGAGAAATGATTCCACGCCACAGGCAAAGATCCTAGTTCTGAGTTGAGATCTAGTCAACAACAATTTACTGGGCACTAAGTAGAGAACGTGGGACAAAAGTCAATACTTCAACAGCCAAGCACTGAGCTAAGGGTTCCCCCATTTCACTCAATCCCCATATCCCCATTTTACAAATAAGGAAACAGGCTCAAAGTTGCCTGAGGTGACACAGCAGGAAATGAGGCAGCAGGGGTCCACTCTGGCCACCCCGAGTCTCCAGTGCATGTTGCATGTTCTTTTCATCGTGCCACGCTGTCCTCTTGGCCCACAGCCTGGGTGAAGCACCATATCAATGCTCAAGAAAAGAACTAATGTGAGCTAGGCCTGTGAGGCACTTATGAATCATTAGGCAAATGGACCACAAAATATGTGAGAATGTTCAAGCAGGACTACTGGGTGCCCACATCTGTGACAATTAAAACCAGCCGGGTGCACTGGCTCACACCTGTTATCCCAGCACTTTGGGAGGCCGAGGTGGGTGGATCACTTGAGGTCAGGATTTTGAGACCAGCCTGGCCAACATGGTGAAACTTCATCTCTACTAAAAATACAAAAATTAGCCGGGCGTAGTGGCGCACATCTGTAATCCCAGCTACTCAGGAGGCTGAGGCAGGAGAATTACTTGAACCCTGGAGGCGGAGACTGCAGTAAGCCGAGATTGCGCCACTACACTCCAGCCTGAGCGCCAGAGCGAGACCCTGTCTCAAAAAAATAAATAAAAAAAATTAAAAGTGCTCTGCCTGGGAGGTAGAGGCTGCAGTGAGCCATGATGGCGCCACTGCAATCAAGCCTGGGCAACAGAGTGAGACACGGTCTCAAAAAAAAAAACAGCAGCAGCAACCCTTTAACTCATGCACGGTCAGCTGGAGTTGGTTACTGTACCTAGCACCTGAGAACTTATACCAGATGCTGTGATGTAATGTGAATTATAATACAAGTCTGGGATGCTGGGAAAACACAGAGGATGAAGCACCGGAGGGAATCATCACACCTTCACAAAGGTGGTGACACTGCAGCTGGCTCCTGATGCATGAACAGAAGCCAGCCCTCGGGCAGATGGAGACAAGCACATGCAAAGGCCCAGAGGCACAAAGGGCTTTCAGAGAATGGCCCTGCACGATGTCTCCACTTCATAGTATAGGGAATAGGGCACCACTCAAGCCCTCCCAGCAAGGAATTTGGGGTCAGGGACAGGAATTCAGTTCCTGGATTCTTCACTTACGAGCTCACATGAACTTGACCAAGATAGGAAACTTCCAGTCTCTGCTTTTTCATCTGAAAAAATGCAGAAAATCAAGCCTGCTTCATAACCACATTTCAAGGCTTCCAATTGTGTCAATGTAAAGGCATAAGACCCTTTACATGGTGCTACACAGTGGCCTGAGGTAAAAGGATAATACGGCAGAGCACTCCGGAAGAGCAGGACACCCAGGAAATGGCTGCTGTGAAACCTCCCGCCCTGGGCAGTAAGAGAAGTTCCTTTAGGAGACGTCATGACCCCATGTCCCCTGCCCTTGGCTCACCTCTCGCCCTCATGCTGTGGAGGGCCAGTGTGAGCATATCGCCTCCTCACTCCCACCTCCATAACCATGAGGTCTTCCCTGTGCTGCCCTCAGGACTTTCTCCAGAGCCAGAGAAGGGGACCAGCCCTGCTGGCAGGATAGTGTGGAAGCAGGGTGGAGACAGCCAGCACCTTGAGGGGATAACCATCAGCCTATGGGGCGTGGATGTTGGTGGATGAACGCCCCATCCTTCCGAGGCGACTGTGAGGCATGTTCTCCACACTCCTCGGGGGACCCTCCGGCCGCCCACCTGCAGCCATCTCAAGAAACCCCCTTTCCTGACTGCCATTCCTTGCCTTCTCACCCTCCGGCTCCCTCACTGTAGCTTCCTAGGATCAGCTCCCAGAGAAGCACCTGAATCCAAGCCCCTGACTCAGGCTCTGCTCCCAGGAGAACCATGACTAGAACAGGGGTCTCCCTGCCCAGCCACCTGGCAGGCCCACCCCACAGAAGTGAAAATGCCCCCTGGTCCTTGGTCACGCATCTGCACACACCCGAGCTCTGGGGGAGGGGGTCATGAGGAAACTCGGTGCCCAGAGGGACCACGCCCTGGGCTCCTGCACTCCCATTCTCCTGACGTTGGATCAACAGGCAGCCCCGAGAATCAATTCATTCATTTGGCCAAGTCGGCTGCACAGCCATTTGCTAAGGACCTAGACAGGCCTGCCTTGCAGATGAGGCCATAGAGGTAGAGAAACAAAACACAGCTCTCGGCACTTACAAAATCAGTTTTGAAGACAAACAGGGAAACCTTCCTGCACACCAGAGCCCCAGCGAGCTCCTGCCCCATATCCACCTTCATTGGGCTTCGTGGTGCTCTCTGGGGACAGGAAAAGGCAAGCAGGGAAACCCAGGCAACCTGGGCCCCTTCCTAAGACTCCATGAGGGCTGGGCCCAGGAGGCTCACGCCTATAATCCCAGTACTTTGGGAGGCTGAGGTGGGCGGATCACCTGAGGTCAGGATGAGACTATCCTGGCCAACGTGGTGAAACACCATCTCTACTAAACATACAAAAATTCACCGGGTGTGGTGGTGGGTGCCTGTAGTCCCAGCTACTCAGGAGACTGAGGCAGGAGAATCACTTGAACCTGGGAGGCAGAGGTTGCAGTGAGCCAAGATCGCACCTCTGCACTCCAGCCTGGGTGACAGGGCAAGACTCCACCTCAAAAATAAAATAAAATAAGATTAGAAAGAGACAAATGAGTTAACCAAGAAGCTCCCTGGGGGAAGAGGATCTTGGTAGAGAGAAACCTTAGAGCCAAGGCTTCAAGGAGATGTGGGGGGGGGGGTGTGCGCCATGCACGTTAAGGAACAGCGAAGAGACCAATATGCCCAGAGCAGACGAACACGACGAGAAGTCAGAGGAGCAGAGAGAGGTGATGGGAGCACTGCATCATGTCAAGTCCTTTTATACCATTCACCAGCTTTGGCTTTAGTTCGAGGGAAGTGGGGAGCCACTGCAGGATCTTGAGCAGAGGAGTGATCTCATGAGGATGGGCTCAGCCATCTCTAGCATGGGTCCCCTCCTTGCAGCACTGTCACTGGAACGGGACAGGCACCGGGACTCACGATCACTTAGTGAACCCATGGTGGTTGTAGACTCTCCAGGAGGATGAACTGCAGAAGGTTCTGGGTCCTCCCTGCTCTCACACTCCCAGCTACATCTACCCCTTTCATTTTCCATCTCAGGGTGCCACCACCCTCTACTCAAACACATCTCCAACTCCACAGTCTGCCCTCGAGGAGCAGCTAGCATAGAAAAGCGGCCTCTCATTTGGTCCTCAGTTATAGTTGGCTCAGTGTGTCTGTGGCTTTTCTTTTTTTTTTTTTTTTTTTTTTTTTGAGACAGAGTCTCGCTCTGTCGCCCAGGCTGGAGTGCAGTGGCGCAACCTCGGCTCACTGCAAGCTCCGCCTCCCGGGTTCACGCCATTCTCCTGCCTCAGCCTCTCTGAGTAGCTGGGACTACAGGCGCCCGCCACCACGCCCGGCTAATTTTTTGTATTTTTTTTAGTAGAGACGGGGTTTCACCGTGGTCTCGATCTCCTGACCTCAAGATCCGCCCGCCTCGGCCTCCCAAAGTGCTGGGATTACAAGCGTGAGCCACCGCGCCCGGCCTGTGGCTTTTCTAATGAAAACATCATTGCCCTGAGAAAAGGGCCTGTAACTGAGGCAACGGGAGGAATCCAGGGTCCTTTAACCAAGGCAAATCCCCTCCTCCACTTGTTAATGACCATGTCCCTGGCTCACCTCATCCCTGTGCTCTCAAGAAGATAAACATTCTGTGGCTCTTCATGTCATCTGCTCCTCCCAGTAGCTTGCTAAATTGCGCCTATTCTTCTTAATCCACCGACTTAACACAACATTTTTCTACCAACGTAATACATAGAATATATCTGAGCACACTCAGCTGCATAATTACATTGTTACAAACCTTCTAACCAAATACATTTCCTCCTGGGATGGAGTTTTCTCTCCTGGTCTGCACAGTTGCAACAAGAGCCAGAGTCCCCTGGGGCGGGGAAGGGGTGGTGGAGCATCACCCAACAGGGGCAGGACAAGCAAAGCCCTCAAGCCTGGAGGAGCAGTTTTCACCTCTAAAAGTAGGTAAATGTTTTTTCTCCTTCTGTGGGCAATTACAGAAAGCCTGCTGCCAAATTCTTCCCAAAATGCACTTCATTCCAGGGCTTTTAGAATTCCCTTAAGGAAGAAAGGGAAGAAAGAGGTGGGGCGGAGGGAGGAGGGAAGAGGAAAGAGAAGGAAGGTAGGGAGAGAGGGAAAACCCAAACTTCTAATGATGTGTATGTCAAACTCCATAAAAATAAAAGAGGACTTTACATCTAATTCTTCTTAATGCTTTAATAGAACATTCCCCAATAAAATACCTCCCAGCAGTTTAACCTTCAAAGCGGGAGGAAACCGTCTCCATAATTCAAACTTGAAGAAGGTAGAAGAACAGAACTGGAACACATCAGACAAATTGCCTTCTGTTTTTCTTCAATTTAAAGCTCAACAATTTGTCTTCCTGTCACACCACCTTGCTACATAAAACTTTCTGGAAAAAGCTGCATTCAAAAAGCTCACCATAAAGATTAGGGGGAGTGGCTGTGCACAGTGGTTCACGCCTGTAATCCCAGCACTTTGGGAGGCTGAGATGGATGGATCACTTCAGGCCATGAGTTCAAGACCAGCCTGACCAACATGCTGAAACCCCATTTCTACTAAAAAAAAAAATAAAAATAAAAAAAATTAGCCAGGTGTGGTGGTGCACACCTGTAATCCCAGCTACTCGGGAGGCTGAGGCAGGAGAATCCCTTGAACCCAGGAGGCGGAGGCTGCAGCAAGCTGAGGTCATGCCACTGCACTCCAGCCTGGGCAACAGAGCCAGATTCTTTTTTTTTTTTTTTTTTTTTTTTTTGAGACAAAGATTCAGGGGGAGCGTGAGAGAAAGACAAGACATGGGGGGATCTCCCCAGGGGCCTCTAGACTGTACACAAGACTGGCCAAGAGATCCAGAGTGGGTACCAACATGGAAGGCTCTGAATTGGACGATATTTTGGAAAATGTTATGACCCTCTCTACAGCTAAAAATAAAGGATGTGCCATTCATTCATTCAGAGACAGGGTCTTGCTCTATTGCCCAAGCTGGAGTGCAGTGGCACAATCACAGCTCACTGCCACCTGGAACTCCTGGACTCAAGCAATCTTCCCGCGTTGGCCTCCCAAAGCACTGGGATTATAGGCATGAGCCACAGTGCCCAGCTCTTTTTAAACGATCATTATCCTTGACTAAAAACAGCCAAGGCTGGGGCACAAAAGAAAGCTATAGTAAATAGGCATGACTACAGAGACACTCTGACAATCAACAAGTATAAAAACCACCCTAATGACCATGAAGGGTGGATGGCAGGGGACTTTCTAGCAGAGTCTGCATTCAAACTCCAGCCCTGCCACTGTGTGTGGGGTCCTGAGCAAGCTGCTTAGCCTGTCACCCTCTTGTGAACTGAGAACACAAAAGGACCTTGCTCACTGGCCACCACGAGGATTAACTTAGCTGACCTATGTGAGACAGAACAATTCTTCGTGTTCAGAAAACACCTGGAAAATGTAAAAAATAAGATAGCTATTATGTTTTGTCAATAATCAATTAGTGGCATCTGTTCCAGGGACCTGTGGTGTATGTGCTGCGTTCTCAGCCTGACTGGTCAGCAAAGTTGCTACTAGTACAGGTCAGTTTTTTTCTGCAGGAAAATGGAAAGAGCCTCAGAAACACCGTGTCTCTCACTGGTTTGAAGATGGTGGTTTGCCCCATTTGATGGGTGAATCTGGGGTTCAGAGAAGGAAAGCGATGCGTTCCAGGTTACAGAGCTAAGATAGGGCAGGGTTTCCAAAGACCCCAATGCAAAGCCCAGGGCAGTTTCCATGAAGCCACACTGTCTCCTGCTCCCCACATGCCCATCTGAGGCCAGACCTTGAAATGACCATCTGCAGGTGTCCCATCTTCCCAATCTACAAACCAGTTACCTGGTCTGGATGTGGGAGGTAGTAATTCCAACATGTGCTTGGTACCACCTCTTAAAAGAAAAGTATCAGAGAAACCAAAGATTCTACGATGTGAACCTTTTTATGTGTATTATTGCATGCATTTTTTTAAGACAGGCTCTTGCTTTGTTGCCCAGGCTGTAGTGCAGTGGCACAGTCTCAGCGTACTGCACCCTTCACCTCCCGGGCCCACGCAATCCTCCCACCTCAGCCTCCAGAGGAGCTGGGACTACAGGCGCATACCACCACACTTACCTAATTTCTTTCTATTTTTTGTAGAGATGGGGTTTCACCACATTGCCCAGGCTGGTCTCAAACTCCTGAGCTCAAGCAATCTGCCTGCCTTGGCCTCAGGATCACCTGAGGTCAGGAGTTTCAGACTAGCCTGGCCAACATGGCAAAACTTCGTCTCTACTAAAAATACAAAAATTGGCCAGGCATGGTGATATGCACCTGTAATCCCAGCTACAAAGGAGGCTGAGGCAGGAGAATCGCTTGAACCTGGGAGGCAGGGGTTGCAGTGGGCCGAGATCATGCCACTGCACTCCAGCCTGGGTGTCAGAGTGAGACTCTGTCTCAAAAAACAAAACAAACAAACAAACAAACAAACAAAAAACCACAAATGTAGAAGAGTAGGTTGTGTGAGAAAATGTAAAATCATAATGAGGAGGGGAAATGACTGAGGTGGAGGACCACCCTCTCTTCAGAGGTATTGAAAAGAAACCGTCCTGCAAAGATCTGAAGATCTGTGGGGTACGAGTCCCAGGCAGAAGAAACAGTGAAGACGCTTAACAGGAAGCAGGCAGGCCCTGGTCAGATCACGCAGAACATGCAGGCCAAGGAAAGGAGGGTGGATATTCTTTTTTTTCTGAGTACAATGGAGTGTTGTACACATAAGAATGGCACAAGCCGACTTAACACTTTGAAAAGTAAAATCAGAACCCACTCAAACAAAGCCACTGTAAATGACCATCAAGGAACTTTGAACTTAGAAATTAGATATTAAGAGACTGTTGCTAATTTTATTGTGTAATAGTGTTGTGTGTGGTTATAATTTTTTTGTCTTACTGTAAGAGATTCATATATAAGCAAGTATTTATAGCTGATATAACATCTAGGACTTGCTGTAAGTTGTTAAGCAAAGAACAAAGCAGAGTGTAACCGGCTCAGCAAAGCAAGAGTAGTAACAAGTGAGTAACTGCGAAGACTGGGGGATGGGTACACAAGGGCTGTTACACTATTCCGTCTATTTTTGTTCATGTTTGAAAAATTCCATAATTTAAAAATTTTTAAATAAAAAGCAGAAACAAACATATTAACATTTTGACTCTGTGGCCATATAGCAGACAGGGGAAAGGTATCTTTGCTGGGTAAGGTCCTCTGAAAGCCAAGGTCACATTCTCATTAGCCATGAACTTGGGAGGAAAACATGGGTCCTATCCAGCCTCATACCCTGCTCCATCTGAGCACTTCTGTCTGTTAAATGACCGCATCTCTTGCTTGGCTGAGCAATTTCCAATTCAGATAAAAGAGCCAAAACAAATTAGCCCCAATCTGCACAAATGAACCCAAATCACAGGCTGTGACCCCACTGGTGACCCAAAGACAACTTCCTCCTCACGGGCTTGGGGCCTCCCGACACTGTGACCATGGCAATTACAAAGGGACGCAGCTCACACACACTATCTCCAGATGTGATCACTGGACAAAAATTAGCTCATTCGCTGCTGTTCCTGGTCACAATTACCTGCCACAAGGCTCAGGTTGTTAAAGCTGTGATGCGGACTCACTCTTCAAAAGATCTGCTCCTCAATGACTCAGGTTAACAAAGGCTGCACAGCCTTAGTGAAGACACCAATGCTGGTGAAGGCCTGGGTTAGGTCTGGCCTTGTACCTTGAGGAGCTAGGCAAATAATTCATTCACATCTTGTTCATCCATCCTTAACCCCCGGTAGCAAAGTCTACTGGGAAGACAGACTCTAATCCAACAACCAAACAACTGGAATCATACTTATCATGGTTGATCTACCCAGTCTCTCTCTCTAGAATCATTCACCTTGTTTTTGATCTGACCATCATCATCTCCTGCCTGAATAGCTCAAAGAACTTCCAGCCCCTCTGACACTGGCCTCCTCCTATCCACTTCTCCACAATGCCCAGGAGAGGATTATGGCTCTGTCCCTCGGAACAGATCTGATCAATTACTCCCCCTCCTTAAAGGCCTTCAATAGTTGCCCACTATCCACAGAACCAAGACCAAACTCCTCACTGGGACCTTGGGAATCTGTTTCCAGGCCACCCTTGCAGAAACCCCACCCTCAATCATTCCCCAAATGTACTCTGGACTCCAGAATTCCAGGATACAGCCACAGGGAGCAACCTGAAGCTTCCTTGACACAGCATCTTCCTTCATGCCTCTCCTCCTTGGCACAAACTGTTCTAACTGGAATGCACTCTGTGAACTTCTGGAAGGATGTCTCTGTGATCCTTGGGTCCTGAGCACCTAGAAACCACACTTGACTGAGGCTCGGAAAGATCATAGGATGATACAGAACTGCCTTCATTTATTAGCTTCCTGTGTCTCAGACACCAGCCCACACTTCTTTACCTGCATTATCTCATTCAATCCTCACCAATGCCCATGAGGTAGGTTCTATTATTTTTCCCATTTTCATGATTTTTAAACACGGAGGCTCACAGAGGTACAGTAACTTGCCCAAGGTCACAATGCTAGCAAGTGCTTACTGCAGGGATTAGAGGCAAAGTCTTTGTAAATCAAAAGGTCATTTGTTAATCACTATAGGGACAATCTGATCTACTGACTACAGAACAGAGCATATACTCCCTCGTGACCCCGGGTAACAAAACAAGTGAATTTTCCTCATGAGAGACTATTATGAACCAGGCACTAAGCACAGACCACTACTTGCCCTCTGTTTTATTTGGAGTGACAATGTGCTCCACTAAAAAACAGAAATCACATTTCTCAGCATCCCTAGCAGAGTAAGTTCAGGCCAGCGAGAAGTAAGAGAAACTGTTTGAGTGACTTGCAGTAACCTCTGTACAAGAAGTTGGCATGCACTTTCTCCCCTTCCCCTGCTTCACCCTTCCTGCTGCCAAGAACACAGGTCTCATGGCTGGGGCTCCAGCAGCTACTTTAGACCATGAAATCACCTTGGAAACAGAAGCCAAACACAGCAGAACAACAACATAGAAGTAACTGACAAATGCTCATTTGTTCATTCAACAAACATCCACTGAGCTCTATTATGTGCCAGGCATTGTCCAGGCTCCTTGGAATAGATCTATCGGTGAACTAATGAGACAAAGGCAGGCCGGGCGTGGTGGCTCACGCCTGTAATCCCAGCACTTTGGGAGGCCAAGGCGGGTGGATCACCTGAGGTCTGGAGTTCGAGACCAGCCTGACAAACATGGAGAAACCCTGTCTCTACTAAAAATACAAAAAAAATTAGCTGAGCATGGTGCCACATGCCTGTAATCCAGCTACTTAGGAGGCTGTGGCAGGAGAATCACTTGAACCTGGGAGGTGGAAGTTGTGGTGAGCCGAGATTGTGCCATTGTACTCCAGGCTGGGCAACAAGAGCGAGATTCCATCTCAAAAAAAATAAATAAATAAAGTAAAACAAGACAAAGGCTCCTGCCCTCATGAGGCTTAAAACTTAAGACCAAAAGGCAGTGATAAATCATGAATGTAAGAAGTGATGTATTAAAAAACAAGAAATGCTATGGAAATAAGAAAAAGTTAAGCAAAATAAGAGGGACTAATCATGCAGGGGAGGGGGAGATTGGACAAGAAAATCTGAGGGACAAATGAGTGAAAAACAAGAAAAACAAGATCTACTAAAATGCAGCTAACGTCACTCCCTAACAAACTTGGGAAAGAGCCTTGCCAGATACCGAAAGAGAGGCAGAGACCATCTGTGGATTTAGTTCAGCCCTAACAGCTCCTTAGCTCACATTACCAGAAACAAGAGGGAGTGTGCTCAAAGGCAAGCCTATTCCACGCTAGGTCGCCATTTTTAAGTCGCCTTTTCGGCATGGACAACAAAGGGCATTTTGTAGCTCCGTGGGTGGTATTCCAGGACCCCACCTCTCCACTTTAACCTGTGCGGCTCAGCTCTCAGGGAGCTCTCTCGGGTCTCAGCGAGCTTCCAAATAAGAATGCATTTGAAGGAAAGTTCTTCGGCTTAAAATAAAACGTTTTCATGATGGCTACTTGGTGGCTGGAGCTGAGCAGCAGCAGGTACGAGTCTCACACATCCTTGCTTCGGCTATGTTTGGCACCAGTACAAATTCGGCGAACTCTGGTTTGCTCAGTGAACCAATCAACTTTGCAAACTTCCAGAGTCACTAGCCTTGACAGTTGTCTCTCTTTAAACCGCATCGCTGCTGCTGCCAAGAATATCTCCCCTCTGCCGAGCTTCCTGTTGCTCCCCTCCCAGGCTCCAAAATAACAAGAAGTTGCTTGGCAGTGATGTCACATCGCCACTGTCACCGCCTGCAGGGCATTCACATGCTGGCTATATTTAAGACCCAGGCTTCATGTTCAGTGACATGGAAATTGCCACCTTGTGAACCGTACTGGAAAGGCAAGATTTGAAAAATTATTTCTACGAATAATCGGGCTGCAAATTCTGCCTCTACGGAGGCAAAGAGGGAAAGTCAAGGGGGTTAAACTGAGCCACGGGCTCCCGCTCCTTGGATGGGCTACATTCAGCTGTTTCATTCCAACCCCTTCTAGGAAGTAACTCAAACACCAGCATTTACTTAGCCGCCACACCTCTCTTCCCATTGTTCACCTTTCCTGGGCTCTTTTGGTAACCCTCAAAACCATTCTGCTATTTTTCTCTCTCTAGACATCTCTACCTACTGCTCATTAGAAAAGACAAGAAATGAAGCATTAATGAACGGGAAAAGCATTTCCCTCCCCGGTGAATAATTACCGTAACCTTTTCATAAGAGTTCTGTCATATTTATGGGTTTTGGTAATTTTTTTTTATTTCCTCCCGCTTCTGTCCTTTAATGGGGGAAAGCGATGGGCTGGAGCGACATTTCAGACACAACCTTCTCCCTTTTCCCTTAACAGCTGCATGTTTTTCACATCTTGATGAACTGCCCAAGTCTGCGTTTGGTGCAGATTTTTCAGGGAACATCTGGCGTCGGGTACTAATGACTCTGATGCTCAACCATTCAACGCGGGCACGCGCTTCAAAACGCAGATGTTCATGCAAATATACCTTGCTGCTTGCTCCCTAAAAAGTTGAGTTCGTCAACAAAACCTGAGTCTTTGATTGGATTCTAGAAGCATTAGAGAAAATAAACAAGCACATGGCTTTCTCCCTTGTACGTGATTGCTCTGAGATGTCACCAAGCTTCTGTTCCTCTCCCATTATGCTGCGTCTACCATTTTATGTTTAAAAAAACTATCTAGGAAACCTATACTGGTTACAAAATTCTGAAAGGCTCATAAAGAAATTTATATGGCTTTCCACTGTTGGTCATGTTTGAGAAGGTGCTTCCATTATTTTAAATTTCAACATTAATGCATTCGGCATTTCCATTCTCCCACCTTTGGGAGTCCCACATCATTAATCCCAAAAGAAAAACCAGCTGAGAAATCATTCATGCCAAGGATACCTTCACCTTCCACAGCCACAGAAGCAGGAGCCAAGCAGTGATGAATGATGGTAAAAGTAGCTCAAGTTCTGATGAGCAGGCCCTCCTGCCTCAGCCTGCCGCCAACAACTTGGGCCATGAAAACATTCATATCTCTTGGCTGGGTGCAGTGGCTCACACCTGTAATCTCAGCACTTTGGGAGGCCAAGCCACGTGGATCACTTGAGGTCAGGAGTTCAAGACCAGCCTAGCCAACATGGCAAAACCCTGTCTCTATTAAAAATACAAAAATTAGCTGGGCGTGATGGTGCATGCCTGTAATCCCAGCTACTCGGGAGGCTGAGGCAGGAGAATCACTTGAACCTGGAAGATGGAGGTTGCAGTGAGCTGAGATTGCGCCACTGCACTCTAGCCTGGGCAAGAGGGCAACACTCTGCCTCCAAAAAGAAAAAAAAAAAAAAAAAATCATATACTTTGCCCTGAGATCCCACTTGGGGAAACACACATTAAGAAAAGAAACGGACAGAGAAATACAACAGATACTGAGATAGTCACTGCAGCCTTCATCTGTAATCTCACACTGGAAGCAGCTGCAATGGAAACCAAAGTGGAAACCACCAAGTACCCTAAGGATTGCTACACAGCCGTTACCAGTCACAGCGGGTCAGCGTCTCTCACTCACTGCTGTGGGGGTAAAAGAGAGGCCGCTTTCTTGGAAAGGATTTTAGTAACACAAGATCAAGAGCCTTTACAAACATGCTTACCTTCTAACATGGGAATTTCACTTTTTGGAATCTAGCTGAAGGAAATGATTTTTAAAAGGTGGAATAGGTTTATAAAAATACATGTTCATAGAAATACTAATCCTACAAGGGAAAAAATGGTTAAGAAAAATGATGTGAGAAACAAGGACATATCCAAACACAACTCCACAAAGCCATCAAGTGATATCCATGTAACTGAGTAACATGAGACAATGTCTGTTGTTTATTGTATTATTGTAATAAAAAAAGTTTTCAAAGCAGACCCTCAATTTATAGATTCAGAATGATCTGAATTATATAAAATACATATACACATAAAAATAAACTGGAATAAAATGCCCCATAAATAATAAATTCATTGATGGTAATTGTGTTCAGGTGATTTTCCTCTTTAAACTTTTCTGATATTCCCAGACTTAAGAATTCTAACTTGTAAATTACTTTCATGTGCAGGGGGGAAAAATACCCTAACTTAAGGGAAAAACCTTAAGGATTCGAAAGTACACATTATGTTTATGAACAGGGAAAAAAAATATTGTATTTAAACATAATTTGAAATCTACATAGAAACAGAATAAACAGAATGTAAATTGCATGTATGCAACAAACAGTGGTGTAACTATGTAAAAATATACTTAAGTGGACTAAGAATGGAAACAATTATCACGCTAGGGTCATGGGATTTGGGACTTTTCCCTATTTTGAGTTGTTATGCTGCTTTCACAATTTAAAGGTAATTTTTTTTTTTTTAAGTATGAAAACAAGAGTTCCCTCAAGAAATCTCAGGTATGGCAGAATTCCATGGTAGAATCCCACTTGTGTATATCTTAATCTGAAAGCATTCAGCTTGACATTGAGTGAGCAAAGCAAGTTGCAGAACAGTGGGCGCATGTTGAAAGCTCACAGGCAGATCCTTAAAAACCGACAAAGCAGCCGGGCGCAGTGGCTCACGCCTGTAATTCCAGCACTTTGGGAGGCCGAGGCGGGCGGATCACGAGGTCAGGAGATGCAGACCATCCTGGCTAATCCGGTGAAACCCTGTCTCTACTAAAAATACAAAAACTTAGCCAGGTGTGGTGGCAGGCGCCTGTAGTCCCAGCTACTGGGAGTCTGAGGCAGGAGAATGGTGTGAACCTGGGAGGCGGAGCTTGCAGCGAGCAGAGATGGCGCCATTGCACTCCAGTCTGGGTAACAGAGTGAGACTCTGTCTCAAAAGAATAAATACCCACAAAGCAAGCTGTCTCAGTCTGTTTTGTGCCGCTATAACCAAATACCTGAGGCTGGGTAATTTATAATGAACAGAAATTTCTTTTCTCACAGTTCTGGAAGCTGGGAAGTCCACGATCAAGGGGCTGGTGTCTGGCAAGGCCCTTTGCTGCGTCATCACGTGTCAGAAGGCAGGAACGGAAAAAGGGAGCCAAGCTAGCCCTTTTCTAACAGCGTGAATCCCACCTCCCCTCCATGGGGGATGGAGCGCTCATGGTCTAATCACCTCTCAGGTGTACCACCTTCTTATACTGTTGCTTGGTAATCAAGGGTCAACATGAGTTTTAGAGGGACAACCTTCTAACCATAGCACAAACCTACATGTTGTTTATGGTTTACTTAAAAATAAAATCTAAAACAAAAATGACAAATGTTAGTAGTGCTAATTGTTGCCGTGGGTCATAGTATTCTTTATATTTTTCAAACCAGCCAAGCAACAAAAAATTAGTTCCCAGCTTGGTTCTGAGCTAAAAATCAGCCTTTCTAAGGCTTTCAATGAGCTTATCCGTTCAGATCATTGCTGGCATCCTCTCTAAGTCCTTGCTACTTAAAATGTGTGGTCTAGGAACCAGCAGCATCAGTGTCACCTGGGAGCTTATTAGAACTCCAGGATAGCAGGCCCCACTCCAGACCTGCTGGATGAGAATTTAAAGTCTAACCTGAGCCCCAGGTGTTTGGTGGGTACATTAAGGTTTGAGAAACTCTGCTCTAAGCCACCAGTTGTCAACCTTGGCTGCACATTGGAATTACCTGAGGGTCTGGGCCTCAGCTCCAGAGATTCTGATTTAACTGGTCTGGAGGGCAGCCTGGACATAACCATTTTAAAAGCTCCCCAGGTGACTATGATGTTCAGCAAAGTTTAAGCAACATATTTTGCTCTTCAACCCAGAGAATTCTTTATTAGGAAGTTAGTTACATCTGAGCAACAGCAGGCTAGATTAACTGCAGAAAATGACTTTTGCAGGCTTGAAATGGAGGCATAATTTACTTCCATGAAACCAACAGTAATCACCATGGCTGTCTGTTACTCAGTACTTACACAGGGTATTCAATGTGCTTAACACTTGACATGCATTCTCTCTTCATCATCTCTCTAAGGGAGGGTCTATTACCACCGTGGTTTTCTAGATAGGGAGCCTGAGGGGTAAAATGGCCATCTCAGATCATACATCTAGGAGTGGTGGAAGCCCTTGCATGACACTAAGGACGAGCACCGCCTTAAATTGAGCTGCATAGGTGCCTCACTTGTCTCAGCCTTGCCCTAGCCCTGAGAAGCAGGACTCAAGTCCACACCTGCCCCATACGACACTTCTTGCTAAGAACAGCCCCACGAAAATGGAACTTCTGGGGCTCAGACTGAAGGTTAAAATCTTTGCTTGTGGCCGGCAGGGTGCAGTGGCTCATGCCTGTAATCCCAGCACTTTGGGAGGCCGAGGTGGACGGATCACCTGAGATCGGGAGTTCGAGACCAGCCTGACCAACATGGAGAAACCCACCTCTACTAAAAATATAAAAATTAGCCGGGCATAGTGGTGCATGCCTGTAATCCCAGGTACTCAGGAGGCTGAGGCAGGAGAATCACTTGAACCCAGGAGGCGGAGGTTGCAATGAGCTGAGATCGTGCCACTGGACTCCAGCCTAGGCAACAAGAGTGAAACTGCCTCAAAAAAAAAAAAAAAAAATCTTTGCTTGCATATCCTTCCCTTCAATTTCTAGCACCCACAGGACAGCATCAGCTGTATTGTGTTTCTCTCTGATTGACCAATCTTCACACAGAACAGTAAATGTTTGATG
The DNA here is from genome assembly GCF_006542625.1 of Nomascus leucogenys. Taxonomy (NCBI): domain Eukaryota; kingdom Metazoa; phylum Chordata; class Mammalia; order Primates; family Hylobatidae; genus Nomascus; species Nomascus leucogenys. The sequence continues at coordinate 91,000,071 of NC_044398.1, forward strand.
AGTGAATCAACAAATAAACAACATCGGCCAGGAGAGGTGGCCCAGGCCTGTAATCCCAGCAGTTTGGGAGGCTGAGGCGGGTGGATCACCTGAGGTCAGGAGTTGGAGATCAGCCTGGTCAACATGCTGAAACCCAGTGTCTACTAAATATACAAAAAAATTAGCCGGGTGTGGTGGCGGGAGCCTGTAATGCCAGCTACTTGGGAGGCTGAGCAGGAGAATTGCTTGAACCTGGGAGGCAGAGGTTGCAGTGATCTGAGATCGCACCACTGCACTCCAGCCTGGGCCACAAGAACGAAACTGTCTCAAAAACAAACAATATCAATCATTCATCTGTGACTGAATTTCATCATTAGCATCAAAATGCAGGAAAACAGCTCCTCCGAAGCCATATTCCCTCTTGACTGACATGTGTGTCTCGTACTCACCCCCAGCCCTGAACACCAGCCCCACCCACCCCATGCACTCAACGCTCCTTGGCTGCTCTGAGGTACATCATGAAACCAGCCAGCTGCTGACAAGCATGTGCTTAACAACTCACTCAGCTCGTAAGACTCGGCCAAGGGAAAGAGCCAGCGACCTTGGGGAAGCGAGAGTCACGCCTAAGGAGAAGGGAGAGATGGGTGAGCCAGAGTGGGTCACATACGCAGCAGGGGCTCAACAGTGGGCTCCGTGTGGACTGGATCCAGTCTCTAGACAAGGACTCAAAAAGATCAGGGCAACTGAAAGGGACCTTGCACACAAAATTCCCATACATTTGTAAAGGGTCTGGAAAAAGGGAACACGGGGGAAAGAGCTAAAGCAGAGATTCTCACTGGGTGCTGTGGGGACAGTTTGGGTCATCACAAGGATGATGGGTGCTACTGTCAGAGGTGTTTGAACCATAACAGCTCCACCTGGAATAGGAGCTGGTTAAAATGAGGCTGAGACCCACTGAGCTGCATTCCCAGGAAGTGAGGCATTCCTAGTCACAGGATGAGATGGGAGATCAGGAGAACTGGTATCATTAGATACAGGTCACAAAGACCCTGACGATAAAACAGGATGCTGTAAGGACGCCGGCCAAAACCCAGCAAAACCAAGAGGGTGATAAAAGTGACCTCTGGTCGTCCTCACTGCTCATTATGTGCTAATTAGAATGCATAAGCATGCTAAGGACACTCCCCCCAGCACCATGACAGTTTACAAACGCCATGGCAATGTCCAAAAGTTACCATACATGGTCTAAAAGGGGGAGGAACCATCAGTTCCAGGAAATCCTGCCCCTTTCCTGGAAAACTCATGAATAATCTGCCTCTTGTTTAGCATATAATCAATAAATAACCATAAGTACTCTAAGTCAGCCGGCCCATGCCGCTGCTCTGTCTATGGAATAGCCATTCTTTTGCTTCTTTACTTTCTCTAATAAACTTGCCTTCACTTTAAGGACTTGCCCTGAATTCTCTCTTGCACAAGATCGAACAACCCTCTCTTAGGATCTGGATCGAGACCCCTTCCCATTAGCACTACCAGCATTTACAGCACGGAGCCGAGGATACTAACTGTCCTGAAAGGCCAAGGCAGTACCACACAACCAAGATCAGCCTGCCTCCTGCAATACTTCAATCATCCTGTGGCCATTCATGTAGGTAGAAACCTTACTTATAATGTGAGCCTGGAACAGAATGCCTTTTGCATACACTGACTATGGCAGGTTTACTTTAGGGTTTACCCACTCTCTGCTCTTTTTCTGGAATCCTTCTAAAGAATGACTTCTAATCTTCCTACCTTCTTAAAATCAAAACTCATCCATGAGAAGGAGGTGCAAGCACTTGTGTCAGCATGTTTTCTAGCAGAGTTGCGTCCGACCACTATGTACTGCAATCTATTTTGTATTATAAATTCCTTTCCTTTCATTTCTCTTTCATATTAGAGTGTTATACTGATTTTTAAATAACTTGTGTTAAGTAGCTTATATTCGCTATAAATTTCATTTCAGAAGGGGGCATTACCAAATATTTTTATTTAAAACAGATATTGAGTCTGCTAAGATCAAGTCTAAATATGCCAAAGTAGCTGGACCAGCAGTTTGCTAATAACGTCAGATTATATCAGACCAAAATATTTAGCCGAGGAAAAGCACGAGGGAGAACACAGCACAGAAACCTTCGGGCCACCGCTTAGAATGGCTGAGCCCAGATTTCACCCGCCAAGACAGGGTGCGCAAGACAGCCGGCACAAGAGTGACAGCACGGTAGTGTCACTCCAGAAAATCGACAGAATCCAAGCGTCACAAGCCCTCTGTGGAAGCAACCCACTGTCGGGGACATCTGCAAGCTGCACCTCACCGCACGCACCCCCAATCTGACGGGAGGAACATCCTGGTTTTCCTTTTGGGCAAACTCTCCTCCACCCTTGTTCCTGCTCCATGGAGTTCAGGTGAGGGAAAGACAGCCACCCCCAGCTCCAGGGGGAATGGGACCCAGGCTTGGGCAGCAAAAGTAACACAGCTGGCCCGGGAAATGAGAGTAAATCCCAGGACTTCTCCAGAGCTACTGGAAAAAAGTCTTCTCCTCCCACTGGCATTGTTAAACTGATGGGATTTAGGCTGGGGCCCCTGGGGGCCCTCTTGTCACCACAAGAGAAGAGTGATCTAAGAATGACGCCAAGACCGAGGGAAAGAGAGAGGAGACACGGAAAGTCATGGGGACTGCATGATATGCATGATACCCCCTCAGAGCTTTGATCCAGCCCAGCAAAAAGCTAGCTCTTCTCCTATAGGTTTAAGTTTCATGAGCCAATCAACCGCACTTTTTCATAGGCAGTTTATGGTGGGTTTCTGTCACCTACTACTGACTCTAAGTGGTAAGATTCCTTTTCCTTTTTTTTTTTTTTTTTTTTTTTTTTGAGACAGGGTCTCTCTCTGTCTCCCAGGCTGGAGTACACTGGTACAATCTCGGCTCACTGCAGCCTTGACCTCCTGGGCTCAGGTGATTCTCCCACCTCAGACTCCTGAGTAGCTGGGACTACAGGCGTGCACCACCACACACTGCTAATTTTTGTAATTTTTGTGTAGACAGGGTCTCACCATGTTGCCCAGGCTGGTCTCCTGGGCTCAAGCTATCTGCCCACCTTGGCCTCCCAAAGGACTGGGATTATAGGCGTGAGCCACTGCACCTGGCCTGTATATGGTAAGATTTCAATGAATGGCTGAGGGGCTTCCAGAAAGCCCCAATTCCCAGAAAATGACTAAAAATACTATCTTGGGGCAAACGACCATCCGCAGGTCTAAAGCCCAGCCTAACTGGCTGCTTTGTGCCAAGAGAAGATGCCAACAGGAGGAGAACCATCAAGGTGCTGGAAGAACTGACATTTCTCAGTGACACTCGTACCAAGTGACAGTCACTGGCCCCACGGTCCCTTCACTCCCTCATTTAGTCAATGTGACTGAGCAATGCCAGGCAGTGTGCTGGGTGCAAGGACGGGCCACTGCCCTCATGGATCACATAGTCTAAAAGGGAAGACAGGCAGTGCATGGACGACAAGCCGGACTGTGACTGTCAATAATAATGCTATTCAGTAATACCAGCTCCCATGAAGCATATCTCAGAGCTACCTGACTCGGCTCATGATCAGGCAGGAGACGGTGCACAAAGCCTTCCTCCTTTTTTTTTTTTTAGAGTCTTGCTCCATCGCCCAGGCTGGAGTACAGTGGCCGATCTCAGCTCACTGCAGCCTCTGCCTCCTGGGCCCAAGTGATTCTCTTATTCTTCTGGAGTAGCTGGGATTACAGGTACACACCACAACACCCAGCTAATTTTTGTATTTTTGGTAGAGACAAGGTTTCACCAGGTTGTCCAGGCTGGCCTCTAACTCCTGACCTCACTGATCCACCTACCTCGGCCTCCCAAAGTGTTGGGATTACAGGTATGACCCACCGCGCCTGACCAACGAAGCCTTCTGTATTCATGTAGTCAGAAACAGAAAGCCCCACTCAAACTCTCTTGAACAGAAAAAGAAGTTTACTGACCTACACACCTACAAAGTCAAGAGGCAGCTCTCGTGCCTTTTGCCAGCAGCCTAGTGATAATATCATGTCCACTACAGCAACTCTTCTTCTAGTGAAAGAACCCCTCTCTTCCTCCCCTCCTCTCATCCATAAACACAGGCTTCCTAAATCAGATAACAAAGCAACTGTTAATTTTTGAAAGACACGTAACAAAAACTGGGTCTGATTTCTGGTCTCTACTAAGCCTGAGAGCAAAGTTTTGTTGTATTTTACATTATGGATTTAAGATATGCCTCCAAAGCATGTTTCTTTTACCAAACAGAATAATGTGGGCTTCATATAACAGTGACAGGTTGGGCATGGTGGCTCACGCCTGTAACCCCAGCACCTTAGGAGGCTGAGGCAGGCAGATTACTTGAGGTCAGGAGTTCAAGACCAGCCTGGACAACATGGTGAAACCCCATCTCTACTAAAAATACAAAAATGAGCTGGGCATGGTGGCACACGCCTGTAGTCCCAGCTACTCAGGAGGCTGAGGCAGGAGAATTGCTTGAACCTGGGAAGCAGAGGTTGCAGTGAGCCGAGATCATGCCACTGCACTCCAGCCTGGGAGACAGAGTAAGACTCCACCTCAAAAAAAAAAAAAAAAAAAAAAAAAAGTGACAGTCTTTTTTTTCAGTCTCATGTACAATGTTGCCATCTTGGCCTGGGAACCTCATCTCAAGCAGTTTCCAAGACTCCAGAAGTGCTAGCATATGGATGGCAAATTCTTGGCAGGCTTGCCACCACATCCCCTTCCCATGGGCATGGCAGACATTGCTAATCAATAACAACACTCTTTCCTGTTGAGTCCTGACAGGACTCCAGTCCTTCTAAGCCAGAATCCCAGGCAGCGACTACCAGAGTTGGCAGCAGGATGAAGCCTACTGGCTTTTCCCACCAGAGCAGGTGTTCTGAACTGGGGAGATAGCAATGAAAAGGCCCAGACCCTTGATTCCAAAGGCCATCCGTAGCCCAAGCTGGGCTCGAATTCAAGCCAGTATTCCCCATAATTCAAGTCAGTATGCCTGACCTTCTCAATTCCCACATTTGACTCTTGTGATAAAAATATAATCAGTGCCTTTGAATGGACACTGAAGAAATGTACTGTCCTTTTTCACAAAGGACATAGTCTTCATATTTCTCCAATGATTTAAAAGCAAAGGAAGGCAGAGGCTGGGCCGTAGGGTGGAGTGTGAGATTTAAAGCCTTCATAGAAAGCCAGTAAAGGTCGCCTGGGGTGCAGGACAGCATGATCTGAGCAGGGCTCCCAAGGCCATTCCAGGCTGTACAGTACAGTTCTCAATCTCACATGCACAACACTGTCACGGAAGTTCTCACTGCTCAGCAGCCCAGCAGGGACAAATAAACAAAGGGACACACACTGGGCAGGCAGGGCTGGAAAAATAACACCAGGAGGCACTGAAGGTCAGATGAAGGCCAAGAGCCAAGGGCTCTAAGACACTCACTACAGGGGAGGCTTGGACAAGGAAAGGGCCCAGGAGATTCTGGCCTCGCCTCAGCATCCCCAGCCACCTGCGGCCAAGGCGCCAGCCAAGAAGAAGAAATTAGGTGACGTTCGCTGAGCGCTTACTGAGGGCCTGGAGCTGCGCTGAGTGCTGAGGAACCTCAGCTGATGTAACCGTCCCAACAATCCTAGGAGAAAACGCAAGAGACATGCTTTCGCTGCCCGCTGCTTGCCTTGGGGACCTGGTAAGACTGTCAATCATGGCCCTCTGCTGACTCTTGGCCGTAACATGCCCGCTAAAAAATCTTTTCTAGGCTGAGCACAGTGGCTCATGCCTGTAATCCCAGCACTTTGGGAGGCTGAAGCAAGTGGATCATTTGAGATCAGGAGTTCAATACCAGCCTGGCCAACATGGTGAAACCCCTTATCTACTAAAAATACAAAAATTAGCCAGGCGTGATGGCGGGCACCTGTAATCCCAGCTACTCAGGAGACTGAGGCAGGAGAATTGCTTGAACCCAGGAGGTAGAGGTTGCAGTGGGCTGAGATCGCACCACTGCACTCTAGCCCGGGCAACAGAGCGAGACTCTGTCTCAAAACAACAACAACAAAAAACTTTCCTAAAATGTTATACACAGACATTAGGAAAAAGAGTCTCTTCCCTTTGGCTCCTGTGCGAGTCTCAGCACTACCAGAGGCCATCTTTGCTCTGTGCAGAGGGCCTACCTAAGCATGACACCAGCGCATAGAGGGCGGCGCCAAGGGAAGACAGAGAGCACACTGGTGTCACTGGGGGACCTGGGTCCCACAGTGCTTGAAGAAAGCGACCTGTCCTTGGATTTCCCAGCTACTGCAAGAAAAAATTTCCCTGGTGACCCAAGCTAATTTGGTGTGGGTTTCTGCCATCAAAAGCATCTTAGCGTCAGTGGGGAAACTGAGAATTGAGAAGTTACCAAGTCGCAGAGCCAAGACCAGAATCACTGTGCTGTGCTGCTTCCCTAGGTAAGGGTCGGACACAGCCCTCCAAAGCCAACAGTGACCGTGACGCATCAACAGGGTGCTTTATGCTACTGTACAGGAGGAAGGAGGGAGAGTGCTCCATGCCACCCCAGCCCCACTTTAAGTTTCTAAATAGTTAAAGAACCAGAGAGGCTCAGAAGCATGAAGAGAATGGCCCCAGCCATACAACTGACAACATGTTCATGTGAGTGCAGGAGAATTGCACAGAAGGAGGGAAAAGTCGCAACAGGAGAGTGACCACAAGGCTGGCCCCAGTGACACACAAGAAGCAAAGTCTGCAGCGGCGCTCGGAGTCACGACAGGAGAGTAACCACAAGGCCGGCCCCAGTGATATACATGAAGGGAAGTCTGGAGCGGTGCTCTGAGAAGCAGTCCAAGGGGCTCCCCCTGAGGAACACTTTCTCCACTACCTTGGTGACTCTCAACCAACCAGAAGCCCCTTCCTGGACCTGGCAGATTGATTGTTGAGATTACCTGTCTACTTAGGTGCAGAGAAAATACACATGCTCCAATCTCTAATAACCAAACAAGAGGCCTCTTCGGTCAGGACTCTTATGAGTATAATGGAGAAAAACCACCACAGATGGCTCAAGGAATGAAAGCAATTTATTGGCTCACATACATGAAAAGTCCAGAGGAAAGACAGCTTCAGGAAAGACTGGATCCAGGAGCTCAAATGAGACTATCAGGAATTGTTGATGTCTCTCTCCCTCCATTTCTCCACCGCATGCTTCTCATGTGGGGTTAGAATCTCCTCACAAAATCGCAAAGATAGCTGCCAACAACTCCTGGCTGGCACCATCCTCTCAAGAATGCTGTAACTGGCTCTTATCAGACCATCCTGGTCACATGCCCTCCTGTAAAGCCCTCATGGATGGAGCAACCCGACTGTCCAGGCCTAGGTGGGCTGCCCTCCTCTGGGGCCCTGTGGGGGCAGACGGCAGGGGCAGCCCCATCAAACCACATGGACAGAAAGGAAGGAGCAAAGATCCACCAAGGAAAACTGGGGGAGTGTGATGGTTAATTTTGCATATGCATGTGTGTGGGCCACCGGATGCCCAGATAGCTAGATCAACACAATTTCTCAGTGTGCCTGTGATGATGTTTCTGGAAGAGATTAGCATGTGAATTTGTGAACTGAGTGAAACAAATGGCCCTCACCAATGTGGGCAAGCATCATCCATCCCATGGAGGGCCTGAGTAGAAGAAAAAGAAGGTGAGTTCTCTCCCTGCCTGACTGCTTGAGCTGGGACATGGCCCTTCCCCTGCCCTTGACACTCCTGGCTCTCATGCCTTCAGACTCAGACTGGAACCTACACCACAGGTTCTCTGGTTCTTGGGCCTTTGAACTACACCATGAGCTTTTCTGGCTCTCCAGCCTGCAGAGGGAAGCTTGTGAGACTTCTTGGCCCCCATGATTATATGAGCCAATACCTTATAATAAACCCCTTTCTAGATATATATATATATATACATACATACATCCTATTAGTCTCTTTCTCTGGATGACCCTAATATTAATACAGGTAGTATCTGCCCCAGGAGGAAGCAGATGCCTGATGCGTGTAGCAGGCAGCCTTCAAGGTGGCCTCTAGTGACCCCTGCCTCCTGCTAGTCACACCACTGTGTGTTTCCCCCAACACTGGACCAAGATTGACTGTGACTACAGAATATAGCAGAAGCAGTCATGTGTCACCTCCAAGGCCAGGTTATTAAAAACATGGTGGTTTCCATCTTGGGTGTGCTCTCCTGCTCCTGGGTTACTCATCCTGGGTAGTCAGCTACTGTGTTGGCAGCAGCCCCACAGAGAGGCCCACATGGCAATGAGCTGAAGCCTCCTGCCAACAGCCACAGGATGAAGCTTGCCAGTGGACCCTCCATCCCCAGTCAAGCCTTCAGATGACAGCAACTCTGGCCAACAGCTTGACTGCAACCTCATGAGAGACCCTGATGCCCTGGCTAAGCCATCCCCAGAGTCCTAATTCACAGAAATTGTGGGGGATCATGAATATTTGTTGTTCTAAGCAACCAAGTTTGACGATAATTTGTTCCACAGCAAGAGCTAACACTGCTATAATACAATGACAAGAAATAGAAAATGATCCCCCACAATAATTCAAGAACCCATTTACTTGCTTCCTTCAAAGCCACTTTTCCTCATGTAAATGTGTGTCTTTTTTAACATATGTCTCATAGCTAGAGCTTTCTTAATTCAAAAGGAAACAAGGCAATCAATTATTTAGAGGAATGTGACTTACAGAGCCTTAATTGCAAATGATTATTATGCCTCTGCCTCAGGAACTCGCAGTTGCCCAGGGCCAAAAAGCATCAGGCTAGTTACATGACCTTGTTCTAGGAAAGCCAGTAATTCTTAGCAAAAGGAATGTGTCATCAAATGCTGGATTTGCTCGGTGATGCTCAGTTTTACAACCATGAACTCAGAGCCAGTGAAACATACACATACACAAGCGCATACTTAGCATTCGAATATTTCACTTTTCTGAGTAGGAGATAGACTAGCTCCTAATTCTTTCTGCACTACTGCTGTTAAAATAGAACTTTTGATGAGGTAAGGTGTCATAAGTATTATATTCAAGAAAAATTATAGCGATAGTTAACATTTACTGAGTATTTATCAAGCACATTGAGCCAATACGTGGTCTTCTCATTTTATTTATTCAACAAAACTTATGAAGTAAAGAGTTTTCTTATTACCATTTATAACTAAGGAAACAAGCCAAGAGCAGTGGCTCATGCCTGTAATCCCAGCACTTCAGGAGGCCAAGGCAGGTAGATCACTTGAGCCCAGGAGTTTGAAACCAGCCTGGGCAACATGGTAAAACCCGGTCTGTACAAAAAGATACAAAAATTAGCTGGATATGGTGGTGCATGCCTGTAGTCCCAGCCACTCGGAGGCTGCAGTGGGAGAATTGCTTGAGCCCAGGAGGGGGAGGTTGCAGTGAGCTGAGATCGCATCACTGCACTCCAGCCTGGGTGAGAGAGTGAGACACTATTTTTAAAAAAAAACAAAAACAAAAAAAAACAAAAACACCAAGGAAACAGAAACAAAGAAGTTAAGTAACTCACCCAAGGTCACACAACTAGTAAGCAGGAGAGCCATAGTCTGACCCCGTCAGTACAAGGCAGGCACCTGCACCATAAAGCCCTAGCTGTACCCACCTGCACGGTGAAACCTGCACCTGAACACCCACGCACCTAAGGAAAGCGTGGCACCGGTGCACTGAGCCTCACGTTCCAGCCTCTGACACTCCACTGCCCCGCCTGTGCCCCAGCAGCTACGGCATCCCCACCCCCAGGCAACAACTGCCTGAGCAGGCCACTGTCAGCCAACACTGACAGCTGCTTTTACTCTGGCCAGAAGCAAGAAGAAACTTCTGACCACTGGCAGAGGTTAACTCTATCTGGAACCTGTCAGCAATGGAATTTTTCAAAACTTACATACCCAGCTGATCAGTTTGCCTGCTTCTAGTTTCTCCTTTTGAAATACTGGTCTGTTTTACAGATATCTGTTCCTTCTGCCTGCAGACTGCAAACGTTCAGACACCTTAAACTCTTAGCTACCCACTGCTTAAATAGGGATTATAAAACTGCCTGGTTAGGAAATAGGTTTTATCTACCCCATTTATGGGATAAAATTTTCCCAACAATTGTCATGCACTAAAACATGCTTCCTGTGGAATACACTTAAGACGCCTCGCTCGTGTCCACTGCCATATGCACCCTCACATCTTCTCCTCCTCATTCAGCCCCTTCGGCTGGATGAGATCATCCTCTCCATCCCTGAGATGAGGAAGCACACATGTGCAGAAGTTGAGCAATTCACCCAGAAACACACGATTTGCAAGTAATGATGCGCTGACTGCTAATACAAGCCATTAAATGACACGGAGGCCAGGCATGGTGGCTCACACCTGTAATCCAAGCACTTTGGAAGGTTGAGACAGGCGGATCACCTGAGGTCAGGAGCTCAAGACCAGCCTGGCCAACATGGTGAAACCCCATCTCTACTAAAAATACAAAAAATTAGCCAGGCACGGTGGCAGGCACCTGTAATCCCAGCTACTTGCGAGGTTGAGGCTGGAGAATCACCTGAACCCGGGAGGCAGGGGTTGCAGTGAGCCGAGATCACGCCACTGCACTCCAGCCTGGGCACGACAGGGCAAGACTCCATCTTAAAAAAAAAAAAAAAAAAAGACAGGGCATATAATTCTATCTCTCTTTGCTGACTAAGAACCAGAGTCTCTAAAGACTTCAGACTTTATTTTGAACATTAAATGCAATTATGCTGCAAAACTCTAGCATGGCCAGGCAAAAGGGTGGTCCAGGTGAGAAAATGCCAAACTAGGCACATTTTACACTATAACAGTCATTTAACTGTCTTTGATGTTCTTGAGCTATCATTTTAAAATATGACAAAAGGGGAAAAGCTCAAAGATTGGAAATCCAACATAGGATCATAGTGCCAACATTCAGTAAGACATACAAAACAATTACATTAGAGCCATTCACAGCACCTAACAGCACAGACAGGTAAATGCTGCTGCTATAAACTGACTTAACTCTGGACTCCCTTGCACATCCACAAGACGTGTTTATCTCGTGGTCTTATTTTAAAGTAGATTTACAGAACAATCAATAAACTGCTTATCTTACCTAAAATGAGGACAAACTGGAAACAACCTGAATGCTAAATTGACCATATTAAATTCATCATTCCAATCTGGAATGTGCAATTTAATATGGCGTGTTAACTCAATCAAATACCACATCCAGGTACGTAAAAATGGTTAACATGAGGCCTGTATGGAAACAATAAAAGCTGCTTTTGCACTCCTAAGCAGTGCTGAAGGTAGACTAAACAATCACAGTCATAGATTACATGTATAGTTAAAAAAAAAAAAAACATTAGTATATAAACAAATTCAGTAAAGATGCATGTAAGTTGGGATCTGGGGTGGTTTACTTTGCAGCTTTCTTTAATAGTACATAAACAAAGTGACAGAAAAGGAAATAAAATGGCTTTTAAATAAAAAGAGGCTCAACCATACTTTTAATTAGAGAAATGGGAATGAAAAATTTTCTGCCAGCACCATTTCCACCCCTGGCATTATCAGAGACCCAGAAGTTGGATCCCATGGCTGTGAGCACAGCTGTGCTGCAGCAGGCCCTCTCCCACACTGCTGCAGGACATGCGACTCACGCCCATGCCAGGCGAGTTGATGGTCCCTGTCCGACTTACAAATGCGCTGCACTTTGACCCAGCAATTCTACTTCCAGGAATATTTCCAAAATATATACTCATACAGGAAAAAAACAACCAACGCAAAGGTTGTTCACTGTGGCATTATTAGCAGTAGCAAAAGACTGGAAACCATCTCGGTGCCTGGCTGTCGGCAGGCTGCTTAAACGAATTCTGATGCAGTCAGACAAGGAAATGTCAGGAGCTCTTAAAAAGCAGAGGGCAGCCCCATGCAGACCAACGAAAGCAATCTCTGAGATGTCAAGTGAATGCTGCATAGGACAGACTACCATTTCACATTAAGGAAGAAAGGGAGGAGAAGGGAAAGAAAAGGAAAAAAAGTATATGCACACGTATCTGCTTGTGTGTACAGGGAATATCTCTGGAATCAGTAACAATGACCCAATCTAGGGAGCAAACTGGGTGGCTGGGATAAGAGAAAGGGACTTGCACAGGTTCACCTTTTGTATTTTGAACCACGTGCATATATGCTATTTACTCAATGAAATAAGTTAAATTAAAATACATACTTTTTTTGCTTTAGTCGCTCTTTTTTTTTTTTTTTGAGACGGAGTCTCGCTCTGTCTCCCAGGCTGGAGTGCAGTGGCGCTATCTCGGCTCACTGCAAGCTGCACCTCCCAGGTTCATGCCATTCTCCTGCCTCAGCCTCCCAAGTAGCTGGGACTACAGGCACCCGCCACCACACCCAGCTAATTTTTTGTATTTTTAGTAGAGATGGGGTTTCACTGTGTTAGCCAGAATGGTCTCGATCTCCTGACCTCATGATCCACCCACCTCGGCCTCCCAAAGTGCCAGGATTACAGGTGTGAGCCACAGTGCCCAGCTTTTTTTTTTTTTTTTTTTTTTTTTTAACTAAAAAGTCCAGGTGAACGTGTGCTCAGGTTTTTTGTTGTTGTTGTTTCTTTGTTTGTTGTTTGTTTTTGTGACAGAGTCTTGCTCTGTCGCCCAGGCTGGAGTGCAATGGCGCAATTTCGGCTCACTGCAACCTCTGCCTCCTGGGTTCAAGCAATTCTCCTGCCTCAGTCTCCCAAGTAGCTGGGACTACAGGCGCCCGCCACCACACCCAGCTAATTTTTTGTATTTTTAATAGAGATGGGGTTTCAATGTGTTAGCCAGGATGGTCTCGATCTCCTGACCTTATGATCCACCTGCCTTGGCCTCCCAAAGTGGTGGGATTACAGGCATGAGCCACCGTGCCCGGCCCAGTATGCTCAGGTTTTAATGAAGCCCCCATGTGCTTACCTCTCCATCCCTCACCCTCTCCTACCTGGCCAGCGCCTGGACCTTCATGCCCTGCCGCTCCTCCTGTTCAGCCACCTTCCTTTTCAAGGCGTCCACCTCTTGCCGGAGCGCGGCTGAGTGCTCCATCTCACCGTCGAGCAGGTTTCGCAGTGATCTGGGAAGAGAGGGCCCCATCTGTTCAGAAGCTGTCAACCCAGACCCCACTGAGCCCAGGACACAGTTCCTAACATAAGTAAAGTCCTAAGCCATGGGTTTTCCACAAGGCTCTGCATAAACCATAATTCAAGTCTATCTCATGTGAACGGGAGATAGCAAACTCTAACTGACAGCCTTAGAGTAAGAATTAAGGGACAGTCATCTATGGCCTGGGCTCCATGTTCCTGATTGCCTGCAAGCAGGCCAGCCTTCTGACAGCATAAATCAAGGGAAAACAATGAGGTGAGCAAATTCCAGCCAAGTCCCTTTACAGATACCCCACTCAAAGATGTAGCACATTACAATGAGACCATTTTGTCACAGCTACACCAGGTAAGAGATTTAACCAAGGAAAGGATGCCAGGAGAGGCCAAAACAATAATCTGAGACATAAAAATAGAATATATACACAGATTATCTGACAAATGCCTAGTCTCATTTCCACCTGTGCCTATAAAACACACTGTGAGCCTGTTTCATTGCCAGCTTCAGGTGAAACAAGCATATATATAAAATATCTTATATCACTAAAGCATCTGAGATAGCAGAGATAGCATTTTACATTCCCAAGTTTGTTAATCCTCCAACAGGGGGCTTGCAGCCAGCACAGGATTCACTTGTATATTCGTCATCCCTGGTCTTAAATAAAGGACAGGACAGCAGGTCTTCTAGAAACCATCACCAGTGACCGCCTAGGAGAGATCCAACCATGGTACTGCTAACCATTTACTTCATTCTAACTGGCTGTTTCTGGAAAACAATTACCAACCATGGTACATCTACATACTAAATCCAGAGGACACTTGCCATGTGACATCAGAATATAAGCAAAAACATGGCCAGGCGGGGTGGCTCACACCTGTAATCCAGCACTTAGGGAGGGCAAGGCGGGTGGATCACTTGAGGAGTTTGAGACCAGCCTGGCCAACATGGTGAAACCCCATCTCTACTAAAAATACAAAAATTACTCAGGCGTGGTAGTACACACCTGTAATCCCAGCTACTTGGGGGGCTGAGGCAGGAGAATTGCTTGAACCCGGGAGGCAGAGGTTGCAGTGAGCCAACATCACACCACTGCACTGCAGCCTGGGCGACAGAACAAGACTCCGTCACAAAAAAAAAAAAAAAAAAAAAAAAAAAAAAAAAAGAATATGATCAAAAACATCTGACCCCCACCACACTCTGATCATTCAGTGAAATCTCCAAGACTTCTGTATCTTGAGAGCTTTGAGGAAATTCCCCTCTTGGGGCCCGGGGCTCCCTGACAAAAACATGGTATAATTTTTCCTTTCTTTCTGGGAAGTACAAAAAAGTAACGGACAGTGACTATTGTTCTTCACAAGGTAAGACAAAATCTATGGCTTCTTCCAAGATAATAGCCCCAGCTGGAGCATGGAGAAAGAATCTCGCAATGGTGCAAGCCCTCTATTGAAAGTTTATTCTAGTTGGAAAATGGTGCGGTCTAAAAATTCCTTTTGAAGACATCCTCTTTTGTTTTAGAAATCATGCTTGTTTGTTTTTATCTGTTTCCAGAAAGGACAAGAGAGAAGCTTGTCAAGCAGGACCAAAAACGAGGTTTAAAGGAGAATCATGACTGTGTGTAAAAGAGGGTGTGAGTAAGAGGGTGACGTGAACACACACACCCCTCTCCCCACGTCCCAGGGAGGCAGTTGAATCATGCTTGCAGAAGTTCAGGGGGTAACTGCAGGTAAGCCCTCTATGACCACCCCACAGTCAAGATAAGTCAGATGGGAGTCAGCAGCCAATGTCGGGTAGTATCTAGCATGGGTTTCAAAAGGGAAGAAAGATTAATAAAACCCTTCGCCCTCTCAAGAGTCTGCAACTGGGTTTTTGGCCAAGTCAAAAGACTCCGAATTTCATCTTGCCCTAAGTATCCCTGATTTGGGCAACCTTTAAGGTAAGTGCTCAGATGCCTAGAACATGGTAGATAGACAGGCCTTTGATTAATGATGACTAAAGGCTGCCTGAAGGCCAGGCACAGTGGCTCACGCCTATAATCTCAGCACTTCGGGAGGCCAAGGTGGGCAGATTACTGAAGCTCAGAAGTTCAAGACCAGCCTAGGCAACATGTCAAAACCCCAACTCTACTAAAATACCAAAATTAGCCAGGCATGGTGGCATGCGCCTATAGTCTCAGCTACTCAGAAGGCTGACGTTGGAGCATCACTTGAGCCCAGGAGGTGGAGGTTGCAGTGAGCAGAGATCGCACCACTGCATTCCAGCCTGGGTGACAGAGCCAGAACTATCTCAAAAAAAAAAAAAGACTGCCTAGGCTAAGGAGGTGATAATTAAAGGGTATAGGGCTTCTTTCGGGGGTGATGAAATGTTCTAAAATTGAGTGTGTTGATGTTAACTCCTATCTGTGAATATAGTAAAAATTACTGAATTATACACTTCATTTATTTTTTATTTTTTTTTTTTTGAGACGGAGGCTCACTCTGTCACCCAGGCTGGAGTGCAATGGTGCAGTGTCGGCTCACTGCAACCTCCGCCTCCCGGGTTCAAGCAATTCTCCTGCCTCAGCCTCCTGAGTAGCTGGGATTACAGGCGTGCACCACCATGCCCGGCTAATTTTTGTATTTTTAGTAGAGATGGGGTTTCACCATGTAGATCAGGCTGATCTTGAACTCCTGACCTTGTGATCTGCCTGCCTCGGCCATACACTTTAAATGAGTGAATTATAGTGTATGTGAATTAAATATCAATAAAGGCTGTTTTTTAAAAAAGAATTAATGATTGCTCTACCAAATTCTTAGCTTGTTCTATGAAGGTGCCATTATCATAAGGTTCTCACTCCTTTCTTACACACCAGGCAAAAGAGAGATACCACAGTGGCACATCCCTGACGATAAGAAATAGCCAGTCACAATTTTTGCCAAGAAAGCAAAATGTCCCTCATCTGTTATATTCTGTCTTCCCCAGAGGCAGAATGTCAAAGAAAGAGGTTATTCCTCAAGCCTGAAAATCACAGTACCTGTTCTCCTCCTCCAGCTCATCCTTCCTGTTCATCATGGCCACAATGGCCTGGCGCAGTTCACCTAAGGGAAGAAAACAAAGTCAAGATTAATTGGCAGGTCTTGCCTGTTACAGCATGCCCTCACCTCTCTGGATTATATACTATTAAGGATGACTTGTCTAGATAAGTTCCCTTTTCCCTTTCAAAAATAACTCCTGTAACAGTCTAAGAGACTCAGCTGATCGGGGTCCTGCATTTTAGAGCACAGTCTGTGGAGTCAGGTCCCAGGTTCAAATCCTGCCTCTGCAGCAGGTTAACCTCGGGCAAGTTAGCAACCCTCTCTGAGCACCACCTCCCTTATCTATAAAATGAGATCTTAACAATTACTATCTCCTAGAAGTGTTGTAAGAATTCAGTAAGACAATATGTAAGTGAGATGCTTAGGAATGGTGCCCAGCACAGTATAGCATTCAGCAAGTATTACTGATCAGTATCATTACAAGTCTTTGCAGAAACGCAACAGCAGAAGACAGGAAGATGGAGATAAGGTAGCCGTATGGTTCACAAGCACAAGTGAGTTAAACTGGGCATATTTTCAAGAGTTAGGGGATTTACTGAGCTCCTGTCTACTTCAACCTTGAGAAATAAAAAGGATTTTTTAAACGATCTATGCCCTAGAGCAGCAGACTAGATAGTAGAATTTTCTGAAGTGTGAAACAAGATCACCACGGGCAATACGCGAAATTAGCCCCAGACAGCGATGTGGCATTTGGAAGAGCAGGTATCTGGGTTCTGGGCCTTGCAGGCACTGGATAAGGGGGTCCCCATTGCTGCTACTCAGACTTCGTAGCTGAAAATGTTATATTCCAGGAGGAAATTCTAGGAGGAAAAAACTCTTTCCCAGGAAGTTTCAGAGACAGCAATGCTTGCCTGGCAAGTACAGCCTCAAGTAGCCTTAAGAGATGTAGGCCGGGCACGGTGGCTCATGCCTGTAGTCCCAACACTTTGGGAGACCAAGGTAGGAGGATCATTGGAGCCCAGGAGTTCAGGACCAGCCTAGTCAACATAGTGAGACCTCGTCTCAAAAAAAAAAAAAGAGATCTCAGCCACAAGCCCCCCTTGCAGGAGCCCAAATCACTGCCCAGAAGCCACCTGTGAGAAACAGAGGACGATGGACGCTGACCCGATCCACTCTATCACCCCGGCCTCATCCTTCCCTGCCCTCCCCAGTCCCATACACGGTGCATCTCCAGCCTCTTGGACGAGGCACCTGTGTTTTTATCAACATCGAAATGACTGATACCACAAGTGCAGCCAAAGCAGTACTCTGGTAGTGGGAATCTTTTAAAAATCCATCATAGAAAGACGAGCTGTCAGACCCTTCCACCTTCCCCACACGGCTATGACATCATGTTCAGATTAACGGTGGAGAAGGAAAGGGACCGAGAGCTGGCATGCCCCCCAAAATGTTCTTTCAACGGGCTTGAACCCGAACGCACATTCACTTTCACTGCCACATTGGCTGTTTTGTGACTCTTTTTGGGCAGTAAAGTTGGTAGGTAACGTCGGGGTGATTTCCACAGATCAGGTAAATATTACACTTCGCCAAGCACGAGTGACACACACAAGCAGAGGAGCTCCTGAACATGTAATTTTCTCTCCTCTCCCCTGTGCCGCGCAGCCCATGATTCGTTTAGTCTCTATCATTGTGATTTCCCTCCTCTTTATGACCTGCCACAGCTCACATTTCGAGTGAAAACAGGGCAGCACTTCTGCACTGTGGCCTCTGCACAGCCTGGCCACGCAGGGGGGTTCCCTCTCCTATGGCTGAAAGGCAAACGACCATCCATCTCAACATTGGTTCCTTGCTTGGCTTCAGAAGACAGAACCACAAAACCAGGCAAGAGCACAGGGGAATATCAATTTCAACCATCGGAAACTGATCTAAAATAAAAAGCAGCATTGAAAATGCTGTGGACAGGATGGATTCATCCACAAACGCAGCTGAGCAAGGAACCATTTGGGAAGCAAGACACCAGACTTCAATAAATCTCTGCTCCTGTAATGTACTGAAATAAATTTCTGGTACAATAATGTTTAAATATGTGAAATGAAGCAATAAAAACTACATAAGTATCTGAACAAACATGTATGCCATCTTTCTTAACATGAAACAAAAGACCAACTCTGTTAAGGAAATAATAATTTTGCTACAGTATCTACACATCAAGTGCACATCTAACACACACACAAAAAAAACTGGTCCATTGTTTGTGGAACTTTAAGCTCCTCAGGGCAGTAAACTGGCAGTGTAGAAAGAATATCAGTTTTTTTTTTTTGAGATGGAGTCCCACTCTGTCACCCAGGCTGGAGTGCAGTGGCATGATCTTGGCTCACTGCAACCTCTGCCTCCAGGGTTCAAGTGATTCTCCTGCCTCAGTCTCCCAAGTACCTAGGATTACAGGCGCCTGGCAGCACGCCTGGCTAATTTTTGTATTTTTAGTAGAGATAGGGTTTCACCATGTGGGCCAGGTTGGTCTTGAACTCCTGACCTCATGATCCGCCTGCCTCAGCCTCCCCAAGTGCTGGGATTACAGGCGTGAGCCCCCACGCCTGGCCTTGAACCCCAGTTTTCGAATCAGATCAACCTTTGAATCCCATGTCCCTCACACTTCAGTTTGAGGTCCCAGTAAATGATATCATCCTTGCTTCTCAGCTCCTTCAACTGGAAAAGGTTTCACCCACATGGTGAAACCCTATCTCTACTAAAAATACAAAAATTAGCCAGGCGTGCTGGCAGGCACCTGTAATCCTAGGTACTTCGGAGACTGAGGCAGGAGAATCACTTGAACCCATCAGCTTCATAGGACAGAGCAGGGACCAGTAAAGCTTTCCCCGAACACAGCCACACCCACCCATTTCTGTATTGTTCAAGTCAGCTTTGATGAGTTGTTTTGACAGAGACCGTGGGGCTCACACAGCCTGAAATATCTACTGTCCAGCCCTTTCCAGAAAACATCTGCCAGTCCATCTTAGGACAGCATCACAAGTTCTTCCCTCCACGCCCCACTCTCAGCCTTCTTCATTCAGGGCTGAAGGCAGCTCTGCAGCAGCTGCGACACTGTGCCAATCAGGTGGGGCCACTGGCTGTACCCACACAGGACACTGCAGACGGAGAGAAACGGAACAGCTGGAGGGCCACTGCTGCCTCAGACTCCTTCTCTTTTTATGGCTGAATATTATTCCACTGCATACATGTATATGTATATGATGTATATGTATATACATGGGGGTATGAGAGAGATGGGTGATGATGACCAAAGTATACATCTTATAGTTTTCTGTTAGAAGATGAGTAAGTTCTGCGGATCTGATGACAGCATGGGGACTCTGGCTAACAATACTATGGTACTGTTTACTTGAAATCTGAAGAAAGAGCAGACTTTAAGTGTCCTCACCACAAACATTAACACAAAAAAATGTTCACTCGGGGAGGTGGTGTGTATATGTTCATGTGATTGTGGTAGTCATTACGAAATGTAGAGATACATCAAATCATCATGTTGTATGCCCTGAATACATATAACTTTTGTCATATAGTTAAAATTTTTAAAAACTTAGGCTGGGTGCAGTGGCTCATGCTTCTAATCCCAGCCCTTTGGAGGCTGAGGTGGGTGGATCACTTGAGGTCAGGAGTTCGAGACCAGCCCGGCCAACATGGTGAAACCCCATCTCTACTAAAAATACAAAAATTAGCTGGGTGTGGTGGCAGGCGCCTGTAATTCCAGCTACTTGGGAGGCTGAGGCAGGAGAACTGCTTGAAGCTGGGAGGCAGAGATTGCAGTGAGCCGAGATTATGCCACCGCACTGCAGTCTGCGTGACAGAGTGAGGCTCCGCCTAGAAAAAAAAAAGTTTTTTTAATTATTAATAACAGAGATGATAGGCAATGAAAGAGTTGGAGCCCAGCCTCAGTGGTGCTGTGTGGATATAAGGCTGTATCTATGCTGAGGGTTCAATCACCGCTTCCACCCTACACACACCCAGATCTCCACCTAGGCCCTCTCCTAAGCTCCAGACCCGTGTCCTCTCTGCTGCTCCAGCCTCTGCCCATCTCCTTTGCTCCCCCTTGGTTAGACTCCAACCATACTGAACACACTTTCCTTCTCTTGTGCCTCTGTGTCTTGGCACAGGCTGTTTCTCAGTGTCTGGAAGGCCTGGCCCCCTCCTTGACTCCAGGTTGTCTTTCAAGCTTCTGCTTGGGGAACGCCTTTTCTGAGCAGCTGGGGCTCGCTGGCTATAGCAGTCATGGGAGTCCATGGGCCTGCCCTGTCTTACTCTTGCCTCTGCTCAGAGACTCAGCCTCCACAGGCCTCCAGTCCCACCCACCCCACTTGCAATCAGTGAGACCAAGGGTAGCTACTGACTCAAACCGAGCCCATCATATAGAGTCTTCCAGAAGTTCAGATGTGCCACAGCCTGACAAGAGACGCAAAGGAAGGTGGCGACAGATGTATCTGGCCCAAGAGCGAAGAATTCCAAGTCACTCCACCACGGTGACTGTGGAGACACACTGAAATAGTGACTTGCCAAAACCCAAGTGGTCAAAAGACCAGTTTAATAAACCCATCCTGGCCGGGCACAGGGGCTCACGCCTGTGATCCCAGCACTTTGGGAGGCTGAGGCAGGCGGATCACTTCAGGTCAGGAGATGGAGACCATCCCAGCCAACACAGTGAAACCCCATCTCTACTAAAAACACAAAAATTAGCCAGGCGTGATGGTGGTGCGTGCCTGTAGTCCCGAGTACTCCGGAGGCTGAGGCAGGAGAATTGCTTGAACCGAGGAGGCACAGGTTGCAGGGAGGCGGAGGTTGCAGTGAGCCAAGATCACACCACTGCATTCCAGCCTGGCAAGAGAGTGAGACTCCATCTCAAAAAATAAAAAATAAATAAATAAATAAATAAACCCATCCTTAAATGAAACCCTAAACTGGGCCCAAGACCGTTGGCTGGAGGCTCCTCTGTTGCCATGTACAGAGGCCTGGACAGAGACAAAGGCAGATGCAGCCACAAGGCAGAGGGCCACCAAAAAGGGGAGCCAGCAAAGCCCTTCAAGGCAAGCCCACTCAGCCACAGAGAAAGTGCCGAGTCTGGCAAAGCGGCAGATGTTGGAAATGTCAAGCGCTACTACAGAGCCCTGCAGCCTGGGGTGACTCAGTGAACTCCTCATTCCTGTCTTGGTCTCTTGCTACACCAACACAGCCAAGGCGGCTACCCAAGGGCCAGCAGGAGAAGTGAGGGCTGACCTGCAGTGACCATGTGGCCACAGGGAATAAAGCAGTCATGCACAAATGGCCACCTTGGCTTCTGCGGGACTCTCAGGTCTCAGGCCCCTGGGAGCCCCTAGGGGGTTCTGTGCCCTTGTGTTCTAAATTGGCGTGGTTTCTGTGTCCTCAGAGCCAAACAATCCAATTAAAGCTCGGTGATCCCCACTGTACTTCATATGCACCTCCACGAAAGCACACTGTCCGCTGGGCTAGAGGCGTCCATCTGCAACTCTGCCCACCAAAGCCCCACCCCCAGGCCTGTGGGTCCCTTGAGTACTAGGGCCCCAGTGCCCAGCACAGGACACAGGTGAGACCTGGTGAATGATCAAAGGTAAGATGCGTAACTGATAAACAAATGAATGACTGACAGTCACCCACTGCTAAAATGCCACCCTCAGCTCCAGGAACTGAGCATGGGATGAGCTGGGCAGAAACGTCAACCGCGTTAATCATAAGTTCAAGGCCTCGGCAGAGAACACTAACCAGCAGGTTCACAGCTGTAATTTCCTGCCCCAGTGACAGAGATTCAGGCTCCAGTTGAGCTTTTCCATTATGCATCTCGGGAATGCGACAGGCATGGGGAGGAGGGGACACAGTCCCACACATCATTACCATGACCTCAAACAGGACCAACCTACAAAACCATTCCCCTCCTTTCTCAGCAGTGACCACATGAATGATCTGTTTCAAAAACAACAGTGGAGCAGGGACCAGCCTCCAGTCCCCAGGGACCCAAACATAAACACAGACACACAGCCAGATGACGCACAGGCCCATTCACACAAACGATTACGGCCTCGTAGGCTGCTATATAAAGCACTGAAACAGTGACGCCAACGGACGGGTGAGAGGCGTCTCTTCTTCAGCCACTAAAGGCCCCCCGGGGGGAAATTATCTTGAGACTAATTGATCTTCAACTGCCTTTTCAAAATTAAAAAGGGAAGAGACTGCTGACTGCAATGACTAGATAGGGTGACGTGTGGACGCATGTGTGCGCACACACACTCTCTCACATATATACATAGATCTGTGCAATAACTCCCTGGCTTTATATAGCATCTTTTTCCAAAGACCTCAAAGAGCCTTTACAAACACTCCCCTGGGGCCCATACTCAGCTATATTTAAAGACAGAGCTCATGAGGGCACATGCACAAATAAAGAATGTTCCTCTACGGGGATGGACTTAACCTACATCATCGTTTTTCAAACTTAACATCCTGCTATTTATATCTTTGTCTGCCTACCCACTCCCTTTCCTTTTCTCTCCAAAAGAAAGGATAAACTATATCGAGCTCCAAAATATAACTTTTAAATCACTCAGGCCCGTTCTAACTTTTCGTT